>NC_054371.1:34532691-35264566 GCF_017654675.1 Xenopus laevis | reverse complement strand
TTTTTTTTTTAAATAGTTTTTGCATACATAAATTATTATAGATATAGCATATTTATAAAAGGTTTATTTCCACTATTTCCACTGTTATTTTTATTTGAACAAAAGTGTTCCCAAATTAAAAGCTATAATATGTTACATGCATATAGGTTTTTTGTAAACCAAACAAAAAAGAAAATGTAAAAAGTGTTTAAATCTTTTTAAAAAAAAAGTGTTTCAGTTTCCGATATAAATCTCGTACTTTTCCTCCAATAACACTGGCATGCTAGTATCGCTTTCCCTCTCAAAATCTTTCAGATTCTGCAGTCAGGAAACTTGATAAATGGGCCTGTTTGAATGCTTTCCAACATTAGCCTACTGAGATGTATTTTAAATTCACATAACTAGCCCAACAGCAAATTATCTAATGTTAATCACTCTCCAGGAGTACTGATTTCTATTCCCACAGTGGGCAAAGAAATCAATCAAGGGATGAAAACGAAGACCATATGCAAATCTAAAATGTAGTAAAGCCAAAAAATGAAGGCTGATTTAGGGGTTTCGTGTTGGAGTAAATCCAAAATAAGGGACTATACATTTTTTATAAAAGGATTTTAATGAGCACTTCACTTGCACTGAGCTGCCACGTTGATGATGCCAGAAGCCACTGGATAAATTTCACCATCAATAGTTTTTTGTGGTTTTACTAAAGGGAAATTTAATTCGTATGTTTAACATGGACAAAATGTTGCTGAAGACTTCTGTGTGTCTCCTTTGTAAATAAATGTTGCTTTCCAGATATATGGAACTGGCATAGCAAATGTCATCAGTATTTCCAAATCTACTTGAAAAATACCATCCTGATTATAAATGTCTGATTTTTATCAGATTGAATACCTGATTATTTCCTATGCATGTCTCTGACACTGACAGCTCATAAACCATGACTAAAAATTAAGCCGGCTTCATGAAAAGTTGGATTAAGTGAAACCCTGCCTAGATTCTAAATATTACCAAAGATCATCTCATTGTGTACAGATGAAGAGAATCATTGTTTTATTGTAAGTGCCATAATTAGAGCTTATTAAAGGAATTGCCCCTGATGTGGAGTAGGAAATCTCTACAGATCTACTAATTCTGCTAAACTAGTTCTTTCTGTTGTATCAATAATGTTCTTTGTTCTCTTAGAAAGGTCATCATGTGTCTGGATGGCTACAGTCATAGGGAGTAATGCTCTTGCCAACACTATGGACTCAATCATGGCCGCCATTAGTCCTGTCTTTCCAATAAGCAAGAGTCGACAACTGCAGAAATGAGTTGGTATTAATTTTGCCTGGCGTTGTGGCTTGCAAACGTATAGATCTACTCACCTGCTTGCAAAATAATAATAATAATAATAACTTTTTGATGGCCTATAAACATTGCTTAAAGGTAGCTAACTCCTCATGAGTTTCTACTGGGTTGTGTGGGTGAAGTGGAGCACTATTTGACTAATTATATGGGCATCTATTTATCAGCATCTACACATCTACTTATCAGGCACTTTTACTTTCCAGGAGCAATTTGCAAAGTATGGGACCCGTTATACGGAAACCTGTTATCCAGAAAGCTCAGAATTTCATAATGGCCATCTCACATGGGGGCAGATTAACTAAAGAGCAAAACGGCTAACGCTAGCGACTTTTCACCAGTGTTGGACATTGGCAATTCACTAACAGGCGCAAATGCCAATTCGCTAGCGAATGGGACTGTCACTAGCACTCATTCGACACTCTATTACCAGGCGACTTTTCGCTCTGGCGAACAGACATTACTCCACCAATTCACTAAAATGCAGATTTTACTGAACGTCAGCTCTTTCGCCAGAGTTGCCTTCACCACCTCATACCAGGCAAAGTGCTATAAAGCAGCCAGATCTTCCTCAATCTTCTGTCACTTACATGATATCTGAAAATGCATTATAGTTCAAAAAACGAGGGCGACTTTTCCTTTTTTGAAGCAGGATTGACTGCAAAAGTCATAACTTACTTTTTTGGGTAAGTGGTTTTCGCCACACATTTTATTACATATGGAACATTTATTTTACAGTGGGCTCATGTGTAGGGCATTATAGTAACTCTCTTGTCTTTATTAAGGTTCCCTGGACATGAGTAATATAAACCAGTAACTTAAACCATTTGCAGCAACTTTTATAATAAAGACGTCCATACAACTTTAAATTTCCAGCCCCAAGCAAATTGACCTAAGTGCAAGATCACTAGCGAAGTTTCGCTAGGCAGAAATGAACGCTAGCACATCTTCGATATGAGATACTCGCACAGCCAAAGTAACGCTAGCAAAAAAGTCGCCAGCATTCGACGACCCTGGACGAAACTTCGCATTTCAGTGAATTAGTGTATTCGTAGCGTATTTGTGCCTGGCAAAGTGGTGCGATGGGTGCGAAGCTGACGCTGGCAAAAATTCACCCGTTAGTGAATCTTCCCCATGGACTCCATTTAAATCAAATAATTCAGATTTTTAAAAATGATTTCCTCTTTCTCTGTAACAATAAAACAATACCATGTACATGATCCCAACTCATACTGAACATACTTAATCCTTATTGGAGGCAAAACCATCCTATTGGGGATTCTGTTTTCTGTACTTGTCTAAAGTAGCTATTTCCTGAAACTCGCTATGGCAACCCCGTAACTACCACCGTGTCCAGCGTGGCAGTAGCTCTAGGATTTCCCATCATCAACAGGCACATGATCCACCAGAAAAGGCAGGGCAGATGTAATTAGGCTCAATGCCATTTTATGGAAGTGAAGAAGTGTGCTTGAATGCAAGTATCTTTAATAAATAGTGCCACTAAATAGTGGGTAGGCCCCATCTAGTCATGGACTTGATGGGGCCTACGAAGAATGATAATGAACTTGCTAGGAAAAAAACTGATAATAAGGAGATAAGTGGAACAAATTGGAACCTATCCAAGAATGCAGTTAAGTTTATTTTTTTATCCCATTTATTATATATAATATATAATATTTTTATATATGTTATTTTTTCAGGAAACAATAAATATTTACTACTTAGCACCAAAGGTACTAGTGAAGAGATTTAAACTTCATACCTGTTTGATAGAGAAATCTCTTTTATTGGTACTGCAACCTCATTCACAAAAAGCAGTGGTGGAACAGAATGATTTTATGGCACTGCCCAATTTCATCAAGATTCTGTCTGCCATGAGACATGTGACCTTGACAGACCTGACAGTCAGCCATCATATACAGCTTGGATCAGGCAGATAAGTGATAAAATTTGTTTCGATTCTGATGTTTACTATATTACCTGACAATCAGCTGTCAAAGTCAACAGCAAGTCCAGAAAACATTCAGTGAATCTCATTCTACCTCTTGCATGTGACTTAGTTAGACAGGTGTCAGAGTCAGCGGGAGCTCAGCATTACAGTCACGCCTGACTTTGAGAGCCAATAAAGCTTTGGACACTGTGAATATAGAGGCTGTACAAACCCCCTTCCTAAAGTGAAATCTGTATAATCCAGCCATAGAATTGAAAATCTAAAATGCAAATACTTTAATAAATAGGGTTGTACAAATGAAAAATTCCTTCCCCCAGCTGACCAGTCCTGTAATTAAAAGTTATTAAATTCAGTGGATCACATGTGTCTCACAGGAGGATCCATTTGATATTTACTGATAGTTACTGGCAAAGGACTACTTCATATACACAATAATTGGAGCTTGTAAGTTTTATCCAGTGGAAGGGTTTCCACCTGGTTGGTAATTCTGGACTGACAGTTAGAAATGGTAAAAACTTCCTTCTTTTAGCTTAAAGTGGACCCGTCACCCAGACATGAAAATCTGTATAATAAAAGTCCTTTTTAAATTAAACATGAAATCCAATTTCTTTTTTTTATTAAAGCATTCATAGCTGTTGTAAACTCATTTAAAAATATCAGCTGTCAATCAAATATTGCCTACCCCGCCTCTATGCCTAGGCATAGAGGCGGGACAAGCAATTACTTTCACTTTCCATTCAGCACTTCCTAGATGTCTCTGCTCTCCCCACATTTCCCCAGCTCTCTTAACCATTTAATTGTGTAACCAGTACATGGGGATAGACATTGGGTCCCTGTTTCCTGGTGCACAAACAAGATTCTGAGATGATACAAGGCTTGCCTTAATAACAGTGTCCACAAAATGGCTCCTTCCTGGTTGCTATAATTTTGAATTCCCAGACTGATAGAAACAAGATTCAAATAATTTATACAGTGTAATTAAAGTTCATTTTGCTTGACTAACATGATAAAATAGGATTTGGAATAATTTTGTTTGGGTGACGGGTCCACTTTAAACCTCCAGGACACGTGATTGAGCATGATAAATTTGCTCCTCTCTCTCTCCCTCCTCCCCTCCCTGTTGTAATCTGAGCTCATAGCTATGAGTGAGCAGGGAGACTCAGCAGGAAGTGATTTCATACCAAGCTAATATGGCAGTTGTTCTCTGAAACAAACAGAGAGAGCTTCTAAAAATGTTTACTCAGGTATGGTAAATGATTCAAAAGAATAAATATAGCATTCTAGCTTGCACTATTGTGGCTATTCTATTGGCAATAATCTTCCTTGGTAGCTTTCCCGCTCCTTTAACTGTTCCCAGAATTGGGATTTTATCCTAAGGACCAAAATGTTCATTTTTGTACAAAAACGTATATACAGTAAACATCTTGCTAAGAAGGGCATCAGCATCCAAAATGTTTGGATTGCTAAATGTCAGGACACAGTGACTAGATATTCAACACATTTTGAATGAACAATCTGGTGCTGAGACAATTTTAGAGACGATGAATAAATGTATCTGATCTGTCAAACAAATTTTATGGCTGAAGTTAATAAGTGACAGAATTAGACTGTAATCAATGCAATCTCTGCAAATTACTTGATGCGATGTACATTTCAATCAAATCTGACTGGTTCTTGTTTGATATAAACTCTGACTGCCACTCATTATCCCTTTAAATGCAAAGTCTATCTTTCAATTAAAGTAGTGGTTGTCAGACTTTTTCAGCTCAAGCACCCCAAATTTTTTCAGCCCCCCCCCCACTTTGCTCATAACAAGGTTAGAGATCTAGGAAAACATAAATCTAGGTAAATCGGTCGTTTTGTAATGGTTCCAAGAACAGTAAATTTGTTTTTATACCATATTTCATTCTGATGAACCTTGAAGATGGGCTTTCAGGGGCATCTTGGAGAGTAATCAGCTTTCTCCTTAACTGCCTTCAAGCTGAGGCCCCCATGGCATTGCTCCAAGCTTTTACAGAGGGGCCAGTCCCACAGTTAGGAGCCACTGAGCTAAATTAATGTTTACCTTTTTGTAGGTTAACATTTTCCAAACTTTTTTACTACATTAGTTCTCAAGTTTGGTTTCTTTATACAGTTATAGCAAGGAGCACTGAAAAGAAGTTACCAATAAAGATAGTCAAATTCTTCCTGTTTCGCAGAAAAAAACGGAAATCCGCGAAATGGCGAAAAATTCGTGAAACACGACTTTTGATGCCGGCATTAATTTACGGGCATCAAAATCTACGCTGGTGACAATTCCAACAATGACAATGGGCATGCATTAAATTGTCGCCGGTGTTGGAATTGTCGCCAGCATCGGAATAGTCGCTGGCATCGGATTTGTCGCCGGAGTTGGAACTACCGCGGGGAATTTTCACGGCATTTTCACGGCAGTTTATTCGCTGGTGGCGAAACGCGGAAATTCGGCACGAAAATTTGCCAATCACTAGTTACCAATATAATACTGAAATGTCTCCTTCTATACTGCACACACTATGGGGCACATTTACTAAGCTCGAGTGAACGATTTTGGGTACTTCGACCATCGAATAGGCTACTCTGACTTCGACTTCGATTCGACCGATTCAAACTAAAAATTGTTCGACTATTCAACCATTCGATAGTCAAAGTACTGTCTCTTTAAAAAAACTTTGACTACCTTCTTCGCCACTTTAAACCTACCGAGCTACAATGTTAGCTTATGGGGACCTTCCCCATAAGTTTTCTAAGCTTTTTCGGATCAAAGGAAAATCCTTCGATCGATGGATTAAAATCCTTCGAATCGATTGATTGAAGTATTTGCGGTAGATCCTTCGACTTCGATATTCGAAGTTGAAGGATTTTACTTCTAGGTTCGAATATCGAGGGTAAATTAACCCTCGATATTCGACCCTTAATAAATGTGCCCCCAAGGGTAGGTTTTCTATAAAGAGCAACATTTCAAAAAAGATGTGAGGACCTCCAATAGTAAAGGAGCAATTAGTTAAAAAATTTAAACATTTTTATTAGGACATAAAAACCTAGGTCCTCACATCTTTTTTGAAATGTTGTTCTGGACTTGCACCCTGGGACTGGGGTGAACTGTGAGTAAATCCTCTTAGATCTATTTAATATTTGACTTTGAATTTTTGATTCATTAGTTATTTTTGAGTAGTACCGTATATATTTTTCTATGTGGCATTGGCACAAACCTTGCCATTATACATTAGGTTTTCTATAAGCCCTTGTTTCTTTTTGCACCTAGCAAGCCATGGTTAAAACAAATTGTTTTTGCCTTAAATTGACAAAAGTCACTTTTGATAAGCCTGTGAATATGCAATAAAAGATCCATTGTCTTGTTTTAAAGTCTTGAAGGAGAATTATGATTGAGGTAAAAATCCACCCAAAACTGTAGTTTCATAAATAGTTTTAATGATATTTTTTCTAGACAGTGGTGCTCCCTCAACCTTCCTTTTTTTTATTATTACTACAGAGCTCTCACCTATGTCAGTAGCTTCAAATTGCAAATTGATGACTCATGATGAAATCAGCCAGTCAGAGCAGAGGAAATCTGCCAGTGACTCATAGCATGTGTGAGTTATTTGCAGCTGGAAAAAACGTTAGGTTGAACAACTCGCAGATTCATTGTTAAATATGTAAACAACTTTATTTAAAAATCATAGAGTGTTATTATGAAACAGATTTTTTTTAACATCCTCTAAGGTTTTCTGGATTTTTTTTTTTATTGTATTTATCATTTCACGCTTGAGCTAAACTTATTCAGTCTTGTCAATGATACAAATGACTTCATTTCCGACTTGGGATATTTTATTTATAATGTATGTTTACATATGTCTCCTGTTTGATGCAGTAGCCAATAATATCCAGTGACTGTTTTCAGACCTGAATAACACCAGCCATCCCAGAGAGGCAAAGCATCCCTTTTTGCTCATCTCCAATTTGAGCTTGTTTATTTGAGGTTCGGCCTTTTGATGAATTTCAATATTATACACATTTACAATCTCATGCATTATTTATCTCCTTCTGTTCTAGAGTTCATGATGATTCTCCAGATCCCCATTAAGCAACGATTCAACACAGTCAGTTTCTGTAAATTGTCTCTAAATGTCTTTTGAGTGGAACAGAAGAGAAAATAGTCGTTGCAAATCTGTCTCCCTCTCTTTCTGTCCCAAACATTTCCCTAAAAAATGAATCAGTGGCTATTTTCTTGATGTCAATTAGACTTCTAACAAAACTTAGATTGGCCATTAAAAGAGTGGCCTCATTGTGTTCTACAGAACGCCATTCAGTGAAGAGTGTTTTAAAATGAAATGTGTTCAGTGGAGACTTAGTAGAATATGACCTATAAAACACTTACACAGGCACTTCACTTATTATGCTTTGCATAATAGTGAATACAGAAAGCAATGAATGCACAATGTTATAAATAATATAACATCTGCAAGTTACACAATAATGTAATGCTGGTTATGAATGGTATGCATGTATTAACCCCTGCTAGAGGTCGCCACTTGATGATGGAAACAAAATGTATTATACATAAATTTGTCTCACAAAAACAATGCAGCACAGAAACATAATTGTTTGAATAGTCCCAGCAATTATTTTGATGGAAAAAAAGAGGAATTTATGTTTTTTTATATACTTTTATGGGATCGTCAGAATTCTGAACAGTTAACTGAGTACAGAAATAGTTTTTTGAAAGGCATTTGCTGAGAACAGTCACATGCGGCTGCTAATAAAAGGATGCAAGTTGGGGTAGCCTTCCCCGAGCCCAGTATTTGTATTCAGAAGGAAAAGTAAAGACACCCCACTGATTTATTTTTTTATTTCTATGGGAGGGGGCTGCAGCTGTAAGATAGTGTGAGAAGTAAGACAAGATGTTGTGGTTTTCATAACAGTCTATAACTATAACCACTAACACAACAGTTGCAGGCACGGGCGTTTCATTTAAAGAAATGCCCACACCAGAAAATTAAACTTTTTTTACATCTACCATAAAATTGACATTGCATGCTATTTATAATAGTGACGGGTGAATTTCTCCCGTTCCGCGAACTTCCTGCGAAATTCACGAGATGGTGAAAAAATCAGAAAGTGTCTAAAGTAATGAAAATATAATGTAGTTGTCCTGCTCTGTTAAACTGGTGTGTTTGCTTCAGAAACACTACTATATTTTATATAAACACGCTGCTGTGTAGCCATGGGGGCAGCCATTCAAAGCTGAAAAAGGAGAAAAGGCACAGGATACACAGTAGATAACAAATAAGCTCTTTAGTATACAATGAGATTCTTCAGATCATAGTCGTTATCTATTATGTATCCTGTGCATGAATGGCTGCCCCCATGGCTACACAACAGCTTGATTATAAAAAAATGTAGTAGTGTTTCTGAAGCAAAAACACCAGTTGTACCAGTGAAGGGCAACTGTACATTATTGTCATTCCTTTAAAACACTTTCATTTTTTGGTGTTACTGTTCCTTGAACATGCTATATTTGTGTACCTGGTTGTCTCAGTGTGCCCTTTTCTCTATATATATATATCCACTCACACATACACCTGACACATTTACATGCCATGCTCTTGCTGTTTTAATATTGCTGGAATAAAACTGCATAGAGAAAGGGAGGTATAAGAATAGAAAAGGAAATTGAGAACATAGGCTGATTTGCATAGAGGAGATATATATTTATATACATATGCACGGCTCTGGAGTAATATTGTCACCAGTTATTTTCATCAATTCTTAAGAGATAAAACCCCCAGTAATATTACATTTGTTCAAATTTTGCAGCACATATCTGTCGCTGTGCCTTTGCATTCTGAACATCTCCAGATGGAGAGATTATTTGTAAGGTTATGGGCTCTCTGTAGCAACATGTCAGGGGTTTACAGTTACAGTCTAACTTATTGGTGTTTATGACTGACTTGGCTGCAGATGAACGGAATTAATGCCAAAAGAACATTTTTTTTAACATCACATATAATATAATATATGGGCAAAAGTATGTGAAATGGGTGGGTCTGTTCTTGCACACATTTTATTTATACTGTAGCTAAGGAATTCCAAATTTCAGCTGTACTGAATCTGAAACATAAATGGATACTTGCATTTTATGTTTCAAAAAAGATTCAGAGCCAGTGTTTTTTAATTATCCTCTAAAGCAGCCCCTTCTGATTTTGTTTGCAATTCAAACAAATTGGTGGTGTTTTCCATGCATCCCAGGTTCATAATTTGCAGCAATAGATATGGTTCTAGTTTATCCTTAAAAAATATTTTCTATCTCAAAATAAATTAAATATTTAGATTTTGCCAATGTAGAAAAGCCCTAGAAGAGTTGCACCGGATAGATACAATATAAAGGTATGGGACCTGTTATTTATAATGCTCGGGACCTGAGGTTTTTCCGGATAAGGGATCTGTATGTGATTTGGATCTCCATACCTTAAGTCTCCTAATGAATAAATCCGATAGGATTGGTTTGCCTCCAATAAGGATTAAAGGGCATGTAAAGTCTAAAATAGAATAAAGCTAGAAATGCTGTATTTTGTATACTAAATATAAACATGAACTTACTGCACCACAAGCCTAATCAAACAAATAATTTATGCTTTCAAAGTTGGCTACAGGGGGGTCACCATCTTGTAACTTTGTTAAACATCTTTGCAAGACTAAGACTGTGCACATGCTCAGTGTGGTCTGGGCTGCTTAGGGATCGTCATAAACAAAGCTGCTTGAATTCTGCATGGCTGGGAAGGGGGCTCCCCCTGCTGTTCATAAGTATGATTGTTTCCCTGCTCAGCAGTAAGGGACCATCTGACAATTCCTATCCATAGCAGTAAATGAAGGGAGAATTTCAATGCATACAGTCAGGTTTCTTATAAAAACGATACACATTTTTTTAATTAAAGTATATTGGAGATAGGTTTCTTTTTCATTAAAGAAAGTAAAAATGAGATTTTATTTTTTGCTTTTATATGCCCTTTAATTATATCTTACTTGGGACAAGGTACTGTTTTAGTATTACAGAGAAAAAAAGGTAATAATTAAAAAAAAATTACTTATTTAATTATAATATCTATGGGAAAAGGGCATCCTGTAATTCTAAACTTTATGGATAATGGGTTTCTGGATAATGGATCCCATACCTGTATTATTCGCAGAATGAGAATATATGCTATAGAAAGAAACCATATACCATTATTCTGAAACTTATCAGGCTGTCTTGTGAAAAAGGGTATAGGATTAGGAAAAAGGGGTGACCATAAACACTGTACATAATATAGTTATGTATTAGGGACCAGGGAATAGATTTGTACATACCACTGCTGTTTGAAATCCAATAATTGATTTGTATATCTTTATTTGCTGTCTCATGATCCATTTGTGGAGTGAAATTACGGGATGCACACGTCAGTCATTTTGTCCAACCGGTATTCCCTGATTCAGAGCTTGACTGAGCGCTTAATTACGGCTGATTCAGCACAATCAGAGAATGGCAAGTACAGCAGCAGTCGCATCAAGGACAATTTCATCTTTTGAATTATTTAATAATTGAACCATCAGTGGGTCAAGTTTAACGTTTACAAAACCCTTGTGCTGCTGATGAGTGTACGGTGGCAGGAAGCAGTGTAAACATGTCCCATAAGTAGCGTTGTGGCCAGATACAGCAGGTATTGTATAATCACGGAGCAATGTCATTTTAAAGTCATTGGTATTGACGTATCATTTATGTGTTCATAAGAGACCTTTACCATCCAAGCAGTACAGTGTAGAGCAGTGGTTATCCATCAGACTGAAACAACTACAACCTGGATCTATCAGGGGTCACATTTCCAATCATAACACTAGAAACAAGTAGTCTTCCTCTGTAGTATTTACTGCCATCATACAGATCATGCAATACCATTGCAGCTGTTGGATATATACAGACCTCGCCTGAATCACTTCATGCTGTAGATAACTGAGATAAAAAAAGACACAAAGCGCTAAATCTAAAGCTGGCCATAGACGCAAAGATTTGATCTTACTAATCGAGGATTCGTACGATTTTGCGACCGTGTGTGGAGAGTCCCGACATTTTTCGTCCAGCGGAGATCGTTCGTTTGGTCGATCGGACAGGTTACAATATTTCTGTCGGCTGCGGGTAATATCTCTGCATGTATTGCCAATCGTACGATTTTCAGTGGGAGACTGTCACTTGCTTTGGTCAGACATAACTTTCGTACGATTGCTGTCAGGGGCAGAACATTGGCTGATCTGTTCTTTTACTACTTTATTTGATCGGAATGGTTAGTGGTAGGGAGATGGGGAAGTCCGATCGTACGTTGATTCGTACGATCTGATCTTTGCGTCTGTGGCCAGCTTTAGACTTATAGCTTCTGGCTCTACAGCTGTGAACTATAATATCCAGTATCCTTAGTTACCGGAATACTGGAGAACATACCTCCCAACAATAGAAAGAGGGACAAAAAAATTTGGTGAGAGCAACGTGGCAAGTTTTTTGACCATGCCCATTTTATGGCCATGCAGCCTAATTACCATGTCCGTTTTACAAAATTTGGCAGATTATGGAAGCTTTGAACACACTTCTGGGGTTTTAGAGTCATATTTTAAACAGTTTTGCTAATGAAGGTGAATTGCCCTTTAACCTGCAAGTCCTCCAAGAGACCTGCTTATCTTAAATATTTACAATTGTTTCTTTGCTTATCTTACATTGTAACAAATGTATCGAAGTACCCTTGACATGCATTCTGGGCTCTCTGCCAAAAGCCAATTAAGTTTTAGAAACTGTGTATTGTTTTCTGGCTGTTCAGTGCAGGAGATCAAAGAGAAAGTTGGGACATTTCAGTAACAATAGTAAAAATCGGGACTGTCCCGCGACAAATGGGACAGTTGGTAGGTATGCTGAAGAATCAGTTCATTTAAATAGTACGCCAGAAATAGATTGTTTTCAATTGCTATTTTTCTTGATTTTTTTTTTTAACTTGTTTTGTATTTGGAACTTTTGAAACATCTGTCGGTTAATATTGATTGTACAATAGGATTTCCGTCTATTCCAATAACATTATATATCAACATTATAATAAAATTGCAGTAATAACATCATAATAACATTTCCAACAATCAGCTCTTATGACTTCAGTTTTTAACGATTTGTCAGCTCTTTTGCCCTTTTTAACGATTTGAGTTTAAAGGAGCAGCTCTGAGAGGAGGGCTCACTGACTCTCTAAACTGTTTTAATTTGCCACATTGGTTGAGCCATTCCATATTACCAGCAACTTCAGTCCCTACTGAGCATGTTCCCTGAGCTTTACTAAAGCCAATTGTTACAACCGATACGTTAGTTGCTGATATTCTTCTGATGCATCCGATTTTAATAATCAGACCTGTAGCATCATGTGAACCACATTTTCTATTGCCCAGAGCACACTAAACATGGTATTGTCACTGATACTCCTAACCAAATTCAAGATGGCGAAAATTTTGAAGGCCTGGATCATTACTGTTGTAAAGATTATGAAACTTTGACTGTTGCCGTAAGATCAGTTAAGATTAGTGCATCATTTTTACCCATTTTTGTTTTAAGGGTTTAGTTCTACTTTAAGTTGTCATTTTTTCTTATATACAGAAGCAATCGCTGAAATCGCTGAAATCAAAACTAGATCATGGAACAAAACTAAGTTTAAACTTGATTTTTTTTTTCCTGCAATCTCAATCATTTGCCATGATTGAGTACATATTGCTAGCTATAACCCTTTATGTTGTATTACTAAGTTAAATATTACATTGTTAAATATACAAAGGTCAATACTAACTGCCTACTTGGCTACTCCAGCAAAGTCAGCATTTGTTTCCTGTGTATGAAATAAAACAATGGCCTCCCCATATGGAATCTGATTTGGGTTTAGTTAGTAATTGAAGACCGGAAAATCCCGGTTGTGGAGGAAACCAAATAAGGTCATGGATGCTGTCCTCACTAGATGAGTTAGCACAAGACTTTAGGGGATCCAGTCGTTGACCAAAGATCTATCATTGGATCAGCTTGACTTTGAACCAAATCAGGATCTTTTTGTGTAGAATTCCTGAAGTACCCTATGCTGGTGGTTACTACTTAAAAATAAACTTAATTTCTCACTTTGAAAAACAAGCCTTAAAGCATTTGCCTTGCACCAATGTTGGCTTCCTGATTTGCCTCCTGATTTATACTGTGCACAAAACCCAAAATGTTTGGTATATTTTTTAAGCAAAGTCACCTTTACAATAAATAAGCTTACAGCAATCCTTCAATTTTATGTTTTAGATCCACAAAGATAACCCTTCAATCGACCACAGTGTTCTCCTGTTTTTTTTTTTTTTTTATCTCTCTGCGGTTTGTAGCTCTTTTCTAAATCACCATGTCCATCCACTTCAAATCCTCCCACAAGTCTTTTAGTTTAAGCCAGATGTGACTAATCAACACTGATAACATGACTGCAAAATTCAAATTAATTTAACGCATGTTATTCTTGGATGTTTGTTGGGAAGAAAACAATGTGTTATTTGTATATCAATTTCCAAGATGTAGAAGTCAAACAGGAAAAAAAAAAAAACTTGTAAATTTATAGAACTTTAACTCAGAAAAAATAACAGTAGAAGGAGAAAAAACAATTAAGTATAATTACAGCACAGCAGTTGAGGAATACAGCTAAAGAAATATTGCAGAAAAAAAGTAATAAACTTAATGGTTTAACCATATAAAGAAGCAATCATCTAAGGAAACACAACTCCCATGCAGCTGTCTGTAACTAAAACCCCATCATCCTCATCAGCCTCTAGCCTAAAGGTGGCCATACACTGGCCGATAAAAGCTGCCGACAGAGTCAGCAGCTTATTGGCCCGTGTATGGCCCCCCCGACGGGCTTCCCCGATCGAGATCTGGCCGTTTCGGCCAGATCTGGATCGGACGGGACTAAAAATCCCGTCGGATCGTGGCTGCATCTGTTCGTTGATGCAGTCTCGCGATCCGACCGCCCGTTCCCATTCGTTAGGATCCGATCATTGGGCCCTAGGGCCCACGATCGGATCAGCCCGATATTGCCCATTTGAGGTGGGCATATCGGAGAGAGATCCACTTGTTTGGCGACATCGCCAAACGAGTGGATCTCTCTGTGTATGGCCACCTTTAGTTACCAAAACTACATGGCAGGCATTCGAAAGCTGTATGAGCTAAAACATTGCTTCTATGAGTTTTGACTGCTCCTTGATGTGCATGGACATACAGTATGGCATCAATGTGGTATGCAAAGTGGCCCTTTGCTGGCAACTAGCCCCAGCATTTCTCTGAGTTGCTCCGTTTAGATGTCACTTTCCTAATTTCTTAAATTTTCTGAGAGTCCTCTCTTCAGACCTTCCATTTACTATCATCAATATATCAATTATGTCAAAATACCAAAATTATAGGCAACTCAAGATCAGTCTTACTTTTCACCTTAAATTCAAGGTACATTTCTACATACATACAGTTAGGTCTATAAGTCTTTGAACAGAGACACCTTTTTATTCCTAATATTGTAGCAATTTCTCGGATGTGTTTTTTGTTTTTGCAGTTTAAGGATGAATTGTTTCACCTGCATGGAGAGCTCCTTTTACCACATGTTGTCTGGAATTGCCGACACGTTATATAATGTAGTGGGTCTGTTGGGTCGTGGGAAGTTTGGCACAAAGGGTGCGTTTGGTTTTAACCCTTAATTTATTAAAAGCTATGTTTTAAGCTATGGTGAAGGATATAAGTGCACTGCTATCACTGCTACTATTTATAGCGGTCTAAACTGGGTGGCTGGGAGTTGCAGGGCAAGTGTTCAGGCTTTCTGGACATTTGACTCTCATTTCAGTTGTTTTTTGTTAAATGTATAGAACCAAAATTAGAAAAAAAGTTGTCTCTGTTTTTTTTTTATGGGCCTAACTGCACTTTATAGGATGACCCCCCAAAAACACTCTAATATCATAGATCTGTTTCTCTGCATTCTGGGAGCAATTCATTAGACAGAACAGAACCGACTACTGAGAAAGGACTGACTGCAGACAAAGGTTGTGCAGGGACATAATCCTCGATTTCACAGCAAACTGGAGGTAATGCAAGGACATTCGGAAAAGCACAAAGGAAAAACATTCAGCAACAAAGGAGAAACTCAATTTAGATAGTGTGAATGTAAGGTTGTGCCTTTTGGTGGTAAATCTAAGAAAGCAACTTGTAAATTAAATGGAATAAACATAATTTAATCTGTGGTGGAAAAGAATGAATGATAGCTGTAAAAGAGTGACAAATGGGGCAGTCAAAATTCTAATTAAAGCCTGCCAAGAATGAAAAGGCTTTAGATGGAATAAAGGAATAGTTTATTTAGAGGTAGTTTACCTCTGCATCAATTTCTTCTTTAACCTATTTCAGAAAATGGACTCAGATTTGATATAATTTAATAAACTTTGGCTGTATTTGATTTTCAGTGATTTCTTTTTACTTTCTATTTATATTAGCTACATTTTCACCCTACAATCCTCTCCTTCTCTACATGGTTTTACTGTCCTCTTCCTAACCCATGTCAGCGTGCAACATGCATGCATACAAAATCATGCATTTCTGTATAAAAAACAAAAAACATAATAAATGCAAGAAAAATATAATCAAAAAAACATGTTTTATTAAATTTTACTAAAATTGTTACAGGACAAGAAAAATTGACCATTGATGTATCTACCCCCAGTTTCCCCAAATGCTCCTTTCAACTCCCTACAAACCAATTTTTAACACACACACAGTACTATTTGCTTTATTGACCCTTGGCATTCATTTTTAAAGAACCCCTGTCAAAAATAGTTTATAGGTTTCTGTCAAAGATTGCATAAGTGAGCTGAGTATATGATAAAGTACAAAAACTTTTGTGAAATATGTTTATGTGGCAAAAGCATGCCTTCAATAGGATCTTAAAAATTAGGAAATTTGAATGTAATAACTGATGAACAATTTTTACTATTGCAATATTATTTGTCATTTATTTCAATTCATTAATCGTTATTAATAATAATGTTTATTATAGTTTATTAATCTGACCTGATGTATAAATGAATAATTCAACATAAATTTGTAATATTTATTTTTGGTTTCTGAATTTTATTAAATTGACCCATAAATATATAAATGAATAATTGTTGTAGCTACTTTTGTAGAATTTTTTTTTACAGTTAATCCATTAAATTGACCTATAAATGTATGAATGAATATTTTTTTAACTTAAAATTTACAATTTTGTTTTTTCAGTTTAGGTTTACTTTCAGTTTAATTTTATTAAATTGACCCAAAAAAACGGACGCCGGCGTCAAAAACGAGATATATGAATGAAAAAAAAAGTTCATTACATGCATAGTTCTTTATCAGATACCATGTCATTTAATATCAAATTACATTTTCCTAAAATGACATTATATAAATAATCCCACATAGCATAGCAAACGGCATAAGTGCATTAAATTTAAAAAAATATATATATATATAAAATAATGGAGGAGCACACCCTAAACTTGTTTAGCAACTTGCCCGGTGCTGGTAAATAAGATAAATAAAATAACATAGTACCGCAGTCAATGGGAATACTTGTGGAAAAAAATGTATTGAAAAAAACCCCTATTTTTCACATAGGCTCCATTATATGCAAATAATTATAATTTTTAAAAATTGTTGTTTTTCTCAACAATAATAAAACAGTACCTGGTAACTGAGCTGCATGAGTCCACATATATAATATTGCTCTATGATGTTCATGAGAGGAATAATGACTATGCTTCTCTAGCAATAGCAAAGTATTCAGAGCTTAAGAAAATTCCCAAGACAAGTCACGGCAACAAACCAGCCGACATGACATAAGCCTTCCAACAGCAGAAGCTATTAATCTGCAGTGATAGCGATGCATAGGAAAACTCAGATAAGATCTGAATTTAATTGGTGTTGCTATGCTTATATCAAGTGACTAAAAAATAATTGGTTGCTTGATTTTTTCAAATGCAGTAAGGCAGCAGATAATTTAAAACCGTGTTTAAAAACGATGAATAACTAGTCAGATGATTGAGTGATTAGTTGTTTTTTTTTTAATTTACTAAAAAAAAAACCATATAATTGCTTCGCACCGCAGATGGCTTAGACTATAACGGTACCGAGATTTAAATCAAGATTTGAAAAAACAGTACATTGATCAGTACAAACTATACATTATTTTTATTGTGCAAATAAACAGTATTTTCATTGCATCAATTATATATGCAAATGACCTCCTCCAGCTGGTCTGCCTGTTGACATTATCCATGACATCAGTAGGAGCCCAACCCCAGCTCTGCACATCTACTAGTCATCAGTATTCTCATGGTAAAAGGGGCAATAGAGTGAATGCTGGCACTTACCATAGACATGAAGGTGTATTAATGTTTATATTTTTTATGTGAAATATCATGGGAAAGGTAACTAATGGGCCTCTACAGCTTGTTGAAATACAACTCCTCTGACCCGTAACAACATCTGTAGGCCAGACAGCATATTCAATGAAGCCGGTGGAGAATAGATTGGAATGTCTACTTAAAATAAAATTAACTGTGATGTCTCAGAAAAATCATACGAGGAGAGCATAATCATATTGTCTTGCCTCGTGTTTAGTAAATTCATTTTATGACCTCTATTTGTTACTGACCTCTTTTATATCGAGCCATTGTGTCAGCTGTACAATAGGTATAACAGTGAGCTTTATAAAGTCAACAGATGGTCTCGGACAAGGTGTATTCAAACGGATATTAATCTTGAATGAAGACAACTTGTGATTAAGGATATAACTAAATCAGAGGTATATCTCTGGTCAAGGCCCAGACATAATTCAAGATTGATCTTCCACGTTACCATATGGAGCACATTTCTTTCTCTTATGAAGAGTAGATTACTGCAAGGACTAAAGCTACTTATATTACAGACTCAGCCCCTTACTAATTTGTCGAAGATCACAGTGCAGAGGAACCAAACTGGCAAAATGCCTAGATATACAGCATGCAGCAACTCTATTAGAATATGAATGAGTTATTCAAACTACTTTGCTGTTCGGAAGTTCTCTGTGAATTCTGTATTTTCACCGCCAGAGCCTCATCATCATGCGCATGCATATTTCATGTGGTTAGCAAGGTGGACAATGTAGAATAGATAACATGTTTAAAAATGCTAATTATTCTTACTTGATATGTTTTCACCCATAACTGTCTTTTTCAAACGTATATGTCTGTAATAATGGATACTGGAGACACTCACAGGCCTTTTTATTGAAGGTCCAATTTTAGTGATTTTATAGGTTTTTGAAACCACAACTAAACTCACTTTCTCTAAACCATGAATGTCATGACACTTATTAAAGGATCCGAAAAATATGAATACCTTTAAAGCCTCAAATAATTTGAGTTTTTTGGACAATTACAATCAGAAAAAAATCCAAAAACCTCTAAAAGTTGGATTGATTTAAAAAGGTCCTATAGGATCAGCGCAGCTCCCATTGACTTCTATAGGACCTTTACAACTTTTACCTGGCCAAGTTTTGTATTAGAGCTTTTTGTGGTTTTTACACTTTACAAAAAAAAATAGGAAAACCACAAATTTTTTGAGATGTGTGGAAAAAAAATATCGAAATTTGATTGTTAGAAAATGGGCCCATCAGTAAGTAACTAGACATTATATTTATATAATACATATACTGTATACAGAATAAAGAAGGTAGAAAGACATAAGAAAAAATATTATCAAAATAATAAAAATTTAAAATATACAGGCTGATGAGTAGTTTAGCAATTTTTACCAAAAGAGCAATTCTATTTAACAAGAAAAAGGGAAGGATCATTTGGTTCTTTAAAAAAATAAAATGCCAGGAATTTTCTTTAAAATGTGTCGGATATTTACTGGCTATTGTTTAAATCCGTCACTCTAAGCAGAATAACCCAGAGATGTTATATTTTCTGTCTAGCATTATATCAGTATGATGGAAAGTGAAAACTGGGAATGATTTGCAGTTGGAACCACCAGTTGTGAAGATCAGCTGCAAAGTGATCAAAAAACCTTCCCACCATGAGACATTCTGTAAAGAGTTTAATTTGAAATGGGGAACGTGTATAAATTAGAATTACAATGGGCCAATTTCCCCTGTCAGTGTGTTGTTTTAGCTGTGGTTCCTGTGGCAGCTTGTACATGACAGTTGCACTGCCACTGTTTACTTGTGGATGCTCACCTCTGCAGGGTCAACTCCTCAACAAACAAATTAGTGCGTACAAATACTCGTTGCTGGAAGTCATTTAATCCAACATATATGGCTGTTGAGTTGATCAGCTATACAGCATGTGTTTCTCATGTTTAATAATTTTAAAGTACAGGTATGGGATGCCTTACTGGGAAACTTGTTATCCTGAAAATTACAAATTATGGAAAGACCATCTCCATAAAAGACTATTTTAAGAATATAATTCATTTTTCTCTGTAATAATAAAATAGTACCTTATACTCATTGGTAACTAAGCTGCATGAGTCCATGTTGGTGGCCAAACAATCCAAGCAGACTTAGGGGGTTATTTATTAAAGGTGAGTTGTGAAATCTTGAAAGCTCTAATTTTTAGAGGGAAAAAAAACCTAAATTTTTTTCAGATTTATTATGCCCCAATACTGCAAAAAGCCAGAATCCAAAAATGTAACATCTCAGACCTGTCAAGGTCCTGTATAAGTCAATGGGAGAGGCACCTATCTCAGTTTGCAGTTTTCATGGTCTGCTCTGGGCTTAGGCCGAAAATCCAACTTCTTTGGGATTTTCAGACAAAAACTAAAAATTTCAAGCAAATTGGCAAAAAAGCCGGAATAATTTGAGCTATTCAGGAGAAAGGCCAAAAAATTTGAGCAATTAGGCTTTTAGTTTTCCACAATCCGAATAAATCAAGTTTTTTGATAATAAATAAGATTAAAACTGGCATGGGAGTATAGTCTTTTTTTTTAAATAAAATATGAGATAAATTCAGATTTTAGTAAATGACCTGCTTAATGTATGGAGATCCAAATTACAAAAAGATCTCTTACCTGGAAAACCCCTGGTTCCAAGTAGTGATGGGCGAATTTGCGCCGTTTCGCTTTGCTGAAAAATTTGTTAATTTCACGCGAAATTCGTGAAATGACGAAGGCATCTAGTTTTTGACGCCGACGCCCATTTTTTGGACACAGACGCCCATTTTTTGACACCGACGCCCGTTTTTTTATGTTGCGTCAATTTTTTTTGACGCCAGCGAACTTTCACCAGCAAATTCGCGCCTGGCAAATAAATTCACCCATCACTAGTCCCAAGCATTCTGGATAATAGATCTCATACCTGTACAGTATATTATACTTTCTCCTTAATGAACTGAATTGTCTGCTCCAACTTATCTCATGAAGGTAAGAAGGTAGATCCCAATCTTAATAAGATTTGGTTCTCATGGGAGATTAGAAGTATCTTTGCATTAGTATGTAACAAATAAATCTCCCCAGGAGAGGAGTCTCTAACTGGGGATCTACCAGTAGACCTTTAACTGGTGATCAGTCGATCTCAAGACACTGCCAACAAACAGTTTGTCTAAAGCAACCTTCTGTTTCATTCTTTTTATTCAGATATTTATTATGTTAAGGTTACATTAGAAAGTGTTATTTGTTAAATACAGCAATATACATTTTCTCATGAATCAATATTTAAGTAATATTTTCCATGGAAGAGATTGTTAACAATGTTTTATGAATGTAGATGATAATAGGACAATATCACTAAAAGTAGACTCGGCATTAGAAAATGATGGGCACTCCTGCGCTAACATATATATTTATAGATATATAAAGAAACTTCAAAAGTCTGTAATCAGCAGTAGGACATATCAGTCTTAAGTTAATACTAGAAACTAGAATGCACAGCTGCTCTCCCATCAAGAAGCTTAGTGTATATCCTGCTGAGAAAAACTGCGTAATAGAGCCTGCTGAGACAGGCTGATACTAAAGCAACCACTGGGAGGAGGCTGGCTTATCATTATTGTACCAATGACCAGCTATTACCCTGCCTTTATAGGAACTCCCAGTGTCCATAAGGCCAGGCACTCTTCACACCCCCTCAACAATGATCTTTTATTTACAGTGTTCAGTGAAAGTAAGTGAGTTGTAAGGGGAAAAAAAAGCTAATGCAAATTTTCCCAGTGTTTCCCCGTGTATCCAAGTGTTGGTAAAGGAGTCCCATTAGATGTTTATGGTAACTGTCCTAGGACAATTTAGTATCTAATATTAGCAAATCACTTTTTCATTCTACCACTCTATTATTGCACATTTACAATCAATTATTAATGGGGACATGAGCACATTTAAAACTGCCTCTGCCATAAGTGCAAAAGCATTATGGGGTGCACACGTTTGCCCCTGATTAGTGATGGGCAAATTTGTTCCGTTTCGCCACAAATTTCCCGTGAAATACACTAAACGGGCGAAAAACTCGTGAAACGCAGATTTTGACTCCGGTGACAATTCGCCGGCGTCAAAATGGGCACCGCCATCAAAGTTTACGGCAGCGCCCATTAAAGTCAATGGGCGTCTGTTAATCATCAATCCCGTTGCCGGCGTAAAAAAAAAACTTTGACTCTGCAAATTTTCACATCAAAATCACGAATTTAATCGACGGCGGCAAAACAAGCAAATTTGCAGTGAATTTGTGCCTGGCAAAAAATTCATCCATCACTACTCCTGATGCATAAAAAATCCATTGTAAGTTGCAGAATGCAGCATCAGGGTGAGCAGACCCCTACGATGTATATCATTGTTGTCTGTTGGCATTAATGACTTATATTTAAACTGACAGAACTGCAGACACCCTATTTTTAAAAATTCTTTACTGCAAGGCCTGGGGCTTGGCACCTCACCTCCCAATACATTCACAGGTCACTGAGTATTCCATTGAATTCCATTTATTTCCAAAAATGCTGGACAACCAGATGACCTCCATGCACTGTGCTCAATGGGAAGGCTTCTAAATTATCACACTGAACAGGAAGAGGGTGAGGTCAAACAACTGCTCAGCAAAATGACTAGTTTAAGATTTAAATGTGGTGGGATTAAGGTTAACTGCAAAGTAAGGCAGGATGGGGCCGAGGTAATGCCTGTATTAGTATAATGAAAGGAGTTTTTTTCCCTTTGTTTTTTCGATTACACAAACACCCATCAACATATAAAGAGAGTAAAAGAATCACCAATATTGACAAATTGATCCACTTTCTTCAATGCAAGGAAGAACAGGGCTAGAATCTGTATACAGTTTTGGCACCACACATGACATACTGTATGCAGTACATATAATACAAAGGAGCTGCCCCTGAAATGACAGTATGTTAAAACTGGCAGAATGTCAGCCCCCTCCATTATTGCAGCATACAGTATACAGCAGAGGTTTTTTTTTACAATAACCCTTGATCCATCTGTATCTGTTAACTATAATTAAAAAATCAACGGACTTATGTTGATGAAAAGCCTGATTGTTTTAATCATGGGTGTCAAATTGACAAGAATATGGTGGGAACAACCTCCTCTTAACCAGCCAGAGGCTAAATAAAAATACTTGCATTGTGAATGAAGATACTTGTAGTTTTCAACATCTGAAGGGTTGTTAACTTGAAATCCCTAGTCTAGGTTAAAGGTCATTCTTTTACCAGTCCCTGCAGGCGGTGCCTGAATATATCAAATGTGGCTTATTCCAACCTCAGCTTCAATGCCTGATTCTTCAATGCCTGATTCCAAAAAATTTTCTTCAATGCCTGATTCCAAAAAAACTCGAAGTCTAGATGGGAGATTTTGAGACATTTTTACTTTAGTTCCAATCTGAGGCCTATCATTTCAGTTTAATTCCCCTCTTTTTCCCAATTATTTATCTAGATGAATTCAATAATAGTTGACAATTCAACATCATCAAGAGGATACACAGTAAAGGGGAAAGGTTATTCTTTTACCAGTCCCTGCAGGAGGTGCCTGAATAAATCAAATGTGGTGGCTTATTCTAACCTCATTTATTCTATCTTTTTCTTCAATGCCTGATTCCAAAAAAACTCGAAGTCTAGATGGAATATTGAGACATTTTTGCTTCAGGCCCAATCTGAGGCCTAACATTTCAGTTTAATGCCCGTCTTTTTCCCAATTATTTAATCTAGGTGAATTCAATAAAAGTTGACAATTCAACATCATCGAGAGGATACAGAGAGTTGACAATTCAACATCATCAAGAGGTAAGTGTAACACTGAAATAACATTAAATAATACCCAGCACCAGATTTCAAAATAATACTCACCTAGGCATGCAGCCTACACACACACCCCTGCAGGTGTGCACGCATCCTTGCTTCTTCCATCTCCCCTACCCCTCCCCCACATAGCGCTCCCTCATAGTGCACTTGTGGCTACAGACAACAGGACTAGATGAGGGAGACTTTACAAGCCTCAAGAATAGCAAGTACCCAGGACTCCAGTGGTCTGTGGGCCAGAATAAATAAAGATGTGGCTGGGCATACAAAAAAAGAAAATAATAAAAGCATTGTCATAACATTCACAGATTCCCAATGGCAAATACGCATTTGGAAATGCTTTGGGGCCCACTGTGACTTGACAACATAATTTGGCATCACTGGTCTTGATGATGACCCCCTGAAGAATGCTACTATAACCCAGCAAAACATACATGGATCAATTCCAGTGTGATGTAGGAATAGGGTGTAAACTTACCACTAAGGACATTGGGTCCAGGTGCACATGCCCCAGACCTTCAGCAGGGGGAAGAAAACAGTCAAAAACCAAGGGAAATTTTAGCCTGTACAAAATGCTATTAACTATAATTGTTTGAGACATGTAACAATAAACTAGATTTACCTTAAACTACAAGAACTGTGCCCAGTCTGTCTACAACTTTTGGGATCCAGAGAAGTGCCAGCCTACACCATTTCTCTTGATTTTGACCATAACCCCCAGCCTAGTGTAAAACACTGCATACAAGAAAGGAAGCCTGTGCAACCCCTACTTTAATAGGCAATTATTATTTTCTATGGCACGCATTCTTGCAGTTGAAATAGAATTTGATACTTATTTGGTTTTCAAATGCTCTCCACCTTTGAGAAATTATTCATTTTTCAGGGGAGAATAAACAAGAAATTGCCTTACAGCCACTGTGAGAATTGTTCAGAATAAACGTTATTTCAATTCGGCCATTAGCTTTATAAATGAATCATATCTGTGCACCGGTGAAACCTAAATTTCATCCTTCAAATCTATCAACAGACTTAATTTCCAAATGTGTCCACTTAATGCTTAATTAACTCACTTGGCTCAAATTACACAAAATTGTGCTTGATTAAGAATTCAAGTATTAGGAATTTAAGTATTTTCGCTTGTCGGTAGATCTCAAGCACAAAGCAAGGGTGTGCGGAGTTATTCGTGTACGACATGTCCAATGGAAGGATATAGATGCAAGCTAGATAAAGATAATATTTATGAAAATGACATGGGGATTCTCAACAAAGTGTTCTAAGAATGCCCATTGGGATATAGAACATACAGTATGGGATCTTTTATCAGGACCTGGAGTTTTCCGGATAAAGGATCTACCTTAAGTTTACTTAAAAAGCATTTCAACATTAAATAAGCCCAAAAGGATTGTTTTGCCTCCAATAAGGATTAATTATGTTAGTTTGGATCAAGTACAAGGTACATTTTTATTATTACAGACAAAAAGAAAATATATTTTTTAAAAATTTGAATTATTTGGATAAAATGGAGTCTATGGGAGACAGCCACCCCCTAATTCAGAGCTTTCTGGATATCATATCTCATACCTGTATATAGAGAGATGATCGATATCCCCCCCCCACACACACACACACACACCAGTGTCAAAGATTGAAAGCAACAATGTAAATAATGACAAAACAGCAACTAAGCAACTTTTTAAGAATTTTTTTTTTTCTGCTCTAAGAGACGAGATTGTCCAACATTAACCTCGGGTCTGACACTCACAGAGCTATGTCTTCCATTTATAATAATTGTTTTTCTTGCAGTTAGCTCATATAAAAAGTAAATTATTCTAATTTATGTAAATGGCTAAAGGGAATCTTCAGTCATATCTCTTGAAAGAAAGCACTTTGCTTTCTGTATGAGTCAATGCCTTATTCTATTGATATTCAAGGTGTATTGTCCCTGTACAATTCCAGTTTAACTCTTTCTGCAGATAGGCAAATCATGTCATGATGCCTTTCTGTAAGTATCACACTACTCTGGTATGGACACAAGATTTCCAGCATATTGTCTAAATTGTGCTTAATATTCAACATTTCCTTCCCATGGAGTTATGATCGCTTGGTGTATGAAACCAACAGTGAATGAATCCATGGGGAAAAGGAAGCTGCCATTGTAAACTTTGGATTCAGAATGTTTAACAGCCAATGTCTCAGAGGCAACAAACTACTTTCATTGTTACCCCCTGCTGTAATTCTGACAGAGAAATGTCAGAAAAGCAGCAGGACGTAGCAATGAATACATTTTTCCCCTACAAAACATCATCTGGCAGCACATTGACTTGCGAAGTAAAGCACAAATGCCTCCGTCTATCTTAAAAGCCCGGCTTTTCATTTTCACATGTTAACACTAGCCATGTATAGAAGGGCCTGCGCAGATTTAAAGCATGAAACGGCACTTTGGGAAAAATAACATACACTGCCCTTGAATATCAATGTGATCTTTTAAATGCACAGTTTTGGCTCTTCCAGACATTGCTCTGCAAGTTAAAATAATACTATCAATCAAATACTGTGCCTGGCATGGACAATGGTATTTACCACAAGCAGGCTGTTTGCTTATTCATATTCTGTTCAGGATTGGAATCTCACACTGACATCATTTATATAGCAAATTCGATCAACACTGGGATCTTGCAGCACGGCATTTCCAAATGGACTGATGTCACAATTTATGGATAGCATTTGGGCATGGTACAGTTAGAGCACAAGCAGGTATCAAAATATTAGCCTATTGTCAAGAAAGTTGTAATTCAGTAGTTGTAGTGAGAAATCAAGACGGCTTGCCCAAGGTCCAAAAACCATCTGTACCATCCATAAAATGTTGCAAAACTAGAGACGCACGTCTAAAACTGCAAGGAGAATCTAAGTGGGTTGTTCGCTCATTAAAGTTACGATGATTTTAGTTAAACATAGCAGTTTATTCTATTAACAAGGTATTTTGCATTTGCTAATGGAGGAGTCCTTGAATAAATACTTTGTTTCTGTGATCAGTAGTGATGGGCGAATAAATTCGCCAGACATGGATTTGTGGTGAATTTGTTTTGGGCGTTTTGCAGCCGTCAAACAAATTCGCTAAATTGCAGTGACAATTTACGGGCGAAAAAATCTGCAGCATCAGAAAAAAGTTGTCATTTGCAGAAAATTGTCGCGCATCAAAATTATTTGGGCGCCCATTGACTTTAATGCATTTGGACAGAATAGTCACGCATATAAAATTTGTTGCGCACATTAAAATTGTTGCGTGTCAAAATTATTTTGACTCCCAATGCATTTCGCCCATCACTAGTGATCAGGTTTGTGTGCATCAGGCAACATTAGATGACTTGCAAAGACATGCAATTAATGCTCGGGACTTGGGGTTTTCTGGATAAGGGGTCTTTCTGTAATATGCATCTCTATACCTTAAAGGTATACTGTCATGATTTTTATGGTGTAGATTTATTTCTAAATTACACTGTTTACACTGCACATAATTCACTCTACATTATAAAATGTTATTCCTGAACCAATATATGTATTGCATTTTTTTTAGTTGTAATATTGGCATGTAGGCAGCCATATCCAGTAGTTTTGCCTGTTCTTGCCAGTACTTCATGATGGAACTGCTGTCAGACAGGCTTTTGTTTGCCCTACTCAATGTAACTGAAGTAAGTCACAGTGGAACTTGGAGTTTTACAATTGAGTGCTATTCATATATATACCAGGGAGGTGTAATCTTGGGTCAGGGAGCTGTTATCTGGTTACATTACCATTGTTTTGTTGATAGACAGCTGGGGGGGAGGGAGGGGGTGATATCACTCCAACTTGCAGTGCAGCAGTAAAAAGTGAGTGAAGTTTATCAGAGCACAAGTCACATGACTGAGGGCACATGGGAAACTGATAAAATGTCTAGCCCCATGTCAGATTTCAAAATTAAATATAAAAAATAAAATCTGTTTGCTCTTTTGAAAAATGGATTCAGTGCAGAATTCTGCTGGAACAGGACTATTATAACTGATGCATTCTGAAAAAAAAATTTCATTAAAATTGACTGTATGGGAGATGGCCTTCCCATAAATCAAAGCTTTCTGGATAATGGGTTTCCATATAATGGATACTGGTATAAGACCTAAACTCAAGAATGGATATAGTTAACTCCCACCCAATTAATGCTTTTGCTGCTTCGAATAGGACATTGATAGTTTGTCCAAAGACAGAGATTGGTAATTAAATAACTGCCAGATCTGTTCTATAGTACCACTATGCTTTCTAAATCATCTGAATTCCTCTCTGAGAATGAGTTATTAGAATAATTTCAAATGTGTCTTTGCAAATTCGGCATAAAGAAAAACTTTGATGGACCTCTAGAGAAAGAATATGTGATGAATGAGTTGCCTTTGCATATCAGAAGTACAATATGTAACATGGACATTTCAGTAGTACATTTTTAATTACCAGACTAAAAGTCTACCATTATTTGATTAATAATCCTAGGGGGTCATTTAGAGAGATCCCAGACACAAGTGCAAGAGCACTAAGGAGTGTGAAAGCTTGTCCCTTATTGCCCATTTAAGAGAACTTACCATAGGGGTCTGGCTGCAATCAGAACCTTGCGGAGAGGCAGCCCTGTCCTAACTGCCAGCCACATGCAAGTTAGAGAATGGTTACGTTTCCACCCCACCCATACCTCATGTATACAGAGATGCCGAATGAAGACAGGGTTGTCTTCATTGAGGGAACTCAGGCCTCTGCGCTCAGTTTTGAAGCTCAGAAGCTTGAATACATTTTTTGAAGGTGCAAAGTGCAGTTGAACTGTGGACCCTGCCCTGCATTTGATAAATGACCTTTCCTAAGTCAATAGAGAGCGGCTGCTCACAGCATTTTTCTCCTACAGGATTAATTTGCCCTATGGCCACTAGAAAGGGTCTAATATATTGAGTAGTGGGGATTCCAGTGCCAGCTGACTCACCTCCCTATTCTCCCAAACCAATGGCTAACAGTAGACAGGAACATGCATTTTTGTCTGCTTTTGTCTAATTTCCCAAATGTGCTACTGATATACTGTAAACAATCCAATCAAGTCAAGAGAGTCAAGAGTGAGTTTATTGTCATCTCATCCATTTACGTTTGTACAGTACACAGTGAAACAAAACAACTTTCCTCTAGGACCATGGTGCTACACAACACAACATAGATGTACCGGACAACAGACAAAAAGTGCAAGTGCAAAAGTATGCAACTCCTGCAAGACAGGACAGCGTAGTGCAGGGACAGGACAAGACAGTGCACACTCAGCAGATGTAATATGTTAAGTAAATAATACTAAACGTCAGACATGATGGGTGTATCATTGTGATATGATAAAGAACATGATAAAGTGCAGATGTGCTCACAGAGAACAATTGTGTGTGTGAGTGTGTGAGAGATCTGTCCGGTCCCTGAGTATTCAAGAGCCTTATGGCTTGGGGGAAGAAACTGTTACACAGTCTGGTAGTGAGCGCCCTAATGCCTTGGTACCTTTTTCCAGATGGCAGGAGTGTGAACAGTGAGTGTGAGGGGTGTGTTGGATCAGCCACAATGCTGGTGCCTTTACAGATGCAGCGAGTGGTGTAAATGTCCGTGATGGAAGGAAGAGAGATACCTATGATCTTCTCTGCTGTCTTCACTATCCTCTGTAGGGTCTTGCGCTCCATGACAGTGCCGTTTCCAGCCCAGACAGTGATACAGCTGCTCAGGATGCTCTCGATAGTCCCTCTGTAGAAGGTTTTGAGTATGGATGGAGGGAGATGGGATTTCCAGGCGTGTTGAGGCACTGTTGGGCTTTCTTGGTTAAGTAGCTGGTGTTGTGGGACCAGGTGAGGTTCTCCACCAGGTGGACACCAAGGAATTTGGTGCTTTTGATGATCTCCACATTAGAGCCGTCGATGTACAATGGCAGGTGGTCACTCCGAGTCTTCCTAAAGTCAACAACCATCTCCTTTATTTTGTCTACATTGAGAGACAGGTTGTTGGCTCTGCACCAGTCTGTTAAGCGCTGCACCTCCTCTCTGTATGATGACTCGTCATTATTGGTGATGAGACTCACCACGGTGATGTCATCTGGATTCATCTGTTGGCTTCCACCAAAAGAAGCATTAGCAAGTGAACAAACCCACACAAGTGGCACTAACCCGACTGTTCCAGCTGCAGTATTTGATATAAATTTCCAGTTTAAATATTTTATATTACTTTTCTTGCATTTACAAAAAAAATCCCCGTTTCTCTTTCTAGAACACAACATCTACATTACTTAAGGCTACCATTTCAGCTTGGAAGCAGAAGTATAATATTCATGTCAGCAGAAGCAGAAACAGGGTTTGAACAAGAAGTAAATTTTAACACGAACAGGAATTGGATGGTTTAATACAAACAGAAAAGTTGTGTTTGAAACCAAATAAAGCCCTTCAAGGTAAAAGATCTCAGGAACTTAAATGCAGCTAGCCTTTTTGAATTCCATTGCAGTTTGCCCAGTAGGGATTCTTTGCTATAATACAATATAAAAACAACTAGCACTTTTTTTAGGTTAATGGAAGCTTTGAAATTAAGCAAAGCTGAAAAGTCGAATAGCTTTACTTTTCAAGGTCCACTCTTATAGATGAATGTAAACTCGCGTTACACTTTTTTTTTAGTATTTCCCTTTTTTTCTGACATTTCAAAGAAGTCTCTAGAAAAAAAGTTTCTTCCACTGGAGCAGATATTTTGTGCCTCAACCTGCCATTTGATTTCTCATTGTAAACCCCCCCCCCCAGGTTCAATAATAGTTTTAATTGAAACATATAGTTAAAAAAGTTTTGACTACTTAAACCACTTATACTACTTATTGCTTAACTAGTTAAGTATATGAACCAGTGCACATGGCCTTTCCAGTAGGCCTTTGCCTCCCATTGTTAACACAGCCTCTAGAAATTGTCAGAAATCTGGCATGTTTTTTGAAGCTGTGATGAGTTTATTCATGGCAGATCAGAAGAATGAATTTTAAAACAAAATCATGCTTAAAATAGAGCAATTTATCTAGCAAAAGTTAACTCTTTCACATCTGTCATGTTTTCCATGTTTCGTGTTTTCTATTGAATAAATGTGTTTGATTTTGTATTTATATATGCATTTATAAATTTTGATTTCTATCTTTTTCAACAAATCATTTTTTCTCTAAAGGTTTGTGTTTTTTGAAACTTCTCTAAAACTCTACTTTTTTGGGGTTTTTTTTAAACTTCTCTAAAATTCAAGATTGGTTAACTGTAAGAACCATGAAAAAACCCAGTACAAAACATCTCCAATTAAAACCAGTCAAGACCTTCCAGGAGTGAATGGGAGTTGTGCTGATCCTATTGGTCCTTTTTTTTTAACCATTCAGACTCTTAGAGGTTTCAGATTTTTTTTCCGCTAGTAATTGTCCAAGAACCTGAAATTTTTAATGGTATTAGAGGTTTTTGGATTTTTTGAGACTTCGTAAAATAACATTTATGGTTTTAGAGAAATGGTGGTTTCAAAAAGCTATAAAACCACTAAAATTCAACCATTAATAAAAGGGTCTCAATACCATAACTTATAATTGCCCTGATATATGTAAAACGATCCTGAATTATGGACCACAGAAACAAAGTGGAATTTTGGGCAGATGTTGGGCAGATGTACATATCTGGGTGTAATATTGCATGGACAGATTGGGGAGTGGAGTAAATTGTCATAATTGTTTAAAATGTGGAGGTGGTATAGTATATTTGGTTTGGTGCTTTTCATCAAAGTATCTTAGGTCCAGGTTTATAACCATCTACAGTATATCCCTCCAACTGTGTTATACACAATCTGCTACTGAACCATTCACCGAGAGACACTCACTAGTAGCCTAGAGGACATGGTCTTAAGACATTTTGGGCGTGACCAGTTAAATTGGTCAGTTAAAAGAATTCTCCATAAAAGAGACAAGATTAGTCCCTTAGGCTCTTGTTCTAACATGACAGGCACACTTTGATCAATTCTGAAGCACCAATAAATATAGGGTATAGGTATTTAGTCAGAGATAGCTTGTTTTGTTCAATTACTGCCTGTAACTTATAGTCAACAGTATTTATTGGTCTAGCACAGTTCAAATTAAATTAAACTGAATGTTTGATATCAATTACTATGAACATGCCCTGGTCTCTTTACAAGCTACACAGTACAAGTATGGCACCTGTTATCCAGAATGGGGTTTTCTGGATAATGGATCTTTCCATAATTTGGATCTACTAGAAAATCATGTAAACATTAAATAAACGTAATAGGCTGGTTTTTGCTTCCAATAAGGATTAATTATATCTTAGTTTGGATTAAGTACAAGGAACTGGTTTATTATTACAGTCAAAAAGGGAGCATTCTGGATAACAGGTTTCCAGATAAAGGATCCCATACCTGTACTCAACTTTCACTCACACATGCATGGCACACACATTATTTTCAGTATGCTCTTATTCTTTCTGATCTGTAATCCCATTGAACAACCCCTATTGGTAAATGTATTAAAACATGTTTCAACATTTATAGACAGAAAATTGATTAAAACTAATATCAATGCATTTGTAAAAAAAAAATGAAAAACCCGCACTTCAGCATGATTTTGAACACAGGCTGAGGAACTGGCTTAATTAAAGCTTGCAGAATTATTGTGTATATTTTCTTTTCTGCAAATAATTGCCTTTATAAGGTTTTCTCGCTTATTGGTAATAGACAGCATAAAATATAGTAGAGCAAAGATACAGAATAGTTTGGGAATATGAAAGACCTCAGCACTAATGAAGTGACCTTTGTGTACTTAGGCGTGCATTTAAATTGGACTTAGGCTAAAAATAATTCCCCATTAGCGGCAGATTTTAACATAAAAGCAACAGGAAAACAACTCTAGTGTCAGTGGTTTATTATAGGAAGTGCTTAGGCCTTTGGCGCAGAAATAAAAAACATTTGTAGAATTCTGTAAGAAAATCCAATGGCATATTTACTAATTCACAGCTGGTGATACAAAGATCTAAAAACTCATCAGAATTATTACTGGATTTTTAAAGATGTAATTGGAAACAGAGGAGCAATTATATCATTGTTATTTTTTCCCTTTGTTCCCCTTTTTCTTTCTTTTTCCTTTTCATGCTGTAATTTCAATGTTTTTATTTCTAATATAATTTTAAAAGTTTATAATACATGAAAGGAATAAATGGCTTATAACATATACACACATGGGGCTTAGTGATGTCATCATTTATAAACAGCGCTTAAACAATATATTGTAAAAAATTATTTTGTGAAAAAATGATTTACTCCCTGGTATTATAAGGGTATTAGAAGTCACTTTACAGTTCAAGGACACATATCACCATATCAACTTAGTTTAAGGTCCTATGCATTTCAATGGTCATGGAACATTCAATGATTTCTAATATCCATATATTTTATAAGGGATTATGTTATGTATATGGCTTATATGGCTTGTAAATGTTTCTATTTGTTGGGAAAAAAAAGAAAGTGCCTTCAGATGTATACCGTACTAGCTAAAATACCTGGAATTGCACAGGAAATCTGATGTGACATAAGTGAGTAATTTGAAAAAATGCATTTAAAAAAATATGGAAATGCATAATACTGTTGGTCTAATGGGTACAACACACCTAGGCACATGTTTTCTTCTTTGGCACAATTCTCTACTGAATATTTGTCTGAAATTATTGCATGAGATGGTGGGTTGGAGTGGTTAGGTGGGAGAGAATGTGATTTTTAGGGTAAATGGGGACAATTCTGATTAATGACTTTGAAACTACTTTGGATATACCCTGTTGAATTCTGATTATTTGGATAGATAAGTGGGCCATTGGAGCACTTAGACCAGTTTATTGTAAATACGATATTCTTGTGAATAACAGTAAGTGAGGATGGTGGTCCCTGAAAGTTTCCGCTAAATTTATGTCTAAACAATTGATATTTGTAAATACCAGTTAACACTTGCAAAATGGAAGATCACTGCACATGGGGCCCCAAAATATTTTGTACCAAAATGAAATGTTGATAACAACCTGCAGGGTCAACCTGGGCTGGCAGGAAACTGAGACAAAACCTGGTGGTTCCCTACCCAGGACCGCCTCCCTGGGAACTGTGGGTGTTCGTGCAAACCCCACCCCAATCATGGCCGCAAGGAGGAAGTGTGTTACACGTGTGTTGGGGGTGGTGCCTGCTTGGAGGAGCTGGAGCTCAGGACTGGTTTGGGGGGTCCCCAGACGGCAAACCCATTGTCTGCCAAACAAAAGAGCTGCAACAAACTGAATAATTCAGGTGGTGAGCAGCTCTCGCTCTTTGACCAGGAGGTTACACCTTTATCGGTTTCCACTACTTAAAGGGAAGATGGTAACATATAACAGAAAATTTCCATTTTTTTCTCATGGAATTCATAACATTGTTCCTAAAAAAATTGATTCTGTACAACCTACTGGAAAATAGCAAATATAATTCTTCCGTTTTACAAAAACTTGTATTTTGTTAAATATGCTTTATTTAAAATTTGAAAAGGGGGAAAGTTGGTGAATTCATGATTGTAAACAGGTAAAGTAACATAAGCCATTCACACGTTTTACATAGCATTTTATACTTAAAAGTAAAAGTGCTAATTACAACACAACCCCATCTGTCTTAATCACGTTTTCGCTCCCTGAGCGGCTTTTGGAGATTAACAGCTCCTATGTTAGGCCACAAAGTCGAACATTTAAAGAAGGAATATGTATAACCAAAGCCAAATAAGAGTACTACTCTATTTTATTTACTTCGCACTTCACCTCTGAATATATCATTGATGAACAACCCTGTGGGAAAAAGCCATGAATATTTAATCCGGTTAGCCAAGCCATTTTAATAATACGCACAAACACAATATCTGAAGCTATTGCTTCAGTGGTACCTAAGCCTTGTATTGGTACATATGCACAACCCCTGCATAAAGCAATAGATTTTCCCAGCTTTCCAATAACCCAAATAGTAAACAATCTCAAGCACACAGCATATGCAATTTAACACATAACAGATCAATACAGTCATGTGGTCTCACTACCAACAGAACAATATTGTTTTCTCACAAGCAACCCAAATCAATGGAGAATATTCATTTCCACAAATAAATAGTATGTTCTCAAAAACATCTTATTAGCAATTCATCAGGACATTATTTTACTCTACGGAAAGCTAAAATGAGTTGCTTTCATATTTTTTCCACCAATGTCTTATAACCAACAAAACATCCCCTGCAGGGCTTAATAAGGATATTACAAGTCACCATAGAGATCGGTATAGTTATAAAGGCCTTGAGTTGCAATAGTCAAGAGACTCTTCTTTGACTTATAACATTCTTATTATACACTGTAGGGGTTATTTTACGTCTTCTGTTACTCACTGTATACAGACTAGTAAGAAATTAAGTGTTCCCGGCTTACAAACATAAAGAAGCTTTGCATCTAATTAATAACTCCCTAGCTGAAGAAAAATGAGGTACAATTTAAAAAATAAAGACAAAACATGAAATGTGTTTTCAAATAACATTTTTAAAATAATTGAAAACACACACAAAAACAATACAATCATTACAATGACCAATATGCTGGTTATTTAATAAAAACACCAGCAACCTCAGTACCAAAACTACCTATAATTATGAGTTTTCCTAAAGGAACCCTGATAATAGAATTGAAAAGTAAACAATCAAATAAACATTTCACAGACTTACCGTAATTGGATCTCGATATCTGCTAAAATTAATATTTTGTATAATGTTATTTACCAGCAAGTTTATACACGGCCTCCCCATGTAATGTTTAATATAGTTGATTTATTTTTTTAAAGGATTTTTTCGAAGCTAATAAAATCAATTGAAAGGGCAAGTAACGCCCCAACCTGAATGTACTTCTCTACATTTTTTATGTTTATCTGTTTTTTTATTGTTAGCACTTTATTAAAGAGAGATGCTTTAATTCTATAGGTTTTTAAGATCCATAAGTAACACTCCCCCTCTACTTATTTACTAAAACCTTTGAATTATAAAAATGTCCTCTCTTATTTTCAATGCAAATAACTGCAAACCTACCAGACTGCAAAGAAACTGGCTTCTATAAATATAAAAAATTATATAAATGATATAAAAATATATTTGAGTTTCTAAAGCAACTGCACAGTATATTAACATTTATATGAAGCCCTTTCTTTTATGGTGTCACTGGCCCATTAACTATTGATGTTCTTTTACAGAGAACCAGAGTTCAATACATAAAAATTCCAAAAGTGATTTTTGGAGTATTGTGGTGACATGCCTTGCTGCTATTGCAATGGTTCTCATAATGTGGAGTTGCCCCCATGGGGCTTAAAGCAGTGGTGGTAGGAGGTGACAGTCTGAAGGCCAGTTAGGATGATGGAAATTTGGTCTATGAGATACACCTGAAAGCAGATTGAAGGTCAATTAAGGTGACCTTTGGGGTAAAACCATATTCAAAGGGATTCTGAATAAAGTCTGGACCGCCATGGGGACTTAAAACAGTCCAGCAACTACTGTTCTACAGGCATCATTTCTCCCAACAACTCCCATTTTCCCTCTGCGTGGTGCCCAGGGCAACCACCTCTGTTTGGACTTTCCTAAAGACAACTCTGAAGAGTGAATCATATCATGTTCCAGGCATGATTCACACTGGCATATATTTTGAAGTGAGCATTGCTCTCATTTAGCATCGCATTGCCTTTTATGCCTTCAGCTACCATAGAAAGAATTTACCACTTTACCACTTTATTGGTTTTTTTTGTACAGTCATGGTTCCCTTTTTTCCTTTCCTTAGCCTTTTGCGTATGGCAGATCACTACAAGATTGCAGAATGTATCATCTACTCTCAAAGTATTAAAACTGCTGTCCATCATCTTAAATCAATATCTATTTGTAAATATCAAGAGTAGAAAAGGCCAGATAGGCCATCCGAAGGATGTAAAAGTAAACACAGCTAAGGAAACTCAAGAAAACCTTTCTCTGTGTCTAAAATGTTACAGGATATATTACATTTTCTGCCAGCTTTCTGCTGGGTTCGGGCTACATGGACAAGCCTTTCAGTTAAGATTTGTTAAGATTTCAGTTAAGATCAGTTAAGATTTGTTCATAAAACTGATTGGTTTGACCAAGCAATTCAAGTCAATTCCACTAAGTGCGAGATCTCTATCTAGACATGTGGGATCTTGGCTGACAAAGTCATTGTCAGTGAACTTATCCATTGTAATACAGGTCTGGGATCTGTTATCCAGAAAACTGTTATTCAGAAAGCTCTGAATTATGATAAGGCCATCTCTGATAGAGTCCAATTAAATAATTCAAATTTTAAAAAATGATTTCCTTTTTCTCTGTAATAATAAAACAGTATCATGTACTCGATCCTAACTAAAATTAATCCTTATTGGAGGCAAAACAATTTTATTGGGTTTAATTATTGTTTAAAGGATTTTTTTAGTAGACTTAAGGTATGAAGATCCTAATTATGGAAAGATCCCTTATCTGTGCATTCTGGATAACAGATCCCATACCTTTACACCCATTTGACCCAGGAGAACAAAAACTGATCTGTGCTATAGGCCAAATGAACAGGTGCACCCAGACGTCATTTTTCAATAGGTTATACCCATGAAGAACCATGGACTGAATTGTTTTAACCAGACTTGCTCTTTCTATTCAGATTAGGGTGCCTATAATAAACTTGTCAGTTCTTTGGCTTATTTGGCCATTCAGTGTCGTGCATCCATGATAAATCACTCATTTTTCCCCAAGGGTCCAATAAATTTCTGTGAGATCATTGCAAGAGGTCAAATAAAAGAATCACAGGGACATTGGCTGGAAGATTTTTTTCTCAGGTTATCCCACATACTCATCTCTACCATAATCTCCTAACCTGTATTCATTGGAGAAATTAGAGTGGGATAGTTTAAGATAAACTAAATTCCTTCTGGGATTACTTTAGCTGCATCTGTATGCTCAGTTTACAGGTATTGATGGGCGAATTTGCGCCGTTTCGCTTCGCCGAAAAATTAGCGAATTGCGCGCGACGACATTTTGACGCCGATGAATTTTTGCCACGAATTTTTGCGGGCGTTTCGCGAATTTATAAACTGGCGGCAAAACGCGCAAATTCGCCGCGAATTCGCGCCTGGCGAATAAATTCGCCCATCACTACTTACAGGATGTTCAACATTACACCTGATCTGCCTCTTCTTAAATCAGTGCTGGCAAAAGGCAGATCAATACGTGTAAAATTAAAATTGCATAAAGAAAATCACAATAATATTTTGAAGGTAAGGCAACATTAATCTTAAAAGGTATTACATTACAATAACATAAGATGCATTTTTTAAACTGTGCTAAAAAAAACTGCATTTATTTGCATACAAAAGGCAAGAAAACAGTTCACTGCAGAGAAACTGTCTAGTATTAAGAACACAAAATTAGACGTTTGAACTATATCATTAACATACAAAGTATAACCCTTGCCAAAACAGCAACAACAAAAAAAAAAAAAATCAATATGTCGTATATATGTTATAATTCCCCCATGGCTTACAATCTTTCCCTGTGTTTTATTATCCAACAGTTTAATTATCTCCAGGGAAAAGTAAATCTACCTATGGTATTTTTTGGTCATTAAAATGAAAGCATATTTCATTGCAGTTATATGCATTCAGAGAAACACAGGTCTCCCTTAATAACCATACATGATAGAAAGAAAAAACAGAAAGGCCCTTTTTGTATTATTCTCTTCGAGCAGAATCACATTAATGTACGTCATACACATCCTGCTTCTCTAACAAAATGACAACACTTTATATAAAGAACATCTTGTTGTTCAGAAGTACATAGCATGACTCAGTTGCTGATTCATTTTGCCCAAGATAGCTGTTTCTATATATATATATATATATATACCTTTTAATTAAGAAATAAAAACAACATACATTTTTTTTTACAGAATCCCTTTAAGCAAATGTTGGGTTTTATAAGGAAAGTCAACACATAACACAAAGGTATGTTTTTTCCTTGAGAAAGGTCCTTGTGTGGGACCAAAACATGGGATTAATAAACTTTTATTTTTTTACCTTTATTTGTTTGATCTAAAAATCCTGTGAGTGCCATCACTTTATTTCTTCTATGCAACTTTTGCACACATGAGCACCCAGGTATTATCCATTTTCAGCCTGTGTTAACCCGGGTGCACGGTAAGAAAATCCATATGTAAAAAACTACCATCACCATCGTGATCATATTATTATTATATGTATAACTGACATGATGTTTCGGTCCCAATTGGGACCTTTCTTAAGGCAAGAAATACACATAAAATATAGGGGATAGTGATGTGTCCCGGGATTTCTCTCCACCCACGCCCGCCCGATCCCAAATTCCGGGTTCCTTTTATAAACCTGTGCCAACCAGTCCTGCTGATGGCGTCACAAAAGGGGCAGGGCGAGCAGGCGTAGTGTCTATAAAAGAAGAACCTGGAAGTCGGCCCACGAAGAAGAGTGCGAGGTCAGCCCGAACCCACCCGACCGTGGGTAAACCGGGGTCAGCCCGCACATCACTAATACAGGAGTAAATGGTTATTTATTCTGAGCTTGCAGGAATATATATCAGCATTTTCAAAATCCCGGGACACATCACTATCCCCTATATTCTATGTGTATTTCTTGCCTTGAGAAAGGTCCCAATTGGGACCGAAACGTCATGTCGGTTATACATATATTAATAATTTAATCAAGAAAAATCTTGGTGTTGCTGGTAGTTTTTTACATATGGATTTTTTTACTGTGCATCCGGGTTAACACATATATCATATATAACACTATATATCAATCAGGCTTTCTTCATAATTCATAATTGAGATATTTCACGCCCTTTATAGGCTTAGTCACTCTTCTTTTGATGCACCATTCAATATTTCAAACAATGGCCCTTCTGTGCATTGGAGAGTGCACTGCATAGTCTTTATGGGGCCTTACCAGTGTAGGCTGAATACCCCTCTCCCTCCATTAACGTATACTCTTTTAATATAGGATGATATTTTGGTGGCCCTTGCTACTGCTGATTGGGCTTCATTTGGTACAAATATGTTTATTATCCACTAGTATCTCCATTAAAAATGGACTTATCTTGGGTGAATTCTTATCTGTAAATCTCACAACTAACACTGCAGCTGTTTTTTTCAAGATTCCTATCAAGCATGACACATGATCTTGTAGCAAGTTTTCTATCCATGCACCACCAAAACCAATGGATCTTAGTTTAGAAAACCAGAATGTATGTGAAACATTGTCAGAAGCCCTGGCAGAATCAAAATACAACATATCGAATGGAACACCATTTTCCAAACTTTACACCACAAGGGCTCAACCCCACTGTGCTACTGCTACATTTTGTGTCCTGTTGGCCCTCAATAGAGCATGTGAGATTAGTGGTGCAAGCTGTGCTTTGTATCATGAACCAGATTAAAGCTGTAATGTAAAATGGTAATTGAGGGCAAGTGAGCTAAAAGATGCCCACCCACAAGCCTCTCCGTTTTTAGCGGTATCAAGGTAGGTCTTTTCAACCAACTTTTAGAAATAAGGCTAAAGATCTTGAATGTGATCTCTTAATACCTTCAGATATGTACCTCCATTGCAGATTTATTAAAAGGGTTGATGTGAAAAAGGGACAACGTTATTATGAAGATCCCAAAAGTAACAACACCGCCAGCCTCACAGTGGCTAAGTACAATTATAACATATGATAATTAGTAGATAAAAATATGTCAATGTTCAAATACGTCAAGGCTTATGTTTCATTGTTTCTGTTCCCTGCAATGAATGTAAAGGCATTTTAGAGTTATGCATAGTGATGAGAGAATTTTTGATGAACAAAATTCAGCATTTCCCAACGGAATTTTTCTAAAAACTGCGGCAAAAATTTGGAGCTGAAAAATTAGCCGCAACTAAAAAGATGGCAAGACAAAAAGCAAAACGGGACAGATTTTCTCATCACTAATAAATAATGATAATTAAATCTTAAATGGGAATAACCTGCAAGACGACCAGTGTACAGTACAGGTATGGGACCTGTTATCCAGAATGCCTGGGACCTGAGGTTTTCACGGATAATGAATCTTTCCGTAATTAAGTCTACTACAAAATGATGTAAACATTAAATAAACCTAACAGACTGGTTTTGCTTCGAATAAGGATTAATTATACCTTAGTTGGGATTAAATACAAAGTACTGTTTTATTATTACAGAGAAAAAAAATCATTATATGGATAAATGGAGTTTACAGGAGACTACCTTTCCCTAATTTAGAGTTTTCTGGATAACAGGTTTCTGGATAATGGATCCCATACCTGTACTTTATTACTTATTGAATGCTTATAAACTTTATAAAATATTTCCGGACTTCTAAATTACTTCCCCTTTCAAGTAAAACTGTGTCAGACATCATGACTGCTTTTCATGCATTTGTCGTCCCCCCCCCCCTTGGAATAGGTACAATGCCGCCATTTAAATCTATTATGTGTTTATAGTGATAGCATAACGCAGTTTCACGCAGAGAGTTGTAATTTCACATCAAAATGAGCACTGCAAAGAGAACATTCAAACACATGCAATCTGTGCTATTACTTTGTTGTGTATAATATAGGTATAACTGTTCATAATGGCAGTTCCAAAGCCTCGTTTGTTTAGGATTCTAAAGAAAATAGGACATAATTGCATACGCAGTCGCATAACAGGAATTCTTTTTACATTGTGCCAGTTTGGGAAAAAAAGGAGCAGTGGATGCAACTAATCTCTTGTTAACATGTGCTTGATATACTTAGCTGTAAAGGTTAGCGATTTGGGGTTTTTGTTATTATTAATTGAGTTTGTGAAGTTTTTGTTTGGTTCAAAATCAGTTTGGACCGTATGTTACAGATCATGATGATTTGCATGGCCAGTGGCATAACTAGATGTTTCCAGGACTGTATTTAGGTCTGTTGCTGCCCTAGGCATCGGACCTAAACGTGCCCTTACGTTGTGCGTGTGACGTCAGTTCCGTGTCCTTCCTCGGCCCCCTACACCTCACCCCCCTCAGCTCAGTCACCAGATTGCTTATGGAAATCTGTGACAGAGGGTGGGGGGGGTTAAAAAAACAAACAAAACTTAAAAAAGAGGGACCCCAAGGGCCGCCCCCAAAACCGTGCTGCCCTAGGCACAGGCCCTCGGGGGTCTTAATATAAATACGGCCCTGGATGTTTCTGGCCCTATGGCAAATTTAATTTAGATCCCTAAACATTGGTAAGCTGATCTATTCTACCAAGATATACGTAAATGAATTGGGCCTTACTGAGCCCTCTACACTGCTGGGCCCTCCTACAACCACAAGGTTTGCTTCCTCTGTAGTTACGCCCCAGCATTAGACATGCTTTCATGGTTCCATTGGGTAAGAAACGTGACTGTGCCCTCAACCATAGTTGAAAAATGAATGTGTGCATTTCCCAGATAGTACTGAACAAAATGGCGGAATTTTTAAAAAAACATATTTTCTGTGACCAAAGTGGCTAGAGATTTCATATTTCACAAGGCCATGGCCATTTATGCTCATCCTCATCCTGAATCTTCCCAGCGTCATGCTGCCCCCCAGCTCTTACTTTTTCCTGAGCCTGAGGGGGTCCGGGGGGCATTGCTAGTGCAGAGAGCACATTTGCTCTATTTTGCTGCCCCTGGTAAACATCTCGGCATTGTCGTCTGAGGTGAGTTTTTCAACTTGCCTCATTGGTGCAGCACCCCTGAATCTACCCCAGATTGCCTTGTGCTTTTCAACCCATAGTTCATGACTGGCCTACTCTGCAATCTAAAACAATTACTTGTCCCTATAAATATTGCTTTTTTTAATAAATCCATTCTGCTAGTAACGGAAAATCAACGGAGAGATAGAGGGCAAACTGATAATAAACCATGCACCATGCATGTGCAACATCTCAGGATTATATTTTGCACACACAGCAAATACTTAAAGGGGTGGTTCACCTTTAAGTTACTTTTTAGTATGTTATAGAATGGCTTATTCTAAGCAACTTTTCAACTGGCCTTCATTTTTCTTTTTTTATAATTTTTTAAATGATTTCCCTTCTGATTTTCCAACTTTCAAATGAGGGGGGGTGGTCACTGACCCCATCTAAAAACAAATTCTCTGTAAAGTTACAAATTTACTGTTACTGATATTTTATTAGTCATCTTTCTATTCAGGCCCTCCCCTATTTATACTCCATCCCTTATTCAAATTGATACCTCGTTGCTAGGGTGATTAGGATTCTAGCAACCAGATGGCTTAATAGCAATCAAGAAAGCGATTGAATTTAAAACGAAATAACTCAAAACCCACAAATAATAAAAAATGAAGAACAAATTTTTGCAAATTGCAAATTGTCTCAGAATATCACTCTCTACATCATACTAAAAGTTATCTCAAAGGTGAACAACCCCTTCAAATCATAAGGGGGCTGTTTATTAAGTAAGGCAGTGTGTAATGTCTCGTATTTTGCACATTGTGCAATTCCTTCCTTCTTCAATGAAGAATTGGCATGCACCCTTTAGTGGTCTTGCATTTTTCCCTCCAGTCTGAGTAAACGACCCCTATAATATTTTACACAGCACATGTTGGTATGTTTATTAAAAAAAGATGGCATGCTTAATAGCTTTGTTGTATTGGCTCTCTAAGCAACCCGTCATGCACCCATAGGTATCATCTGCATCTAATCTGTTCATAATTTCAGCATCTTGGAACACTGGGTGCTGGGTTGGGCAGGAGCATTCCTGAAGCAGCAGCAGATATCACACTACCTTTGTTGCTCATATCCCTCTGGGATATTTGTAGCTCCTCTGGCTAATATTTCCACAGTTACAGAATAGCCGAAAGTGAATTGTGAAAGGGAAAAAAGGAAAACAAACAAGGATATTTATTACATCTGCTAACTGGAATTTTCTGTATGGAGAAGTAAAAATTTTAATGAATTTATCATAAAATGCATAACTGCCTCCTAATATATATCTGTGAGGTTAAACAGCAAAGCAGTGCTGATGTGACTTTAATGCCCTTTTCATTCATTGTATGATTGGTAGTGACTGATATCATGTGACTTTTATGCCATTTTGAAGCAGCATAATACACGAACACACACAATAGATCCAATCTGATTGCTTGTATGGAAACTGCTCTTATATAATTTCCATGTGACTCCATTTAACACTGGTTGGATAAACTGAAGATGTTAAGCAGGTTCAACACTTGCATCTGCATCACACAGTGTTCATCTGACCTCAGCAGGACTGCGCTGCACTATGTTGACCTGAATATAATCCAACTCGTCATATCCATTTGACCTAAAAACGCAGATGTGCGTGAGGATGAAAGCTTGGTTTCAATGTCATACATTCAAGTTCTAATAGTATCCCTCTTCATCATATAATACCATAAATAGTTTGTAAGCTCTAAGGGCGAGCACCAGACACACATTATGCTTGAATCAGGCATTGGTCCTTGATCCTGTTGCATCTTTAATGGCACATTTTGTGCAATGAATAAAAGTTAAATCAAGAGAAACCCTTTCCATCCTTAATTTTCACAATAAAGAGACCAGAAGGTGTGCTGCCTCTCTTAGATGGGCACAAATGTCTACTCTCCATTCAAAGGCCTCCAAAAAGTTTCAGCTGTAAGTGGTGGGTGCAGTGCAAGGGTGCTAAATTATATTGTGGACAAAATACATGCCGCTTTATGCCTGCACCTTTCCCCCAGTGTAAACGAGAACCTCTATATCTATATTTTATATCTTAGTAAAAGCTTAGTGCAACACAAAAATATCTAGTAACCAAAATCGCCCTCCTCTTTATATACGGGGCTATGATTATTGCCCTAAACTCAGAAAACATTCTTGTCTGTAACAATGCTTAACACAAAAAGCCACTACATTCTAATATTATTTTAGCAACGGCTGTCTCTCAGAAAACGATGCCAATAATCCTAAATTTATTGATGGTCAGCTATTCAGGAACTGACATTCTGCTCATGACCCCGGCACAATCTTTTTTCATTACTGTTAGATAATATCTGCACAAGGTAATGCCTGAAAAATAAGGTGACTAATGAGGAAAGAATGAGAAACCAAGGTTGAAGCACATAGTGATAAATAACAATCAAGCCTGAGATACGCAAAATAATTATAGCTATTTAATGTACCTACAAAATGTTCTTCTGCCTTCCAAAGGACCACTGTTTCTGGCACCAGATTAATTCATATTATGTTTTGTTTCATCCCTAGAATTCAGAACAGAGTTTATATCCACTCATCATACAGCTCATAGACGACAAGTGCTAGAAAAGGGCCTGCTGTAAAATGGTCTTACAACGCCAAGCAACAGTAAAATGTTTTGGAAAGAGGCACTATCCAATCGACAGACCAATAAATACTTCTTGGATAACCAGGGAAGCCCTTAGCATTCAGCTAACACAAAAAATATATAAACTCAACCATGTAAGACGAGAATGTGGTTTAGAGAATGTTCTTGAGCACATCATGGCTTGACCACCTGCACTGGTGTACAAAGAAAAAATAGCAAAAATGTTGTAGAAGAAACATATAAATATGCTTCATTTATGTTTTTTTAACTTTTATGTTTTAGTTATTTCATTTTAAATTAGATAAATAGATTGTTGGAATTTCATATGATATAAAAACAACTGAGTTTTTTTTCTTTCATGTCCAAAGAAATTGCTTTTTAATTACTATTGTTTTTATTTTTTGGGAATCTCACATCACACTATGCTTCAGTTGTGAATACAGCAGTTCTGTTTATGCCAATGTTAAGACATACAACTTTCTCCTTCCAGATGAGGGATCCTGAGAGCTGCAAAACAAATATGGAGAGCCATAGTTTGACCATCTCTAAGGTAAAACAGTATTTTGTAAGATTTCCCATATTGTTGGCCAAAATAGGCAATTGTCCTCATGTTTGAGGGCTGGAATATTACAACACAATGATGTCATATAAAAAGGCTTATAAGATCTTGGCCATGCTGGGGGTTGATAAAAATCTCTTGGAGCACAACATGCAGCCCATGGACCTCTAGTTGAAAAGCTCTGTTGTAGAACCTATAGCACTGCTTGATGAAACCCTCAAAAATACCTCAGCCAAATGTATACTGGCAATTGGTGATTATTAATAGATAGCTGCTATCGCTGCTATCATATTAAATTCCAACGATCAATTTATCTAATTTAAAATGAAATAACTAAAACATAAAAGTTAAAAAAACATTAATGAAACCTATTTATATGTTCCTTATACTTCATTTTTGCTATTTTTTCTTTGTATACCAGTGCAGGCGGTCAAGCCATGATGTGCTCAAGAACACTCTCTAAACCACATTCTCGTCTTACATGGTTGAGTTTATATATTTTTTTGTGTTAGCTGAATTCGAAGGGCTTTCCTGGTTATCCAAGAAGTATTTATTAGTCTGTCGATTGGCTAGTGCCTGTTTCCAAAACATGTACTGTTGCTTAGCGTTGTAAGACCATTTTACAGCAGGCCCTTTTCTAGCACTTGTCTCTGAGCGGTATGATGAGTGGATATAAACTCTGTTCTGAATTCTAGGGATGAAACAAAACATACAGTAATGTAAATTAATCTGGTGCCAGAAACAGTGGTCCTTTGGAAGGCAGAAGAACATTTTGTAGGTACATTAAATAGCTGTAATTATTTTGCGTATCTCAGGCTTGATTGTCCAAGAGAATCAATTTCTGCCCCAATAATCTCACAGTTTAAGAGGAAGAAGAGAGAAGTCAGAGGTGTGCTGAAGCATAAGACAAGTAAAACGCTCCCTCTAGAATTGTAGAGCTTCATAGCATAGATTATTGAATATGGTCAAGGAACTGCTTGGTATTAAATAGTGCCCTAAACTTTACAGTAGGGGATACCTTATCCTATATATATATCATATGAGATGTGATCATCTTAAATTGCATGGCACATAAAAATGATAAATACATTTTTAGTTCCACAAATTCAGTTGACATAAGAAACTACAGCAAGAGTAAGGAAAACAATAACTATACTTTGCTGTATGATTTATTGAACCCTTAATGGTCAAAAGGTTATAATTTTTATATATACAGGTATGGGACCTGTTATCCAGAGAAAAGGGAAATAATAACTTTTTTCGTTTTTATCAAAATAAACAGTTGATCGCCTACTGGCAAAATTGGCTTCTAGTAATTAAAACAGCATATGCGCCGTCTCTATGTAACCAAAATGCCTATAAAAATGATAGAGATCGTTGAATTGTCTGAAATAATGAAGTATAACTAATTAATTTGAAAATACTATACAGGATTGTTTTCCCTAGAGAGATTTGAAAAGATTTGAATAGCAGATTAAAGGCTTTTGCTGGAGGACATATGGACTAGTTGAATCTCTGCTGCATATGCTATGGGACAACCCACAGGTGCATTTCTTCCGAGTGAAAGTCGATTTCTCTAACAGAAGTTGCAATGAATATTAAAATACCTCCAAGGCTAAGATTAGAGGTGTCTCTGTGCGCCACTGGGATCTCATACAGCTTCTCTGCTCAAATGGCTTACCTAATATGTCAATGGTCTTTTTATATTATACTTCACACAGAACTGCCATTTATTGTATTTCTTTGGGTTTTTTTTTAGTATTTCTTTTGTACCACATACCAGTTAGCTAACGATGCAAATCTTTTGTTCTAATCCACCATGTGTTACTAATTTACATTTGTACAAACTGATTCTCTAACAAACATACACAAAGAAATTCTGGATTTGTTGTACAATAATTTGGAGTAGGGTATACATATTTGAATAAATGATTCTCTACTATGTCACGCTATTAAAGGAAGAGGTATGGTACAATACAAAGGTAAGCAGAAATGTATGTTTGCAGATTGCAACAAAAAAAATAAGAAATAAAAGTTTTCTGGAAATAAACAAGAAACCTACACTATGGGGATAATGTAAGCTTTGCTCCAATTCTGGATTCCATTAGCAACAGATCAAAATCATGTAGTACTTATTGTTATTTTGCAGTTGAAATGGAAATATCTGATTGGTTGCTATGGGTTACTAGACCTTCGCCAGTGACGGCTTCGCAATCATCGCAACACTTCGCCAGGTGAAAATTCGCTCAGACAACGCTAATTTATTGAAATGCAAATTTTCTCTAGCGTTACTTTGACAATCAAAGTGAAGATGTGCTACCATTCAATTATGCCTAGCCCAACTTCGTTCGAGGTCTTCACGCTAATTTGCATACGGCGGGAAATAACAGAGTTAAACGGATGTTTATGTTGCAGCAAATACATTACACTACACAAGTCCAGAGAACCTTAATAAAGAAAATAGAGTTGTTATAATGCCCTACACATGAGCCCACTGTATAGTTTATGTTCCATATGTTAGAAAATGTATGGGGGAAACCGGTTACCCAAAAAAAAATTTTAAGACTTTTGCAGGCTATCCTAAAAAAAAAAGGAAAAGACGTCAGTGTTTTTTGGGACTTCTCCCTTTAGTAAATCTGCCCCCTTGAACTAAAGGATAATGTTGTAAAAGGTTTAAGCTTTTCTCCAGTCCTGGATTCCCAGAGAAACCAATGATCAACATGTAATGTAGTAATTCTTGCTATTCTGCTGTTTAAATATAAATATCTGATTGGTTGTTATGGGTTACTAGACCTTGAGCAAGAGTATAATGTAGTAAAAGGTTCTTGATTCTTATAGGCAGCAATTCCAACCCATCTTTTACCTCTTTCAAAGTCCTCCTATTAGTCTGACCCTCTTACAAGAAAGTGGGGATATCTTATCCATAACATAATTTAATAATGGATTCTTAAAGACATGCTGGGTAATGTAATAATGGGTGCAATGTTTGCTGCAGGTCTAATTGCTTACAGCAACCAACCAGCAGGAAGCATTTACTGTTTTATAGCATTAAATGTTTAAAAGCAACTTTCTTATTGGTTACTATGGGTTACTGCACTGCCTATTATTACATTGGGGTATCAATGTAGACCTATTTAGAGTATTTCTGGCTATTGCTGGCAATGTTAGAGCTTAGGAAGCTTAATCACAATGCAGTTACAGCTCAGTTATTATTTCCAATATGTTAAATACAATATTTCCATTAGGATCAAGTGTCAATGTATTCTCCTCTGTAGAAATATCTACATATCTGTAATTACTGGATGTGCTGACCCATGCTTTGCAGTGGGTCACTATAGGCAGAATTATGCATGCTGACTTCATAGCCGAGTGAAGCACTTGCCACTTTGCCATTTATGTCACTTTTGCCCCCCCCTGTATGTGTTACATTTATTTAATTCTGATTAAGGGGACGTGAGTGACTCAATGAAATTCACAATTGCCTGGAATTGTGACATTTTATAATCTGCACTCTGAGAATCTTTATTTAATAAAGTGCTCCAATTTAAACTTGCATGAACCTATCTGTCCAACAAAATGATATGTTACAAATATCCCTAATTATAGATCCACCACTGAAGGGACTGACCATGACATGTTAATTTCAGTACACTGAAAGCACAGAGCAGCAGCTGAATGCAGTATAGATATATATATATATAAAGCAGTACAGTATAGAATTCTTACATTTCCCATCATTCAGTGCTGGTTTTAGAAAGCCCTTTACTACATAAAGGCAAGAACATATAAACAGTGAAAATTCATATTTTTAGTATCTACGTCAGAGATGTGACACCCTCAGCCGTCATTGAACTTTATCCTCCTAACGTTTGCCTGCCACTGACAGATGATCAATATTTAGATGTTCAATATGATGCCAGTGACACCATCAATCAATATCAGTCAGCATTTTACATGCATACTTGTACATTACAGTCAGCAGCCATATTTATGACATCACTGATATCATTGGAGCTCTCCCTCAAATAAAATAGAATTCTTAGCAACTTTTCAGTATACCCTGAACAATGTACAGTAGGGACAATGTGTATTGCATAAACAGCTTATATGGAAAACTCTGCTTCATGTAAATAAACCATTTTTATAATAATATACTTTTTTAGTAGTATGTGCCATTGGGTAATCATAAAATGTCTTTTGCTTTCACACTTCCTCCTGTTACAGTTTGAGCTGTAGTATTTCTGGTCAGGTGATCTCTGAGGCAGCACACAGACCATCACAAAATGGTCGTTAAAGGGAAGAGATGTTAAAGGGCAATATTTACTTATAATACACAAGAGCCATGAATATCCTGTAAATGATATCCTTATAAACGGTGACTAGTGATGTCATCAGTTATAAACGGTGAGTAGTGATGTAATTTTTGTCACATGACTCCTAAAACTTGTATATTATAATAAATAAAGTACCCCTTGTTGGAAAATATGAGGATTTGGCCTCGTGCTTTTATATGGTCATAGAACTCCTCAGTAACTTATAATATCCCTATATTTTACAATAGGGGGTAATTTATTCACTATATACAGTATTACAGCTAGGTAAGATTATTTAATATGCTCTTAATATGATGGAAACTATCTGTTGCTTAAATATTCATTTTGGGGGTAAAGTTTCCCGTTAACATTTTCAGTGGTTTAAATTTGTATGTGTACTTGTCAGTCAAAAATTCACATTTTTTTTTTATATATATAAAATCGGACTTTTAAAAAATCATGATTTTTTTGGGAATTTTTTAAACCCTGAGGATGGAAAAGTCAGAATCATATAAAAGTCTGAGGTTGCATATTAGTCAATGGGAGAAGTCCCAAAGATTTTTTGATGTGCGCTGGGTTTCATGCAATACCGGGCAAATTTCGGGCAAAAATCTTTTTGCCCGAAAAAAATAGTGAAAATTTAATGAAAAATCCGAAAAAATCTGATTTTTTTTCCCCCGCAAAGCAAATTTTGGGAAAATGTAATAATAAATAAGCGTAAAAAACCTGAGCGGATTTGATCGGAGTTTACAGCAGAAAATATTTAGATAAATTTGGACTTTGATAAATAACCCCCTAGGTCTGACACTTAAAGGCAGATTTATTAAGGTTCAGTTGTGTTTTACATGAAAATTTGAGTTTTCGGGTTTATTTTATTGGTCAAAACTCACATATACAGGTTAAACCCCACCCCCAACCCTTGAAATAGCTCGAATCCAAATGTAAGAGGGCACTTGAACCATTTGAAGATGGTAATAGCCTTCATGATGTTCAAGATTTTCAGAGGGTTTGGTCCGAAAACTGATCAATTTGAGGAATTTGAGTATTGTTCCACCGCAAACTGAATCGTTAACTCCATACTTGCTGATTTGAGTTTTTTCTATTTGAGTTTTTTCTTAAATTAGAAACCATTGTTGTGAGTTCATTCAAGTTCATTCAAGTTCTTTTGAGGTATATAAAACTCTAAAATTTGACCTTTGAGTTCAGGTTTCCTCCAGGTCTTTATATCCGCTTTAATCAGCTGGCTTGCAGTGTTGTTTCAGGAATCAGAGCATGAAAGCAGCAAATATAAAGAGGCGGATAGATATACATTCAGTAGAAATTACATTTACTAACGGGGTGATTGATCAACGTTCAAATTTGAATTTTTACCAAAATTCGAATTTATTCACACAAGAACTCCCAAGTTCGAGTTAGGCTTTCCAAAGCTCAGTTGTTCAATATTTATTAAGCAAATATATAAAACGTTGCCACCTAAATGCTTCTCATTTGAGGTTTTCAAAATTTTTGATTTGGCATTGGAGGCAGGGCAGGCTAATGTTGTTAATCGGTAGGACTGTGACCCATGGATGGGCAGATTTTATCTGGAAAGTCTGTGTACAAAATGGACCGATGGCAAACATTTCTGCTACTAATAATGGCTCAAGATGAGGCAAGTTGGGGTGCTTTCTGTTGCCATCAGTGAGAAGAAACTCACTTAGTTCCCCTTAGTACACAGTGACGTCACAATGCAGTGTCTGCCAAATATGTACCATTACTTCTGCTCACATCTGTCAAATAAAGAGTAAATGATTGGTTTGTGGTCTGTTTAACTTGGCTTGCAACCAAATCATGGAAGAGCCATAGCATTTGTAATGATAAAGATGTTTTCTAGAACCTCTGGAACATATGTAGGCAAAACACAGAGCATAAAATTCTACAGATAAACAAGCTGTCCCACTGGAAGGAACAAGTTGTTCAGAGAAGTAATGCAGCACAGCACAAAAAGGAACCTAAAAAATAACCCCCTTTTACTTCTAAACTGCAATAAATAAATTACTATTCTGCCCACAAATGAGTGATCAGCGTGCTCATGTTATTCTAAATGTAATGCCTCTATTTATACATCAAAATACCCATGTGCTGAACTTTAAACATGATGTTTACATAAAATTGCAGATTCCTACGTGATGATGATTCATTTTTGCCTACATCTGTTTAATTTCCTCCGTCGTGTTGTTTGTCTAGCCTTTATATACATCAACTGGTCCAAACAATAGAGCTTGAGCCCTGAATAGAATCAGGACTTTTGTTTAAAACGTGTGTGTGTGTGTTAGCTGGGGCTGTAATAATTGCTACAAGACAAAGAAGGCATCTATTAAAAACTGCCTCTTGCCCAGGTACATACAAAATGTTGTTTGTAGATGAGGGATACTCTAACTATTAGCTTGGCATAGTGATGAACTGCAAATTAAGTTTTTGGTGCTATAAGCTCTTCTACTCATGTACATTTTTTATGGTGTAAATGCCACATTTAAGAAAAGGTTGCAAGTAATAATGGGGAACATATGTCCATACATAGTGATAAACCACCACAATTATAAGAAAACCCCCATCTATCCAGCTGTTATTAAAGTACAGTGCTCAGAATTTTTCAAGAACCTTCAGAATCTCCAGGTTGGACAGCTCTAAAGTGTCAGTGACACGCAGTGGCATAACTAGATATTACTGTCCCCACAGCAAATTAATTTTAGGGCCCCCAACATATCCAGAGGTTGTTTTACCAGTATATGGTGATATTGCTCATTAATTAGAGCCTTGTGGGGCCCCCTATACCTCCTGAAATCTGACATGGGGCTAGACATATTGTCAGTTTCCCAGCTGCCCCAGTCATGTGACTTATGCCTGCACTTTACGATGGAACTACTTTCTGGCACGCTTTTATTTCTCCTACTTAATGTAACTGAATCAGTCTCAGTGGGCTTTTACTATTAAGTGCCGTTCTTAGATCTTCCAGGGAGCTGTTATCTTGTGTTAAGGTGGCCATACACGGATAGATCCGCTCGTTTGACGATGTCGCCAAACGAGCGGATCTCCCTCCGATATGCCCACCTTGAGCCCACTTAGGGAGCTGCTATCTGGTTACCTTCACATTGTTCTGTTGTTAGGCTGCTGGGGGGGGAAGGGAGGGGTGATATCACTCCAACTTGCAGTACAGCAGTAAAGAGTGATTGACGTTTATCAGAGCACAAGTCACATGACTGGGGGCAGCTAGGAAATTGACAATATGTCTAGTCCCATGTCAGATTTCAAAATTGAAAATAACAAAATCTGTTTGCTCTTTTGAAAAATGGATTTTCCCATGACATTATCCCTTTAAGGTTAAAAGCAGCCTGTGGGTTGGGTATAAGTATCCACAGGCATGCCCTTTAACAGCGTGCCATTCAACAGGCTCTATCGCTGGTGTTTGCTCAGTACCTTGCAATAAATCAACTGACACAAGGCAGCAGAGATCAGTTGCTGTAATGGGTACAAATTTGTGTCCATTAGAGTGCAAAGCACTTGGGTCACTTGGGTATTAGTAAATGAGTTTTCCAGCACCCTGTAGCCCAAAACATCATCAAGGGCATTGCCTTATTATGACTTCAGAGGAACAGCCAATCAGTCACATATGCTCTCCCCACAAGTTTCAACAGCACCATCTATAAAAGATGTATTATTTCCAACAAGCAACTTCTAGGTTGTATGCAAATGTTCTTTCTATTAGAAAGACTCCAATTCTGACATAACTTTCAAAAGTGCAAAGAAAACAAAGAATCCTCAGATCCCAAACCACTGGAAATAAATCAATACCTCATATTTGATGAATACAAGAAAAGAATGAGCTGATATATTCTTTCCTTGCATTTTCACCGCTGTCGAAGTATAACAGTAATATTCCTGTGCTCATTTGATGAATGTCTCCTGGATGTTCAATGCCTTGTCTTATGCAAAGCTAGTACAAACTGATTTTTAAGCATTTTGGAACACGTCCATATTTGGTGCTCCTAGTGTAGAAAAACATGTATTTTCCCTCCCCAAATTTTTATTTTAGTTGTAATGCAGCAGTAGCAGCAGAGAGGATATAAGGGAAATGTGAATGACACTGACCTTAACCAGGCACAAGTTTGTCTCCTTGTGATAAAGCTTCCTGCGGGCTAACACTGTATGCTAAAAAGCTATCAATCTCACCAAGGCTGCTAAGGCTACAGTGATAAACCTGGCATATTAAAACCAATCACCTATGGCAGTGTGTTAAAAACATAATAGTTTTTTTCATATTCATCAAATGATGTGGTTACCGACTCAAAAATAAAAAACAGTTAAATATAAGAAAAACAACAGCAAATGGCAGGAGGCAGTTGCCTGTGGAGACCATCCGTATCCGTGAAATAGTTTCCGACTAAGGCCAAGATTTATCAAAATGTGTAATCGCATCACAGATGGGAAAAGTCAATGCAATTTTATGAAGTGGCTTTATCAAGGTGTCTAGAAACTTAACATAAATAAATTTGATAAAAACAGAAAAATAGAATATGAGCAATATTTGTAATTGGTTTTCATGTTTTATTATTTATGGTTTTTGAGTTATTTAGCTTTTTATTCAGCAACTTGTGGTCTGTAACTTACGGTGAACCACTTTTAAAGGGCATGTAAAGGCAAAAAAATAAAATCCCATTTTTACTTTCTTTAATGAAAAAGACGCCTATCTCCAATATACTTTTAATAAAAAATGTAACCTGACTGTATGCAGTGAAATTCCCCTTTCATTTACTGCTGTGGATAGGAATTGTCAGATGGTCCCTAACTGCTGAGCAGGGAAACAATCATACTTATGAACAGCAGGGGGAGCCCCTGCCTTACTTCCCAGCCATGCAGAACTCAAGCAGCTTTGTTTATGATGATCCCTAAGTAGCCCAGACCACACTGAGCATGTGCACAGTCTTAGTCTTGCAAAGATGTTTAACAAAGTTACAAGATCGTGACCCCCTGTAACCAACTTTTAAACCATAAATTATTTGTTTGATTAGGCTTGAGGTGCAGCAAGTTCATGTTTATATTTAGTATACAAAATACAGCATTTCTAGCCTTATTCTATTTTAGACTTTACATGCCCTTTAAGGGGCAAATTTATCATGTGACTTCTCTCTAGGCCAGGCTCAGGCCAAATCATATAAATGTTTCACACACACTCTCTCATAAACTTCTCTTTAGGGAAAGGTCACAGTAGAAATTAAAGGGATACTGTCATGGGAAAAAAAAATTTCAAAATGCATCAGTTAATAGTGCTGCTCTAGCACTGAAATCCATTTCTCAAAAGAGAAAACAGATTTTCTTAAATTCAATTTTGAAATCTGACATGGGGCTAGACATATTGTTAATTTCCCAGCTGCCCCAAGTCATGTGACTTGTGCTCTGATAAACTTCAATCACTCTTTACTGCTGTACTGCAAGTTAGAGTGATATCACCCCCCCCTCCCTTTTTCCCCCCAGCAGCCAAACAAAAGAACAATGGGAAGGTAACCAGATAGCAGCTCCCTAACACAAGATAACAGCTGCCTGGTAGATCTAAGAACAACACTCAATAGTAAAAAGCCATGTCCCACTGAGACACATTCAGTTACATTGAGAAGGAAAAACAGCAGCCTGCAGCCTAAAGTGCAGGCACAAGTCACATGACTGGGGGCAGCTGGGAAATTGACAAAATGTCTAGCCCCATGTCTGATTTCAAAATTGAATATAAAAAAATCTGTTTGCTCTTTTGAGAAATGGATTTCAGTGCAGAATTCTGCTAGAGTAGCACTATTAACTGATGCGTTTAGAAAAAAACATGTTTTCCGATGACAGGATCCCTTTAATGAATAAAAAAAAACAGGAAAGTCCTCTAAAGGATGCATAATCTCTTCTTCATCAGTGAAAGTTTTTGGAGATGAGCGAATTGCTTTGTAGGACCCATGATTCATGGGCTCTTCATAATCATTCTAAGCCATTCCATTCTTTAAATCAAATATATATATATATATATATATATATATATATATACACACACACAGTATATACACATTACTGGTTCTTTCCAGAGTGTACCTGCTCTCTCTAATATGCCTTTGTAACAGATGGGGGAGTCTTCAGCTGCTTGTCCCCCTACACCAGTGTTAATTAAAAGGTTTAGGATTGTGTGCAATAAAAGTACAATAAAGCATAGCAACTAATTAGATCTTTTCATATATTATTTCTAACTGCACTTTATTTGCTGCTATTGACTTCTAGGCCTGGTGAAACGTTTTCCCATGTTGTTACCTAGTCCCTAAATGGTCATGGCCGTGTCCATTCTAAATGCAGCAGCTAGATGAGCTTTTATAATTAATCATTCTGCTAACATTGCAGCCATCTGTCATTCCTTTCGTGAGCCTGCTGTTTCCTCTAGAGTTAATTTTAAATGCTGTTTTCTAACTTATAAATCTAAGCCTTTATCTAAATCTCTTCTGTTGCTTTCAAGTATCTCAGCCAAGAGCTCCTACCAGTGCAGAAGTGACCTTTACTTATCCTACTCCAACATAACCATGTCATAGCCATGTATTCATCAACCTGAAAGATGTATCTGGACAGTGTAGGAGTGAGGTGTTCGGGGCCCACTGGGGCTGCCATCTGAGGGCCTGCCACTCCAGTCACGAGCTTCAGAATCTATAAATGTCACCCTCCCATTGTATACTGCTTCCCTTCTTCACCTCGTGGGGGTAATCAGGGGCAGGAGCAACAACACCTGCAGTTCCCGGAAAAGAGAGCAGGTCTGGGCTGGCAGGGGCAGTGGAGCCCATGAAGGCCTGGCCAGGGCCCACCGGGTTTTATCCCAGTGTCCTGCCAGCCCAGTTTGACCCTGTATCTGGAGCAGGGCCTGTATATCACTAAAACTGATAGTGGCACTTTCTCTTGTCTCTGTGCCCTGATCCTATTTGATATGCTCTCTATAAAGATAAAGTCAACATCTGAATTGGGTTATTTCAACTTATTACTTACTATAGATTGGACTTGCCATTCCCTATTGAGGAACAAGAAAGTTCAGAATCAAAGACGCGTGTGGTCAAATACTCATGGAAACATGGTAAAATGTTTGTTTGGTTACTAACTGTCAGCCATGGCTGGGCTCTTTCATTCAATATTAACAAAACACACTATTTAAAGAATCCATAACGTGTTGGTATAATGTTTATGGTCCGTATGCTGTTTTGATTTGTTCAGATTTATTTTTTGTCAAAGCATTGCCTTACCACAACCATCCCTATTTCGCTATCACCTCCTAATTCGAGTCCATGGAAACTGACAGAAAATGCAAACATGGGCAATTTTAGATACATTTTTGCCTGAAAATATGCACATGCTGAGAAAATGTCAAAACACTCCGTGTGCCATAAGCCTAATCATATCCTGAATATGCCCTCTGGGAAGATTGTCAAACCCCCATATGTATCCTGCCATCATTTCTGCTACCTCCGCTGCTGATTGCATACCTAGTTTTGGATAAAGAGCTTGTAAAGTAAAAACTGAAAAATATCATCATTCTCATTTATTAATGGGCACAAAAAAGCAAAATGGTTGCCCCTAAATTATCTTGCCCTTAGTGCCAAAGCCCTTTCTGTGAATCTTAATGTGAGTGATGAGCTAAGCACCAGGCACAGTATGCAGAGGTGAAAGGGGTCTTGAATATAATTCACCCCTTCTTATTATAAGAAATGCAGAAAGCATTGGATTCCAAATTGCTTATATTTTATTTTCTAGGCAAAGTGCACTTTCTAATACTTGCCCAGGTTTTGGTCAACTACTCTTCCCCAAGACAGCATCCTGTTTGCCTGTGCATGGACCAAACTGATGGCCATGCATGGGCAGATGCTTCTTTGGAGAGGTTGCAAAACAAGTGGATCTTACATTGATATGCCCATCTTGAGTGGGCGATATCAGCTGATCCAATAGAGGGCCCGAGGGCCCAATGATCGGATCACAAGACCAAGATTGCAGGTGGTTGGATCGATGACTGCATCAATGAACCAATGTGTTCCTCCATCTGACAGGATTAGTGATGAGCAGGTCTGCCCTGTTTTGCTTCACCAAAAATTAGCAAAACTGCTGAAAAATTCACGAAACACATTGAAGTCTATGGGTGACTTTTTGTAGCTAAAATTTATTAGAGTGTATGGGTGACTTTTTTTGTTGCAGCAATTTTTTTGAGTCTATTGGCAAGTTTTTTTCTCACTCCAAGTGCATTAAAATCAGTGGGTGTTTTTCCAGGCCAGATATTGGTCAGGAGCTCTTCCAGGCCAGGCCAGATATTGGTTGGAGGGCCCCATACTCTGTCTTATAAACTGCCCACTTTATCTGTCGGCAGCTTTTATCAGCCTTTATATCAATATCTGCTCAGAGTTCATTCAGATATCAGTTAGTAAGGCTATAAATTCCCATTGGTTGAGACTTTAGTAATCAGACATTTGGATTGGTTAGCTTACAACGATCTAATCATTTGGCTACACCATCAGTAAATCTCACAGTTTAAAACTCACCTTGAATGGGTCTTCAGACCTACCTACCTACCTAGCCTTCTCATGAGCACATGGCATATACCCAATACCTTGTATCTCCTATGAACCCCTCTCTCTTTTGTCTATCATTCCAAGCAATGGTATAAAGCAAAATAGCTCCAGGGATTTTGCACTGTAAACAGGGACTTTGCCTTCACAAAACTTTAGAAGTCCATTCTCTCTTTATTTCTTTATGTGTTCTCTCTTCTCTCTGCCCATTAATCTTCCTTGTGCTCCACACTTGGTGAGTACATGAGAGTGATTATTTTCTGACATTTCTCAACATCTGCTGTGCATATGAATGCCTGCATAATGGGAATTCACATTGGCCAACATCTAAGCTAATTATGCATGTAATATTTTGACTTTAAAACACAGTTCTTTTTGTTCCTTCACTTTATCTTGCCCTCTGCGGTCATAAATGTTTCCACGTTACATGTTTCCTTTCCGTATACCAAATAGATTGAAATAGTTTTGCACAGATACAGTATGGCACATGATCTCAGTAAGTGTCTTCTTATAGATTGGTTATTATTTTAAAACCATTATATTTTTCTAGGATTATCCCCCAAGGCTACAAATTCTAAAGCCAGAATACTGATGGGGTTTAAGAACGTGGGATATTTTATCCGGACTCTGCATAACAAAGGGCATGCTCAGAATACATTGCCTTAAATCCCTGTTCACCTCAAATTATTGTGTTTTTAACATGGAGAGGTGCCGGATCTCATAAGCAGAAGTTGTGAAATACGTCGATGCCATTTCTGATAGTATCCTATTTACTCAAAGGGCTTTTCATTTGCAACAAATTTCCTTTTTTATCAGTAATAAAATAGAACCTTGTACTTACACACAGAATAAAACAATTTATTTGTTTTTATTGGGTGGCATCTCTTTGGTCAGGGTCAGCTGAAGGTCTTGGTAGCACTTTAGCATGCATAGGGTCTGAGTATTGGAACTGAGTGCAATACTCTCAGTTATTTTTTGTCATTTGTAAATTATTTGCCTCCTTCAGACTTTCTACAGCTTTCAAGTAGGAGTCCCTGACCCTATCTAAAAAAAAAAAAAACAAATTCTCCATAAGGCAACAAATTTATAGTTATTGCTATTCAGCAGTTCTCCAGTTTGCAAATTCAACAATCTAGCTGCTAGGGTCCAAATTACCCTAGCAACCATGCATTGATTCGAAGAAGAGACTCGAGCATGAATAGGAGAGACCTGAATATAAAGATGAATTATAAAAAGTAGCAATACATACAGAGCATTCATTTTTTAAAATGGGTTCAGTGACCCCCCAGTTTGAAACTCGGAAAGATTCAGAAGAAAAAGGCAAATCATTTAAAAACTATAAATATGACCAATTAAAAAGTTGATTAGAAATGGTCAGTCTAGTCTATAACATACTAAAAGTTAACTTAAAGGTGAACCACCCCTTATATATAAAATGCAATTTGCCAATGAGCTACGGGTATAACACTCATCATTTAGGAAATCTACCAAGCCATTATGAACAACTGACGGCTCATGTTTTTGGGGTGCATCGTTTTAAACACATTAAGGAAATATCTGGCTATGCCATGGAGCTTTGAAGGGACTGAGGGGTTAATGGAATACAGAAAGAAAGAAATTTTATTGTGAAACCATTGCCAGTTACATTTTTGAGCCATAGTGTCCCTTCAGCAGATGGTCACCAGAACATAAAGCAGGTTATTTTTTCCCCTTTAATGCCAACACGCATTTAGCTCCGAGCTGAAATTAGTCTCTGTAATTGGCACACGTTTCTATGAATGAGATATCTGACTTGACCCTGCGGCTTGTTATATGTTTACTGTATTGGTCACATCACCGGACACAACGCAATCAGTTGTACTCATTATTTACAGTGTTGATTGGGAAAGATTTAATGAGCAGCAGGGTGGGGGGATAAAGTGCAGTGCATTTGCATTAGGTTATACCGGTCTCACATGTGTGCCCTATACATATCCCTCCCTTCTATAGGAGGTTTGTGTTTTGATATTTGCACTGAATATTGAAATTGTGTAGCACTATAAAATAGCAATCAGTTTTTTTTTCTTTCCCTTCCACACATTTACTGCCTCGGCTCCATTATCTTCCTGACAGCACAATGACAGCTGTACAGATAAAAAATAGATTTACTCAAACAAAGTGCAACCAGCCTAATTGCCTTAGACTATTTTCTAGATTGTAAGGGGGGGGGGAGAGGAAAAAAAAGGAAGTCTAAACGAAATCAACCCAAAGCCAAGATAAATATGGTAATTAGGCCTCATCTCGCTGTATATATAATCTAACTGACAGGGGGCTCAAATCCTGTATCCATTTTAATTAAAAGATGCACTCAAACACGTTGTAGAAATATCATAAATATATAAAGGAGGATGCAGTGGAATAAAGCAAAACATAAGGAAAAAAACAGGGAATGAAGACGTGGATGTGTGCTGCAGATACAAAGCCAAGAAAAGCTCCTTATTCCTCGCAGTTGGGAAATGTGCACAGTTCACTCTTTGGGCTTTAAACATGTATGAAGAGGTAAGTGAATGTGTGATGTGGGTTTCGGATACCCAGTATAGCTTGGCTTTAGTTTGACTGGGACAGGCTGGAAAATAAGTCTTTAAGCCCCTATAAATCCCTTGAGGGATATTTTTTATAGCCACCTGAGGTGCCAGATTTACCTAAATTAGTCTGGAATGTTTTGTTACATACAGTCACTAGAGGGTGGCCAGTGTTGGAAAGGGGTCCCTGGTGCCCCCTGGGGCCTTAGCTTTCACAAGCCCCCACTTACTTCACTGCCCCTCTGCCAACTCATTGCCATACTTAGTGGATAGGATGCCAGGACCCACACGTTGCAGATGCTGCTAACCACCCTTCTGCCACCACTGATGTCACCCTCTCCACCTTTAGATGTTTTACATTAAACTTCATGAAAAAAGCAGTAGGGGGTCACTTCCAGACACTTCAGTCCCCAGCAGAAAAAAGTGCCAGATTCAATGCCCTATATCCCATTATCTGTTCTGTCGGGGCATGGACTAGTGCTCATGTAGTTATGTAGTTATGACATACTAAGAATGGTGTTTGGCTGGAAGTGACTAAAGATGGAATTCTCCAGGTATGGCATGAAACAGGAACAGCCTCCTAAAGCCATAATGGGCAAATCAAAGCTTCTGACTTGAAAGAGTCAGAAAAAAAGGCAATTAATTAAAAAAACTATAACATAAAATAATATTAAGGTCAATTGAAAAGTTGCTTAGAATTAGCTATTCTATATTAAAAGTTAGTATACCCGTTTAAATAACAACCATAATACAAAAACTATAAAAAGTATAAATGATCTTACCATGCCACTAAACAATGTTAATCCAAAGGTGAAGACACCCGTTAGTGTCTATTTTTATATCTTGCAAGAAATAATTAGTCCTAAATAAAAAGTGGCCAGGTTGTTAGTGGCACATGATGTTGCAATGACGGCGACAACTATATTTAAGGTGCTATACCGCAAGGAACAAACACCGCGATTGTACGGAACGATGTGCTGTTGTGCTGTAATTAAGTTGCTAATCAAAACAGGCTGACAGCGTGCCTTTATGGAGTGGTATAATATCTCCGAGCACAGCTTATCCCCAGGCCATCTCTGCAAAGAATGTTGACTTAAACAGAGCCCGCTCTAAAGATGCTCTAGTATTCCATTCACAGCTGCACTTCCTCCAGTGATTTATAGGCGATAACAACTCTAATTACACTCTCTGCTGCATATAAAAAAAAAATTAGAAAATCACTAGACTTCAAGGGGGCATTTTATAGACAAGTCGCTTTGGGTTCATGTTGGGTTGTAGGATTTTAGCAGCCTCTGATAAAATGTTGTAAGATTTCAACCATCCCCCGCTTCAACCTTCTGCCGCAAACAATGATCCAGTTCAGTATTTTAGGGACAGGGGCAGAGTTAGAGATATGGAGGACTTGGTTAATGAAAGAAGGCAAGTTGGGGCCCCAGCTTGAATCCACAGGGTCACAGATATGGAAGTAATCGCAATTTTTATTAGAAAAACTTAAAATATAAGCTTCTCCATCGGCCCTACGCATTTCATGCCCAGTAGGCACTTAGTCATGCCACAAAACATATAGGGCCTATGGAAATATTTATATTTTGAGTTTTTCCAATAAAATTTTACTTTTCCAAGAGTGCTGGGATGCCCACGTCTGTCTGTCTGCATAGATAAGGGTTGCCACCCGGCTTGGCTGGTAAGACTCATGCTTGATGCCAATGTTATCAATAAGGAAGAAAAGGTTACAAGTGTAGTTTAAGGCCATAGTGTAGAAGCTATAATGTCCCTCATATACACATACCTCATTATATGAAGGGCTTGTTAGACTAAACTATCCAATTGCTGCATGGTCAATAGAACCAGAGGAAACCAGAGGAACCAGTCTTGTTGGAGAATAGCTATGATGGCAAAGTGAGTCTCCTTTGGCAGATTCCATATACTCACCATTCACATTTCACATAAAGGGATTAGAGTATTAAGAAAAACTGGACCAGTACATTACCCAAAGCAACCAATCAGCAGTTGGTTTTGCTCAGCCTACTGGCATGACCGAAAGATCAAAGATCTGATTGGACACCATGCGTAATTGCACTGGTGCCGTTTAGCACCTCTGTAAATAAATCAGCAGCAACACTTAGGGCATTTTCCACTAATCATTACAGTAAAGTTGCCTGTATCCTTGTGATTATTATTGTTTTCTCAATGGCTTTACAGGTATGGGACCTGTTATCTAGAATGTTTGGGACCTGGAGTTTTTCGGTTAAGTGGTCTTTCCATAATTTGCATCTCCAAGCTCCAAACTAAAAATCATTAAAACATGAATTAAACCCAATAGAATAGTTTTGTCTCCATTAAGGATGAATTGTATCTTAGTTGGGATCAAGTACGAGGTAGTGTTTCATTATTACAGAGAAAAAGGGAATCATTCAAAAAAAATGTCATTATTTGATTTAAACGGTGTCTATGGGAGATGGGTTTGCCAAAATTCATATTTTTCTGGATAATGGATCCCATACCTGTATCTTAGTATTATTCTTCTTCCCCTTTGTCACTGTACAATAAACTGTTTTCCTGTCCCTTACCAAACGTGTTCATTGAACACAACTGCCTCTATCCTTCCTGTTACTATTGTGCTTACTTATTTTTCTACAAAAGTAACATACTGCAAGTCTGTATCTCTCTTATTTATGCTTATTTGTTCCAGCACAAAATGTAATAGCGCAGGTGAGCTTTTATCAGGGATCTGGCGAGTGACAACATAACCTTTATCTCTGTGATCTTTCTCATACACAGTTGAGACGAGTGATGGCTGGCTTTTACTCAGAGTTTATTACTCTTCTGGCCTTTTATTCTCAGCTGAAATATTAGTGGGTATGGGTCTCTTTTTTTACATAACCCCTTGAGATTTTTCAGACATCCATATCTGAAGTTTATTATGGGCAAATTCCAATGCTCTCTCTCTGCTCCAAACACAACCATGTAGCTGCATACAGTATATGTTTATATAATGCAATTGATATATGCAATCATAGTGCATCCTTAGACATACAAATACCTGTATCTTAAATTCATTTTACAACTGTTATGCTTGTAAGGCAACAGAAGCTCTAATTAGAATTAGGGTATATATAGTATATTTCTATCATGGTACTTCTCATGGTCAGATGGTGTATATTTAGTAAGCACCAGTGCAGTTGCCCAAAGCAACCAATCAGATATTTGTTTTCAGACACTAACATATAGTAGACTTCTCAGACCTATTTGCTGCTTTGTTGCTGTTGCTAACTGCACTATTGCACTTTAGCATGTATATTAAGAAATCAACTGAACATATTTAAGAGCGGGGGTCCCCAACCTTTTTACCCATGAACATTCAAATGTAAAAATAGCTGTGGAGCAACAAAAGCATGAAAAAAAGTTCATATGTGGTAGTCCCTATGTGGACTGGCAGCCTACCGGAGGTTCTATTTGGCAGTACGTCTAGTTTTTATGCAACAAAATGCCTCCAAGCCAGGAATTCAAAAATAAGCACCTGCTTTGAGGCCACCGGGAGCAACATGTTGCTCATTAGTCTCTGGTTGGGGATCACTGCTCTAGACTGTACATGCAGAGATTAAAAGGGGTGTCTGTAAGCAAACTTTTCATATTCAGCTATTTTATTACTGCGAGAGCAAGCTTATATTTCTAGAAACATGATGAGTATTCAGCATTGCCATGCATTTGATGATTTTATGTTAAACGAAAGCAAAAATAAAAAAATATCCAGGAAAATATATATAAATAAGTATTTATACTTCACAGAAAATCTTGTTATCAACATACCTGTATCTCTCTTAATATCCCCCTGTAAACAAATGGCAGTTGACTCTAATGATGCCTGAAGCACCAGGCCAAGCTGGCTAGGCATCCTAGAAAATAACTTGGCCCCGCCCCCCAAATGAGCAAGTAAGTATGCACAGATGAACACATGATTGTTTTACAGATGGGGGTGGTAAGAGGAGAAGAGTTCAGATTAGGGGTAGGCTAAATACGAGCTATGTTCCTGGTGCCCCCATTGCTTCCTTGACATGTGCATCTTCTGTCTACCCCTAGATCTGGCCCTGGCCCCCTGTGACCAAAATTTTGCTGTTTTCCAGTTTTTAATTTTAACAAGAGTAACAATTACCAAGCTGTGGGGCTCAATAACTTCTAGTTCAGTCAAACCCAAGCAGTGGCTCATGAGCAACATGTTGCTTGTCAATCCCTTGGATGTTGCTCCCAGTGGCCTCAAAACTGTGTTTATTCTTGAATTCCAGTCTTGGAGGCAAGTTTTGGTTGCATAAAAACCAGGTGTCCTGCCAAACAGAGCCTCCTGTAGGCTGTCAGTTCACATAGGGGCTACTAAATAGCCAATCACAGCACTTACAGTATTTTGCACTTCATGGACTTATGTTGCTCCCCAACTCTTTTTACATTTGAATGTGGCTCACAGGTAAAAAGGGTTGGGGACCCCTGTTCTAATTACTCCACTAAATTAACAGCCCAAAACAAGAGAAGTATCTCTTCATTTGTGATAAGGTCTCTCTCATTTCTTAATTTATACTTTAATGCTTTATTTGTATTTTCTTAAAGGAATTCCATCATTGGATGCATGCCCACAAAGCTGACATTTTGCATATATTCTGTAGGTAAAACTGACTCATCAGAAGCAGCTGTGCATACTGCACATAGTGTTCACTTAACATGCACTAACAAGCCACATATTCTATGGTTCAGATCCATCGGTTTTTTTTCTATGCACAAACAGGAATTGGAGCAGAAGTGATTTCCAAGACCTAAAGTAACTACAGGTATGGTATACATACATTATCCAGAAACCCGTTATCCAGAAAGCTCTGAACTACAGGAAGGTCATCTTCCATATAACAAATTATAATCAAATAATTCAAATCTTTAAAGAGTATTTCCCTTTTCTCTGAAAACAGTATCTTGTACTTGATTCCAACAAAGATATAATTAGATATAATTAATCCTTATTGGAGGCAAAACAATCCTATTGGGTTTATTTAATGTTATTTAATAATTTAATTATTTTTTAGTAGACTTAGATATGGAGATCAAAATTACAGAAAGCCCCTGGTCGTTGAACATTCTGGATAACAGGTCTAATAACTGTACTTTATGTGGCATTGTTGCTCAGTTTGTTATATGTGGCACTAAATTGGAAATAAGAACAATGGCTACTGAGAGAATATTTAATTATCAAATGACATATTAATGTAGAAGAATAAACCAGGTAATGCACAGATTTCTAAGATGTTCTCCGTTTTTACAGTTCAGATAAAGCTCATTACATGGTCCCTTTAATATAATTATGCAATGTCAGGTTTTTTTTTTCCCTTGCCAAGCATTAATGATGAAAGCGCAGAATGTACAAAGTAAATATGTTATTTGCACATTTCTTAACATGTTCTATGTGTTATTATTGCTGAGAAAATGATATCTGATACCTGAGCAATCTGACAAATTGGTGCCAGAAAGATAAAGCTATACCAAGAATTATGTTTATTTACTTATAATATGCAAAAGGTCACATGCTGCCGAATTCTGGGGCACAACGGTGGCAAGTTGCTAGTACATTAAAGAAAATCAGATTAATCTATAAAGTAACTCTAAAAGTTTGCAGTGCCTTATTGAATTGTTCACATTGTTTTAGAGCGGAGGTCCCCAACCTTTCTTACCTGTGAGCAACATTCAGATGTAAAAAAAGTTGGGGAGCAATGCAATTATGAAAAATAATCCAGGGGGTGCAAATAAGTGTGATTGGCCATTTAGTAGCTCCTATTGTTGGGTACTTCATCTGGTTTTTATGCAACCAAAACTTGCCTCCACGGCTGGAATTAAAAATTTACCAGTTGCTTTGAGCCCTCTGAGAGCAACATCAAAGGGGCTGGTGAGAAGAATGTTGCTCACAAGCAACTGATTGGGGAGCATTATTTTAGAAGATCAGTTTACCGTTAAATGGGAAAACCATATGGTGAACTTGCACATAAGGTTTACTGGATTTTTACCCTGGTTCTTCCTTCTATAGGGCTAGTTGGACAATATTAGATGGGATATTGATTCTTATCTCTACCCAAAGAGCTGTGTTCCTATGCTTGTAGCTGGGCAGCTTTAGTTGGTTTGTAGCCAGCTTATTGTGGTGACAGCCTCAAGTATCCAATGGCATCCTCTGCATGTGAAGAAGTAATGTCAGTTTCATCGATGTTGCAATTGCCTATACATATACTATGAAAAATTGCTGGCGAATGAACATGGAGGGATGTCAAGCTGTAGTAGAAAAATGTTCCAAAAATCCCATTATTTCCATATTTGTAGCATTGTTACCATTTAGCATGACTATGCGCTTCTCATGACTGCACATGTCCACAAAGTCTAATCTAAAGATGATGTCAATGGGGTACATTTTTACAATGGTGGCAGCATATGTTTTCGAAGTAGAGGAATACAATGTACCACTGCAACTATATAAAACTCTAATGCCAACTGAAAATGTAATAGTTCAGTAGAGGTAGTGGAGGATGGATATTGGATTGCTTGTTATAGATATTCATCACACCCAACCTTAGTTGGGTCTCATGACTGAACATCCACTTTTCTTGTACAATGCAATAATTTAGGTCATTGAAGAATGTGGGGATTTTATTTTTCCTCTGCACAAAACAGAGAGTGTGTTTCCTGAAAACAATATCCCAAATAAATATGTTCATTGTGTTAGTCAGTTTTTTGACCTTTTCAAACATGTATTTGAATCATCGCTGAAGAGAAGATCTGGTCACATGAAAATACTGACGGGCAGATGATTATGAAAATGTATGCATTGGTCATGTAAAGGCCAAGGTCTTTCCTTCTGAAAGAGAAGTATTTAGAGAGGGATTAGTGCTGGTGCGATTTGTGATACTCAAAGGATTTACAGCATTATTTTGCAGCTAACAGGGCAGCCATCATATGCCCATAGTATAATGAGATACCAGGAGATTAAATGACTTGTCCAGGGTCACAGCAAATTGCAGATAATTGAAAAACCATGCAGTAGAGAGAAAAAAATGAAAATAAATGCCTTGCATACTATATCATTTCTTGAGAGTCCTCCCTGCCCCCAACTGGACCATACCAGTTTATGCCCTCAAATCCTCCAAATTTTTGATATTTTTTGAGAAAAAGCAAAGCAACCCAGTGGATATAACCAATCTTTAACAAGAAAAGATTCAGTGGCATTCAATGCTTGCACAAACTCACCAAGACACTACTATCTTCATTTAAAATCTAACCCCCTAGAATAATTTTCTACGCCTCTTCCATCACAGGCAGAATTTCAGGAGCACTAAGGTCTAAAGATCCAATTAGTTCTCATACAGTAAGTACAGGGCCCCATTGCAACCTGTACTCTTCTGCTACTCCTTAAAGGAACAGTGTGAACAGTGTAAAAATAAAAACTGGGTAAATAGATAGACTGTGTTTCTAACAGTTAGCCAAAAATGCAATGTATAATGGCTCCATTGACTGGATGTCTAACAGAACACTACATCCTGCTTTTCAGCTCTCTAACTCTGAGTTAGTCAGCGACTTGAAGTGGGACCACATGGGACATAATTTTTCAATGAGTTTGCAATTGATCCTCAGCATTCAGATCAGATTTAAAAGCAACAGTTATAACCCATGTGCCCCCCTCAAGTCACTGATTGGTTACTGCTTGGTCACCAGGGTAACTAGTCAATGGAAACCAAGAGAGTTGAAAAGCAGGAAGTAGTGTTCTGTTCTGTTATGTTAGACATCCAGTCACTTCAGCCTTTATACATTACATTTTTTGCTAACTAACTATATTAGAAACATTTTTTATTTTGCACAGCCTATCTATTTACCCAGGTTTTTCATTTTACACTGCAAGTCATGAACGTTCATCTTAGGGAATACCCCAAAAATCTGCATGTGTGTTCATTTCCTTATGAGACAGGTTAAAAGAGGCAAGGGGGAACTTACTTGCCTCTTCCTTCCACCCCTCATGAATACAATTCTGTATTCAACATTATATATTACCTAGGGAGGCAACTTTAAGGGGCAGCCTACACGTGCCACTTTGGTAGCAGAGTTCAAGATTGCTGTCGGTACATCTTCCTTAATGATCAGGAATGCACAAGAGGGCATAAACCTGCAGTAATTCATTTAAGTTTGAAGTTAGGGTGCAAAGTGGAAAAAGTAGCCAATAATTGTAAATAACACCTAATATTTTTATTTTAAATCTACCACTTAATAATAGATTAATGGTGTAAATCAGTGAATGAGCTTTCTTCAAGAAAGACCCTACATTAATTATAATTTTATTTGATGACAGTATGTAAAAATTGTGCACCAAATAGTTATCAAATTATAATTTATTTTCACTTTGTGACAGTCTTCAGCAATCTCATTTGGGATGTTCCTTCTCACAATTCCCACATTTATAAATCAAATTCCTCTTGCAATTCCCAATTTTATAAAGAAAATACCTTCTCAAGGGGATTTGAAAAGTGTGCAAGATTTAGGAAAATACATATTGAAAGAAAAAATCTCTAGGATTAAGGGTGTTAGTGGCACATCTGTAACAGTATTAAGGAAATTGAATTGAAAGCAGTTTGCTGTTACTATGGTACAATAAACTTTGCAACACATAAAGGCCATTAAATTGAACTCAGTCTTCCCTTTAAAATACACACGTGTACATATACATCTATCTTTGGTCTCTAAGCAAATATGTATCTAGTGTTATGTAATTTTCTCTTTGAACTGAAAGAGGTAACGCAAACTAAGACCTTAATTTCCATAAATACTCCATTACCTAATCAATAAATTAGGATTATAAAGCAGTTAAAACATAATACTAACATTGTTACTACTTCTACCAATACGTTTACTCATATTCAAGAAATATACTATATATATAATAGAGATTTTTGTTAATGAATGGCAACTAATGGATTCTGAAAAAAAGCACAAATGAAAACTGATTTCAATTATTGTTGCATTTACAGTATAAAACATGTATGCTCTTCTCTATTGCTGGTCAACTGTGTAAATAAGACCTATTTGAATGTATGTTTCAGCACTGAACTTGATAATTGCTTTAAAAACAGAATACATAATTGAAAAAGAGAGTAAAGAAATCAAAGTGAATGTAAGCTACAAATGTGAAATATTCATAACCCCAACTTGAAAGACATATGGCTCCAGAAAGGTCATTTAAAGATCACAAAGCAGACCAGCTCACAGTTGCTGCCAAGGAAGAACAACAATGTTTAAATCAATGTGCTTGGAGTAAATCCTTGCAGAGAAAAATGCTCTTTTTAGGACTTTATTGCAAAGCACTACTTGGTACATCGGTTCTCGGAATAAAAAATTAGGCAATTGACCATTTTTTTTCAGCAAATATATGCGTTTAACAAAATAATATTAATAATAAGGAAAAAGCAGCTGAAACGTATTTACAATGATACAGGTACAGAGTTGTTTTTAGTTTCCTATTGATTACATACAGAGAACTGGGTACATTGGCTTAAACATACCTTTCATCTACAGGGCACCGAATGTACAGAAGAATGTCAGTTTGGGTCTCCTAGGCCCACCAGAGAACCTGACATCCAGACCCAACTCTCACAACAATTAGATTAGACAGTGCCTAAAGGTACAGAGGTTAAATATATATAAGAAATAAATTGAAAAGAATAAAACTTTGATGGGCATTGTCCTAGCCTGGGCCCACTGGGAGATCCTCTTATATGATGGAAGGCCAGTCTGGCCCTTATGGAGAAGACATCATCAGCTCATTATGTTACACTCAAAATAATCGTGTTGTGCTTTTGATTCATGTTTGTGTCCCAGCTGATCATGGAAAAGAGACGTGCGTCTTAATGTCTACACAATCATGAATGATAAATGAACCACATCGGTAGAAAGATAATGCAAACGGTCACCTTTTCCTCTTTTTGTCTTTTTGTCCTTCTATCTAACCTTTGCTTTCCTAATATTACTTAGTCAAATGACATTACTAACAATAAACAATTCCTTGTCACTAACATTCCATTTACTGTACAATTCACCTTCCTCATGCCAATACTGTTGCTTCTATCATTGAATCTCCAGAGACAATGGCTCAAATCCTAGAAGCAACTCCTGACCCTGGACAAGCCACATAATCTACTGACTTCCTGGTATACTTAGTGTACCTAAAGCTGCCTTGATTTGTGTTTTAATCACACATATGCCATGGCAAAAAACTGCTATATAAATACTTCCAGTTTCCTTTTAAGTTAATCTGTCTCCTGTTTTTCAGCCATCCGCCAAATTTGTCCCTGGGCAGTGATTAAGTCAAAGGCAGACTTAATTATCCTCCTCAATGTACTTAAAACTCAGTGGATCCATTGTACATTAACCTTTTATTGAAGTTAGGGGCCCTTTAATGATAAATGTTCTATAATTATAAAACAGATTTTAATGCAAACATATGTGTCGAGAATTATGAATAAAGTGCACATTAGAAGACCAGACCAGCACGTACACAAGTAAGGGTTATATTGTATCCATGATATATTCTGCTGGCTTTGTGATCTTTTCAAGCCTGTGACTATCCAGCTGTTGCTTAACCACAACTTCCAGCATCCGATCAACAGTCAGGCTGGTTGACCTGAACACTGATATAAAGTAACCTCATATATGTAAGTTTCTAAACAATGCACTTTGACATTATCTATCCAGTGGAGCACCTATCTGCTTTACCATAGAAACAACCCCTATAGGCAACACATCTTTGGCATCATTCCTTTGAATACATTTTGCTTCTGTGTTTGTTTATGTGCAGTTACAGATTGTGTGACTTACACAGAAGGCTTCAAATGCCCCAGTCTCCAGGTAATTAAACATTCAGGGGCATATTTATCAAGGGTCAAATTTTGAAGTGCAAAAAACTTCGAAATTCGACCATCGAATAGGCTTCATAGGATTACTTCGAATCGTACGATCGTACTTCGAATCGTACGATCGTACTTCGAATCGTACGATCGTACTTCGAATCGTACTTCGAATCGTACGATCGTACTTCGAATCGTACGATCGTACTTCGAATCGTACGATCGTACTTCGAATCGTACGATCGTACTTCGAATCGAACGATTCCAACGATTTAATCATATGATCGTATGATTTTACTTTGACTGCTAAAAACTTAGCCAAATGTTGGCTATAGGTTCTAGGAGGTCCCCATAGCCTAACATAGCAATTCGGCAGGTTTAAAGTGGCAAAGTGTCGAAGTTTTTTAAAGAGACAGTACTTTGATTATCGAATGGTCGAATAGTTGAAGCATAGTCGAATTTGGCCTATTCGATGGTCAAAGTACTCAAAAATTACTTCGGAATTCGAAGTTTTTCAATTTCGAGTATTCACTTCGAATTCACTTCGACCCTTAGTAAATGTGCCCCTCAGTCTTCTATCAATGAGTAATGCAAAAAATTATATTTTAACAGAGCTTAAAGCTTTGCCATCATATTACATGTACATGTGGAAGGATCCAAGATTTGGGCATTGTTTTTGAACCCACACAATAAATGATTATACCAAATACCCAATAACACCCCCAAAAAAAGGCATCATTTATAGATACTGAAAAGATATGGTCAACCCAATTTCAGCATTTTTCAAAAATGTAAAACCTCTCATGCAATCTCTCTACAATATAAAATTGTAATAAAGGAGTCCTTTTGGTTCCACTGCAGGGCCATTCATTCTCTAAAAGAACACTGGACATTCTTTGAAGATTTTCAATGGAATTCAACTACTTAAAGCTGGAGAACACTTTCTATTGACAATGCACAGGGGGACAAGGGAGAAATGTATTGATTAATGAGAGACAGTTTTAACAGAATTCCTTAATGTCAAAGAGAGGTTAATAAATGTAACAAAATTTGAACCGCCTGGGAATATCCCAGGAATTCCAATTTGAACTTCAATAAACTTCCCCCTCTGTTTATTGTCCCTGTTATTCCTTATCCCAATTAGATAAGTAGACAGGCCTTTAGAATTTAGCATTAAAGATGTGTAGGTATTATGTAGGGAAACACATTTTGGGGTCATTTAGGTATGGGATGTAGGGCTCTATTCCCCAGTGGTATTTCTTTCCCGTGTCTCGAACCAACCCTAGAAAGAAACACCATGACAGAAGATGGATATATAAAACATTAAGCCGTTTACAATTCATGCTGACATAAGACATATCATCGTATCACATATTATTGCTAAATTGAATTACTAAACATATACATGTCAGACATATATGCACAAAAGGCTCGGTTTACAAAGAATGTGGCTGACAAAGGTTAAGTATAGGGCAGCTGTCTATTTACATCGGCTGTTGGTAAAGGCATAACTGACAGTGTCAACTCATTTCAGAATATTGGATATGGTTTCTTTTCCCCTTTTATATAAATATAGTCTGTTTTAAATTCTGCACTGCTTAAGGGGACAAGTTAGATAAACAGCAGCCCAACAATTAAGAAGATTCCTTCTAACCCAACCCCCCTTATTATGACTATGTTTAAGCTTGGCCCCTGGTTGATTCCCCCAAGTCACACAAATTAATGATTATTTTCAACTTAAAGTGGAACTCCAAACCTTGATAAAGAGGCCCACATAACACAGAACCCTCTAATATACCCATCACAGTTAACTGATACTTCAAAGAATATGCATAAATGCCATTTTCTATGCTGAAATTCAGCTGTTTAACAGTTCTTCTCTTTCTCCATCATTTGAAATCCTGGCAGGGAAGGAGGGACTAAACACTGATGTTACAAATTGTAACAACTTCTCCACAGCTTACAGACAGCATGCAGGAACTACATAACCCACCATGCATTGCACTGTGATGTTCCTTATTGAAATCATGTGTGTAGGGAATTGTGGGGTTTGGAGGATGCAGGTTGAGCACAGATTGCTGCTGAAACAAAGTAACAGTAGTCAGCCAGCTCAGCAAAGTAGTCAGACAGATCAGCAAGAGAGCAGGGGGCTAGGCTTAGGGAATTGTTTCAAACCATAAAAAATCATGAAAAGTCTGTATATTTTTTAATTGATGTATATGGCAAAGTTGCTTGAAATTATGTGTACTTTTCAAAAAGCTTAAGTTATGTTTGTGAGAAGTTCCCCTTTAAGCAGAGTATTTTTTAAATGCCTAGAATGCTCTGCAAATGAAGTTGTATAAAAATGGGCACACGTGTCGCCTGTATTGACTTGATATTTAGCATTGAGCCACCCATTCTGTCTGATGAACTGCACACAGGTTCCCTATTGATCCAGGGGAATCTTGGTGCCCCACCATTAAAGTGGCAGTAATTCCAGGGATCCTGCTGCAGGCTGCATCAATAGGTGCAGCAACACTCATTTTATCTGCCCAGTCCACAACCTATTTATTTTTATTAACATATTTACAATAATATTTTGTCTACACATCACTAGCAGAAGCGATGGTGGTCATACCATATCTAGATATTTACAATGGGCACAATCCAGTTTGTTCAGAATGTTCCATTGCTAGTACAGTTAAAAGCCACTGCACTGGTTGCTGTAATACATTACACAGGGCAATTGTGTTTTTATGCATTTTGTATATTACGTGTCTTTTCCAGAAGAAATTGCTCCAATTTAGAGCCGCACAGTAGCACACGTAAGAGCTTCTCTGTTTTCCCACGGAATTAACTGCAAATGGATTTCTCTGAGATTCTGTTCTGCTGCTGGAAAAGAAAATCTAAGCTTTTTCACTTTTTTTTTATTATTATTACAGGCCGTTCTCTTGCCTTGACAGTTGTCCTCGTGAATGACTCCATATGACACTACTCATGGCAATCTGAAAGAGTTGTCAAAGCACATTGTTGTAGTGAAAGAAATGTCCGTGTGAGCGTAGCCTTAGGGGCTTTCTAGATTTTGCTTTTCAAACAAATCTCATTGCATGAAATGGAGATGATGTTTTAGTGGAATAAACTCCTGGGGTTTTTAAAAGATGTTCTAGTTTAGCGTTATAATATGGCCACCACCAGAGATGCTCAGCCCTGCTGTCCTGTTACTTTTCTTGTACATTCTTTGTACATTAAATTGGAACTTTTTGTACTGTTTCTGAAATAGACAAGTTATTTTTCACTATTCCTCTCTCAGCAATCTGTCTCTCTTCATTTCAGCAGGAGTCGGAGTCAGATTTTGATTGACAGTTAACTCTAATAACATACTTTGGGGGAGGGGGTCCCTTTCCCTAGAAGATATATTAGAGTTTACTCTCAAAATAACCAGAAATCCAGCCTCTGCACACAGGACTTGTGTCCCAGTTAGTCATTTTGATTGTGCTGCAGTCAGTTATTTGAGTTAGCTCTAAGGGGCAAATTCACTAAGAACCGAAGTTCGACAGCTTCGCCCTCTTCACCGCACTTTGCCAGGCATAGTTTCGCCAGCGCTACACAAATTCACTAAAATGCGAAATTGCGCTCAGTGAGGGGAACGGTAGCGGAGTTGTGCTACCGTTGCTTCGTCAGGCAAAGTGAAGTTGCGCTAGCGATACCTAATTTGCATACGGCGCAAAGTTAAAATATAAAGGACGTATATGCTGCAGCAACTACATTACACTACACAAGCCCAGGAAACCTTTAAAAAATAAAATAAAGGTGTTCTATTGCCCTACACATGTGCCCACTGTATCGTTGAGTTGCCATATGTTAGGAAATGTAGGGGGGAAGGAGGGTACCCCAAAAAAAGTACGCTATTTTTCATACTATCACCCTTAAAAAAGTCGCCAGCGTTTTTTCAGACTATTTCATCTATTTTTGGACAAACTTCTATCTATTGTATTGAACTTCGCCTGGTCTGACCTGGCGAAGTAAAGTCTGGCGCAAGAGGTAACGTTCAGTAAAATGCGCAAGTTAGTGAATTAGCGTAGTTACGTCCCTTCGCCATAGCGCAACTTCGCCTGGTGTAAGGGTGCGAAGTAGCGCTAGAGTAGGTCCACTTTGCTAGTGAATTTACACCAGCACCCGTTAGTAAATCGGCGAAGTAACGAAATGACGTCACGCTGGCGAATTTGCGCTAGCGTTAGCCACTTCACACTTTAGTAAATTTGTCCACATGATAGTTATATGAAATTCCCTGCTTGAGTTGTTAAATTTGTAAATGTGCCCTATGGTGTATTTATGCCGCTACATTGTAATCCTTATGGGAAAAGCCATGCATAAACATAACATAAATAATTCTTTATAAAGAAGTTAAAGCCATAAATTACAATAATATTCATTATCCTAATATAACATATATGTATATAAATAAACAATGTCCTGGGTATTTTTTTTATATATATTTTCTCTGTTATAATAAAACAGTATCTTGTACTTGATCCCACCTTATTGGAAACAAAACCGGCCTAATGGGTTTATTTTAAGTTTACATGATTTTCTAGTAGACTTAAGTTATGAAGATCCAAATTACGGAAAGATGTGTTATCCGGAAAATCCCAGGTCCCGAGCATTCTGGACAGCAGGTCCCATACCTATACATATGGGTATAGCTTGTATACAAACTGAAAAATATGAAACCCCCAAAATCCTAGAATTAAGAAGTAATAAGTCCACAACTTTCCCTAAAGTGATTTTTATGATACTAACTGCACCCTCTTCAGTACAGAAAAAATGAAACAAAGGCAGTAAGATGAGTAGTGATGGGTGAATTTGGGGTGCTTCACCGTAAAATTCGCAAATTTCCGGTGAAATTCGCGAAACGGCAAATAATTGGCGAAACGGCGCAAATGTCTCGTTTTTGACATCAGCGTCCTTTTTTGAACGTCCAAAAAAACAGGAATAGCGGGAATTCACCTTGAAGTCGCACATGGCGAATAAATTCGCCCAGTCCTAAAAAGTACACTTTATATGCATCTCCTGTCTGTACTTACACAGTCAGCCAGACAAGGACTGTGTTAACAGAACACTGACTTTGTCATGTAAACACAGTGACGGACTGTCACAATAATAACATGACCGGGAATCATGCACAGTGATTCCCAGCTGTCAACAGCAGGGTCTGGGTGGCACTCTGTTTATCCATATTATAGATTTTTAAAGCCTTCAGATCTTCAAAGCCTGAATGTCGATATATAAATATATATTTTTTCCACTGTTTCACTGCAGAGCCACATGGTCAAGGCTGCAGGCACATTGTGGGCATTATTAACCCTGTCTATGTCTCCCCAGATCACTCTAAACAAAGTGAAGGTGGAAGTTTGTTAACAGTAAGGTCAAATTCTGGCTGTGATGACAGCAAAAACTATTATGGAAGCCAGAGATACAAAACATCACTGAGGAAGAGCTTAGGTTATTGATTCTACTCTCCAAACTCTGCGGGCCCATTTATTAAACCTCAAATTTTTCTGGTCGAGTTTTTAAAGGTGAAAACTGAATATTTTAGAGGGAAAAAAACCCTCAAATTTTAAGAGATTTATTATACCCCAAAGCTGCTAAAAATCCGAATCCGCCATCTCAAACCTGTCGAGGTCACATAGAAGTCAATGGCAGATGTCCCTGAAGATGTTTCTGGATAATCTGATTAAGTCGAGGTGTTCGTCCGATTATCCGAAATAGTCAAGTTTCCGCTGCGACAATTCAATAATTTCGGAGTGTCAATCATACGATGCGAATTGACGCACATTTTTGTTGTGATGTGTTTCCACTCCAACTTTTAGAATTATTGATAAATGAGTAAATTCGTGAATGAATTAGGTCGACTTTGCTTTAATAAAAAAATGACAAACTCAAACGCTATTTTTTATATATATATATATATATATATATATATATATATATATATATATATATATATATATATATATATATATATATATATGACTTTTCTTACACTTCCCTATAAGCAGCAAGGTGCAAATGGATGCAGTATTTGGCAGAAGGCAATGCTGTTTTTGCCCAGTGGAGCAGTTTAAATGATAATGAAGACAGGTGCGTAATTGCTCTTTGTTTCCTGGGTTCCTTAGAAAACAAAGTTGAAACTCTGAAATAGATCTATAGGTATTGCCTTAGCTGGCAAATGTTTCTATAGCTTGTTGTCTCTCTCTGTAACTAGTGCCTAAAACATGAAATCTAGCAGATAATTAATACAAGAACTTGTTCATTTAAATTGTTTTCATACATTTGTACATAAGCAAAATTAGATTTGCTGTTTCTCAGCAGAAACATGATACCATTGGTTATACTTTGCACTTAAACAGTTAAACAACGAAGCTAAAAAGGAATATATTTACTCAACTCTTCAAAAGCAAGAGAACTGTTTAATAAGTATTCATAAACATTTCTCTACATGACACCAGAAAATCAGAATTGACTAATTAACATCAATCCGAAATGTGAAAATAGTGGACACTGCAAGTCTTTTTTAACTAGGGATGCACCGAATCCAGGATTTGGTTCGCGATTTAGCCAGGATTCTTCCTTTTTTCAGCAGGATTCGGATTCGGCTGAATTCTTCTGTCCAGCCGAACCGAATCCGAATCCTAATTTGCATATGCAAATTAGGGCGGGGAGGGAATTCATGTGACTTTTTGTCACAAAACAAGGAAGTAAACAATTTTTTTCCCTTCCCACCCCTAATTTGCATATGCAAATTAGGATTCGGATTCGGTATTCGGCCGAATCCTTCGTGAAGGATTCGGGGGTTCGGCCGAATCCAAAATAGTGGATTCGGTGCATCCCTATTTTTAACATACAGGTATTGGATCCATTATCCGGAATCCTGTTATCCAGAAATCTACGAAATATAGAAAGGCCGTCTCCTATAGACTCTATTTTATCCAAATAATCCCAATTTTTAAAAAAAATTTTCTTTTTCTCTGTAATAGTAAAACAGTAGCCTGTACTTGATCCCAACTAAGATACAATTCATCCTTATTGGAAGCAAGACCACCCTATAGGGTTTATTTTTAAAGTTGAAATGATTTTTTAGTAGATCTAAGGTATGAAGATCCAAATTATGGAAAGATACATTATCCAGAAAACCCAAGGTCCTGAGCAACAGGTCTGATACCTGTATTATGTGTGACTTCAACCTACCAAATCTGGGAAGAACAGACATTGTTTAACCCAAAACAATTAAGTCAAAGATAAAACCACACATACAGCTGGCCATAAACAATATGATCTGCTTGTTTAGTGAGGTTGGCCCCAGGCCATTGATTGAATTATAATGGATGCTTCAGTTGACACACTGATGTGGTTCCTTACCAACAGGATTTTCAGACCTACCCAAATGATTTCTGCCTGATTTTTCAACCAAATAGCTATCAAGGAGGGCAGTAGGGTTTATTTACTAACACAAAGATAGGCTGACTTACTGTAATAAAGCTGGACAGACATAGTAACATCTGTTAAGGTGGCCATAGACGCAGGGATGTGGACCCCAGGTCAATAATTAAAACATAATGGAGACCTAGAGTGACTCATCAGGAGCAATACACCAATGTGGTACTTTCAAGATGGGATTTTCTAATCTATCCGATGCATATCTGGATGAATTTTAGGACAGATATCCAAAAGGAAAATCACCATAAATCCCCATAAGGCCAATAAGTGGGCGACTTCATTTAGAGGGCAGCAGTAATAGGATCATGTATAGGATCCTGTTTGGCCACCTTTACACAAAGCACAGTTTCACAGTTGTTACATGAAGCCTTTCAAATGTGAGCTACATGAAGACAGGAATTTGTGATGGAAAAGTCTACTTTTTGCAGTGCCGCTTAGATTGCCATTGATATATAAAGATAATAAATGAAGCCTGTTCTTCATGGATCGTATCTTTCAGAAAATAACAGAAGTAGTCATTTCTCTTCTGTCTCCAGCTGCCTGCTAGCATAGATCAGACTTTCCATAGGATGCACCTAAAATATCTACTAAAGATCAAAAGATCACAGTACTTTTATACAAAGCACTGCACTGTAGCGTCAGAGAAGCTGGAAACATTGTGGATGTGTTTCTTTGCATGACAAGATTCAATTCAAAAACAGTACAGCATTTTTTTCTGTGACTAAGCTTCTATCACAGCCATGCTCCTTATATATAAACCTATTAAAATGTAAGTATCAATGCTCTTCCTGTTGAGTATTGGCATGAACCAATGAGCCATCCCGACAGGCATGCAAAGGCCCTCTTTATGATCCAGTCGTTGGCTGGAGGACTGAATGATTAGATCAGCTTCATTTGTCACAACATGTAGGCGACCAAATAAGGCCAGAGATCAACTTGAGTTAAAGAATTATCAAATGAAGGGATATTTATGTGTAGGATTATGGCCATGTGGGAAAAGAAAATATGAATGGAAATCCCAATGGATTAAAGCAGTATTAGTAGCTACTCTACACGTTGGGTTGGATTAGTGATGGGTGACTCCGGCCCATTTCGCTTCACCAAAAATTTGCCAAATGGCCAAAATTATGCCAAATGTAATTAAATCAATGGGTGTTTTTTCTCACCATTTTTTTATTATAAAAATACGTCTACGGGTATATTTTTGCGGTGAAACGTGGCAAAATATTTTGCTCCTCCCTAGTTAGGAAGAAAACCACCAAGCTGTTTTTGGACATGAAAACGTTGAAAATAAATTTATACTTGACCTGTTCATTAGAGTTTGAGTGTGAGCCATTTCTTATCTACGGTATATGTGTGTATAGATGATGTCCATTAAAGCAAATGATAGGTAGCACTGATAGATCTGCTGATTAAAAAACACCATTGGTAGTTATCCCACATGTTCCATAAGCCTAACCTATTATCTAGTAAGATAGCTTTTAATTTGAATTTGATATCCGTGAAATGACGAGGGGAGTTTAGGAATGTGCTTACATTTATTACGGTATGAATAATAAATAACTATGACATGTTTTTTAATTTATGTAAATATCGCCAATGTGTTTTTTTAATAAGAAAACTCAGTTTGAATATGAGTATTCCAACAATCGAATTCATATTCCCTGACTGGATAATATTCAAGCAATGATGTCATTTAAGAAAGGTCTGTGGTGTCCGTGGGCAGCCAGGGATTCATACAGGAGCACAGGAGAGATGCATATGGCCACTTGGACAGCACTGGCTAGAAGGAAGAACACAGTTATAAAGCAAGAGATTGAGTCAGACCTGAAACTGAAAGTCCTTTGGAAAGAATACTGCTTACACTGAGCCAATAAAGGGGGCAATTCAGAGGACATTTGCACTCAAATATCTCAACAAAGTTTACATACAATTACAAATATTGAATCTGTGCTAGTTTTTAATTTCCCTTTTTGCATTTAGGACACTTTCAAAATACACTTCCATAAAGTGGAAGGCTGAATTTCAGTGTTTCTTTTATCTTAACAACAAACACTGGCTTGAATGGGGTTTTTTTTTGTCACTATTAAACTTAGAGAAACTTCACATTCAAAGCATTTTTCTCTGCTACTAAACATAATTGTCCTTCTTGATAGATACTGAACAATTATGGGCTTTTAAGTTTTAATGTCTCGTTTGCAGCCTCGGAGGGGGAAAAAACACAAAATAGCGCTACAACTACTACATTTTTATTTCAAGTTCAACTGAGAAAATAAGGATTGAGACTCTTCCTTTCTTTCAAATGTTCTTAACGCTTGGCCGCTTAACACTGATTGACATATGACTCCAAGAGACAATGTGAAGAGCAAACCCGATTGGAGCAGTCGGGAAGGAAAATGAAATATGCAACGTCTTCAAATACAGACTACAGAACATGGGAGATGTTTTATTTGTGAAAACTGAGCTTTGTTTTAAGGTAGATTTTCCTGCTCACTCCTGGGAGTTTGTGAAAGGATTTGCATGTCTGTGATGGCAAGCCTTTGTTTATTGTTGCATTTTAGATGTGTAAGTGGTACTACAGAGTTTTGGCAAGCAACACCATGCCCCTTAGGATACCATATGGGCCATAAAAGGAATGTTTAAAGCATGTGATCTATTATATGTTTGCCTTCAATTTATTAAACTGAATTGCACATTTCAAAGATCTATGCTTTTTCTTTTAAGCCTAAATAACAATACAACCACATAATTATGTGAGAGGCAGGAAATTTAAAATGCAATAAGTCACGCGCAGATTGTAATAGGTTCTGAGACTCTTTAAACTTCTGCGTGCCCTTAAAAGCAACAAAATCATAATAAAAGAGCAACCAAACTCATTGGATTTGTCTTCTTAAGTTCAAAAGGTGAAAGTTAGTTTCTAAAAAAAGGGGGGTTTACACCACCTATACAGAATATTCCCCTCCGCATACTTTTTATTCAGTAATGTAATTCAAGGTGTGTCTCATACCTCCCAACATTTGCTGCACACATTGTTGTGGTGCAGCAAAGTTTTTTGCGACACTACTTTTAAAATACCACATCCAGTTAACATAAAGCACGCCTTTTTTACATGGTTGGAATGGCAACATCACAAGTCAAGAAGCACTAGGTGCACCAGCATTTCATGACAAACACCTATAAACCTATTTTATGACAGGCATAGCATCTCACAGTCACACATCTGTCTGACCAGCCATTAGCAGACCTCAACAAAACCTTCCCCCAATCTAGGTGGTCATTGTCTGCATTTTATATAAGGAAAAGAATAATGTCACAGTCTCATCTCAGGAGACTTTTGATGGGGCCTCTCAAAAAACAGAAACTCAATTAACCCAAGACTGTGGGATGGTGCCTGAAAATCAGGACTGTCCTGTGAAAAGCATGACAGTTCAAAAATATGGTGTCTTACAGTTATGGCACATGGTGTGTTTTCCATCAGAATGTTTCATCCAGTGGAGAAGTAGTCAGGACTTCCCTCTTGGTTCCCAGTAACTTCAGTTCGTATTAGCTGATACCTTAGCCGAGTGGTCCTCAACCAGTGGCTCATGAGCAACATGTTGCTCAATAACCCCTTGAATGTTGGTGGCCTCAAATCAGGTGCTTATTTTTGAATTCCAGACTTAGAGGCAAGCTTTGGTCATATAAAACCAGGTGTACTGCCAAACAGAGCCTCCTCTAGTCTGGCTGCCAGTCCATATAGGGGATACCCTACATCTAAATATTGCTCACGGGTAAAACAGGTTGGGGACCCCCGCCTTAGCCTGAAAGCATGAGCTAGAGCTAAATATGCCAGGTGGAGAAAACACCCATCAGCCATACAGAAAACATTTAGCCTCATCTTAGTAACAACCCATTTGATTAAGGAGTTTTTTGTTCGAGTCTCAGAAAAAGAAAAGCCTATTAGGTCATGCTGATAAAACAGTTTCTTACGGAATCATAAAGAAATTGTGATGCTTGCAAATTTTTTTAAGTATAAGTGTGTCCAAAACCAGCCATTTAAGACATAACAAGGGACTAATAAAAAAAACTTGCTGCTCCTCTCAAGTTATAAAAATGATAAGAGATGGAAATGAGTAGTAATGTTCCAGCACAATGCCGTTAATAGAGATATTGGCTACAGTTAACTTTTAGCATAATGCAGAAAATGACCTTCTAAGACATTTTGCAAGTGTCCTTTTTTTGGCTTTGTGAATCATTTGACTTTTTTGCAGCACTGCAGCTTTCTAGGGTTCATGACACTAGCAACCATGTATCTGTCTCACCATGTGTTTGTTATAATGTCACAATGACATATGGATATGGATGGACTTGGACAGATATCTAAATAATAAAAAGTAAACATCACAGTAATACCTAGTTGCATGATCCAATTGCATTCTGGTTGCTGGGAATTAAAGGACTTGGCTTGTATTACTACAAATAGTACAAAAAAAGCTCAGGAAGGAAGGCCGGATTCACACGAGTGACAATCTCACATAACATGATCCTTTAAGATGTAGCTTTCTTTGGTGATGAGCATGCTATGTTATGTCTCCATTAAGCATCTGGTGCCTGAAATGAGCAATGTAGGCAAACAATGCCTTTGATGACATGAATGTTTCTCATTTTTTTACTAAACAAAACTCAGCCAAACTCCCATCCATGATTTTGCCTTATTTATCATGAAAATAATGTAAATAAATCGGATTGGGAAAAAACTGGATAAAATCGAGTGGAAAACCGAATCGTACATTTTTTTCTAACTTTTCTCCCAAATCGCTCAATTTTTTCGGGTTGAGTATTCTGTATATTTATTGCCAAACGATCTGTATATCAGTTAAGCAAAACTAACTTTACAAAATATACTGGTAACAAGAAAGAACCTTCCTTGGTGGTGCATCTGGGCCAGAATGACGTCTATTTTATTTTTTATTTTTAGTACCCCCTCCCCATCTAAAGTTTTTTGCTCTATCCTTTGAAGTGTTTGATATTCTTCCTTCACATGACATGAGTTAATGCACATTCACACCTTAAAATAAGTGCAACTCAGGCCATACAGCTAATAAGTTGACAATTACGAGGGAAAAGAAAATTTCTGCAAGTAACAAGCAGACTCTTGCCAATTTTTAAGTCTAATTTACAAACACAGCTCAGTGCACATCGCTGAAGAAGGATACAATCATTGCACATAATCACACAGTTCTATTGTGGGCTCCAAAATCCACATGTGGACGCAATTAAAGGGATACTGTCATGGGAATTTTTTTTTTTTTTTTTTTAAATTCAAAATAAATCAGTCAATAGTGCTGCTCCAGGAGAATTCTGCACTGAAATCCATTTCTCAAAAGAGCAAACAGATTTTTTTATATTCAATTTTGAAATCTGACATGGGGCTAGACATATTGTCAATTTCCCAGCTGCCCCAAGACATGTGACTTGTGCTCTGATAAACTTAAATCACTCTTTACTGCTGTACTGCAAGTTGGAGTGATATAACCCCCTCCCTCCCCCCCCCCGCAACCAAACAAAAGAACAATGGGAAGATAACCAGATAACAGCTCCCTAACACAAGATAACAGCTGCCTGGTAGATCTAAGAACAGCACTCAATAGTAAAAACCCATGTCCCACTGAGACACATTCAGTAACATTGAGAAGGAAAAACAGCAGCCTGCCAGAAAGCATTTCTCGCCTAAAGTGCAGGCACAAGTCACATGACCAGGGGCAGCTGGGAAATTGACAAAATGTCTAGCCCCATGTCAGATTTCAAAATTGAATATAAAAAAATCTGTTTGCTCTTTTGAGAAATGGGTTTCAGTGCAGAATTCTGCCGGAGCAGCACTATTAACTGATTCATTTTGAATCACTTCCCATGACAGCATCCCTTTAAACTGGGATTATTGGGAAAAAAAAACCTGCATCATGGGAAAGAAAGAAGGTGCATTTGAAAATGCACTTTGCACAATATACTTGTGGTTAAGTATGTTATAGAATTGTTAATTCTCAGCAACTTTTAATTGCGCCTTCATTTTTATTTTTTTAATATTTTTTTTAATTATTTGCCTTCTTATGACCTCTTTTCAGGTTTCAAATAGGGGTCACTGACCCCATCGAAAAAAAAATTCTGAATAAGGCTACACATTTTTCATTACTATTTTTTATTACTCACCTTTTTATTCAGACCCTCTCCTATTCATATTCCAGTCTCTCTTACTCAAATTAATGCATGGTTACATGGCAATTTGGACCCTGGCAACCAGATTGCTGAAACTGAAAACTGGAGAGCTGATGAATAAAAATCAAAATAACTAAAAAAACACAAAAAAAATATGATAGCCAATTGCAAATCATCTACATTATACTAAAAGTTAATTTAAAGGTGAACACCCCCCTTTAGTTGTTAGAACTGCAGTGAATACCCAATAGGTAAAACGTTAAGCCCCCATCTACATTAGTGCAGTGAAGCATCATGCTAATACTGTACAACTGGGAAGGGGGTGGGTTTGGCCATGAGAAAACCTCACAATTTAAAACTAAATGGTAATTATCCAAGAAAGATTTAAACTTCAAGGGCAGGCATCCATTTTCCACCTCAATAACATTGTTATCAATTTAATATTCATGATCTATTTGAATATTTAATGACACTGATGCATTAACGATATGGAAGCATCGTACGTGGTGCTCATCCCTATATATTTCTCAGTCCCCCGGCTGAGCTAAATGATATGAACTGTGGCTCTTCTGAACTATTAGAGCTATAGAAAAGGGACTATGGGATTGGGGGGGGGTCATGATTAATCTTACACAGAATACTGTCACTTTGATAAAACATAGGACACTACACACAAATTGCTCATTAGTCTTACACAATGCTGAGTTTCTCTATAGCAAGAAACAACACAAATGTTTAGATAAACATAGCCATGTAATGAAGCTGCATATCACACGTGTCTATTGAGCATGCTACAGAGTGCGGCAATCATGAGATTTACCAACAGAAGACTGTGCTGTTTACTATTAATGAGCACTTGGTACTAAATTTCATGCCATTCCAATTAAATTGCTGCACTGTATAATGATACAGACTATAGACTGAGAGCGTGCCTGCAGCATAATGAGCTAGCATATCTATGTACTTATAATAAGCCATCTACTCGGTGGAAGAATGCTCGCTGATAATACACAGATATTTAGTCCAATTGTAAATACAGTCTACATGCCTTTGCACAACGCTGCTTGCCAGAAATAGAAAGGGGGAAATGCGTTTAACAAATCACGGTTTGTCCTGCGAGCTATCGGCAAGTTTTTCCATCTCCCAGCAACCAGGAGAAACACTTGGCAGCGGATATTATTGTTCCTGGTGGAATCTTATATGAGCTTGCAAGAGCGAGCATTATGTTGCAATAATTTGCCCTCCATCTGTAACTTGATAATTAGCACACTGACGATGCCGCCACATTATTGCAAAACTTGGCACACTATTCCTTTGGAGAAGGTAAAACAAATTCGCACTAATTATTCCTGGGTTTTTGTCGAGGCGTAAAGAAATGAGCATGAACGCGGTTTCAGACTTGTTACATGAACAGGTCCAGAAAAAAAAAAAACTAAATCCCAAAGTCCTTGCTTTTGGAGGAAAAAATAAGTCACAGGAGAGAAAGCATTTGCATTTCTGACACAAGAACCGTACTGTGAACAAAGGATTTCGACTTGAGCTCTGCATTGCTGGAGGGCCCTGCCATGCAATCGATTTGTAACGTACCAGGGAAAGCAAGTACTGAGGAAATTAAAGTAATAGTGTCTTACGCTGAAGGTCAACACTTCTGGATGCCGACACGGTGGATGCCGATTGGTTCTGCATTGCATTCCGCATTTTAAAGGCAATCTAATTAGTGTTTGTTCTGAATAATAGTATAATTGATAAGGATCGTTAATCATTTTAAAATGACAAAGTGTCTATGTAAGAGAAAACCTGTGATTTTCAGTGGAAAGGAGGTTCTCCCCCAAGAGACACATTCAACTGAGATCAAAAGCTTTATGGCGGCTTCAAGGTAAGACATCAAAACAGAAGTTGTATTCACACACTGAAAATCCCTTCAGCTAAGGCTTTCGGTAGCTTGTTGGCCATGCATTCAGAATAGAGACGCAGCAGAAAAAAAAACTTTCCTGCTTTATGTTTAAAAAAATATATCAACAAGTGTATATTTGGCAGCCTAGAAGAAATATGAAAACATTTCATTGTATGGCCGAAACTCAGGTTCATGTATTCAATGAGAAGGGGATACACAAGTCCAGAGACAGACAGAAGACTTTCTTTTGATGGTTAGATACTTTGAGGCTATATCTAGAGGAGAAAGTATCAGCTGAGATCTTCCCTGGCACTGTACAGGGGACATTCATAAATTGCTGAGGAAATTTCCATAGTGCCTCCTCACTGACTTAAGTCCAGCGCTAAGCCTTTTACACAAATGTGGAAGACATCACTTGATATTTGGTAGTATAGTCTATCAATATTAGTAATTCTATGTCAGCAATGGCAACACAGGAACTCACCAACCAGCATGCCCAGAAGTCAAATTGTTGCTTAGTAACATAGTAAGTTAGGTTGAAAAAAGACACATACCCATCAAGTTCAACCTTTTAAGCCTATATATACTGTATGCTTACTTTCACTTTTGAATCTGCTATTTATTATACATCATACAGTGTCATTGTGTTGTCTGATCTACATCCAACCAGGAGCCTTCTAGCCATTGTTCATCTACAGCAGTGATCCCCAACCAGCCAACCAACATGTTGCTCTCCAACCCCTTGGATGTTGCGCCCAGTGACCTCAAACCAGGTGCTTGTTTTTGAATTGCAGGCTTGGAGGCAAGTTGTGGTTGTATTATGACCAAAAAGAGTCTCCTCTACACTGCTAGTCCACATAGGGACTACCAAATAGGCAATAATATCCTTTATTTGGCAGCCCCAGGAACTTTTTTCTTGCTTGTATTGCTCCCAAACTCTTTTTACATTTGAATGTGGATCAGTAGTAAAAAAAAAAAATGTTGGGGACCCCTAATCTACAACTTCAAGTACTGATATCAGTAACAAAAATAGTTCAACCATCTTGTCGTTGAAGCACAATGTCCAGAATCTCTAACAACCTTTGGTTGTTGGTAAGATGTTGGAAGTTTTAGTTCAATAACAGTTTACCTGGGCCAGATTAAATTCAGTGAGAAAAAGGTGTATCATGTGAAAACTCACAGAGGAGATTCAATTTGAAATGTAATTCAATTCAGAAAAACTTATCTCACGGTTTATCATGTGAAAATTCTATAGAAGTCTGGAACTGAATTTGGGGAAGAGTTTTTATCTCCTCAAACTGAATCTTGTCCATGAGTTTTTATGTGATAAACAGTGAGAAAAAAAGGTTTTTCACGTGGAAAGTCATGGATATTATTCAAATTGAGATGCAATTAAATTCAGAAAAATGTGTCTCATGCTTTATAATGTGAAAACTCTATAGAAATCCATGGGAAAAAAACTGGAACTGAAGTAGGAGAAAAGTTAACTTTTTCACACTGAATCGAATCTGCCTCATTGTTCTGCACCCTAACCTTGTGGTTACTTTTTTACATAATGTGTCAGTTATTTACGACAACAATCTTACAGTCCAGGATTATATTAAAATGAAGTCTGTGGAGCTCAAGGGCTGGCTACAGGCTATTAAATTGCATTGAAGTGTTGCATCTGTCCTGTGCCAAAAACATCCCTGCTAATGACTCCTGGCCAGTTCTTCGCGCACAAGAAAATACTGCAATTTTACTTAACTGTCTTAAGTAAAGTGGTATTCACATTCCACTTGTTCAGTGATAAACAAATGAGGATTGTTTATGAATTCAGTATCAGCTGCTACATTCCATCCAGGAATAAAAAGGCATTCAAAGCCTCCTAATGGCTCCTGGTGGTGCCCTTTCATCACAGACAAAGGAACACATAAAAGCATCAGGATAAGGTCAACACTACCTTCTATTTACATCACAATACTCTGTTTGTGCTATATAGGACAGCAGATGCCTGCACCTTTTTACCTTGGAGGGGTATCTAGAATTAGGATCTGATTGTTATCAGAATTGAAGGCAAGAGAGTTGAAGGGCCCATAACTCAAGATGAAGATACAGGTGAGTCATTCAGGTCCTTCCCTTTTCTGTTGGAAATGCTAATAAATCCTAACCCCAGCTACTACTGATTACAGCACAACCACCTTAGGGTACATTCTTTCTTTTTCTTCCATAACCCTTGTGACCTCTCTGTCCTTGGTGTGGAATTTAGATAAGGAGTGTTCTTGTATTGGTGATGCACTAATTTTTTGATAATCACAGAGAGGGGACACTTGTTGAAGGTGGGGGATTCATTAAAGCTATTATTACATTCAAACGAAACAACACACAAAGTTCTTATAACTTAATTCTGGAAAGAGTTATTTTCCCAGGAAAACACATTGACAGGCCCATTGCTGACTGCTTTGACATTAAATAAATCCAAAAACAAGCAATTTGGCTCTGTCAGGTTGGTTTTTGAAAGCCAGAACTATTGATCCTATGATCTCAGTTGTGGTTAAACGGTGGTTTTAGGACATTATAAAATGTGATGCACATGGCCATTTTGCATTTAAATTCTAGTTGAATCTTTTGTTAGGCTTCAGTTAACATTTCCATCAATAATAGCTAATCGTTTCATTTCAAATTCAATCAAAAAAAAAAATTCAAGGGAGAGAAAGACTCTAGTGAAAACACATATCAGAAGGCTACATTTACATTATGATGAATGGCATAACATGTTTTCTACTGTAAGTGCTGAATGAGTCCCTAGAATGGAGCACAGGCATGGCTTGAGTAGTGTGCAGTGTAAACAGCTATAATGAAAAAGCTCTTAAAGTTCCAAGTAGTGCAATTATGCTCTCCTTCGTTCCCTTGAGAATGAAGGTAAAAAAGTCTATTCCCAAGATAAACAGAAATTACGGCTAAAATGCATGCAGTGCCAATACTTTACAGTACTGTGTTAGTAATTTTCGACAAAACGGGAGTTCAGTTCCTGTGCCGGTTCCTGTAGTGACTTCTTGTAACCTTGGGCAAGTCACTTAGGGGCATATTTATCAAAGGTCGAAGGTCGAAGTTAAAAAAAACTTAGAATTCAAAAAGACCAATCAAATGGAGGTCGAAGTTTTTTTGGGGTTGTGGGCCGAATTCAGCCTACTTTGAATCGTACGATCGTACTTCGAATCATACGACTGTACCTCGATCGTACTTCGATTCGTCCTTCGATCTCCCAAACTCCCCCAATTGTCTCCATACAGGTTCTAGGAGGTCCCCCACAGGCTAAAACAGCACTTTGTCAGCTTTTAGGTGGCGAATGGTCAAAATCGAAGTTTTAAAGAGACGGTATATCAAAAAAATTCGAATCGAATCGAAGTATGACTATTCCCTAGTCGAAGTACACAAAAAATAGCTTGAAATTCAAAGTTTTTCACTTCGAAACTTCACCTCGACCTTTGACAAATCTGCCCCTTAATCTCCCAGTGCCTCAGGTCACAAAGTCTTTGTTGTTTGAGAAGTATATTACTGTAGAAACCTTTGCACTGAACTTTATAAAATTAGGGGAATTATATATTAAGAAACAATGATATTATGACACTATCATATGAAAGTCTTGAAAATCATATATGTTTAAGGTATTTGTTTCCCAAGGCTTCACGTGAATCTGAGCCCTATCTGATGCTACATTACTGTAAGTTTTAGGTGCTTGGAATGGCTATAAAAATTGAGCTAGCACTACATGCTTCATGAATATTTACTTTACTGAGATATAGCAGACTATTTGAACACAATGGCCTTATTTCTTGCAAGCTTCTACTTCACTTTTAGTATTGTATTGTACTATATCCCTTTCCTCTTACTCACTGGATTAAAATGGCAAAGGGGATGTAAACAGTGCCTCCTGAGATCTGAGACCACCTCTGTTCTAAATGTTTTGGTTACCTTCCAAAAATCCTGAAATGTACCAGGCCACTCCAATTCAAAGACAGATGGTTTCACTCATCTCTGAATACTAGATACAGTTATGAATGGATTTTAAAAGGCTTTATGAGGCTAAATTGGCACTGCGGTTATTCTGCTATGTGTTCTGGGGTTATTATACTTATTATACATGGAATTTGTACTGTGTATATAATATATAATTTGTTATGGGGCATCATATATGGAAAGAATCTTAGGAGAAAATGTCTGTAATCAGGGTCAGACAGGGGTGTGGAAGGCCCAGTGGGGCTACTAACTCAGGGGCCCCCCACACCCCCTCAAGGGCCTCCGCCCACTCGCTTACCCACTGCAAGCCCGTTCCTCCCTTCCCCCGCACTTATCCTTCTTTTGCTGGAGTGAGGGCTGCGGGGAAGTGACTGCACAGGAGGGAAGATGCCAACAGAGCAGCCAGTGGGGATTGGGTCTGGGTTGGCATGGTCCACAAAGGCCTGGATTTTTTCCCAGTGCCCCTCCGGCCCAGCCTGACCCTGTCTGTAATTAGCCCCCTCCTGCCCCCCCCAAAAAAAATCCCTCTGCCTATGGATACAATAAAACAAACACACATTTATCAGATATCATGAAGGTACCAGTGCAACTGAAGAGCATTCCAGCTAGACGTAGAGCGAGGATTTTAATCCTTTTCAAAACTCATTTCAAAAGTCATGTTCATAAAGGAGCAGCATGCTCTGGGTTTCCTTTTGATACTTTTATTTATCAGCTGAAGCTCGCAATTAAAGAATCAAACTGAAATATTATAAATTATGAGCAGCATGATGGAAACTATTTTTTAATCTGAGCGCCAGGCTGATGCTGAATTATTTAATATAAAAATAAAAGTATTATTCCAGCTAACAAGGTGATAAAAATAGAGCAGCATTCCAACCTGACTTGTGTGTTATTTTATTAAAAGTCTAATCAAGCATTTAACAAACCCCTTTATTAGTTGGAATATTAAAATTAATTCTTCGAGAGAAGAATTGTTACGTTCACTGGTATCTAGCTGTCAAGAAACGCCACTGAGGGGCATGTGTTTCAACTCAGCTTAATGCAGTGGTTGCCAGACTTTTTGGGCTCAAGGTCCCCATGGAAAACCATTGACGTCATAACAGATATGCCATATCATTGGTGTATCAACCATTCAGCCATTGTCCCAAAAATATCTAGGACAGTAACCTGTATTGCCCTTCTAGCTGTATTTTCAGGGGTATCAGGAACATCACTTACTTATCTATTAAAATTCTAGATCGTGATTTTCTTAAATCTTGTCAAAAGAAATCAGCTAAAAAAATAATAGCAACTTTTTAAAATTGATCAAACACTAATCATAGCAAATAAAAAAAAAATCAGAAACTCAACACCTAAAACCTGGTTAGTTGCCATAAAAGTCAATGGTTTGTTTTTTTTTACTTTACTTCACGACAAAAAGCTTGACTTGAATTAATTCATTTTGAGACCTTAATAAATATGAAAATCACTACAAACTGCAAAATCATGTGTTTTTGTAACTCGAATATTCACATTTTAATAAATATGCTACTAATTGTGTTTTGTGTTAAACTTCATCCACTGTCACTTCTCCAGTCCTCCCAGAGAGGTGTCAGTCTGACAGTTTGGGAAACTATGGCTTAAAGGGATAGTTATAAATCTTGAAAACAGATTGTTTTGTTTTATAGCTACTTAATTGAACACAGGTAGCCCCATGGTTGTACCTGTAAGAACCACCTAGTGCTTTGCAGAGGATCCTAATAAACCATCATTAGATTTTCCCACACAGTCATTCCTTGCTTACAACCAATCACAATAAATCTTTCAGAATTCTTTCTATTTAATTTCACCTAAACCTGAGACCCTCTATCTGTTGATAAACTACAACCCTCACATCCCAAATAATATTTCAGAATGTGAATTTGAAACAAACATCATCACGTACAGCAACATACAGTACAGAACAGGCTTCTAATAAAATATTCTTTGTTTTGTTAATGAGGTTGTGTAGTCAGCAGTTTCACAAACATAAAATATGGATGAGCAAGATTATCATACATAATCATCATTTCATGAGTAAATGTCAATGTTGCTTTGGAACATATGACAAATAGAAATGTAAGATTATGAGTGATCTTCTATTCTTTGCACCTCCTTTAAATAAAATATGTCAGGAAAAAGTATCATTTAATGGGCTACATTCAATTCAGAGAGAAAAAGGTTTATCATGTGAAAACTCATGGACAAGATTCAATCTGAGATGATCATGGTTTAAACTGAAAAAATATATTAAAGTTTATGGGAAAACACTGGAAATGAATTTGGAGAAAAAAAATTCTCCTCCAATTGAATCTCCTCCATGAGTTTTCACATGATAAACCATGAGATAACATTTCTCACTAAAATTAATCTGGCCCATTATTGGTTAAAGTTAAACATTTTTGGACAGATTTTCCCTTTTTACTGACAGAAATGACCCTTTGTTTTATATTAGAACCGAACAGCTTGTGTCATTTCAGTCTGCCGGGTTACATGGAAGACAGCAACAACAAAAAAAAATCAGATGGTGTGTAACATAATGCAAATTTGATCTAATCCAGCAAAATCAGGCAGATAAGCCGCTTCCATTCAACCCTCTGATACCGCTTAATTTACCCAAACATTTGTTTCATTAATTTTTCATTACGAATGGGCACACTTAAAGTCTGCGATAAGCAAGCACGAAGAAGGGTAAGGGAATTGGCTGCGAAGATATAAATATTAACACAAGACCATTTCTAATAATCCTTTCTAATTCTTTACTTGTTCTACATAAAGGGCCAGATTCAATTCAGTAAGAAAAAGTGATCTCATGGTTTATTATGTGAAAACTCATGGAGGAGAATTTTTTTTTCTCCAAATTCAGTTCCAGTTTTTTCCCATAAAATTATCATGTGATGAATCTTGAAATCAGTTTTTCTGAATTGATTTGCATCTCAGATTTAATATCATTCATGAGTTTTCCTCACTCAGTTGAATCTGGACCAAAAAGGGATAAGCGGTATTTTTGTAGGCTGGTTTCTAAAAGCAGTTGAAACACCCCATATGCCATTGAAAACATTACACTCCATCACTGCACATGGATATTAGTGACACCTTTAAAAAAAAAAACACTTGAAAATAAGGGATTATGAACCTCAAATAGGATAATACTCCAGATTTTTATGGAATTTGCATACAATAGATAGAAGTCAGGTGCTAAAGCTTGCCATATATTCTAATTGTCATTGATACTCACACATCAGGCTGCACATTTTTGTCCAAAGACAATGATGGCCTGACTGTACTGGTACTCATTCCTGAGCCAGTTTAAGGAGATGTGCAGTTTCAGGTTAACTGTTGACCCAATACACTTACTGATGATGCCATCGGCTCTCTGTTGTGTTTCATGAATGTTGAAGTAATGACACCAGAACTTGATCTCCCTGTCCAGCCTTTAGCATATGAATGATTGCTTGAAAGAACTAAGAAAGTATTTTTACATTCTCAAGATGGCAGTAACATTTCTTTGCAATCTATAAATTCAGAGGAGGCAACATGGCAGATCTCTACATGCAGACTGAGCTCTGTTTTATTTTATTTATCATTAAAAGGTGAACAAAATCCCTGATTATTAGAATTTATTTATTAGAATGCAATTTGGGCTTTTCCCCTAGTCACGTAAAAATTTCCATCCCTGTACAGAAATGTTCATATATACATCTATAGTCAGATGTTTAAAAATTTAGTTTTGGCTAAACGTTCCATTGAAAAACGTACTTGCGGGAAGAGTTATCTGTCTTTTTTAGAAGCTGTAGGCAAATACTTCACATGAAAACAATTTATAACACGAAGAGTAAGACAGATCCTTGCTAATGATAGTCAAAAACCAGACTCTTATCTTTACGCCCCCTCCCCAAATGGAATTTCTAGGAATACCAAGGCAGATGTCCTGTCACGAATTGCAATGGCCTGCAGCTATGTAGTGGAGCCACGCCTGGAAAGTAATTTAAAAGCAAGGCACACCTGTTTTAATATAAATAAAAAGCCTTAAAATAATTAGCTTATTTGAGAATTTGACACAGTGTTACCCTTTATAGCATATAGACCATTAATGACTCACTTAAAAAGTTAAAGACTTTCTTTAAATGAAAATAATATATATATATATGTGTGTATATATATATATATATATATATATATATATATATATACCTATAAGTTAAGTCCCCTTTGTGTAATTTCCCTGATTCTACAACCACTTGGATGCAGTCTCTACACAAGGTTCTCTACTGGAGCTACTATTACTTCATAGGTTTTATATCAATTTAAAGTAAGTTTTTAGGCTAAAAATGCCACTGCCACCTCCCAATGATTGCAATGCCTGAAAACATCTGAACATTCTCATTATAAACCCTTTGGGTCACCATCATTGGCTAAAATATAGTGGCAGAAAAAAGGCTCCTGGGGTTATGTAATAAAAGATGCAAAGTTTTGTAATGGTCTAATCGCCTACAGCAACCAATCAGAATGTAGCATTTACTGGTCACCGCCAAACTTAGTGATTTTTATTACATATGGGGGAATTTGTCTTTATAAACCATTGAGAAAAGACATAGCTACAGCAGACAATGGTTGTATGTGTTTCATCCATTATCATAGAATGTGTATGTACAGTAAGTTCTTGTGAAGGCAATCAATAGAAAGGTTCACATTGTTGTTGATTAGATGTTTCATTCTAGCATCTGGCTATTTAATCTTTTGGACTTTAATACATACAGATATGGGATCTGTTATCCAGAATGCTTAAGATCTGGGTATTGGATCTCCATACCTTTAGTCTGCTTTAAAAAAAACTTTTAGGGGGTTATTTATCAAGCTCCGAATTTATCTCAGTATTTCTAATATCCAACTCCGATCAACTCCGAATGCCTGAATGGATCTTATTTATGAAGAAAGAAGCCCGAAAAAAATAGGGTCGGGGCAAACTTCAGAGCTTTCCCCCAAAAACTCTGAATTGTTCTGAGTTTTTCACAAAAACTAAGTTTTTTCAGAGTTTTCTGAGTTTTTTGCGCGGGAAAACCCTGAAATCATCGGATATCGGTACGGACATTAGCACAGACACTGAGACCTTCCCCATTGACTTATACAGGGCCTCGAGAGCTATTAGATGCCAGGGTTTTGGATTCAGAGTTTTTAGACCATCGGACTTTAATAAATCTCAAAAAAATCATAGTTTTTTTTTTTTGCCCCAAAAACTACGAATCATTCTAGGTTTGGATATTTGGAGCTTAATAAATTACCCCCTAAAACTTAAAAAGAACCCAAGCATTTTGCCACCAACATGGAGCCATGCAGCTTAGTTACCATCAAGTGTTATTACAGAGAAAAAAATAAATCATTAAAAAAATCTGAATTATTTGATTCTATGCGAAATGTCTTCTTATAATTCGGAGCTTTCTGAATGTCTGGTTACCGGATAATAGATCCTATATCTTATTATATACACGCACATACTCAAAGGCTTTCAACACTTTACACTTAATTCCATTGCAGATATTATTTTAATTTTTATTTTTTGATGTTTCAGATAGCAATGGAGTCAATATTCCATTCTACTATCTGTTACGATACTCTGTATTGTGGAGTACTGTCTCACAATGAAAACTGAAATCTGAACAGTTATTATTCACAAATTGATTGATTACTGATTATATATATATATATATATATATATATATATATATATATATATATATATATATATATATATACACACACATACATACATTCTCTTAGAATAATATTATAATAATAAAATTCAGCGTTCATAAAACCTAATTCTAACTAAGCCTCTGAAATCTCTGGGCTTATATTTTCTTTCCCAGGAAAAAATGAATTTGCTTTTATCCATCATTTTTGCATCAACAGCAGATCGTGAAGTTTTATGAAGACATTAAGCCACTTATGAATCCTTTAAGAAAGGATTTAGCCCCAATTCTTATTAACAAAGCTGCTGTCATTTGAACGTCAGAAGCATCATTTTTTTGTTGTTTTCTTCCCCTGTTCCATAAAATCTTTTCTAAATTATCATAAAGTGATACCATTGCACATGGAGTGTAAGCCTCTGTGGAACAGATGCATGTGATTGTGTGTAGAGTACAGGATAGAACCTAGCAAGATCCTTTGTTGATGTAGTGAACCCACTACCACCCCCAACCCCCAGCATCCTGAAGGAAGGTTTCCATAAAGACGTACATGTGAGATATAAGAATGCAAGAATGAAAAAACACATATAATGTAAAAATACTGCCTAAAGTAATATATTACTATGGGAGGCAAGTAGTCTCCCCTTGGCAACTTTAATTTTTTTTAAATGTAAATTCTGTAATTTTATTTCACTAGCTATGTGGCCCTGCTCCAAGCTCAAAAATGTAGTGTAGGGAGAGTACAATAATGGGGCATCATTGGGTCCAATGTCAAATGTAATACAGATACTCTCTTCAGGTAGATGTTAAGAAACCACATTAAATATCTTGACCCCCTCTGGGACATCACAGTGACATACTTTGTCCTGCTTTGATGATGAAGTACTCCTTAAAGGAGAACTAAACCATCCCAATACAAAAAGACCGTAACCTACTACCCTAGATAGTCCCCTCATCCTGCTTCTCCCCCACATAGTTCCTTACCCCTGAAAGTGGTATTGATATAGAGTAAGTGCAACTGGGGGAAAAAGGAAGGGGGACTATCTAGGGAAGTAGGTAGGGGCTTTTCTTATTGGGGGGGTTTAGTTCTCCTTTAAGTGACATCCTGTCAGTCTGACCCTATATCATTTATATTTTATTTATAAAGATATGGAACTGTAATCTGGAATTTTTGCACCAGGATACTGGGTTTTTCCATAACTTGGTATTTAATGTCTAAGCCCTAAAAAAAAATGTAAGCATTAATAAAACTACAGATAAGCATTAATAAAACTAAAACAGTTGTAAATAATAACCATGGACTTTTCTATCAATAGCATTATATACTATTATATAATAGTATAAATGGGCTAATTCACTGATGCAGCTCATCCAAAGTACAATACTATTTCATTGCACAATTTTTTTTAACAAAGTAATATGTTTTTTCCCCAACAATGTCACTGTATTCGAGGGCACATATTATTTCCCCAGATTTTGTGTTGAAATGCTGTCACTTAGTCAGTTGCAACTATTGACACCATCCACTAAGGCTGCCCTAAAATTGCTGGGAGGTCCAGGTCTATGGTAATTCCAGGTTTATCATTGTGTGCCCATTTTGCAAAGGCGTGTGTACCTTTCTGAATAGCATCAGTGCATGCTAAACTGAGTGGTCATAAACAAACCCTTATATTTTATTAAAGACAAACAGCCAGTCAAGCTAAAATTAACAAGTTTCTGGATACTAGAACCCAGTAAATTTATCTCATACCTATGTCTATCCAAATTTTTACCAGTTTTCCAAAAGGCCATGACCGCAAACACAACAAGCCATGGAAACATTCAATATTTTGAAGCATCTTCCTTTGAAGAACTTAACAAAGCAATTAACTTGCTCCAGAACTTTAGTAAATTAGACCAATGTTTTTATTGTTCAATAAAAAATAGCACTTTATTCATCAATTGTGCACAGCATTTGCAAGTACAGCAGATTTATTTATTTCTTTTTTTGAGTAACAATAAAATCTCTGGAACGTTTCATAAATACTTGAGTTTTCATGGCAAATTCAAGTGGAAACGTGGGAGGTGATATATTTATATATTTATAAATGATCTTTCAAATGTTACACATGAAATCAGCAGAAATGCTTTTCCCCCTATATACAAAGCGCAAATGGAAATGAATAAAGAAATGCATAGAGATTCAGTTATACGCCCTGGTATTGGGCTTAGAGAAGTAATAAATCTGTACAGAGAAAACAAAAATATAAAGAAAGAAGGAAGGAAAAAAAAAAAGAACTTTTGATAATACTTGATACCGTGAGAGTGATCTATCAAACTCCCTGATTATATAGTGGCCTTTCTGGCCCTATTCTCTTTCAAGTTATGGGCTAATGTGGTCCAAAAGGCATCAATAAACATACAGAGCACAAAATGATGAATTGCATTCGGGAGCAGGGCTTATTAAAGACTCTTTCAGCATACAAAAGAAATATTGATCAAAACAATTAGAAAAACTATGTTCATTAAACACAAGTAGGAAACCATTAAATGAGGCAGTTATCACTTCCAACTTGAGCAAGCATTAAGGCTAAAGTGCAAGTGAATGGTTATACTGAATTAATAGACATTTGCCGATATTCGTGTAAATGTTTCCATATCGTAACTCCGCACAGGAACCCGCAATTGCTCTGCTGTACTGTGCTTACCAGGGCAGCAGAAGGTGCAAATCAAAATTAGCCAACCCCATACGTGGCTTATCAAAAGCTCTATGGAGATATGAAACATTCGTCACTTATATCAGTGAATGCCAACGCGTCAAATAAAGGGCACATGTCCATAGTTTAGCCTTGTGAGAGTCAAGGTGCAATATTTTGAAAAAAAAACCTGCCATTTTGAACTTTATTTGGCATCTCTTTTGGAAAGGATTCATCATATTTACAACTAACAAAGTTGATATCATTTTTAATTATTAAAAATATACCAAATAGAAATTTATTTAAAAATACTTCAGAGAAGCTCTTCTTTACCACTATGGTAAATAACATTATGGATAATTTGGAGTAATCCAAGGTATGCACGTGCCATCCTGCCATTAAAAACCGGGGAAATATTATTGTCCAATTGTCAAATCGCAAGAGAAAATGTGCAAAACAATGTGACGATTGTTTACGAAACTTTAAGGAATATTGCACAACCCTTGAGAGACCTCCCTTTTAAGTTTTCTGTTCATGTTTACAAATGCTCTAAGGTAAAATCGAGGAAAAACGGCACAACTGAAATGTACAGTATATTGTGACCAAACGAAACCTGTCATTCTCAGCTACAGTAATGTTTAAAAAAGACGACCTATGGTTTGTGTCATAATATGTGTGAAAACAAAATTCTGTGTATAGTTAGCTATTGCTAGAATGCAGTACTGAGTTCTTTAAATTTAGCAAGGCAAAAAAGTTCCTTAAAATATTAATAAAGTATCTGTGTTTTCATTGCGTAGGCATGCAGACCTTCAGACGACACATTTCTTCATAGCCTTTGAGTTAAAGCTTTTTAAAATCGTTTTTTGTTTTATTTATGTATAATAAATATTCATCTTTATATAATAAATATACCTTTTATTGGCTTAAGAAAATAAAACGTTCCTTCTTAATTTGTTTGTCATTTTCGAAGCTTTCCTTCGCTTTCAAGTCCAAATTTTGCAAGCGAAAATTGAATACATAACATTGAACAGACCATTGGAAACAGAGTACAGTTGAGAAATCACACAAGATATAAGCATTCAGAGAAAGTAAGGACGGGTCAGTAGAACCATTTATACATACAGCATACCTTTCGATTGCAAACTTTTACCATACGATGAATTCCTTAGGTATTCCACAGTCTTGCTTTTTGTGAAATTCCATTTTGTTATAAGGCAAGTAAAAACTAGGATTTATAAAAAGTTTTGTGTTTGTTTGTTTACGTCTTTAAATGTATATATAAATGGTTTTCAAGGCTCTCCAGAGTTTTCCGATGCGACTTCAGGCTTCTTTCATAAATTTTTTTTAGGCAGCAGAGTCAATCTATTTACATTTATTTAGAGTAACTCTGTAAGTAAAATTGTCCCACAATCCCATTTCTCTAGCTCTTTAAGACAGATATTTCTCAAGATCGCAGCTGAGGATCACAGGACGGGTGTGCAGCGACCTGTGGATAAATAGAGGTCTTTCAGTTTCAAGTTTAATTATCCCTCAGTGACTGAGGATTTACAGAATGATAAGAAAATTATAAACACCTTCAAAATATTGTTTCCTCCCGGTGAATATATATTTTTGGACTTAGCAAAAACATAAAAGGATCTCACCAAATGAAACTATGGCTATTTTGCTCTGTTTTGGTTCTGAAGGGCATACAGCGGCAGAAATGACCAGCCAAAGCTAGAACAATTTCATAAAACAGTTGACGTTTACAAAATAAAAGTTGCCATTGCTAGCAGTGATTGTCTGTAAACAAGCCCAGTATGCTGACTGAGTTCAATATATACACATACTATAAATGAAACGTGCCAAAGCCCTGATAGTCCACATTTAAGAAGTTTTATTCAACAAAAAGTCAACATTTTTGTCTGTGAATGTATGATTTCTAAGGAACTAGTGCTATCTTTAGACAATCTGTGCTATCTGGGCCTTGATGGAATAGACACTATAGCTGATGAAAACATTTATATTTATACTATAGGTATAGGAACTATTATCTAAAACGCTTTTGAACTGGGGTTTTTAGGAATAAGGGATATCTCCATAATTATAAAAAACCCTTAATTATAAAAAATACCTACCCCCCTACCCTACATAGACCTGCCTCCCTGCTCCCCCCCCAGCCTAGGTGTTACCCCCGGTAAATGCCCCTCCCTCTTTACTTACCCCTCGGTGCAGATTCTGTGCAGCAGAGTTCACGGGCACCATCTTCTTTTCTTTGGTAATCTTCGGGTCTTCTTTCAGCACTTCGGCAATTTCAGTCACTTTCGGCGCATGCGGAGTTGCTGCAAACCGGAAGATTGCTCCAGCTGTGCATGCGCCCTTACGCCACACTCTGCCCAAAGATTACCAAAGAGAAGAAGATGGCGCCCGTGAACTCTGCTGCACAGAATCTGCACCGAGGGGTAAGTAAAGAAGTAGGGGCATTTACCGGAGGTAACAGTAGGGTTGCCACCTGGCCAGTATTTTACCGGCCTGACCGGTAAAATTGATGCTTGACCCCAATGTTATTAATAGGGAAAAAATCTAAATACATAGGAAGGCCGGTATTTTTTTGTAAAAAAAGGTGGCAACCCTAGGTAACACTGAGGTTGGGGGGAGCAGGGAGGGGGTCTATGTAGGGTATGGGGGTAGGGTTTTTTATAATTAAGGGTTTGGTTCTCTTTTAAGTCTGCCAAAAAGCATTTAAACATGAAATAAACCCAATACGCCTATTTTGCCACCAAATATGGATTCATGCAGCTTACCATCAAGTTCAAGAAACTGTTTTATTATTACAGAGAAAGAGAAAATAAATGTTGTAAATCAGAATTAATCGCTATGGGAGCTTTCCAATAATTATAGCCAGGATAAGGGATCCCATACCTGTATTACATTTTAACATCAAGATACTGTGTACACAAAAGCACCAGTAACTCCCTATATGTCCAAAAGAAAACCTCTGGCTTGCATTGCAACACCCAACATCAGACAGGGGACACTGGGAGATGTAGTTTAGTAGTAGGCAGATAAATTCAGACAGGGCTATAAATAAGTAGGGGTTCACAGTGTGTTCATTGCCTGGGCCCCACCACCACTAAATACATAGTTGAAAAGAAGTGAAGGAACATATCATCTGTCTATAACTGAATAAAACATTCTTGAATGTAGAGTCAGCGATTGCAACCCGTTTCACAGAAGTCATGTTATATAAACAGTTGGAAAGAATGTGCACGAGTTGTGTTCTTCTTCCATATTGCATATCATACCTAAATATACATAACGAGTAACAGTTGGTATGATATGAATGGGAACATCTTAAAAAAAACAGAGCCACTTCGTGTAATTTGATTTTTATGTTCGCGCATAAGAAATTCATATTCACTTACGTTCTGATTCAGTTTATATGAAAAAGATCAGCAACTGCTTAGTACTTGGTTAAAGGACTCATTATAGGACTCATTTAAAGATAACAAGTTATTAGTGGCAGCCTTTAAAAGCGAGAGAAGAGGAAAAAAATAGGAAAATGAAACACTGGTGGGGGGGTGGCATAAGGTATTATATAACCAGATGTAACCAACATTTATGTTACAATCAGTAGGGATTATAACTAAAGCTGTAGTTTTTCATGATTTAGGGATTGGAAAGAAAACCCACTTTATGCCACCGACTAAGGCGTCTCGTATCTCTTATTGAGCCCGGGCCTAAACCCATTATAGAATAATATTTAAGAAGAAAATTAAGTATTCTCTAACCCTATAATAAACATATCTCAGATTAGTAAAATAGCTCTGTATTTTCCAATGACTACAGTACAAAAAAAGCAAGCTGAATTACATTGATTGGTAGTTTCTGGCTTAAGAAAGCATTTTTATTGTTCTCGCCGGCATCATATATATATATATAAGGCACAGCTCCCATGGTATATGTACCACAGAAGCATATAAATATTAAACCATCCTTCTAAGAAACAAATGATCAGAAGCTATGAATTATGAAGCTCAACTTGAGCTTTCATCTGTGAGTATTGTTTAGAGTAACGCTATTGTGCCTGTGCATTAACTGAGAGAACATGTGTGTTTTCATGCCCAGCTGCACCCAAGTTTAGCACCTTTTTTTAGCACTGTATGCAGTTTCTAGAGAAAGCTAAAGTGACTGACGATTGGTGGTACCAAACATTTGTTTCTTTCTGCAATCAATCTATGTATCTTGTATATGTCTGTCTCGCTTTCCATCCATCTATTTATCTATTTATACACAAAAGGCAAAAATAGAATACACAGGTGTATAAATGATAAGGTATAAACCCCTGTTTGTTAAAAATGATAAAAAGTAAACTCAGGGTGGGATCAATAATCTGTATAAAACCAACTGGCTTTTGACCTCTTGCTTCTTTCAGCCCTGTGGCTTCTGATATCCTAATATTTTACAAAAAGGGCTACTATATTGCTTATACTGCATATATTTCATAAATGGGAAGATATCCAACTTCTTGTATGTTGAAAATACATAGTGGGGAGCCTATTCCTTCAACTATTAATTGTAAAAAGAAGTGGTTAAGGTTTGCCCACCTTCCAGAATCCAGGCAACTAGTGAAAACTAGGGCATTGGCACAATTCCATGACTCTAGTTCATTTTCTGGAACTCTCTTTAGTGACATTTACAGCTCTAAAACTCCTTCTAACCCCTAATTACTCCTTACTTTTACCAATACAATGAATCACATTAATAATTCTAACTTTTTTTTTTTTTAAAGGAAAGATGCTAAGTTATTTATAGATAGAGACTAAACATCTCATTATAGGCTACATATGATATTAAAGGGTTCTATGCGTGAAAGAAGGAGAAACATATGATGATTAAAACCCTCTCTGCTCCATTCATAATTTATATCATGTTGGTCCATTGTGATAAATCACAAACTGCAAACAACATGTTTTTTTTCTAAGGACTTATATATATATGTAAAAAAATCAATAACTAATTAAAATTATTTGTTTTACAGTGCATTAAGGTTGCTGGGATTGCCTTAAGGATTCCTCAGATATAATTTGATTTTCATCTAACAGACAAGGAATCTATCAGTCTTGTCTTTGTGTGTGCAAATAATGGCTATATATTGTTTATAGCCCAGACTGTATTTCAAGCGCCATTACACAGGAACTAGATAACACTACAACATGGACTGAGTGTTGGTGATTTCTTTTTATTTTGTGCAAACATGGGTGTGAAAATTTAGTAGTTGAGTAGCCAAAAAATTGAGTCGTTTTGGAGTTTTTGGACTTCAAAACTTGTCATTTAGACGGGCACAAAGCTGGCTGGGGCACAATGTCCTAACTTGGACAGGGCAGGACTGGGGGGCCCAGGGCCCACCAGGACTTCTACCTCAGGGCCCCTCTTCCAGGCCCTCCAGACCCTACGCCGCATGTGTGCACATGCGCCCAATTGCACATCATGCACTCGCGGCTGCTTTTTGCCACGAAGAAAACCAGGGTGCGGATCTGGGTCGGTGGGGCCCACTAGAGCCAGGGGCCCACAGTGTATTTTCCTGGTGTCCTGCTGGCCCAGTCCAACCCTGGGAAGGGCATATCTTTGCTATATTGTGGTCATCCAAGTGGTGGGACATATTAGGCGGATCCAATTGTTTTGCCAAGTAGCCATATGGGGCAGAGGTGTTCCATGGATCACAAAGATTATCTAATATGGTTCTCCACCAATGCCTAATTATATTGTTTTCACTCAGGAGACAACAGTTGATATGAGTTCTGGTCTTATATGAGGGCCAACAGAATCAAGAGAATCTAAGCTAACACTATGTCTACCAACTTATGGGTTAGCTATTGCACTGCTCTCAATGAAGATAACAGAAATATTTTTAACGTTTTATCTAGTGGAAACGTCCCCTAAAAAGCCTGAAAATATGGTATCAGTATAATGGAATGGAGAACACATTTTGCCCTAGAAGCTCCACTACACTAGGGCACCAGTACATTTGATTGTATTTGAATTTTTTTACTTTGCATTAATATGCATAACATGTCCTTGCCTGCTATTATTTTCTAAGCCACATTAATAACTAAGCCTTCATTACTGCTGCTAAGAAATACATGACAGTAATATATTTTTATCTTAAATTATGATAGTAAAATTATGTTAGAAATAATGAGTCCACTATATACTTTTAGCCCTTCAGTAAGAATATTATATGCGTACAATCAATTCTAGCATTTTTTTTTTCCTTTAGTTAGTGAGAGCTGGTTCACTTCATTTATATTAATTTTCATTTTAATGAATTTAAAAAAGAACAGTTAATAAGGAAATGATGTTCCCCTTAGGAAATGTACAATCAGGAAATGCTCTGCCAGAGACCACAAGTCAAAAATGCCCACACTACACAAAAATAGACTGCTTTTGTTAGCCAGTTTGATCTTCACACTGAATTGCAAGTGGTCCTATCCTCGAAGGACCGGGAAGATGAGCAGCCTAGTTCTGCTAGAACCTGAAGAGACTTAGTTCAGACTTTCTTTCATCACTGTGTGGCTTAGTGAAATAACAGTGGAGAGAATCAAAAAGAGACATCCTCAGAGATGATACAGAGAATGAGAAAGTAAATCATTCTCTGAAAATTAGTGGTATATGAAAGAATGAAGAAATCATCCCTTTTTTTTGTAGCATGCTGGAAAGAGTAAAATTCATGGATTGTCTTACTATACATCACTGTTTATCCTGGAGAGGATCAACCCCTTGTCACATTATATTTAGTATTAACAGTACATTATATTATTAGGAACTGTAAAATATGTTTTTGTCAGAACAACATTGGTTCAGCAATTAAAGGTATCTTGCTTAATTTGGCTAGTGGAGCTGCCACACACAACCAATCAGCAATTAGCCTGGAAAGCAGATATCTCAAAGTGGGTTATGGCTCTCTGTTCTAAAAGTTGGTAAAATTTAGCCCCCATTTCTGTAAATGAGCTCCAGTAATTCATACATGTAATACTATGGGAAATATCACGTGAAAAGCTCATATTTGGAGAATTCTTGATTTCTTTATATTATTTATGGATTTATTTTTTTCAGGTCCCACTTGTTTTTATACAATGGCACAAAATATTGCCTCCAAGAGTCCCACTATTTAATGCACTGCTTATCGCTTATGATGGGTCTACCTACTCAGAACTAGCTAGGGCAATTTAGTAGAGGTTTGAATACTGTAGACTAAAACCTTTTTCTGGCCTTCAAATGCATCAATGTATATGGGGGGGGGAGGGTTGTAAAGGGTATTTTACATATATAGTTACTGTGAATTTAATCAGAAATGGCACAACCATTGGCTGCATGTAGGATTCTACCCGCTTATAGCCATCATCTGGAATTATGTCCTGGTCAGAGATCTGCTTGTTCAAACAAACCATCATATGGCTAATACTGTAAATGTGGGGAAATGCCTTTGTATGTGCAAAGCCAAGGGTGATGCCTGTTGACATCACATGCATCATAGAGGGCCTTTGATTGGAAGTGGTTAGATAGAATATAATGACATCATTGCATTTACAAGCCTGTTAAACAATACCAAGAAACTTGGGGGGGGGAGTTGATGATTTGTCCACAAACCATTTATTTTGGCACAATGCACTGTGGATCTAAAAAGCTACTGACTCACTCTAGACAGTTGTGTCACCCCTAAACATGGGTTTTCTGCATAAAGACCTCTATTAAATGCTAGTCGCAGATCTGTAAGATCCATAACAGCTTGCATTATAGTAAATCCAGAATTCCTTTATCTAGGAAAATGCGACTGTAACAGTAATGCTTTTGTATTTATTGAAAGAAAGGGTGTTTGTTACTTAGAACTGCTGTCATGGAGTTCCACTGTGGGACTTTGGTAATAGTGCGATGTGTCACATTTGTGCTCGATTAAAGTGCAAGATTCATTTTTATTATAGTTTTTATGGTGGTGTGGAAGAATGGAATATAAATTCATTCTCTTCTCTCTCCAAAAAGTGATACCTCTTAGCTATAATACGATTACTGAGGTTTTTTTTTTTCTTAAGACGGGAGCACATTGTCCCAAAAGGACACCTATGATTAAAATACAATAGAATCTAAGGACATGAAAGGAGGTTTTATATTTTTAACTCAATATATAAGGTAAATAACATTTCCATGGATTCGGAAATGTTGAGAAAGGTTATTTATTTAAAAGAAGCAAATAATAGATTTGAAATATTGATCTGTGAAAAAAAATGGGGGAATATAAACAAATTTTCATGTAAAGATTTCCATGATTACAAGATTTTCAGTAAGTAAAGGCAGCCATGTACCAGAAAGCAGGATAGCAAAGAATGAGCCAGGTAAGAAAGGTAGTAGAGTATTTATTGCCTATTAAAGCTTGCTGAAAATAATATTATCTATTGGACTTTAATTACATACCAACTTTTGTACTTGATCCGGACGATAAGGCTCGCATGCAGAAATCAAAATAAAAAATGCGACTGAAAAAGAAAACGTCAAAAGTAAAAATAGGCACCAGCATTTTCAAAAGCCAAAAGAAAAAAAAAATATTTATGTGCATATTTTGTTGATCAATATTTAGTACATAAATACTAATACTAATAGTCAGAACTGTTGAGGGGGGAACCACCAGAATTGATACACCTAAGATTACATGAGTTATGTTGGTAAAGATAAGAAATACGGTGGATTTAGGTCCAGGATGGAAATCATTCCTAAACATACATTTGCCAGTACCAGAATTCTAATTAAGAACTGTATTGCCAGTGTTTCTACTCACACTTTTGCTACAGTCTGGGAATTTCACTAACTGTTTCAGATTTAAGCAAATAAGGAAATGAATGCACATAAAATGCAAATGAAACATGACACAACCATACAGGCTAGTTAGACTAAGTTGCCACAAGATTGAACCAGTGTTACAACACCTATGTACTGAAGGAATATCATTTAGGACCATACAAACAACAACAAAGATCTCTGCGAATAGCAAGTTACTATTATGTTGGACTAATAAACAACATAAGTCAAGTTTTATGTCTGTGATGGTTTTCATTCAGTCGAATCATGATGTGAAGCATCCAAGCAAATGAGCTTGGAGAAAACATTTCACTAGTGATCCAAGTGCCTTCTTCAGTCTCGTTGCTTTAGGCTTGCCGCTACCAGATACTGTCACAGATATATCTGAATCAGTATATCTCAGTCTTGAGTAAAAAATTGAGCCTTGTTTTACTAAGTAATGCTTTCCAGCTTTCTTCATGTGCTGGACTCCTATAATTATACAGTGAACAATGCACCTCATGCTGCAAAATATAAAGTTCCTTGACCACATGAAGGCATAAGGCTGAAGGCCTAGTGTTTTTATACTGGTCGGGGAACTCTGAGTTTTGGTGAGTTGTGCGACAGACATTACATCACAAAGCAATGATTGTAATTGATTAAATCACTAAGCACCATTATGCAAATATAATTTACAGGATAATGACATTGGCCCTTAGCCAAAAAATGTGTTGCCGTATTGCATCCAGCCTGATAAAAGTCTAACCAGACAGTTCTTCTATAATGTATTTTGCTAGGCTAAGTGATAGCTTTATGCAAGGGTCCCTTAAGGATTAAAGTCTTGTAAAAAAAAAAAGTAGGTGACTATTGGTTTATATCTCATTGAGTCTGTGTACAAAGTCCCACTTTGAAAATGCACAGAAAGTCCAGATCAGCACCTGAGCATAACCAGTATGCACCTACATCAACACAAAGCCACTGTTTATGCTAAGCAAGGCCAACACCTGACAAAGATCAGAAATATATGCAATACTGAGGCACAGATCTCTTGGTTAGTACCAAGAGAGAGATAGAGATAGATAGATAGATAGATAGATAGATAGATAGATAGAGATCGAAAAATAGATAGATATTGGATTGATTGATGGATAGATGGATGGATGGAAAGAAAGATAGATGATAGATAGATAGATAGATAGATAGATAGATAGATGATAGATAGATGAAGAGGATTTATTTTATAGTTGCATATTACTTATGGAGCTACTCTAACTTAACTGTCATTTAGAAAAAAATAATTAACCATTCTCGGGGGGATTTAGGACTATTTCCCACATTGTCCTACCTATACCAATTTATTAAAAAAATAGTCTCTCCGTTAATAAATCAGCATTAACAAGCAGTGGGCCAACTGGGATGTGTTTATCCTTGAGACCACTAGTGATGAACATAATTTTGTATGCTCTAATAAGGAGGTACCAAGAGAATCCATGAGTTATTTGTATCCATAATTAGGAATACAGTCCTAATCAAATACACACTGGAATTATTATGAGAGAAGTCTGAAAATGGAAATCAATTTCTTTTGTAGAGAAAAATCTCACCTACCGCTTTCTATACCCCTATGGGACCTTCACATGCTCCTGAAAAAAAACCCTTTATCAAAAGGTAGAGCTTCAACTTTGAGATACAATTCTAAATGTGAAGTAATGTTAATTCAGTTTTCACCAATTTAATGTAGCAGTATTTTTTTTTAAATAAGTGATGTTTGTTTTATTTTCAATGTAATTCATTTTACTACATTCTCTATTGAACATATTGGACATATTCTACTCTTTGTTGAATTATTAATACAACCAAGACCTTGGCCAATACAACACTTGATTGTCTCGGTACTGTGTTGCTTTTCTTCCATTCTCTTAAACACTGTCTGCAGAAATGTCTATGGCGTCATTCTATTTTTAAGACAACGATATCCAGAAATAAATGTTATTCTATAGGCATGCATCAGAATAAAAAAAATTGCAAGATTATAGAAGCCAGTTCAACTGCTGCAAAACAATAAAAGGTAAGACTGAAAGAACGAGGACCATATTATGTTGGATAATTGAAAGCATACTTCTAGTCCAACTACTAATTTCAGCCTACCCATCACAGGCAGCGGGTTTATATGTCAAGAAGATCCATTATCAAGCCGCATTCAGATAACATTATTGCATTGAACCGCTTGCACTGCAAACAGCATTGATATGAGATGAATGGATATATGTTTGGACGCGTATAAGCCTTGTTCAGAGAACAAAGAATCGGTTGTATGGAACAACATATAACGTTTGATTGCTATAATATATTTGCTACTTTTCATAAAAACACTGATGAAGCGGCTCCCAACAAGCAGAAAAAGCGATATTATGGTATAGAGTATAGGAAACTTAGTCATAACCAGTCATGGGCGAATTTGCTTCGCAGAAAAATTTCCTAGGAAATTCCTGAAACGGCAAAAAAATCAAATTTTGACACCGCGTCAATTTTGACACCTGCTTTGAAGTCAATGGTTGTCTGAATAATGTTGACATGCAACAGTTTTGATGCTCAACACGCTGCCAAAGTTTTCTGATCCCGGCAAATTTTTGCGCCTGTTGAATTTATTCGCCCATCGCTAGTCATAACAGGAACAGTTGGATAATATGGAAAAAAATAAAATTGCTGTTGTATAATATATGGATATAATAAGTCATCTTCTGCATAACCATATAAAGGGATAAGCCACAGCACCTTCTATTTCATAGAAGGTGGCTTTCAATATGCCTTTTAAACAGAGGAATATTATATCTTATAGTAAACAAGCTTCAGTATGTCACCACTAGGGATGTAGCGAACTGTTCGCCGGCGAACTTGTTCGCGCGAACTTCGACCGTTCGCGTCCGCCTAATGTTCGCGAACGTTTGGGAACGTTCGCATTTTGAGTTCGCGTTCGATCCGAATACAAATCGTTCGACCATTCGACCATTCGACCGCTAAAATCGAACGATTTCCATTCGTTCGAACGATTTCCATTCGTTCGAACGATTTCCATTCGTTCGAACGATTTCCATTAGTTCGAACGATTAAAATCCTTCGAACGTTCGATTCGAATGAAAATCCTTCGATCGAACGATTAAAATTCTTCGAACGTTTGATTCGAATGAAAAATCCTTCGAACGTTCGAATCGAACGATTTTAGCGGGTGTTCGAAGTTCGCGAACTGTTCGCGAACGTTCGCATTTTTTGCCGGCGTTCGCGAACACCAAATCGGCAGTTCGCTACATCCCTAGTCACCACCCCCTAAAGTCTGGGATCCCCATTAAAAAAACATATATTTCCGGCTGGAACAGGTCTGTATATTTGATCAATCTTTTTTAATCCCATTTGCAAAGTGATCTACAACCAAGTCATATCCCTAGGAGAGTCAGTTTCTGGTTTCCTTCTCACTGTGGAAAGCCGCAACACATCTTAGAAGGTCATCTCAGGGAATTGTAGGATAATGAAGATTACATGAAAGGGATGCAAAGCCTACTTACAGAAATGTCAGTATTAATGCCAGTTAGCCGCCACTAAATTATCTACGCATCACCAACTGGAGGTGAAAACGCCAAATGGCTCATCAACTCCAAAATGTATTCCACATGGTCTTAGTGTGACTTCTCCCTGCCTGACATACAGGGGGAAATGACAACGAAGCAGACATCACTGCAGATATCCATCCATGCAACACATACATGTGCGAGAGAATATATATCAAAATTAGAATTTTACACATAAAAGCATATAAGGTATCAAGATATTATTAAACAAAAATAAAACTAATGTAGTATACACAGTTTTTATTTTATTTACTATTTTTTTTATCCTTTAGGGGCAGATTTATCAAAGGTCAAGGTGAAGTTCGAGCTATTTTTGTGTACCTCGACTAGGAAATAGTCCAAATTTGATTTGAATTTGAAAAAAATTTCAAAATTTGATTATCAAAATTTATCATGTACTGTCTCTTTAAAAATTCGACTTTGACCATTCTCCATCTAAAACTTGCCAAATTGCTGTTTTAGCCTATGGGGGACCTCCTAGAACCCATTTGGAGTCAATTGGTAGACTTTAAAAAATAAAAGTTTTTCAAATTCGATTTGTACTATGCAAATTCGGTCGAATACGGACCTATTATATCAAAAACGGACCTATTTGGCCAAAAGAAAAATTCGACTTAATTTCGGCTGGTCTTTTTGATTTCGAATTCAAATTCGAAATTCGACCCTTGATAAATATGCCCCTTGCTGTTTAAATAACTTATGTTTTATAGTATAAGTTCCATAGGCTGGTCTGCAAACAGATACAGTCTTAAACATTGACACAATATGATACACTAATTGCTTGCATTTCTACATCTGAGACATACTGGCAACTAATGTATCAATCGTAACAGTCAATCTGTAAATGTCTTTAGTAAGGCGTCAATTTAATTTAATTTAGTCAATGACCAGGCTTATACACTTGGAAACAAGAAAGAGTTAGAAAATGAAGCTAATTCATTGCTAAAAAGAATAAGAAGCAAGTAAGTAATAAGTAAAAGTAATAACAGATCATTTTTGGTGTACCATTTGGAAACAATAGGTTTTGTCAGGGTAAGATAGCCCTTTAGTATGTTATAGCATAGATAATTTGAAGCAACTTTTCTATTACCCTTCATTTTTTCTTTTTTATAGTTTTTGAATTGCCTTCTTCTTCTGACACTTTCCAGCTTTCAAATGGGGGGTCACTGACCCCATCTAAAAAACAAATGCTCTTTAAGGTTTTAAATGTATTGTTTATTGCTACTTTTTATTGCTCATGTTTCTCTTCAGGCCTCTCCTATTCATATTCCAGTCTCTCATTCAAATTAGTGCATGGTCAGGCCCGGGCCTAGGGCGCAAAAAAATAGGGGCGGCAAGCCGCCCAGCCACATTATGGGGACCTGTGCGTCCCCATTCAATTACAGCAGCTGCGCCGGCATTTTTTCACCGGCGCGCTGGGAAGGGGAGGTGAGGTGGGCGCTAGGTGGTCGGACCGCGCGGCCTAGGGGCACCCGTCATCGAAATCCGGCGCTGTGCATGGTTGCTAGAGTAATGTCGGCCCTACCAACCAGATTGTTGAAATCACAAATGGGAGAGCTGCTGAGTAAAAAGCTAAAAAAAACACAAATAATAAAAAATGTAAACCACTTGCAAATAGTCTCAGAATATCATCCTCTACTTCATACTAAAAGTAATTTATCCTAGTGTGTTTTAATTTTTCCATGATCCGAGTATTACATGTATTATACAGTAGGTAATTCAATGCTACTGATCTTTACAGGATCCTTCTCCTTAATACACATAGCTGGTATACAATTTTTCATGTCCAGCAGTCTAGTGCAAGAAATATCATATATTACCTCCATACCTCATCTAACTTTTCTCACTCTACGATGTCCCATGCAAGAGTAGGTCTCGTGAGCTTGGCACCTTTAATGTTTGCATTACAGGGACTCCAGTTATCAGTGGGCACATAAAAAAATCCATAGGGCTTTATGGCTATTTAAAGAGCATCTAGAGTAAGGATAGCTATGCATTCCATCAATCAGAATAGAAACTGCTAAAATCATGATTCTCTATCGTTTTTATATGCTGTTAAATGACCCAAATATACAAAATGTGTCCCTCTAATTGTAGCCTCTGGCCTTCTGGGCTTGCACGGTTATCCCTAGCCTTGCTGTGTGCAGCACTCATCACTGCACAGAGTATTGTTATTTTAATAACAGATCATTGTTTTGTGCTGCGAGGCCTTCAGGCTGGTAATCCAGCACTAGCTCTACATGCTGCTGTCATATGTAAACGAGCCAAGCCTGATGCTCTGTGGCAGATAAAGCCTACCTTGGGTTTAGAGCAAAGCAAAGTCACCCTAGACATTTGCACATCAAGTGCCAAATATGCAGCTCTGAAAAAAAAATCATTTTTCAGATTGTTATCTGTTTGAAGACCTCCAGACTAAAGAGTGCCATTTTCTGCAAGGTTCTTAAAACAATGTTTGCTAAACTTACTGTTTTCAAATAACTTCAAGGAGGAAACAAACATTGGATGATCAATAATTAATTCTCTATATATAATCCTGTGCTTGCCAGCCGATTACTGTGTATGGAATGAAGGAGTAAAAAAGAAAAGCAGCCGGGAATAAAAAGCCATCTACTGGTAACAGAGGGGTTCTCCTGACCATTACAGTATATATATATATATATATATATATATATATATATATATATATATATATATATATATAATCGATACAAAAAAGCCGCACTCCTAGGTCTTATTCGATGAAAAAAATCCAAGTGTTTATTTATTCAACGTTTCGGCAACAACACACGTGCCGTCTTCAGGAGACGGCACGTGTGTTGTTGCCGAAACGTTGAATAAATAAACACTTGGATTTTTTTCATCGAATAAGACCTAGGAGTGCGGCTTTTTTGTATCGATTACATGTCTGCATATATATATATATATCCTTCAAAATGGACCAGCACTCCAAGTTTTCATGTGTTCAAACTTACTTTATTTTAACATCACTTATGTATCCAACGTTTCGGCCCAACGTTTGAAGGCTACATATTTACTTTGACCATAGCACCCTCAATTGAAATTGGAGAAAGAGTGCGGGTACTATCTGGACACACATATATCTATATCTATATATATATATATATATATATATATATATATATATATATATATATATATATATATATATATATATATATATATATTAGAGAGAGAGAGAGAGAGAGAGAGAGAGAGAGAGAGAGAGAGAGAGAGGACCAAGCATTAATAAGATAATAAGCATTATCTAGTAGCTCTTTGGTGTTCAATTGTACATTACAATTATCCTTTTTTGTTTCCTAAACCAAAATGCTGCTTCACCTTCTCTTTGTAGACAAAATAAAGATGGGATTTTTTTTCAATAAATTTTGATTATTCACAAGTATTCCTGTTATGCGGGGTACTGTCACTTTATTTCTTTATATATATATATATATATATATATATATATATATATATATATATATATATATATATATATATATATATATATATATATATATATATTTATATATTTTTTTTTTTTTTTTTTTTTTGTGCATCACAGTGTATTCAACATTGGGGTCTTTATCCTTGATATATGTATGAATAAATAGGCTCAACCTTTATGTTTTAGATGTAGGGATAGGTTTGGTTTAGAAGAGATAATTTAGTCCCCAGTGTGAGAGTGACGTATTGGGATATAAGGAAAACTTCTTGTTGGCTCAAGTGTTGGTTCTTAGGTTAAACAAACTATGTGGCCTTGTGTGGTTATACCACTGTCAATCCCCATTTCTGTATATAAACAAGGACTAGAAATAAAGCCAAATATAGATGTAAAAGAGACCATGAGAATAAAAAGGCAAGAGAGAGGAGTAAAAAGAATTTGCAGAGTGGGCCCCATGGTCCAAGATTTTATAGTGGGTCCCTGGTCCACTCTGTAAAGGCACTTGACATTAAATCAAATAAAGTATGTGCTGTAGAAAATCTGCAGCTTTGAGCACTAGGATAAATAATAAAGTTGACTTCAGGCAAGAATGTGAGAAATGTTACAAAGAAACCTGAAAAATGAAGAAAAATCCGCACATTTTACCTATGAATAAGTAACCCATGGTACATTCTCTACAACACCTTAAGCGCTATTGATTGATGAGGCTGTCTATATGTCCTCCTGCATGAATAGTAGATATATATAGATATATATGTTCTGGTATGTTTCCAGGGAAATAAGAATGACTACACACAAGTAAAACTGAAGGAGAAACATATTACATTTCCATGCCACCTTGAGTAAATTTGCCCCAATGTCTGAGCTGCTTCCACAATAATTAGTAAACACCAATTAATCAGCAATTTAAACATACAATTGATAGGACTGGGCACTTTGGCTGCATTGAATATTATTGCCCAAAACTCTTTACATTGTGAAAAATGGCCATGGAAATAAAGATGAACCATGGGTCCAATCAAAGTAAAGATGCATAGGAAACAATATTTATATTAATGGAGCCTATTCAACCTGCAACCCTTCAGCTGTTGTTGAACTAGAACTTCTACTACCCACTAGTGATGTGCGGGTTGAGAAAAGCCCGAGCCACACCTGACCTGGACCCATGCTCGCCTGCACCCAGCTTCCCTCCTCCTTTTATAGACCCACACTGACCCGCCCCACTGATGATGTAACAAAAGCGGCGGAGCAGGCAGGTGTGCGCCTATAAAACTAGAATCCGGAAGTTGGAAGCCGGCAGTCTAAGGTAGCAGGCAGAGAGAGCAGGCAAGGAGAACTCAACCCGAACCCGCTCACAACCTGCAAACAGAGCAGCTAGGTTGGCCCCAACATCACTACTACCCACTACTGACAACCCACCGACTTTTTGGTTTAATAGCAGGTGGAGGTTGTACAGTTCTTATACAAAATGTTACAGTCACCATTGTAAATCATCCAACAGGTTCAGGCCATTTGCAGAAATACAATGTATTTCTTTCTTTCTTTGTTCAGTATCTTGTTGTGGGGGTAAGGCATTTGCAGGACCTTCTGCTTGCAGCTCTCAACCTCCAAATGTAAATAAGTTATAAGGCGCTAACTTCATTTCCCACATTTTCCACCTATTTCACCTTCAGGCAAAAATGCAGTCAACATGATGCTCTTTCTTACTATAAATTGCTCCTGTTACTGAAATTTGTGATATGCTCCCTGGCTGCTAAAGTAAGTGACCCAGGCAACTCATTGCAGCTCATCCAGGAAATGATTATAGCATGTACGACAATAAATGCAGAATAATAAGTATGCTGTTCAGTGATGCCTGATATATATGCTTCCTTTTCTCTTATGCTAAAGCTGCCTTTATCTTTTGATATGAACACACACACAAAAACTCACACAAAGTGACTGTGTATCGGGTATAACTGGGCATCAGTACAGAGACATTACATTACTGTATGAGACAGTTACACTGCAGATCAGGCACAGGCACTTTATTACATATTCGTAACAATGTCTTATTTTACATTAACCAAAGGCTAATAAACTGCAGGCCAGGCACACTCAAACGCAGTACTGTATGTTCCATGATCTGTAGTAAAAGCCTCAGTCCTGTTTCTCTAAAGCAACTAGGAAACAGACTTCAAGTATCAAGCGTCCAATATAAAAGATTTAAAGTTCTATGAATCTCTGTGAATGAAATGCATTGCACTCGACTGAAGTCTAATGAAGCAAGCAACATGGCAGCTCCTAGTTACATGAATGTGTATAAAAATCAGCCTAAATATGAATATTTACCCTACACTGTGCTTACATGTCATAGTACTCTCATATTTTACAATTTAAGTGGCAAATGACATGTAGAATAACCCGACTGCTTGTTTAGCATCCGCCGTCCACAAAACTGAAACATGATACCTGCCACCTGAGGTTGGTTGTAGTGGCAGTCATTAAGCGATAAATATTGCTCCAGAGTTCTCCATTCAGGCACTTGATGCTACTAAAACACACCAAATGCCAACTGTGCCATTGCATACTGTCTGTATAATTTACCATGAACTAGCAGCACAGCCCCAGAGAGAGTAAACTAAGCTTCTGTATACCAGGCCCTTTACAAGGCAGAGATGACTAATTACAACAATATTAGCCAAGGCTCTGCTCCTAAAATCCACACTGTTAAGAGCCGGATTCTTTCCTGAGACAAGAACGAGTTATCCAAACCTGTTATAGCTGGACATGGAAGTCAGGGGCCCATTAGGTCACTATTTACTGAATGCATACGTAAGTTCTTCTGCCTTCCCTGCAGTGCTCCAAGTAATATCCATATATATATCTTTATAGAGTGTGGAACGTGCCATATCAGCTGGACTGGATACCCTGATGTTCACTTATATGCTGGGTTTAATAAAGTTGTATTAAATTAAAGAACTTAGCACTTAATTACTTTAAATGTGTATTTAGAATTCATTGCGAGATAAGCAGAAATGTCCCTGACCAAGACGACCCAGTGGGATGACATAACAATCCTACACTTCCCTAATTATCTCACTCGACGCAACTCATCAAGACTGGCAATGAAAAAAAAAGGAAAGTATTCCATGTCTTGCTGCTACTCAAGGCAAATGTGGCACATGATCTGCCCTTCTCTTCCAGTCCTTCCTGCATTTTACTTTAGTTCACCTTTAAATTAACGTTTAGTATGACGTAGAGAGCTATATTCCCCGACAATTTGCAATTGGTTTTCATTTTTTATTACTAGTGGGTTTTTGAGTTATTTAGCTTTTTATTCAGCAGCTCTCCAGTTCGCAATTTCAGCAATCTGGTCGCTAGGGTTCAAGTTACCACATTTTAAATTAGAGACTGGAATATGAATAGAATAAGGCCTTGATAGAATGATAAACAGTATTAATAAATGTAAAGCCTTACAGAGCATTTGTTTTAAGAAGGGGTCAGTGACCCCCATTTGAAAGCTGAAAAAGAGTCAGAAGAAGGCAAATCAAAAACTAAAAAGAATAAATAATGAAGACCAACTGAAAGGCTGCTTAGAATTGGCCATTCTATAACATACTACAAGATAACTTAAAGGTGAACCACCCCTTTAAGGTCCTGCTTGGTTCCCCAGATGTTATTGAACTACATCTCCCATGATCCTCTGAGATAGATCAAAGCATTCTTAGTGCTCTGTAGTATCTGAGGAAACAAGGGTAAGAACAGTGCTTAGGCTGACAGACAAGTAACTACCTGTTAAAGGGCCATATCACGAATTATAATTTATTATAGAACTGGACTGCCCAGTTTTTATTAAAATTATATACATACACCATGCCAGAAAAGATTGTGTGTATAATTAATTGCAATTTATTGTTCACATAAGGAAGCCTTGCCATCCCTATTTAGCTCAGGATCCACCCCACGTCTTAATACTTATGATAAAGAGGCCTGGGCAGGCTCCTCTATCCTGTACCCTAGGCAGTGGGTGCACCCTCAATAGTCCTACCTCTCCATTAACTTGCTGTCTGGCGAAATAAACGGCAGACACAGATCAACTTTTACAGGAAGGAGCTGTTATTGATAACTAAAAATTCTAAAACTCCTCAAAAGACATTTTCTCTAATTGCACCCTTTGCGTGCCAAAGCAGGTGCCTGTGTTGCCTACCCCTACGTCTGGAGGGTTAAAGCTGACTTTTCAGGGCTTTCAAAGAATTGCAGGATAACCTATTCCCTTGTATTTAATTAACGGATATTTTCATATGACGACCAGTGAAACGGCAGCTTTAAGGGAGAAAACATCTATGATGACACCGTGTGATTAAGGAACACTGCAGAGAGAGCAGAAGCTTTCCATTAATGGCATCAGCCTGCAGAGGTATTGCAAAGGTTTGCAAATCAACACCCTGTTGTATCCTATTGGCTGCCGCTTCCTTCCTTCAGAGATAAGGTAATAAAGGAGTTTAGAATGAAAGAAGGCGGCTCACCAATTGCTGCATTTATAGGTCCACAGAGGAAATGATTCATTTACTGAGAGACAGAGAGAGATATACAATAGGCCATGGGGGTTGCTTACAGGTATACATTACAGGATCCAGCTAGTATCAAATAGAAGCAATGTTGTAAATGGGATACTGCACCAATACATCTATTATAATGTCCTGGTAGAAAAGATAATTAATCTGTCAGTCTTTATAAAAATGTCAGTGTGATATTTACACGCCTCCGACCCAGGAAACTTAAAACTTCAGCAGCTAGAAAACTACAAGTCCCAGAATGCCCCAAGAAGGATGTTGGGAGGTGCAGCTAACCATCAGATTAAACTGTCACATGCTGGGGATTCCCTGCATTTCTTTGGTACTGGCTGATCTACAACCCCTGGGTTTCTTTGGCCAATCAAAAGCAGTCTGTGATACCAGAAAGTGAAACAGAGCCACAGCTGCTGGGCCAAAGACTGACTAAATGGGAAACACATACAGTATGTGGCAAATAAAGGGTAAGTTGGGGGGAGACAGACGTTACATGCACTATACATTTGATATATATCATGTACATTTTAGTGGCATGGCTTACCTGTTTGCTGTACTTGTTGTTGGTTTGACAGCTATACTCGGAACAGTGATCTGATCCAATTGAGATGTTGTCTCCAGCTCCTACAAAAGTATTGGCCGGGGGTAAGTCTTGCACAGCCTGGTGTTTTTTGCCAGCAGTAGGCGACTGAGGGTGGAGCTGTACAGTAGGCAGCGGGGAGCTGGATTTGTAATGCCTGGCGAGATCAGGGCTACCTGGACCTCCATTGACAGTTCTGTACCTTCCCATGCTGGGGCTGTCCGACAGTTTCTCATTGACACTGTCATATCTCTGTCCGTTTGGCTTAGAAGCCTCCACTGTGACTATGCTGCTGTACAGGGGCTGCTTGGACTTCTTATTTTTCTTGTCCTTTTTGGGTTTTTTAGACTTATCGTGCTGCTGGGGGGTGAAGAAGTCCTCGTGGTCCTTTTTGCCGGCTTCGTAGCCATTCTTGCTTTTGGCTCGACAGTAACGGGCCATGACCACCACCAGTATGATCAGAATGACAGTCATGATGCCAGCCACCACTCCTATGACTATGCTCAGTCTCTGCTTGCTCATGTCATAGCTGGGGTCTCCAGCGATATCCTGGGTTAATGGGGTATGCAAACTTCTGGCAATTTGGAAGTCGACCACTGTGGCATTGGAGATGGTTTCATTGACGAACACGTGCACCAGGGCTATTGTCGACTGGGGGGGTTGCCCGCTATCATTCACTTGCACTACTAGTCGGTGCAGCCCATAATGCTTAGAGGTGAGCTTGCCAACCAAAGACACCACTCCGCTGGTGGAGTCAATTTCGAAGAGCTTATAGGGATTCCCCCCTACGATGCTGTAGTTGAGATCAGCATTGACTCCATTGTCACTGTCAGTTGCCACTACTGAGGCCACCACCGTTCTCACGTTGCTGGCAGGGGACAGCACAGCATAGGAAGTGTTAATTGGGAAACTAATGGAAGGGGCATTGTCATTCTCATCCATCACAAACAGGGACACGGTGGCAGTGGCTGATCTGGGAGGGTCTCCACCATCTACTGCTTTCACCCTAAACGTGTAGCTGGTCTGGTGTTCCCTGTCAAAGGAGACGGTGGAGTAGATGGTCCCCGTTTCGTTCTCTATGGAGAAGATATCGCTGTCCTCCTCGATAAATAAACTCATCTCTGCATTGCGACCTTTGTCCGAGTCCATCACGGTCACCATTCCCACTGGGCTGTTGGGCTGCAAGTTTTCCTTCACGTAGAAAGTGAACACGTCCTGCATGAACTTGGGCTCGTTGTCGTTTCTGTCGGCCACTTGCACCACCACTGAGGTCGCCCCCTGCAGGACGGGGATGCCCTTGTCTTTGGCGACCACTCTGAACTCGTACCTGTCCGTCTGCTCCCGGTCCAGGATGATATTGACTGTGATATCGCCGGTGTCGGGGTGAATGGAGAAGATCCCGTCCATAGGAGGCTCCAGGGAATAAGCGATCTCGGCGTTTTTGCCGCTGTCGGCGTCTGTTGCCAGGACTGTGGCCACTCGCTCTCCCAGTACGTTGTTCTCAGGGAAAGCCACTTCCACCGCCGCTTGGCTGAACACCGGGGGGTTGTCGTTGGTGTCCCCCACTTTGACGAGGAGGGAGTTGTTGCTGGACAGGCTGGGGCTCCCCGAATCCACGGCCACGATGATGACATTGTATTCCTTAACGTTCTCATAGTCCAGGGGGGCCGAGGTGTGCAGGAAATACTTCTTCTTGTTCTGCTCCCCCTCCCCGTCACTCGCGGGTTTCAGCTGGAACGGGACGTCGCCGACTACAGTGCACGTGACCACTCCGTTCTCCCCCTGGTCCCTGTCGGACACCTGCACCAGAGCTATAGGGGTATCTACCAGCACATCCTCGGCCACATTGGCCATTCCGTCCTTCACTGGGATCCTGCCGATCTTCCTGATGTCTATGAGGGGCACGTTATCATTCTCATCCTTTATATTCAGCACCACCGTGGCCTTGTCGGTTTTGGGGGGCTGCCCCCTGTCTCTGGCCATGACGGTGAATCTCAGCTGATTGACTTCCTCCCGGTCTATCCGGTGCAGGACGCTGAGCCAACCGGAGTTCTCGTCCAGCCTGAGAAGTCTCCTTACCGACTCGGTCGCTGCCCCGAACACGTACTCGATCTGACCGTTCACCCCTACGTCGTAGTCGGCGGCTCTGAGCTGCAGGATAGGGGTGCCCGGGGCGCTGTTCTCTGCCAGGTCGGCCTCGTACACGCTCTTCTCGAACCGGGGGCTGTTGTCGTTGACATCGGTGATGAGGACCCTGAGAATGGACTGGGACGATCGAGGAGGTTCTCCCCCATCTCTTACCCGCAGGGTGAGCTCATAGGAATCCCTCTGCTCCCGGTCCAGCGGCCCCTTGACAATGAGCTGCGGCTGCTTCTCCCCATCCGAGGTGTCGGCCACTTGCAGCTCAAACACGCTGCTCCTGCCGTCCGACTCCATCCTCCTCTTGCCCGGGTACAGGCCACTCTCTGGCGCCCCCCTTCGGCCGGACACATACAGACTCTCCCCGGCGTCCTGGATCAGCTCGTAGCGCTCTATCCCGTTGCGGCCGAAGTCGCGGTCGGTGGCGGTGGGCAGCAGGTACAGAGTCCCCACGGGCCGGTTCTCCTCCACGGTGAGGGTGAGCACGGGGGACGGGAAGGTCGGGGTGTTATCGTTAATGTCCAGGATGACCACCCTGCCCTCGAACAGCTCCACCCAGCTCTGCGCCGGCCCGATCACCGACACCTCAAAGTCTATGAAACACTCGTTCTCGTCGAAGATCATCTGACACTGCTGCAGCTTCTCCCGGTCTATCCGCCGCTCCGTGGTGCTCAGTTCCCCGGTCACGTTGTCGATCTTAAAGTAATCGGAACCGGACTCCAGGCTGAAGGTCACGTCCCCGGAGCCTTTCACTATCCCGATCTCTTTGGCCACGTTACCGATCCGCACATCGGCCGGTCCTTCCTCCGCGATCCGGTACTTGAGCAGCTGTTTGGTGGCGGCCACAGTCAGTGAAATGTGAAGCAGCATCAGCAGCCACGAGCTCCAGCAACTCTGTGTCCCCTCAGTCCTCATCATTCCCCCCTGCACTGAACTGCACGCACCGGGGCTACACACGCTCTCTGGCTGCTCGGCTCTTAGCGATTCCCGCAAGTTTAACAGCTCATCCCTGCGACTTGGCGCGACTCTCTCTGTTAGTTCCTGGGACAGAAAGCAGCCACCGCCGACAAACAGTAACTGTCTCCCACGTCCGACAGCCAACAACTGATCCCTCTGATGAAAAGCAAGAGGCAGTAATCGCTGTCACCCAGATCTGACAGTTGCAGTAGCAGCAGAAACGTTTTATTCCAGAATAAGATCCGCTGCTGGAGTGGAAAAAAAACCCAGTAGATCCTCAATGTTAATCAGTCCCTGGGGCTGCCCAAAGTTCCTGTCGAATCTGTCTCTCTTTCCCCCCAGTGCTGAGGGACAGCTCCAAGTTGCTAGCGATACAGCCGCAGTCGGTGCTACCTGCAATCCTGCTGCATGTGTTATTAAAGCAGCAGCAGCAGCAGCAGTAGGAATATGTATCTGCAGCCCTGAGCGCGATTCACAAATGATATTGCAGAGTCTCTCCCCTCGCTCTTCCCCCTTCTCTCTCTCTCCTCCCCCTCTCCCCGCTGCTCTTGTCCCAATGCAGGTAACGGAGCTCCACTTGATCCTGCAGTTCAGAGGTTACACACAGCCTCGGTGCTTGGGGGCGGGGGGTCGCCACCGAGGGTGGTGGTCGGGTGCGTGGGTGGAGGGAAGGGGGGGGGGGGTTACATCCACCAAGGCATCTCAAATGAATGAAAAGCCAAGGGGAAAATCCCGATGTGTATGCGGTGATATTTTCCTTAGATGGGATTTTGCCCACATGGTAGCCATCTCTCAGCGGGCGACCATACGCGCTTGCTGGCGATTAGTGGCCCATGCACAGGGGTTTATTGAAGACACAGGTCTGGCTGTCAGTGTCTGATAAGCAGCAAGTTTGTCCCAAGTCGCTGGACGTTGCAGTCGCTTCAGACTGGAAGCAGGAACAAGAGGAGCAGACGTTTCACTTCACAAATCTGAGCTGATGCGACTGCTGCTGCTGCTACTGCCAGTGCCAGCCTATAGTGGTGCGATGGCAGCTGGACAGACAGCATTCCAAACTGCAGCCCTCTCGCTGCGGCTAAACTACACTTCCCTGCTCTTTCTTATTAGGATAGCAGGAGATGGAGCTGATGTAGAGCTATAGGATTACACAGACGCCACATAGATTGGATTAGCATCATCCTACACATTTATTTTTTTTATTATTGCAGAATTATTGCATTTCTCATTTCTAAACGAACCAGTCATTATGTTTCCACTGCTCAGGGTCGGGTTACCTCCACAGTCCAACTCCCTGCACCCTATTGAGGGGTACTGGGAGTTGAAGCACATGTGGAAGACAGCAGGTTGCAGTTGGTCTCTCTCAGGCCATGGGTAGTTGGTGAGTGGGTGTTTATTTGCAGGTGGTACTTTTTGGTGCTGGGAGTTGGACAGAGTCTCAATAAAAGAATGTCAGTGGTTTGAGGGGGTCACTGCTGAGCCCCTCCAGGAACACAGTTTAACAGATGCGACAGTGTAGGTGCCACAGCCCAGGAACTGATACAAATGGATACTAGTCCCAGTCGTGTCTGAAGTTCAGATTTTGCTCATCCATTGGGAGAAACAGCTGAATATGAGAGCAGGTCGGGCTCTGCCTTGTCACTATGTGCCGGTGTGTCTGTCCTTCATCCCTATGGAGTCATGTGGTGCAACATCAATGTGACACACAGCAGGTGTGTGTGTGTGTCAGTGAATGTGTGAGCGATATATATGATAGTGTAGGAGTGTGCGATTGTGTCTGTATCGAGTGTAGACATGTGTCGGTATGTGTCTGTGAGTGAATTATATCAGACGCGCTGCAACAAAGCACGTGTGCGTCCTCGTCTGTCCGACACAGTGTGTGCGATTTATTAGGTCTGACTGCGACTCAGACAGAAGTTTAGTTCCAGGAGACACACACTCAGCGCAGGGAGCAGGGAAATGGCAGCGTTAGTGACTATGTCAATAGCAAATAGAAATGCGACACCGACCCCTGAGGTGAGTTCAACTTCACCCCCACGGCGCATTTCTCCAGTACTTTCATATATTGATCTGCCTTTAAGAAATGATGATGTGAGAGCGACAATTGAGTCCCCTGTCCCAGAGAAGCGGCTGCTGCTGCCTCACTCCCTGACTGACTGATGAAACGCTCCCCCTCCCGCTCTCACAGACACTGCTCGCCTTTATATCTGCAGCATCAGCTCACCAGCCCCGGCGCATGCGCGCTCGCTACCACCGCAGTACAGAACAGAGGAGGAGGAGGAGGTGGCTGAGAGAGAGGGGGGATCGTCACTTTTTACGGCGGGTTAAGTGGGATTAATACAAAACCTCCATTAGGTTTTTGGAGCGACTTGAAGTAATGACAATGGCGATCCCTGCAGCTCCAATGTGGCTTTGCTGCGGCGATGTGCCAGGAGTAGCCTGCAGTGCGGCCATCAGCTTCTGCCAAGCGGAGATCCCCCTCCTCTTACTCCCACTCATGATAAGGCCCTTCAGTAGCGCCTGATTATCCACCCCCTCCTCTTCATGCTTCGCTTAGTACTGGCCGGGCAAGTCCATCTGCTGTGTGTGTGGGGGGGAGCCGGGGCAGATCCATCCGCTTATTATTACACGTCTCTTCCCTGTGACTGATCAACTGATATATAATCCCCCAGCGCCGCTGCAAGTGTCTGTAAAAAAGTGATCGAGGTTGCGCTAAATCGCACCGTGTCCTGTGCAACTCCTCTAGTCAAGGCGGGGGGACCCCAGGGGACAGACACATGTTTGTGATTACTGTGCAATTTATTGCCGTTATCGCTGCACAAGGAAAGACACTTTGCCACAAGACAGAAACTAAATCTTCCCTCTTGTCACATGATCCCTGATACAGAGACTCACTCATTGTACTGAACACTCACTACCTGCACTGGGGGCTCACACATTACACACATTACACACACGTCTTTCTATTAAACACCAGCACAGCACACATTCACTTCTATACACACGGACACCATGACAGGTGGGCCCACAATCCCACAAATCCCACATCTACACTCATATCTCTTCATATCCATGACATGGTAACACAGAGAGAGAGAGCTCCAACATTTTGGGAAACACTCAAGAACACAACTCAAGAACACTTACCAAACACTGATTCCACAATATACACATATCCATACAAACGCCATACTTTAATGTACACTCACTCTAATGTACAACTCACTCTAATGTACTCACTCTAATGTACACTCACTTTAATGTACATGCACTCTAATGTACACTCACTCTAATGTACTTACTGTAATGTACACTCACTCTAACATACTCACTCTAATGTATACTCACTCTAATGTACACGCACTCTAATGTACAAGCACTCTAATGTGCACTCTAATGTACACTCACTCTAATGTACATTCACTCTAATGTACACTCACTCTAATGTACACTCACTAATGTACACTCACTCAAATGTACATGCACTCTAATGTACACTCACTCTAATGTACTCACTGTAATGTACACTCACTCTAATGTACACTCACTCTAATGTACACTCACTCTAATGTACACTCACTCTAATGTACACTCACTCAAATGTACACTCACTCTAATGTACACTCACTAATGTACACTCACTCTAATGTACACTCACTCTAATGTACTCACTGTAATGTACACTCACTCTAACATACTCACTGTAATGTACACTTACTCTAATGTACACTCACTCTAACACAATTACTCTAATGTACACTCATTCTAATGTACACACTCTAATGCATGCAGCCCCTGCAGAAATCACATATGCATCACTAAAATATAGGCAAATAGATATACAAACATGCATCCATGTCTTGCAGGGGCACATACACACTAAAAGCCACGCACACATCCCTAAAATGTTGTCATATAGCACATACATAGCTCTGCAAAATGATCAAGTTGCACACGCACACACCCACTCATAGATTAGCACACTAATTACACAAACCCGCACTCACACAAGAAAACACACCCCTGATTTGTGAGTAAACAAACACATCTTTGAAATGCAAACACACACACACACATAACACATCCTCTGGCACCTGTACTAGTGGGGAATTTGTGGCCCCTATAACTTACTAAGCACTACCCCCCCCCCCCAACACACTCTCGGTGATGTACAGTATATAGAACAGCAGAGCCCAGCATACTCACACGCACGTATTCTGAATTCTCAGTCATATGGGGATTAATATTGGCCATTAGGGCAGCGTTATTCAGTCACGTCAGGATATATAAGGGTATGCGTATTTAAAGTTTATTAAATATAACAGGGACATTAACAGTTAATAAAATGCTGGTGTTTAATTCTTAGCAGGTTATGGTGTATAACTATGTTATTGCACAGGCTGACAGCGCTGGTCCCAGACTGGTTAAACGCCTAGAGATTCCCAAGATCTGCAATTCATTGGGACAAATGTGCATCAGAAGCAAGTGGAGCTGAGGAGCCTGGGAGAAAACTGCCTTTATTTTTGTGAGGAGGCATAACTTATAGTAAGGCTGTGCCTACCTCTGGGAGAAGATAAACGATTCCTTTCTCTCTGCTATCTAGTTAATAAACAGCACAGTGGCCGCGGACAAGTCAAATCAATAATGTATATTAGAAACAGATCCCCCTCCTATAGTTTTGCAGTTCAGGAGGTCAGCCCTTGGGCAGCGTGGAAAGCGAGATGCCTGGTAGCCAGTGCTTGTCACTGATATCTCTGCAGTGCCATGGGCACGACTGGCAGCCAGTCAATAGAGTTCTTCTTTAGTTTAAGGATCAAAGCATCTGACAAGGGATCTTTGTACCCAGTTCACTGGAATCCCCAACAGCCCTTAACTCTTGAGGCTGTTTTAGCAATGTCTCAGGCACCCAGTGGCTTCATCAGAAGAAGGAAATAATGGATACGCTTAACTCCCCTCATCCACATTCCCCCTTGACCCAGTACCATACAGGTAAAACCCTGCACAGTACCATTTGCCTTTCTCTCCTGCAAGCTGAATCTCCTTCACACTGCCTGGCTTGCTCTCCTCTCCCTCTCAGTGAAGGTAACCCCTCTCTCCAGGCGTGGGAATGGTGCAGACGTGCCGTGCATGCTGGAGGAGGGGAACAGATGACTTGGTAGTCATGCAGCGACTTGAAAATGTGCTGCTTTACTATTTTCCCAGCCTCGTAGCAGGGCTTCCACACTGCTCTTCCCCAGCAGCCAGGGCAGGGCTGGACAAAGGTGTGGTGGTCTTGGTGGGGAACACTATCCATACAACACTATCCATATTATTTTTATACCTTTGTCCAGCCCTGCCCTGGTTTATCCAAAGAGGTTGCGTCAGTATGAGCTAATCAGTATGCACAGTGCATAGCCACGTCCTCTTTATCTGGCAATTAGGTATTGTAATTTCTTATTATAAGGCTTTTTATTCTACTGTGTTCTAAACAAAGGTACCATATACATATACAGTATGGGCAGGGCTGGGAGAACCCATAGATCCTACAGATTCATTCACACTTTGGATACAATCAAGTAATTGCTAATGATGGGTGATGCCGCCCCTGTTTCCTGCCATTGCAAAATGTTTTGCAGGCAAAGGGGCTTTTTTTTTAAATTAAGAAACATTTCACTAGTTAGCTGGTGGGTAATGTTGTAGTTTAGCAACAGCTGGAGGGCAAATATTTGATGATCCTTGATATAAGTGATCCTGCCTAAAAGGAACCGATTATTGCTACACGCAAGGGGTCCCTTTTACCATATCCAACTCTGGTGGCATGGCAAGGAGTAAGTCAGTAAGGATTCAGTCAAGTCATATGATCACTTCTCATGGCTGGGGTTAAATGAAAAATTCTAAGCTGTGCTTTTGTATGTATACGTTCCACAGGAATCAACATTTTTCTCTTTTCCCTTGTGTTGCGGTCTGCTGGATAGCAATGGAATGTACTGTGCCTTGCAGCATAATAACAAGGCCTGTTCAAAGCTGGTGTGCATTAAGCCCAAAGTCTAGGACAAAAAGCTTTCTATAGAAGTGCCCTATTGCTGCAGTCAGAGAGGCAAAGTGTCAGCTCAGACACAGGGGATGCTCCTGGCAGACTAATGAGCGTTGTTCTGAAAGCGTCATAATACATTGAAGCCAGTTATATGTAGCTTGATCTTAATCACAGTTTGCAAGGTCAGATGGGGTCACGCTGACCAACCTAATTAATATTGTGGCACATACCTACATTTTTATATAATCGAGAAGCTCTCAGGCAGCTTGATTACACCTAATGTTAGCCAAATTGAATACAGGCCAAATATATTTTATCTGCTCTTCTCTTGATTTATTCCTCTGTACAGGAAATTTAGATTTGAAAATGATCAATTAAACCTTTGAAATCCAACCTTTATTTGCTGTTTTGATAGCGGAACCCCCTCTATTCAGATAACTTACAGTGCCCAAACTTTATTGATTTAATGCCACGAAACATTGAAAAATATTTTTTTTTTTTTTGGAAGAAAACCTGATGTAGTCTGCAAGAAACCTGATCCTTGTTAGAAGATTAGTCTTCCAGTAAGAAAATGACACCAAGCATAAACACAACAATGTTAATGTACTGGAATGACCAAGCCCAGATCTCAAGCCCATAGAGAATTTGTGGCTGGACTTGAAAAGGTCTGATCCCCATGAAACCCGACTGAGCTTGAGCAGTTTGTAAAGAGGAATGGCAGTGTCCAGATGCAGTGTCCAGATGATAAAGACCTACCCACAGAGACTCAACGCTGGAATGTTTTGTTTTTTTTCATTATAATTCATTAAAATCACTTTGTGGAGGTCTGTTTTCCCTTTGACATTAACAAGTCTGTTTCCATAGATCAGTGAATAAAAAAAAAATGAATTGATAGGTTCCATGTGATTCTATGACAATAAAACATGAAAACGTTCAAGGGTCTGAATACTTTTAAAGGCATAGGTATTTAGTTTCCTCCCCTCAGTGTCTCAGGACAATGGATTGGGCAGGGACAAAGGATTCTGCAGGACGGTCCATAATTAAATCCACTGTAATTATTTTTTATCAGGCTGAGAGGGTCTCCAGTGGCCTTCTGGCTAGTCAGCCTTTTGGCCTTGCACACAGGTGTCAGGTTGCAATTCTTGAAATATTTAATCACCACAAGAAAGCCTTCCAAAGCGGGATCAATAGCCCTCTGAGGGATCAGAAACAGTACAGCGTGTGAGCGGAGTAAGTCACCTGCTAATCCAGTGGCCGGCAATTTATTAGTGACATTATTTTAGCACAGGATGTTCAATAGTCTTTGCCCAACAGGAGTATATTGTGCTGCCATTGATATTCTTTGTTAAGCAATGCCTATTGTGAGTGCTACAGGCAGGGACCTTCTTCCTACTATGTCTGTGCATATTTATACTTATTGATTGATTATAAAGCTTGTCCTACCTGGGTGCACTTTTGTGCACTATAAATTTGTAAAGTGCTCTGTGTCCCTATAGCGCTTTATAAATAAAGCTATTCATACATGCATACAAAATATCAGGTAGCTAGAAATTTGCCTATGGCACAATGGTACAGCAACAATATCATTTTTAAATGTTAACAGCTACATACAGATGGAGCCACAGCAAAATGCGCTTCTGGCACGCAAGGCCACAGCGTTTTCCCACTGAAATGACCTTTCTGAATTTTTTGGACTGTGATCAAAACTAAACCCAAAACCCTTGTGAGGCAACATGCTATGGCAATTAACCGGGACACCAGCACCTAAGGGTATGTTCCTAGAGATTTGCCTTTAAATACCTCGACTGCCTTCATCTATGCTCCACCCCACCTCCAGCTGCAGCTGTAAAGTGGACTTTATAACATAGTAAAGTTGCAGACCCAGATACATGCAGTGCCTCATGCTTACTCTGGCAGAGAGGGCAGCAGGGGGCCAGCACCTATTAGATGGTATAAATGCATAAGGGTGTGCATATCTCTTTAAGTTATAAATGGCACATTGTGATGTCAAAACATGAAGGTTATAAGGATAACATTTACAGTAGGTGTCATTGGGAAATATACTCTATATATGGAAAAAAAATGAAAGCCCTCACAGCATTTATTACATAAAGACTCTTTACTCCATCAAAAGCATTGTAGACATTGACGAGTTTAGATCCTCTAGAGCTGACGACAGTCCCTAGAGGATCAAAACGTGACAATGTCCATGATGCTTTTGATGCAGTAAAGACGCATTTTGTAATATACAGTATGCCGTGCTTGCTTTCATTTTTTTTTTGTATTTGGTCTGACAGTTGGGAGGTGAGTGTCGGTACCTGTTTTATATATACGTATATAGTATTTTCATAGGGTGAAATGCTTTTAGAGGGTGACTCTGAAGCTGAGTATCTATCTGTCTTGATTATATGGCAGCGCTAGTATGTGCACCACTATTGGGACTCATGGTCAGCGCATGAAGTGCTGGTGACGGAGGCTTTCATTTTTAACCAATATATACAGGAATCCTGACCTCTGCCAAATGTGAGTGACAAAGTTGAGAGCATTAGGGTATTGTATTTCAAAACTGATTCCATAATGTTTTATACTATGGACAAATGCGCTCTATGCAATTGTGTATTTCCGAACAACCTCATTGATTTTTACGAAAGGGTTTTCTGGTTACTCCAGTAAACTATATATATAAAAAAAAACACCCATAGCCTTATAAAAATAATGCTTTCTGCATTCTTTGTGATTTTCAGCTACAGCAAAGCTGGCTTTTCACAGATAGCAGTGGGTGCATACACCCTCACTAAGCTTATTTTATCTAAAAGTATTCCACATTGTCTATGGCTATTGATATTTATTGGTCATTCCAGAAGGCTGCAAGCCCTTGGGACACTGGTAATGGGGACTTGAGCCGTTGCCTGCTGTGACCTTTTTCACAGTGGTTGATCTCAAGGGCTTCTAACCAGCTAGAGTTGCACATTTCTCTAATTAACATGTAATTAACAATGAACATTTTCTGCCTGCTTTTATTAAGGATATGCTTTGGGTCCCTATTGTTTTGAAAACCTGGCTTGCCATTGATAGGGCTCCAGCAGCCTTTATGCTTTGTTCAGATCTTTTCCATTAAAAATTTTCATATTTTTTTTTTCCAAATCATGGTCTTTTCAGTTCTCTCTAAATCCTGCCTTTGTAGATTTACATTTTGACATTTATACAATGCAAATGTGATAGTAGTTTAACTTGAGTGGTAAAAATGCATAGGCATGAGGAATGCAACAGTGAAAAATCACCTATTCAGAAATTAATTTATTGGATTATACTGTGTGCGTGACAACTGGAAGGAAAAGGTTTTGTGGCAGCTCTGCTTTTGCTTTCCTGTTTGGTTTTCTTGCACATGAATGACTTGCAAGAAACTAGTAGGGATGCACCGAATACAGGATTCGGTTCGGCATTCGGCCAGGACACGGGCTTTTTCAGCAGGATTCAGATTCGGCCCAATACTTGTGCCTGGCCAAACCAAATCCTAATTTGCATATGTAAATTATGGGCGGTAGGGAAATCATGTGTCTTTTCATCACAAAAGAAGATTTTTTTCCACTTTTTCCTTTCCTGCCCCTAATTTGCATATGCAAATTAGGATTTGGTATTCGGACAAATCTTTCACCAAGGATTCAGGTATTCGGCCGAATCCCAAATAGTGGGAGATGGCCTTTCCATAATTCAGAGTTTTCTGGATAACGGGTTTCCAGTTAACAGATCCCATACCTGTTGTGAACTGAATCCCATGAAGATATGCATTGTTTTCTAGCATACAAGTGCGTTGATATTTTGTAGACTAACTGGAAAGATTACCGAAATCCCAGTTAAAAAAAAAAATCCCATTTTACGTATCTTTTTTGCTTCATTTACCAAGGCCAAGGCAATTTAGCTTAATTGGTTGGATTTACTGTAATTGATATCCCTTGGGAGAATTTAGGAGACATGATGCCCAAGTATATAGGAACTGATATTTTACGGGTGAATGGGTTTGTTTATTTAGAGGTCGCAATAATAATCCGACAGGTTTGTGAGATTTAAGATAATTCACCCTCTCTATTCAATTACTGGCCAGTTAAGGCTTATCCAGCATGGAAAACTTACCTTTCAACCTCATTCTCACCCATAAGTGGTTTTAATGTTGGGCCCTCACTGCATTTTCCACAGGTTGGGAATTTGACCCTAGAAGTCTGACTCATTCAAATGGATGTTTAACATCACTGTTATCAACTACTGCCTGTTTGTATGTATATTAATATAGTGCTACTTGTATACTGGCAGGCTTATGCTATATATATACAAATCTATCTGACACATCTCTTAAAAGCAGGGTGTTCCATATGGTTGTTCTTTTAAGCGAGAAATATTCCATTTACAGATGTTTTAACTGCGTAAAGCAACCTCTCATCCTATTTATTAATAGGTGCAGTGACAACAAAAAAATTATTTAAACATTAATTAAACCCAACTGGTTTGTTTTGCCTTCAATAAGGATTAATTATATATTAGTTGGGATCAAGTACAAGGCACTGCTCTATTATTAAAGAGAAAAGGACATTTGAATTATTAGGATAGAAAAAAAGTTATGGGCGATGGCCTTCTTGTAATTTGGAGATTTCTGGAAAATGGTTTTCTGGATAACAGATCCCATACCTGTACATAATCTACCCGGATAGCCAACTATGTTTATATTTAACTATAAATGCATTAAACATTGTAGAATCCACTGTATTGGAATTGGGTTCAAAAGGATTCCAAGCCCTAACCTAGGTCCCCTAAAACAAGCTAAGAAACCCCTTGTGTAAGATGTGCCATTTGCCATATTAAGCTTGTCGAGGCTTAGGAGAACGTTCGGTCTTGTTGCTTTACAGGGGTAGGGTGAAACGCAGGTGTTTTACAGGGATAGGGTGAAACGCAGGGACAAAGAGAAGGTGGAAGGCAGGTGACAAAGGGAAGGAAAGGAAAGGTTCCCCTGTGTTCTCAGCTTTCATTTTATCTCCAGAAACAGTGATTGATTATACTCTCCAAACAATGGGCTTATTTCACCTTGTGCTGCTGCTGCACACCTTTGACATTTCCCATGATAATTAAGGGCAAAGCAACTTGTGATACTTCCATCCCAGCTGAACACCTGTTGGATGAACTGGAACACCGACTGCAAGCCAGGTTTGAGTGCCTCACTCACTGCACTAATGCTATTATGGCAGGCAGGTGTCCACATGCTTTTGGTCATGTATTCAATTCAGCCCTAAGGCAAAATCATAACCTTTTAAAGTAGCACTTCTATGGGGACACCGAAGAACCACAGGCAGGTTAAGTTCCATGGACTCCTTGATATAACCACGCATTCCAAATAGGGATTCAGACAGGGATTTGGGGGAAGAGGGCAGCTAGGCAGTGGGGCAGTTGTTCTCTGATGTCTTGTGTCTTAGCCAGGGTCAGACTAGGCTGGCAGAACACCAGAAAAAAACCCGCTGACCCAGACCCGCATCCCAGCTCAAACTATGGGCACTTCCCCTGTCCTCACTCTGAATGCAGCCACAAAGGGAAGTACAAGGTAAGCCAAGAAGTGGTGGGAAAGGTATGTTCAGTGTCGGACAGGCCTGGCGCGACACCGGGAAAAAACCCGGTGGGCCTCGACCCTTGTGGGCCCCTGCTGGGCCAGACCCCCTCCCCCGATACTTGGTTTTTAAAAAAACAAAAAGATTTTCGCATGCACAAAGAGGGGTGCGCCGTGTGCGCACACGCACTGAGGGGGCACCATACGTCGCAGTAGGGGGACGGGGCCCCCAGCCTGACCCTGGGTATGTTGCTGCATCAGGTATTAGGGAGGACCTCACACATGTGGCGGGGGTTGTGTGGGGCCCAACACACAGTGTAAACAGTAGTGTAGGACCACGCACACCCTATAGAAGAATTCCTGTAGACCTGTGTGCCATTGGATGTCGCTGACATGTATCCAACACACAGTGTGCCATGGACCCCCCCAGTCAGAAGCATGCCATGGTTTTCCCCTGTGTGCAGAGACATTAAAGGAAAAGAAACATCAATAAGTAAAAGTGTTTTGAAGTAATGTAGTGTTGTCCTGCACTGGTAAAACTGATACTATTGTTTATATAAATGAGCTGCTGTGTAGCAATGGGGGCAGCCATTCAAAGGAGAAAGGGCTCAGTTTACGCAGCAGATAAGCTCTGTAGAACATAATGGTGTTATCTGTTATCCACTATTTAACCTGTGCCATATAGACTTTTTTCAGTTTCTGCCATTGCTACACAGCAGCTTGTTTATATGAACTATAGTAGTGTTTCTGAAGCAAACACATCAGTTTTACCAGTGATGGGCAACACTACATGATATTTTCATTACTTTAAATGCTTTCATATTTTTTGGTGTTGCTGTTCTTTTAGCAGAAATATGGAGGGTGTTCTCTGGATATGAGTTTACTCTGTATGTGAATAGGGCTGAATATGGCAAGGTATGTATGAATGGATATGTTTATTTGTATAGCGCTCCTTGAGGGCAAAGCACTGTACACAAAACAATAAATTCAAAGAAACAAACAAGGGGTAATACAATACAAAAATACAATTCACATAAACATAAAATATAATCACAATAAAGATTAAGTGCTCAGTGAGACTTAAGGATAGAGGACCCTACCATGTGGGGCTTACAGTCTAAACCTATCACCTGGCACCGTTACTCTGCCTATGGCTGGCATTAAATATATCACTGTGGGGCTCAGTACTAGTACTCTTGTAGTGTCCAAAACACTAAAGCATTGCATGCACCAGTCTAGAGCTTAGCTGTGCCAAGGACCAGTTTGACAGTTGTACCAGCATCCATAGGGCACATGTATATAGTCACAAATCTCCCTCTTTTGTTAAGGTTTATAGTTAAAAACAAAGTCTGTGCAAAGGCAAACAGTCAACCAAAAAGATAAATAGTGCCACGTCCTGGAAGCAAAGAAATTTAAGAACAACTAAATCTTGAATGAAACCAAGCAAGCAGAGCCAGCTGCATAAGAAATATTCATCCTTGGCAGCACCATGCCCACTCCCATTGACCTGCAGTTTTATCCAGATTGCCCGCTTTGCTTGTTAGTAACCAAAAGCACAATTTGGTATTTATGTCTCACCCCTCTCACTCTCGGCACAGCGGCGGCGAAGGCTTCCTAGGAAGAAACAATTGCAATGAATGGCCTACTAATAAATATGGTGAGGTGAAAATACTCTCCTGTGTAGGCTCCTTACAGAAAATGGATGTTGCATTAACAATAATTTCAAAAAAGAGGTTAAATACTGTAAGTTTTAAGGCTGATTCAGGGAAAAAAAAAAAAGCTTGCTTGAGGGAAAGCAAGAATCTGACTCAAGTTCTCCACCTAAGGACAGAAAGATAGAATTACACGTAGAACATTATTTTAATAACCATTTTTTCCCTGTTTAAAATAAAATGAACTGGTTGTAAAGAGTCAGAAATACTCAAAACGGGTTCCTTTGCTTTGACTCTTTACAAGTTTTCTTAACTTGAAACTAACATGTGCTTTAGGCTAACTTTAATCATTTTAAGAGCAAAGTCACTAAATTATTCACTGCAATAATGAGCCTGTTGACAGGCAATAAAGCGCTGAAGTATAAACGGGGGGGAGCTTGGACATAGAATTCGGTAAAGCCCTTTACGAGATGTCCAGAGTGTTGCTTCCTTAATTGGTCAATAGCCAGAAACACAGTTAGGCATCTGTTTCAGACACACTCTTTTTTTTTTGCCCATTCGCTTGAGGGACTGGAAGCTAATGTGCTTGATAAAACAATTATAACTAGTTGTACAACAACAGGCTGTGTGCTGCAAAAGCAAAAATGTGGCCGTGTTTAATTAAATTTTTACTTCCCCAGGACAGATATATTTGCATATCATTAAGACGAGTACAATGGCTCTTTCATTCACAGGCATATTATTCCCTATAACAAAAAAATAAATAAATAAAAAAAATAAGTTGCAGTTAAAACTTGTGATTTTTAGCATGCATGCAGTACTCAAATATCAGCAGCCATTGGTATAATCTCTAGGCGTTTTCTGTTAGGTGTCAAACATTTGTTCAGTGATGCCGCAGCCAAATCCAATTTGCCTCTACTGTAGTATGTACAAATGAGTGGAAAGCCAGGGGTCATTTTATATTGAGAGTACAATGTGGATATGTTACCACTTGCTGTGCTTTAGTAGCAGATGGTGATTACTGGCACTGACTGACTCCCTTTGCTGAATGACAAGAATTCATTCCCTGAAGCAATGCTGAAACTGTAAATTAGCCTTTCAGGTAAAGGGTGTGTCTTGTGAGTCACTGGCACCGGCCTTAGGTGTATATCTGGAGTCCCTGCCATAAATCAGCTGTTTTATAGACAACAAGTAAAGACTGATCCATTAGAACCAGGACTTGTTCTTCTCTGCACAAACAGAAACTCTTTTTTTTTTTTTAAAGTAATGTAAACTTAGCCAAAAAGTACCTTGCTTTGTATAAGATTACAGAGTGAATCCAGTAGAACACATCTGCAGTAAGGCAGCATACATGTTTTCCTTATTTGCCTGGATTCGCACATGCCTCCTAGGAAAACACAGGCTTGGTCTTGACCCACAAGCAGCATCAAACTGTACAACAACAGTTAAAGGACAACTGGTTGAAATATGATATTGAATCTGGTTCCTAAATCATATTATGAACTTCATATTAAAGTTATCCATACATTATAAGATCCGCTCGTTTGCCAAGTTTACCAAACGAGTGGATCTTTCACCCAATATGCCCACCAAAAGTTAGAGATATCCAGCCAATCTGATCATTTGGCCCTAGGGATCAGATTACAATGACTGGAATAGGGGCTGGGAGAACTCAGTAGCATACAATAGTTTAAAAGACTATGGCTGTATGTTGGTGGTGCTCTATCCAGAAACCTTGCTGCTTGTCTTGGTTCCCTTGTTCCATATAGTAAAGAAGTAGGATGGCACACACTATTGCAAGTGAGAACACTTGATAAAGGAGGTTGTACCTCCGAAACATTGTGTTTGAGATCCAAATAAAACACTTTTAGCACGATTGCAATAGTGTGTGCCATACTACTTTTTTACTATAGGGGCTGGGAGAAGACTGCATTAATGAGTCGATGCGTTCCTCGATCCGACATGAAAATTACATCTGCCCAATTGACATCTGGCTGACTTTTGGCCAGATATTGGTCAAGTAGCTCCATCTGCCACATATATGGACAGATAAGATGCCAACTTGGCATCTGTACCAGGTCCCTTGCTTTTCAACTTGTTTATTAATGACCTGGAGGTGGGCATTGAAAGTACTGTTTCTATTTTTGCAGATGATACTAATTTGTGCAGAACTATAGGTTCCATGCAGGATGCTGCCACTTTGCAGAGTGATTTGTCGAAGTTGGGAAACTGGGCAGCAAACTGGAAGCAAACAGGTTCAATGTTGATAAATGCAGGTTATGCACTTTGGCAAAAATAATATAAATGCAAGTTATACACTAAATGGCAGTGTGTTGGGAGTTTCCTTAAATGAGAAGGATCTTGGGGTTTTTGTAGATAACAAGTTGTCTAATTCTGGGCAGTGTCATTCTGTGGCTACTAAAGAAAATAAAGTTCTGTCTTGCATAAAAAAGGGCATTAACTCAAGGGATGAAAACATAATTATGCCTCTTTATAGGTCCCTTGTGCGGCCTCATCTGGAGTAGCTGGGGGCAGCTGGGAAACTGACAATATGTCTAGCCCCATGTCAGAATTCAAAATTAAATATAAAAAGATCTGTTTGCTCTTTTGAAAAATGGATTTCAGTGCAAAATTCTGCTGGAGTAGCACTATTAACTGATGTGTTTTGAAAAAAAAACATGTTTTCCCATGACAGGATCCCTTTAAATTATGAGGGTAGACTGTCAAAGTTGGGGTTATTTTCTCTGGAAAAAAGGCGCTTGTGAGGGGATTTTCTTATTATTATGATTAACATGTATTTATATAGCGCCAACATATTGCGTAGCACTGTAAAGTAAATGTGATTATACAACTACATCACATGAATTACATATATAGAATATATGGAGTAACAAACATCACAATCAATACAGGTACAAAAAGGTGAGGAAGGCCCTATGCATAGGCATACAGTCTAAAGGGAAGGGAGTAATACACAAGGTGTGGAAGTGGGCAAGATCGAATTAAGTGGGTGAGAAATGTGGTACTGTATGTGGTGTTGCGTTTGGTAGTTAAGCAGAGTGAGGGTAGGCTTCTCGAAAGAAGTGCGTTTTCAGAGATTTCTTGAAAGCAGAAAGGTTGGGAGAAAGTCGGACAGACCGTGGGAGAGAGTTCCAGAGGAGGGGTGCAGCCCTTGCAAAGTCTTGAATGCGAGCATGTGAGGAGGTAATGAGAGAAGAGTTGAGTAGCAGGTCAGTAGAGGAGCGTAGTAAGCGGTTGGGTGAGTATATAGAGATGAGTTCAGAGATGTAGAGTGGGGCAGAGTTATGAAGTGCTTTGAAAGTCACTGTCATTAATTTAAATTTGATTCTGAAAGATAACGGAAGCCAGTGCAGGGATTGACAGAATGGCGTGGCAGAGGAGGAGCGGTTGCTGAGGTGTATGAGCCTCGCAGAAGTGTTCATTATGGACTGGAGAGGTGACAGTCTCTGGAGGGGGAGGCCAATTAAAAGAGAGTTACAGTAGTCTAGACGCGATATGATGAGAGAGTGAATAAGAATTTTGGTAGCGTCTTGGGTGATAAATGATCGTATTTTGGATATGTTCCTTAGGTGGAAGTGACATGATTTAATAAGTGACTGGATATGAGGAGTGAATGACAGGGCAGAATCTAGGATAACCCCAAGGCACCGGGCCTGGGGAGATGGGGTGATAGTGGAATTGTTAACTATGATGGATACTTACACTTTACAAGTACAGTACAGAACTTTGTAGACAATTAGCAGGGGAGATTTTTACCCATAAAGAGGATCACCCTACCAGAGGCCACCCCTTCAGACTAGAAGAAAAGATTTTTCATTTGAAGCAACGTAGGGGGTTCTTCACAGTCAGGACAGTGAGGTTGTGGAATGCACTGCCGGGTGATGTTGTGATGGCTGATTCAGTTAATGCCTTTAAGAATGGCTTGGATGATTTCTTGGACAGACATAATATTAAAGGCTATTGTGATACTAAACTCTATAGTTAGTATAGGTATGGGTATATAATTTATGTGAAAGTAGGGAGGGGTGTGTGTATAGATGCTGGGTTTTCATTTGGAGGGGTTGAACTTGATGGACTTTGTCTTTTTTTCAACCCGATTTAACTATGTTACTATGAAAAGGACTTGAATCAGCAGCTTAAACATGCCCGTGTATGGTCATCTTAAGTCTTTTAACAGGTCATTTTTAAGGGCAACAGAGGATCTTAGTATTGAGTTTTCTGCAGTCATGAGAATCATGAGAATTTAGGTCTTTTGTGACCTAATTGGGAGACAGGTTTCTGTACAGTATGTGCTCTAGAGGCAAATTCTCCCAAAGTGCACATTTTTAAAAAATTGCAAAATAAGGCTCCATTTCATATACTTCAGTATATCTGCTCAGACATTAGTCTCAATGCTTTGTGCATCCTCTTTATGATGGTCCTGGCCTATAACAGTAATCTATGAAGTCAACAATATCGCTTTTATCAAGGCTTTTGCCACATTCTCCATATTTCTGCATAGACCCTCATTCTCTACAAAATGTTAAATATATGGGTATTGCAAAGTAAATGTGTCTTTAGTAACTATCCCTTCCATATTTTCAGCATGCATCATTTCTTCAGGTATGAATTCATTTTTGTTCTATTATTAAGTTATAAAAAGGGACTATTGGGGGAATGTAATAAAAGTCATTGCAAATTTTAATTGCGCAGTGCTCACTTTTAAGAAGTGCTTGAAGGTGTCGTAATCTTGTAGAGCAAACATAACAACTTTTTCCTTAAGAAGTTTTATTACATTCTCTGCGCACTGGCACTAACTATAAAATTTGCAAACCTTCTTCCACTGTCGGAAGTCGTCGATAAACAGTTTCTGGGTTCGCAAAAGCTATATTAAATTCGCACAAAGGCATAATTGTTCTCACAGAGGCATAACTTTTCGAATTGCGAATATTTTTTCCGTTACCGACTTTTATTACATTCCCCCATATGTGTTTTCATGGTATCTTTTATTGGCAAATAATTGTAAGCCAGGCTTAATCAGCCATAATGCACAAAGGAAAGGTTGTGGGAGCACTCCATGGCTTCATAAAAATGTACTAAAATACAATGGAAGTGCTACTGATCTGGCCAAATTAACTACAGACATAGAGAAAAAGAAGAAAAATTGACCAATGCACATTCCCTGGTCCCCTGTCATATCAGTAATCTATGCAGATGCTTGTATTTACAAAGACAGGGGTTTTTTAGTTACAAAATTATGATCATAAGATTCATAAGCCACCATACCATGTCAAGGTAAAACCCATATGGCGGCCATAATCAGCCATAATCCTTTGCCAGTGGAGAAGCTCCTGAAACTGCTGCATTAACCTCTGTTTTGTTTAAATGGGAATCACATAATCACATAGCAGATCTGGTACTGGGATTAAAAATGCCTGTGCATGTGGCTGTTCACTATTGGTCAGTTTTTATTATGTGATTTTTCAGGGGTTCACCATCACAACCTTTTTAAATAGCGGAAGATAATGATCATCAGGAATGCAATGTCTTTTGTATGTCTCATTTCAAGATCTGTTTAAGGTCCAAAATTTGATCTTAGCTAAACTATGTATTTTCTAAATATCATCCAAACTAACCTTCAAGCTAGTTTGAAATCCTAAATGGCCTACAAACCACCCCCACCCTCTAGGTCAGGGATCCCCAACCTTTTGAACTCGTGAGCAACAACTTAAAGGAGTTGTGGTGCAACACTAGCATGAAAAATGTTCTTGGGGTGCCAAATAAGTGCTGTGATTGCCCATTTGGTAGCCCATGTGTATTATCAACCTACATTGAGGCTCTGTTTGGTAGTGCACCTGGTTTTTATACAACGAAAACTTGCCTCCGAGCCTGGAATTCAAAAATAAGCTCCTGCTTTGAGGCCACTGGGAGCAACATCCAAGGGGTTGGAGAGCAACATGTTGCTCATGAGCTACTGGTTGGGGATCACTGCTCTAGTTCTTCAGTTACTAATTAAAGGATTTGTTCACCTTTGGATTAACTTTTAGTATGATGCAGAGAGTGATATTCTGACAGTTTGCAATTGTTTGTTTTTTTATTTGTTATTATTTGTGGTTTTTGGGTTATTTAGCTTTTTATTCAGCAGCTCTCCAGTTTGCAATATTATCAATCTGGTGGCTAGGATCCAAATTACCCTAGCAACCATGCATTGATTTGAATAAGAGACTGGAATATGAATAGGAGAGGCCTGAATAGAAAGAAGAGTAATAAAAAGTAGCAATAACAATACATTTGTAGCCTTACAAAACATTTGTTTTTAGATAATAACCCCCATTTGAAAGCTGGGAAGAAAATTCAAAAAGTATAAAAAAAAGAAAACACGAAGGCCAATTGAAAAGTTGCAAAGAATTGGCCATTCTATAACATACTAAAAGCTAACTTAAGGGCTCTTACAAACGAGCGTTTTTACCTGCACTCCCCTGCGTTCCGTTTTTCTGCGTTCAGCCGCAGCGGAGCGCAGGGATAGACGCATTACATTTTTTCCAATGGGGCTGTACTCACACAGGCGCGTGTAGGCGCCGAACGCCGGTTGAGACGCAACATGCTGCATTTTTCCTGCGTTCGGCGCCTACACCGACCTGTGTGAGTTCAGCCCCATTGGAAAAAATGTAATGCGTCTATTCCTGAGCTCCCCTGCGGCTGAACGCAGAAAAACGGAACGCAGGGGAGCACAGGTAAAAACGCTCGTCTGTAAGAGTCCTAAAGGTGGACTACACCTTTAAACACATCAGCTTTATAGATCCAATATATTGATAATTAGTGATGGGCGAATTTCTCCCGTTTCGACTCGCTGATGAATTTCCTGCGAAATTTGCGAATTTCAAGCGAAATTTGCGAAACGCCAACAAATTTGTGAAACGCGTTATTTTTATTAAATTATTTTGACGCGTATCAAGTTCGACGCCCGCGGCAATTGTTATACCTGAGCCTATTTTGCCCAAATCCATTAAAGCACGACAATATTTATGCACGCGACTACTCTGACACGCCACAAATTTTCCGGATGCAGCGGATTTTTGAACAGTGAATTTTTGTGGCAATTTCACTAATTTATTTGAAAGGCGGAAACTCATCGCAAATTCGCACCTGCCGAATTTATTCGCTCATCACTATTGATAATATGATATTTACCCCAGGGGCAATTTACAATTGTCCCCCATGGACCAATACACTGTAGATGTGAGCAGGATTGGATTTCACAAAGCACAATAACAAATTCCTGGGGAATTACTGCACCTATTACCGCAAACTTTGAAATGCAAAACTTATTTCTAGAACTTCCTTTACTGCAAACTGGGCTAGATACTCAGAGCTGCACAGAGTTCCAGCCTTGAAATGGAATATGAAACAATGATGTGGAAAGAAAAAAGCGACACTCTAATTGTACTAAATTGTTTGACCCACCTGTTTTCCTCTGAGATCACTTTAAAATCTAACACAATCGCTCTATGCTCCGCTGCTGAGTTCAGTATACAAGCAACAGAAGCTCATCCTCGTTGTACATGTGATTCCATTGTGTGATATAAAAATATGGAAATGATATCATTATGATAGTGTGCACCTGAGCACCTCATTAGACAATCTGCATAAACAAATATAACATTTATTTACAGCACTTGTTGGATGTAAAGGGAACTTGCTTTATGATGTTTCGTGCAGCCTTGAACACAATATCCCAGGCATGTTGTTGCCTTCATTCTTTTTTTTTTATATTTCTAAAAGTTTATTCCTGTATAAATTTTAAATTTCTGATGTTTTATGCCTTGCTTTGTCTTTTAAAGTAAATTAAATTTTCAGGCACTACAATAAAAAAAAAAAAGAATATGTCGTTTTTTAAACTTTTGGCTCCAACCCTGAGATGTAACAACAGTCAAGAATTGCACTTTAAATCAAATATAATTAAGCTTTCTCATCGGTATGCTAAGACAAGCTAATTATTTAATTAACCGAGAAATTCGGAAAACCTTGTTTCTTGTCAGTAAATGCAGGAATTAGTAAGGAAGAGCAAGGAAAATAGCAACTCGCATTTCAAAATGTTTTTGATGCTGGTACAACCAGCGCACAGTATATTACCATATTATACTGCATTAATGTTTCACCTACTGCCATTACACTGTCTTAAAGGGGCTAATTCATAATTTCACCAAATCTGAAACCTGCATGCCTAATATAAAAACCATATTCACAATAATATACTTAGTACATGCCATTGGGTAATCCTGATTAGAAAATTACCATTTTAAAAAACAAGGGCCGCTCCATAGGATCCAACGATTCACGGTGCACACAAACAAACCATTCATGTTAGGTCACATGAGCCAATTAACAGACAGAGTTCTGTCTTTTGCTTCCACACTTCTTCCTGTTACAGTTAGAGTTGTAGTGTTTCTGCTCAGGTGATCTCTGAGGCAGTACAGAGAATATCATAAAGGGAGAAGATGTAAAAGGGCAACATTTACGTAAATACATATAAAATTTTGGTAAATTTATTTTATATTTTAATTAATAATTTCCCCCTGATCTGGTCGATCCACCTCAAGAGTAATGTCACTTCTAGTTTGTGCGGGTCTCAGGTTTGGCTAAAATTCGGGGCACTGTGGGTAGGTTTCAGCAGTGCGAACCGGGCACTTAATAGCGGGCCAATGGGTCCAGGTTTGGTTCACAGTTAACAAGTCCGGGTTGGCAAGTGCATCCATGGGTGGGGGCCCAAGCTCTCTAAGATGAGTTGGGTTCTGTACCCACGCCCGTGCTTTGCCTTGTTTGGCTGCTAATCTTGTCCCAGCAGGTACCGTGCACCTGTCCCAACTGGACCCAGACCCAGCAATTCAGATAAAAATAAATTTTTTAAGAAAAATTATAATTGGAAAAGATAGATGGGGCCCTAATCACTCTGGGCCCCTAGGCTATAGTGTAGTCTATTCATTAATCCAACTCATGTTGGAATTATGTGTAAAACAATGATTTTTCTGTAAACAACAAATTTGCATTTGTAAATAACTTTCTGTGCCTTTTCATTACATGAAGAGTGCCAGTGGGAGTGGGAGGTTGTATCTGAATCAGGCAGTGAAAGAGGGCTCACAAGCATCTTACACATGCTCGGCAAGTACCTGAGGATGGAACAGGACTTGGTGTGCCATAAAAATAGGCTGGAGAGTCCAAATGAAGTACCAGGGATCAGACAGGTCCCGGTCAAACAATTCAAGGTCAGGGCTGGCAGCACAGGTTCAGAAATTAAGTCAGGCCGAAGTCAGGACAGGCAGAGTTCAATCAAATTCAGGTACAACCCAGGTTAGAATAAGTAGAAGGAAGCAGTAACGAATAACGCTGGGTTACTTGGATGGTGCCAAGATTCAATAATTTCAGTTGGGTTATATTTTTGGAAAGCCTAGTTTAGTGTGAGATTTCAAACAAACACTTATTTGCAGTCCTAGATATTCTTGGAACTGCGGTTGAACAACTAATAAAGAGTCCTGCAGAGAGATGTGTACTGGTTATTACCCAAAAGTTATCCACAAATAAACCAGTAACCTGCGGGTAGGACTTTTGGGTGCAGGCAAAGATGCGGGTCTTTAGCAAGTTTTTCTACTATTATTATTGACAGGTATTTTTAGAGCACCAACATATTTTACACAGCCCTGTAGAATAAATGGGTTTATACAAAGAATTACATAGATAGTGACCAGTGACTTATACAAAAGGTGAAGAGGGCCCTGCCCAAAAGAGCTTGCAATCTAAAACAATAAGAAACAAGGCTAACACATCCTAACAAATTCACATGAAAATAATGGCTAAAATTATATTACAGCCAGCTCTGGACTGGCAGTTAATGAAATGACAGCATTTTTGTGTCTTTACTTATATACAGTATGTGTACTTGCTCCGAAGTGGTAACCCATAGCAACCAATCATATATTAGCTCTGATTTGTCCAGTGCAGTTAAAGTAATGAACGTAAATGTTGCTTTGGGTCAGTGCAGTAGAGCAAAAGTGCATCTTCATTAGTAAGTTATCCCTATCATGTTTGTGTACGTGGAAAAGCCATTTCTACCTTTATACATAGACATCCTCCTTGTGTGTGAAAAAGGTGGGGGTTTTTTAGACATAGTTACCCATTTTATCCAAACTTGCAGTTAGATTAAGTCAGAGTGAAATATATATATTTAACAGTGAAAATGATTATATACATTCTTAATATGGAACCATTTTTAGAGTTAGAGAATTTTACATTATCTAAAATTCCAATATATGGTAAGCCAACTGCCCAATGGTCCTGATTTATCCCAAGTCCTGTTATTCTTCTGGCTTCTGTCTTATATGGTGCTAAAAAAGACATTTTTGTAATCCATTCCCGGGTGCAGTTAATGGCTAGAGATTATTAAGGGGCAGATTTATCAAGGGTCGAATTTCGAAGTAGAAAAAACTTCGAAATTCGACCATTGAATAGAATCCTCCGACATTTGAATTCAAAGTTGGAGGCTTTTATACATCGTACAATCGTATTCCGATCGTAGTACGATTGTACTCCGATCGTACTTCGAATCGAACGTTTCGAGCGATTTTATCGTCCGATTTTCCCAAAAAATCCTTCGACTTAAAAAAACTTTGCAAAACACACAGGAGGTCCCCCATAGGCTAAACAGCAATTCGGCAGATTTAAGTTGGCGAAGTATTGAAGTCGAAGTTTTTTTAAAGAGACAGTACTTCGATTATCGAATGGTCGAATAGTCGAACGATTTTACTTCGAATCGAAGGTCGAAGTTGAAGTCGTAGTAGCCTATTCGATGGTCGAAGTATCCAAAAATTACTTCGAATTTCGAATTTTTTTACTTCAAAAATTCCCTCAAATTCACTTTGACCCTTGATAAATCTGCCCCTTATGAAGTTCTATAAATCATTGCTGGCCTGGAAACCTCCCACCATTCAAGCAGCATAGGATCATATAAAGCAAATAGTGATTACCTTGCCTCAAACACATTCTGCCAAAATATGCTATAGATGTTTTGTGCATCAGAATAGAAGGCATTAGAATTACTTTGGTGAAATAAAGAATGGGAACTGCGAACAAGAAGGACTTTTAAAAGTCAATAAAAATGAATGCCTTCTTAATGCCTGGCCACTGAGAAGATTAAAGCTGTGGGGGGGGGGGAGATGTTCATTTTGACCAATTAAATAACTATTATACTGTACCAGGAGGTTTGTGGCTGAAGTACATTCCTTTGAACCTTTGAAACGAATAATGATTTATTTATAGAGGGATGGAATAACACCCTCTGGGCTTCTCTAATTAGATTAAAGGGGATATTGATTAATAAATATGATAAATAGAACCTTGATCTTCAGAAGATTAAAAATATGTTAGCTTTGGATTTAGATTTGGACATGCCAAAGGAAACTACTGATTATCTGCACTGCAACTACACTCTATTTATCTTTCTAGTTGGTGGATGAAAATAATTGTGGTTAAAAGGGCAGCAATTTTGAGGAATAAGAGAAATTTTTGCTAATCATGACATAAAACAGGATTACAAATAGTCTCTGAGGATGAGAGCTTACCTAGTGACTATTACTGAGTCAGTATCTAAAGTCTTCATGCTTAATCTGTATTTATATGTAACATGAGTAGTCATATAACATCAGGGTGTGTGGGAGTTGTAGTTTAGAAGCTGGTGTAACAGATACCACTGGTCCCAATACCTTTAATAAACTTTTGAGTGAATCATACATAATCATTTAAATAATGCCTTCTATCTAGGCTTTCAGCAGCAAGAACATGGACCCCTATTGGGTGGTTCATCAATTTTAGTTGGATGGAACATTATTTAGAAGTAACAATATCTTCCATGGAGAATGTGTTGGAAGTCCCTGTTAATTAATATTTTAGCAGGGTAATGTATTGAAAAGCATATAAGTTTGCACCAGTAATCAATAACAACCAATTAATTGCTTGTTTGTACAGGTGACCTGTAAATACTGCTTGCCAATTGGTTTTGGGCATATATAATATATAATATAATATATTCTTGGAAAAGAAGCTGTAATTGAGTTTGTGGAAGTGCCAAACCTTAACCAATATCTTTGGTGTCTTTGTGAAAGTGTAAGAGGATATGTCAAATCATCTACTTGCCTTTATCCCCTTGGGAATTTCCTAGTGACAATAGGTGGGAAGTGATGATGGATCAACAATAGAAAGAGAAGCAACTATCAGGAGCTGATTTGCTAAAAAAAAAAAGTAACACTTTAAGGAGCAAAACATTATAATGAAGCTTTGTTTGATGTAATTTTTACAGAAATCTTCACATTGTTGATGTCCTTCTAACATCACAGCTCAGTTAGAGGCTTCAAACATTACTAATTATTCTTTAAACCTTATCTTTTTTTTAAATGGGACAGACTTAGCTCAAGAGTCAGTTCCACCTAGGGTTGCCACCTGTCCGTTATTTTACCGTCCTGGCCGGTAAAAATGATGGTTTATCCCAAGGTTATTAATAGGGAAAAAAGATAAATATATAGGAAGGCCGGTATTTTTTTCCAGAAAAGGTGGCAACCCTAGTTCCACCCCAGTTCGGTGACCCATTAAAACCACAAAACATTTTCTTTTCTCTATCCCAACTGAAGTCCAACTTCTCTGGTTGTTACTGTGGATTGTAGTGGTGCATATGTGGTATAGAGTAATATCTAAATGTAGGCGGCACTAAAAACCAAATGTTTGCTCTACTCACATGCACATAGACCAGGGCAGCAATATTGATCCTGAGAACAGGGTCACTAAAATTGTATGAAGAGTAGTGATGGGCGAATAAATCCACATGGCCCGAATTTGCTGCAAATTTCCGATTTTCGTCAGTGAATAAATTTGCGAAACTCCTGCGAAAATTAGCCGGTAAAAAATTGACAGCATCAAAACGTTTTGGAGAAGTTGCTTGCCGTCAACTTTCGAGTTTCATAATTTTTTTGAGAATTTTGCCATTTTACGAATTCCGCAACAAATTTTTCGGGGAAGCGAAATGGGAAAAATGTGCTCATCACTAATGAAGAGGAGTGCCTGCATGGGGTCTGAGGTTAGCAACTATGATCACATGGGAGTTCCTACATATTGGCACCCTTTCTCACAGTAATTAAGTAAAGGCTTGGTGCACCAAATGTTAGGCACCCCCAAGTGATTGCAGTTACTTTACTGAAACCCCGGGCCGGTGCTCCTATCAACAGAAAACTGCACCGGCCCGGGGTTATATCAGTGAGCACCACAGAGCGATCTTGTTATGTCTTCCTCCTTCGTGCGGCTGCACATGCACAGTAGAGCGAAAAGCAGAACCTTAACTAAAAAGTCAGCCATTTTAACTGCGCATGCGTTTGCCCCAGGAAATTTGAAGAAAGAAAGTGACGGAAGTAGATCGTTCCGTGGTGCTCACTGGTATAACCCCTGGGCCGGTTACATTCCTTGGTTTATTTGGATAAAATGGAGTCTATAGGAAATGGCCTTTATGTAATTTGGAGCTTTCTGGATAATGGGTTTCTGGATAACAGATCCCATACTTGTATAAGCAGCTTCAAATTAAGTTGAACGTGTCACACTATTGTTACCTAAAATGGCACAATCCATGGCAATCCCTTGTTTCTATATCTGATACTCTGGAATACAGAATAAAAAACTCTTTGAACCTAGGCAGTAACCCACATCGACCAATCTGTGATCAGCATTTTAAACAAGCTGCTTGTAGAACAGATGCAGCAAACATTTCGATTGGCTTTCAATGAGCCCCCCATCCTCTAAGATATAAAACTAAGCGGGGCTTGTTAACACATACAAGTGTAAGGCCATTTGCTAATGACTTTGTAACTGTGTTTATTCATTAAAAGACCAAGCAGAACAAGTTTATTTCAAAGCCAGTTTATTAGCACGTAACTGTCTATTTCGAGACTAAATATCTTTGTTCCCTGTTGTAAACAATAATGGAGTAGGACTGAAAATTGGCTCTGGCAAGCACACAGGCCCACGTTCAAGCTGTAGATTCTCTATAAGATGGGCACACAAGCCCTTGAGTGGTATATTAGAGAATTTCAGCCTATTGGCTTCAAAATTACAGCTCCCAGCACCCTCATTAATGTTATAGTTCCCAGTACTGATCAGTTACGAACCCACAAATAGAGCTTTAAATACACATCTATCTTAATTTTGTGAAACGTTAACCACTCTTTTTTCATTATAGTGAATGATGTTACACCATATGAGTTATATCGTACTTCAACCCCCGCCTCCACCCCTCCCCCCACTGCTTCATCTGCACATTATGGGATAAATATTGTAGACAATTTATGTGATAGGAATGAGCTGAACAGTGGGTTGTCATTGTAGTCAGTCGATAGAAGATGATGAGGGTAGCTGTTACTTATTTCCCAAGATACACACATATAGTTCTATTACTTTTCCTAATACATCTATCATCATGATCGAACCTCTCGTTTCACTATCTGTACTCATACAAGAACAATTCTAAAGTAGGGATAGATTACCTGCAGCAACTTGAGCTACAATCCCAGGATCCACAATCAGCTGAAGACCTTCAACATCAAAGGTTCACAAATTGCCCCAACACTAATGTTTTAGCTGTGGTTCAGAGCCTACGAGTAAGTGACCACCTCAGGCACGAAACACGTTAGGCTTAGACATGTCCTAATAAAGATTTTTTTTTACTTTTATAAGACATCTTTGGCTACTGCTTTACTACTGGATGACTTCTTACTATATCTGAATGTTCCATATTCTTGTATAGTTACTCCACTTATGCAAATTACAGTAATGTGCTGTTTATGGTATAGTTTTTCTGTGGTTCTTTTTACCTGTTAAGACCTAAACAAGCACCATCTATGGAGCTATGAGTATTATCAGATTTTAGGGAGTTGCACACTCCAATCCTATAAACATATAAACAAGTTGAAAAGCAAGGGACCTAGTACAGAGCCCTGAGGTACTCCACTAACAACACTGGTCCAATTAGAAAATGTTCCATTTACCACCACTCTTTGTAGTCTATCTTTTAGCCAGTTCTCTATCCAGGTACAAATACTATGTTCCAGGCCAACGTTCCTTAATTTAACCAGTAACCTTTTGTGTGGCACTGTATCAAATGCTTTAGCAAAGTCTCGGCTGCATGTTTTACAAAACGCAACATAAAAATGTCACGTGTTGATTTGGTTCTCTTCCGATAAGCTTGAATAGGGCTCTGTTATGATGCGATCTTTGGCACAGGGGCAATTGATCAGATCAATCCAATTTGGGGCAGCGTGTAGCAAAATTGGACAAAGATCCAGGGTCAAACTGAGGTGTGCAAGGTTCACTGGGGCTGCTACCACAGGGGTCCCCAAACGTCTTCTAGGACCGTTTCCTCCTGCCTGCTCACCAACTGCCAGCCCCTCCCCCATGCTTATACTTGCTTTTACTGCAATTTGGGGGAGGGAGGGCAGGTCTGGATCAGTGGAGGGAACCCTGCAGGGGAGAACAGGATCCGGCCTGGGTCCGTGAGCCCACGAGGACTGGGGCCCACTATGTTTTTTCCTGGTGTTATAGACATAGAAATAGTCATGAAAACAATTTGGCAAGTTTAAAAAAAGTTGAAGAAATAAGGGGGACAGTTCAGATCCCCTTTATGCTCCATCATGGTGCACAATCTACATTAGTGTTAGCTCAATCACCAACTAGCCATTTACTGCACAGTTACATTTTTCAAAAGTCCAAAGCTGCCTGACATGTGGGTTAACCTTCAAGAAACGTTTTTAGCCAATCAGCACATCACTAAAAGAGTATAAAAAAAGTGCTTCAGGGATATAGATAAATCACTACTATCTTACAGGAAGCATTTGTGTCTGGTCCCCCTAGAATACTCTGTGGGGATTTTGCAGATTATAGCTTTCTGCAAATTGTGTTGTATAAGTCCACGGAGAAGCCAGATTTAGAGCATTATTAAAAGAGAAAGAATGAAGAGCCAGTGTGGACTCTACACTTACAGTACTCCAGCGATAAAGCATATTTTCTCACAAATTGTATCGTTGTTTTAATTTGCTGTTATATCGCTGATGGATGGCACTAGAAATTGCTGGCCTCTAAAATTAGCTCATTTTACAGTTTCTGTTACTTTGCAAAAATAAGGCTTGCAACATAGCTTTAATTTTCATTTAGAAGACTATTTGGTAATGAAAAGAAGCAGAATCTGTGGAACGAGATAATATTGCTAATTGGTTTATGTTCTGTTGCTTTTACACTTCCTTTATGATATCCCAGTAAACCTCACACTTTACTGCACAAACTGCATTTCATTTCCATAAGTAATATTGCTTGCTGCTATCTCTCTCACAATATTGTTTCATTACATCGCCTGCGTAGTTTAATACCTGAATAACAAACACATTGGAATATTAATTTCTGCCATCTCCCATAGACTCCATATTAATCCCAAATTGAACCCAACTAAGATATAATTAATACTTATGGGAGGGGAAACAATCCTATTGGGTTAATTTAATACAGTATTTATATTGTTTTTAAGTAGACTTAAGGTATGAAGATCCAAATTAAGGAAGGACCCCTTATCCGGAAAACCCCAGGTCCCCAGCATTCTGGACCTGTACAAACCTGTACATTAGTAGTGGGCAAATCTGTCCTGTTTCGCTTTGCCGAAAAATTTGCGAATTTCCAGCGAAATTCGCAAAACTGAAAAATTTCCGAAACGCATTGAATATGTGGGTCAATTGCAGCGCCTGCGTCAATTTTTATACACTCGCTTATTTTGTCCAAATTCATTAAAGTCAATGGGTGTCCGAATAATTTTGACGAGCGCCAATTTTAATGCACATGACTATTCTGATGCGCAATTTTTTTGATGCGGCGGTTTTTTTACCAGTTAATTAGTGGTGCTTGCGAAGCAAAGCATCACTACTGTTATCTTGCAAACTTATTAGTGGTGCTTGCGAAGCAAAGCATCACTACTGTTATCTTGCAAACTTATTTTTATTCTTCTTCCGTATGAAAGTTTGGCGCGTAACTAGTCCCGCACCGTTTGTCCTAGACCCATGAATGAGGTGTCAAATCGTGCGGCTTAATCGGGAATGGGGTGGTATGACTTTTCTAAGGGGTGGGTGGTTAATTGCCCCTTGCGGGGGCAATTAACCCCCCCGAAAAGTCCCATAGATTAACATTGAGGCCAACTTTTGACGGATTCTAGCGCAGAGAGGGAATCTTGTAGAAACGTTAAATTTACCACATTTGAAGAGGTTTGCGACCTGTGTCAGATGATACCCCACACGAGGGTATAAGTTTTACCCCCGGGGCAGGAGAGGTCCCCAAATTTGCCCCATTGACTTATAATGGGGAATTTATCGAATAATTAGTTTGTCGCAGACCCATGAATGAGGTGTCAAACCGTTCAGCTTATTCGGGAATGGGGTGTTGTGACTTTTCCCTAGACGTACTCCATGTCAGTACGTTACGGGATAGCCCCTCCTCCCTGCTCCAATTAGAAGGAACCTCCCCAAGCCTTTAAAAGGCCAACCACACCCACCTACCGGCGTCTTTTTTTTCCTTCTCTTATGCTCTTGGCTTTGTTCTCTGAACAAAGGCCTCAATCATTAGAAGCAAATTTTTCTATTTTACGCCTAGGAAAGCATTAGGCCTGCCCGGAAGGCGTTCTAGGGACAGGGGTTTTGGTCCATGGGACCTTTTTTCCCCCCAGCACACTACCTCAGACCTGGAGTCTTCTGAACTTCAGCTTTTGAATCAGGTAAGGCACTGAGGTGCAATGTTTGCTACTCCTTGTCTGCCTGTATTTCAGTTGCCTTCCTGTATTGCTATCAAGAGCATTGGGTGGCAGGTGCTTGTCCCCCCATTTGTGTGCCCTCCCGACCTGCCCAGAGGGCCTCAGGCGGCACTGGTGTATGTGGCCCCTACACCCCATTTTTACGAATGGGCGAGGGAGGTGGCAGTTAACTTAGGCTAATTAGTTAGGGGCCTGAACCTTACTGCCCCCTGTTACCTTTGTTTTATTTTTGTTTTAACGGGGGCAGGTCATGGCCAACTGCCTCCCTCAACAGACTTTCCTAAGGTGGAGGTAGTTAAAATAATAATAAAAAAAAAAAATATAAAAAAAAAAAAAAGTTTCGCTATAGGCTTCATATTATAGCAAACTTGGGCCTGTGCAGGAAGCACCAACACTAATTATCCAATTCGCCTCAGTATAACCTACGCAGTTGCTTTGGGTTCCCTGCCTATGCAGACACCAGCTGAGTATAATCAACCCCCCCCCACTGAGTGCAGACACCAGCTGAGTATAATCAGGTCCAGCTAAAGCAAGTGGAGATGGCCCCGCCCACTCTCTAACTCAGCAAGCGAGGAAGCTGCAGCCTCAGGTAAGTCCTGCTGTTGTCAGTAAACTTGTGAGGCCTGTTTTCCCGTTAACAATAGAGTGTCCTGGAATTTGTGACATTAAAGGGTCTGCTTCCAGCCTTGCATAATGAGCAGCAGGTAAGGAGTGTGTCCATATGCTGTTCTGCAGTGTACTAAAGTCTAACTAACTGCTTGCATGCTATATATTCATATGCTTATCTGCACTGTGCCTGGTTATGATTGTTTCCTGCCTGAAAGCACAAGCCATTTACAAATAGGACACCAGTAGCCCTATTGAATATGGATCACTGGGCTGGGGGGGCTGCTAGGCTCTGATATATACTTGCTATAAACATCAGATAATCCATAATATGTATTGCACTATTTTTGTTCTGCATTCTATGTTTTGGCTATTGCTCACATAGAACAGGTAGCCATAATAGAGGTCGAGCAAAGGTCTGGCTGAATGCTAGGGCCTGATATAAGCTTGCTCTATGCAGCAGCTAATCTAAACTATGGACCTCATGTTTCCATGATTGTACCTGTGCTCCTATTTTGTTCTACAGCTTAAGCTCTGGCTATTGCTCACAGGTAAAACGTGGCCCTACAGGATGTAGAGCACAGGTCTGGCTGGCTGCTAGGCCCTGAGACATGCTTGCTCGAAGCAGCAGCTAATCTAACTATGTATTTCATATTGCTGTGATTGTACCTGTGCTACTATTTTGTTATACAGCTTATGCTCTGGCTATTGCTCACAAAGAACACGTAGCCCTGTGAGATGTAGAGCACAGATCTGTCTTGCTGCTAGGTCCTGATACATGCTTGCTATAAGCAGCAGCTAACCTAACTGTACTACAGGTTTTCTGCAGTTTATGAGTTGGCTATTTCTCTCATGGAACAAGTAGCCCTAATGGATGTAGAGCACAGGCCTTTTGAGTTGCTAGGCCCTGAGATATGCTTGCCCTAAGCAGCAGCTAATATAAACTATGTATTTCATGTTACTGTGATTGAATCTGTGCTTATATTTTCTTCTGCAGTATATACCCTGGCTATGGCTCACCTGGAATAGGTAGCCCTAAGGTATGTAAAGCACAGGCCTGGGAACGGCTAGGACCAGATTTACGCTTGCCCTAAGCAGTAGCTAATATTTTATGTATTACATGTTGCTGTGATCATATCGGTATGCTCCTATTCTCTGCAGTATGATATGCTCTAATTATTGCTCACCTTGAACCAGTAGCTCTAATAGATGTAGATCACTGGACTGGGTGGCTACGAAGGTCGGATATAGGTTTGCTCTGACTGCAGCTAACCTAAACTATGCATTACATGGGGTTGTAATTGTTTCTGGGGTACATTCAGGTTTAATCCAGATGACTACTGATAGGAATACCTACATATGAATGTCTTTTCATTCCATGGCATTGCTCCTGGGATAAGATATGGCTTAATAAATTAGACACTAGGCAATATTTTTTCCCGATGGCAGGTAAGCTTAACTTTGTCTTGATAAACACTACAGGAGTTCTGAAGCCTGTCTGTCATAAGGATTGCTGGGTTAACAATAACCACAGGTATGTACTACTTTTGGGACCATTGAATGTACATTTTTCCAGATTCAGCAGCCTTGTATCACCGATCACTGCCTGAACGAATGGAGGACCAGATAATTGCTTTGCCCAGTCAATTGTGCAGTTTATTACTACCCACGCAGCTCGAGCTCTGGGGTCGGGTACTGTGCTCTACCAGGAGCTTAGGACTCTGACCGAGGTACATATTATTATCACATATTTTAATATATGCTTGCACCATGGCCCACATCCTGCAGGGGGATTCTACTGCCTTCAGAACAAATGCTCAATTAATGGATAAACTCCATAATACAACTGGTCTACCAAGCAACATATATGTTTGCATCTATAAGAGGGCCATAGGCAGGTGCATATATTTTAATACTAAGGCATGTATATGAGTGTGTATATATGTTTGCACAGATATCTATATATGATTTGTGTCCTTGGGATGGGTTCTTTTTTGGAACCAGAAACGTTGGCTCAATAAACCTATATTTTTATGCAACATATAGTATTTTTGAAGATTCATGGAACAATCAGTACTTGAACTCTTCATCCATAAATTTCACTATAGCAGCCAGGACATCTGGCTAGTTTCTAGGGGTGCAACCTGTGGAAATTCCATATTCATAGGTTTAAGGAAGAACAAGGTATACAGTTCTCTATGCGTGGCTGAAGGATCCCCAGATGTATTTCTACCATTTTCTAGGGTGACTCCTTAGTGCCTCCTACAAATTAGAGAGGGGAGCCACTACCCAGTGTTATTCCTATACTATTTCTACTGATATTCTTAATGTCAGGATAGATGGGACATTTTATCTGCCAATACAGGGTGTCTATAGAGACAGGGTACACATACATATCAGGCCACTGGGAATTTGCATAATGTATATATTTCAAACCAAGGGTTTTCAGGCTATAGGAGTCCTCAAAGTGTCTTGTTAGTCCATAGAGATGACCTCTGTTCAAGTCTGGCCCAGGATAGGGATATTCTGCTTATACTACCTTATACTATCATCAAAACGGCTTTGTGACTTAAGGCTCTGTGTCCAGAAGGCACTTATTTTGGGCCCATTTATTTATTTTTTTCTTCAATTTCTCAATCCCCTAGTTAGTGGTTTTTTAGAATACAGGGCTGGCTGTTCTTCCACACCAGATAGGTAACTGATTGGACAGCAGATGGAGGCGTCCTAGGAGCGTTAATTATTTTCCCTCTCTATGTCTGTGCCCTCTTGGAACACCAGCAGTTTTGGATCTTTCCTCCTTACAGTTACATACTGCAGTTGCTACTTGTCCTATTGTTTCGGCCGAAAATGTACTTGGCTCTTCTGAGCAGGATCATAGTCTTCCCTTAAGTGGGACGGTTGCAGTCATTACAGTAGAGTGTAATCTCTTACCACTTCTAGTCATTAATTTCATTGAGAATGAATTAAGGATATTTTATGTATCTGTCATACAGGTTTGTCTAGCTTCAAATGGGATGCTTGGAAGTATTTTTTTTTTTTTTGTCTGTTTTGACCATGTCTGTCACATTATTCCCTATGCTAGGGGGATTACATTTACACCTGCTGAAAATTGTGTCTGAAACATTCGCACAGAGCTCAATGTCCAGGTAACTTCCAGATACAACACTCCTATTATCCTGGTTTGTTCTCGGATTCACATTCCTGCGCCACTCCTGATACATATGACCCAGCATGACTCTAGTAGATCAGAGGCCCTTCTGACACTTACTGGAACATCCATAGCGTCCCTCCAGTTCCAAGGTCAGCCTCAACGATTAAATATGTAGTATAGTTGATTCCACATATAAGTGGGTCCCTTATGGGTAGAGAGAACACAGGTTTGTGGGTGACTAGAAACATTTATCCAGGGCATATAATCTGCCTCCATAAATCTTGGAATTAGTCCTTTAGTTGCACTGTGGTTATTGGGATCTGTAACCTTAGGGGTATTCAGTTATACCTCTCAGAGTACTAGGTTGGGTCAACCAACAGGGGCTCTTTCTTAGGTACTGGAGTTGCTCAACTCTTTACAGTTAATTGAGTCTGCCTCATCACAGGACCTTACACAGGGTAAGGAATTCTAATCCCAATTATTTTCTCAGGTGCCCTTGTCTCCGATCTTTAGGATCTGCTTTCGGTTAGAACAGTCCTGACTAACATGCATTCTGATATGAAGATATTTATGGTACTGGCCTTGGGTACCTCAGGGTTCATTGGATATCCTACATTTATGGATATATCCTAAGTAGATCATTTCTATATTGTGTCTGTTTTGGGTTCTTACTCCTACCAAGTGTTTCTTACAGGTACCTTGCAATTTTCACTGAATTTAGGCATATATGTGATGAATGCTATTTGGTGAGTAGGAGAGTAAGTATTTCAGCTTGCTGAATTCGCCTTTTACAGGACTGTCTTCCTCTCTCTCTCTCTCTTCTGGAGGGTGAAGTGGTGGTTAGTGAGATAACTTGTTCCTCACTCTCAGTGGGCTAACATCTCTCTCTCTCGCGCTCTCTCTCTCTTTCTCTATAGTATATGCTATACTATAGCTCTATTCTTAGCCTGGTGAACTTATTCTGGGGTTTTCACCTGGACTCTCATATTAAGGTAAGGAGTTTGCATGATGGTGGACTATCTAGTCAGAGATACTCCTTTCCTTATTACAGTTTCTTCTTAAAGCATATTCCCTCCCATGGGATAACGTTAACTTGCTATGTCCCGTAACGTACTGACATGGAGTACGTCTAGGGAAAAAGGAAGATTATTTCATACTTACCGAGATCTTCCTTTCCTAGACGTACTCCATGTCAGTACACCCGCCCTTTCTTTTCCGGTAATTTAAGAGCTTGTTACAAAGACGCCGGTAGGTGGGTGTGGTTGGCCTTTTAAAGGCTTGGGGAGGTTCCTTCTAATTGGAGCAGGGAGGAGGGGCTATCCCGTAACGTACTGACATGGAGTACGTCTAGGAAAGGAAGATCTCGGTAAGTATGAAATAATCTTCCTTTTTCTGTCCTATTTTGGGGACCCAAAAAAGTGAGCGGAGCCGCAAACAACCAATCAGATTTTCCCTATTGACTTCAATGAGAAAATGTAAACAGCTGTAATTCTCACAGTAATAAAGCCAGAGCTCCCAAACTTGGCACCGTGGGTCACTGGGTGACTGCAGCCAAAATTTACAAAAAGTGGGCGGAGTCTACAACAGCCAATCAAATTTCAGCCATTCAATTAAATAGGAAAATTTTAAACTGCTGCCGCTCTTAGACGGTTAATGGCAGCCTCCTCAAAGTTGGCACAGTTGGTCACTGGGGGACTGGGATTAAAATTAAGAAAAGTGGGTGGAGCCAAAACCAACCAATCAGATTTCTTTGATTGGTTTTAATGGGAACAATTAAGAAGGCTGCCATTCTCTCAGTATTGATGTCAGGGACCTTGAATATCACAAATGTGGTCGCTGGGGGTTTCCACATCAAGTTTAGAAAAAGTGGGCGGAGCCACCAACAACCAATCAAATTTCATTCATTGATTTTCAATAGAAAAAAATAGAAATGCTGCCATTTTTACACATTAAATGACAGCATTCCCAAACTTTGGTATGTTAGTCACTGAGTGACTGTGGTTCACAATTAGGAAAAAAAGGGGCGGGGCAACAACAGCCAATCAGATTTGGGCCTGAGTTTTGCCACGGCAAGCACCACTCACATTTTCTTCAGGAAATGTACCTCTCTAGTTTTCTCTGCAGTTTTGCAAATTTATTCACTGGCGGAAAAATTCTCGCTTGGCTAATTTATTCGCTCATCACTACTGTACATAAATATTTAGAGAGAGAGAGAAATACTGGGGAGCACTGACACTGTGGTACCAGCATGCCTGTATCATAGATTCTACATTTCCAAATTCTATTTCTCCTGTGCCAAAAATGCTCTGCCAGTTTTAACTACTGCACCAGGTATTCAGTGGTAGCAAGGATTCATATACAACCCAGGGGTAATGTGCAAATGTAAATGTTGCCATAGGGTTTTTTTCTGCCACAATGCAGCATTTTCCCCATAATTCCATCATGATTGTCATTTATGGTGCCTTCAAGGTGGTGGCAGCTCCAGGATTCCCCTGCATCAAAGGGAGTAATGGTTTGACTGCAGCTAAGGTTGCACTTAATAAATGAGCTTTCTACTTTAATTTAACAATGGTGAAAAGCAATGTAATTTCTTGTCCAGCTTAAAGAAAACCTGGTGTCTATTGTCCCTGTAATGGAGAAAGGGGAAGGTGCATGGGTTAATCATTCCATTTAGTCACTATAGGTTCTTGGGCCAGACATGATGAACCTTTACTGATTTGTGACTGTAAACATATATTTTTTTCTGTAGGTGCTGGCTGGGTCACTAGGCCCTTACCCCATGGTAAAATAGGAACAAGAGCTTTGTATTATGTAGTGTTGAAAAGGCTTAGGGTTTACAGAGCATTGTTGCCTGTGTTTTTCTTAAGCCTTCTTTGAACGCCCAGCATTTAATCAGGCTGCTTTAGGCCACAACAATGTGCATCTATAGACTGTCTCTGAGATAGGCTTAGTGTTTCTCATCTATTTCATTATAAAAAATTATTGGTTGGGCATAAATTTTTCAATGTTCATTTTTGATCAATGGACAGTGATCATACAGATGCACGTAGAATGCCAGCGGGGGGAATATACATGGAGTACATCATGAAGTACATCATGATTTACATTTCCTGGTACTTCAGAAGAAGTCTCAGGACGAAACGTGTAAGGCAGGTGACGTCACTGGAAGGCGCCCCACACTGTACACGAGGAAAAGGACGCTACAAGCTAACCTTACACTTTCTCAAAAGGCCCTGGCCCTTGGGACTTTGTGCGGACATTCCACACAGGGGGAGCTTCCTGCAGGACGATGCATAGATATGCTTTTTAATAGCCAATGCCATGTGAGTGCATTTTAATATTTTAAAAAATAAAGAGGTAATTTTACACTATTTGCTGCTGCAAGTCATGAAGTACATCTCCAGCGTTTACCAGGAGATGTACTTCATGATTTTTTGCATGAAATTTGACAATATGCGTTTGTGAGTACCCACCTAAACAAGCTTTTAAAGGAAAGTTTTAAATTTTTTGGTGGTGGTAAATACCGAATACAATGGAGATACTTGTTCCCATCGAACACAGGAGGTGGCAACATTATAAAACAATATTACCCTATATATTTGTTTGTCTGTTCCCTGTGCCTTTGGTGCTGGCTTTCATTTTAGAGACTGGGATTTGGACTTGAACAGATACAAGTAAGGGTCAGTGGACCCCATTTGAAACCTGAAAAGAGACAGAAGAAAAAGGCAAGTAATTAAAAAACTAGAAAAAAGAAAAAAATAAGGCTTATTGAAAGGCCGCTTAGAATTAGCTATTCTATGACATACTAAAAGTTAACTAGAAGGTGAACCAACCCTAAAGTACTGTATGCAGCAACAATGAGTGCACCCACAAAATTGGAATATTTCTGCAAATGTAACAGCATTACTTTTCTAGTTATTAATTTTCTTGTCAGGTTTTGTTCCTTTTCTTACTTAAAGGGATACTGTCATGGGAATTTTTTTTTTTCAAATTACATCAGTTAATAGTGTTGCTCCAGCAAAATGAATCTTGAAATCTGACATCGGGCTAGACATATTGGCAGTTTCCCAGCTTCCCCCAGTCAGGTGACTTGTGCTCTGATAAACTTCAGTCACTCTTTACTGCTGTACTGCAAGTTGGAGTGATATCACCCCCCTCCCTTTCCCCCCCAGCAGCCAAACAAAAGAACAATGGGAAGGTAACCAGATAACAGCTCCCTAACACAAGATAACAACTGCCTGGTAGATCTAAGAACAGCACTCAATAGTAAAATCCAGGTCCCACTTTGTCACATTCAGTTACATTGAGTAGGAGAAACAACAGCCTGCCAGAAAGCAGTTCCATTCTAAAGTGCTGGCTCTTTCAGAAAGCACATGACCAGGCAAAATGACCTGAGATGGCGCCTACACACCAATATTACAACTAATACAATTGCTGATTCAGGAATGAAATTATACATGGTAGAGTGAATTATTGGCAGTGTAAACAGTGTAATTTAGAAATAAAAACGACATCATAAAAAACATGACAGAATCCCTTTAAATATCGGCAGCGAGACTTCTTTAATTTGCCCCCCAAAAAACAAGGCAATTTGATTATAGGTTATAAACATACATTTAACAGCTTGTTTTGGCTGACATTGATCCTCAGCAGAAGAGAGCTTAACTAAGGCTTCCCATAGGCTGGCTCTTTGAGGCTCAAGTTTATTACTTTTGTAATGACAATAGCAGTCGGAGATGTGTGAAACTAAATGCTAAGCAGTATACAGAGGCACATCCGTTTCAGGGTTGATACCTCAGTAAGAAAAGAATGTTGTGTGTGGTTTGTAACTTGCTGTCAGCTTCACAATACAGGATTAATGACTCGGGTCAACCCAATGATTCCAAGAGGATGAGAGATCTGTCTTAAAGTGCCTTCAGTGCTACTGTATCTCTCTGTTCCCACACTTATTAAGGATGTTGTTTAAGAGAGAGACACACACTTTTGGGATTTTGTGTGTTAAAGTGGCTAGGAAAAGAAATCTATCACTAAAGCTAGACTCTCATTTGCATGCTGCCATCCAGTATCCTCACACCAAGGTGGTTAATGCCAAAGTCTTCTACATAACAAAAGGGATGGGGTTATTTTGATTTTAAGGATTATCCTGGCTAAAGCTTATACATTGGGAATTATTATTATTTTATTTAAAAGCACTAGATGGGATTTTTGGGTGCAGGTCATGAATATGTATTTTCTAAGGCACATAGCCTAGGGGTCCAGTGTCATCAGGGGCCCATCTAGCTTTTTTTAAAAAAAATATATTATTTCTCTTTCTGAATCCTTTAATCTTTTTAATATTTATTTTTATTTTTACTGGGTGCAGTCGAGTTCACCTGGTAGAAGAAGGCAGGCAAGGTGCGTGAATGTGCCCGGATATATGCAGATCCATGCACACATACACCAGAGCTCTCTACATCAGGTTGTGGGGGCTGTGAAAAGTGTAGCTTAAAGGGCCTCACATCTCATCAATCCACCACTTATCTAAGGTTCCACTGAGCTCAGCAGACTGGAAGTGGCATTGTTAGACAACAAATAAAGAATTCAGACATGTCAACTCACTTATATATTCAGGAATCACCTTGATTTAAGCCACTTACCCAGGTCAGTAACTTGTACCTGAAACCTAGCTTATCTGTTTCATTGAATGCATAGACTCATTGGCAGAAGTCCTCCAGAATGGTCCAAAGCACTGGAGGTAGAAGCGAGACCAGGGGCGGAACTGGGGAGGGGGAGCAGCAGGAGTGATGGCCAAGGTGTACCCGAATAACTTCAGATTCCAGTTAGAATCTCCAAAAATTGCTTAAAAACAGATCTCTTATGTGGTAAAAAAAAGACATCTCCTCAGGTCCCCACCATATACTTATTGGCTAAATCCAGTGGTGGAGCTGAGGTATAAGTAGGGGTACATTTTTGTACCCTTTATTATTTCATACGGCAACTCCAGCAACGTTTCAAAACATCCAGGTCCTTTCTCAAGGTGACCTGGCAATAGCCACCACCCTCCATCTGGTCCTCTCTCATCTGGACAAAAAAGACACCTACGTTTGAATGCTGTTCATAGACTTCAGTTCAGCATTCAACACTATCATTCCTCAGCATCTGTTAGAAAAGCTAATGCTTCTTGGACTGAACACCTCCCTCTGCAGTTGGGTTCTGGACTTCCTAACCGACAGACCTTAGTCAGTCAGGATTGGAAACATCATCTCCAGAACCACCACAATGAGCACCGGAGCCCCTCAAGGTTATGTGCTTAGTCCTCTACTGTTCACTCTGCTGACGCATGACTGTACAGCCACGCACCACACAAATCACATCATAAAGTTCACTGATGACACGATCGTGGTGGGTCTCATTAGCAATAATGACGAGTCACCATACAGAGAGGAGGTGCAGCGGTTAACAGACTGGTGCAGAGCCAACAACCTGTCTCTCCATGTAGACAAAACAAAGGAGATGGTTGTTGACTAGGAATGACCACCTGCCACTGTACATCGACGGCTCTAATGTGGAGATCGTCAAAAGCACCAAATTCCTTAGTGTCCACCTGGTGGAGAACCTCACCTAGTCCCACAACACCAGCTACTTAGCCAAGAAAGCCCAACAGCGCCTCTACTTCCTGCGCAAGCTGAGGAAATCCCATCTCCCACCATCCGTACTCAAAACCTTCTACAGAGGGACTATCGAGAGCATCCTGAGCAGCTGTATCACTGTCTGGGCTGGGAACTGCACTGTCATGGAGCGCAAGACCCTAAAGAGGATAGTGAAGACAGCAGAGAAGCTCATAGGTGTCCCTCTTCCTTCCATCACAGACATTTACACCACTCGCTGCATCCGAAAAACCATCAGCATTGTGGCTGATCCAACACACCCCTCACACTCACTGTTCACACTCCTGCCATCTGGGAAAAGGTACCAAAGCATTAGGGCCCTCACTACCAGACTGTGTAACAGTTTCTTTCCCCAAGCCATAAAAAAATAATTTAAAATGATTAGGCATCACCGGTCCTTAAAAAGATTATTATGGAAAAACACATGAGCAACACTGCATGTGTTAAAATGTGTCCCATTAAAGTTCAAGTGTCAGTTTGTAAATCACCTTTGTCGTTAAAGGTTTAATGTATACCGTCACTTTTTGTTTTGTACATTTGACATACTTGAGCAATTGGGATCTGATTCCTAACAGATTCATAAGAGCACCCTGTAATACATGCCAACGTGCTCAAAAAACATGTTTAGACTGAATGGATGGACTTTGAAATCTGGCTTATTTTTGTGCTTCCTGGGTATTCTGTTTTAATGTTACCTGATCTCCCATCTATCTGGATGCTGGCAGCTTTCCTTACATCCTCTAGTCTCTCTATAAGACAGCATGCTCTGAGCAGTGCCTCTGATTTTCAAAGCCCATTTGTGAAGGTTAGCCAGAGAATTAGTTGGGTATTGGACAGTTGGCACAGGATCACACGCAGCTGTGAAGGGGACAAAGAAATAAACGCCTGTTCTACAAAACTTTGCTCTTGGATCCTTGTCAGTCTTTACCCGCTTACTTCGGCAAACTTGGAAACAGTATCGGAAATTTCACTTTGTTTTAATCCTCGTTGGAGGAACTCACTCTGCACTGTTTCGTCTAAAGCAGAACAGCTGCAAGAAGTCTGATACCGATGCATCAGAAAAAACTAAAACATGATGAAACTTGCACTTACTCATACAGAGAGCTGACATATGCTGCCGGAATGGAATACCTCCCCCTCCCAATTGTAATACAGTGCTTCATACATAGCACATCCCAGTATCTCTCAACTAGCCCTCATGTCTGATCAAACTGATCACCAAGGGGAGATTTCTGTTGAAACAAACTAAAAAACTATAAAAAGTTGTTGTTTTAAGGTATATTTTATATATGGCTATGAATCAAATAGTCACTGCTTCCTAGGTGATATAAAAGCAAAGCAACCCTTTCAACATTTTCTCCTTGTCTCCATCCCATCTTTCCAACCATTGTTTGACCATTCCCCTTTAAATCATTTCGTTCCAGATAACCAACTCCTTTCAGGGCCACTCACTGGCATATAATGGCACATCAAAGAAAGTCGTCCAATCTAATTGAAGGCCAAAAGGGTAATTTACAAAGGTGCAGGGCAGGGTGTAAAAAATCTTTGCAAACTTCCATTGTTTTTTGCACTTCCCTGCACTTTGTACCACAAGTTCAATTCTTTGCAGTCCAGAATGGAGTTAAAGACCTGTACTCCCACTGTGAAAACAGTGTATTTATGATGGGAAAGCTGGGGGTGCAGGCATCCAGGTCGAACAGACAGTATTTAGTGGGCTGTTTGGACCTGTGTACTTGAAATGCCAGGGCTTATTTTGAATCCCAGCCCAGGGCTGCAGACATCTCTCATCGTATCCTCTTAAGTAGCTAGATTCAGTTATGGTGCACTGAAGGGTGCAGGCTGCCATTTGCCCAGTTGTAGGTGGCAAGAATCAGGGGCACGCCTGCCATGATGAAAGGTGAGAGCAGGTGCATTGCCCTGCAAGTTACTAGGGCTGGCAAAAGCCATAATAAACTGGAAATTCAATTATTATAGTGCAGAGAGTGCAATTGCATTAGTGATGCAGCCCCTAGACCCAGGCCCAGATTTCCCTCTCCGGCACCCCTAGCCCGATGGTCCTAGTACCCACCCACCTTCGTGCACATGTGCTAAAGCGCTCGGGAGCTGCGGGTCCCCAGTGTTCCTTAGAATGTGGCTGGGTGGCAAGCCGTTCCTGAAATTTTGCAGACCTAGAACCAGGTCCATGTGGCCTTGCCACAAATCCGGGTCTGCTGGACCCCTCAATGCTAGCTTGGTAAGTGTGGTTGGGAGAGAGTGGTGGAATCTCAGGGCGGCTTAGGGGCCAGAATTGCCCCTGGTTAAAATCAGGGCTGCCTTGTACCCACCAGAGCTGGACTCTGCACTTAACGCCAGATCTCTAATTCTTTAATCCAGAATCATTGTGGGTAGATGCTAAATCGTAACTTGCAAATAATTCAGTAATACCGAGGCAAATTAGTGACTGCTTTGATAAGTCCTACATAATTGCACCAGTATATCAGTATTAAGATACAGTACTAGGTTATTTTTGGCTCCCTTAATTTATCTGCTTATTCCTCAGTCAACCAAATCAGTGGGGTTAACAGCTCCAAGCCTTGTAAATGTTTGGTCATGCAGTACAACAGTAGAAGGCAGGATGATTGGCAATAGCAGGTTCCCATCAGGCAATTTGGAGACGGTAACACATTATTTCATTATTTCCAACCTGTGGCACAGTTGTTGATGGGGTAGGGTGGGGGAGGTGTAGTTCAGTGACAGGTGAAGAATGATAGAGTACATAGTCCTACTGTATATAAATAGTCAAGCCCACCAAAGTTTTGTGACTACCCAAGCTGTCTTCTGACTTATATTGCAACCAGCATATATCTGCATGGTCTTCTTGGATTGGAAATGTACCAATACTTATTGCCCAACATTAACATTTGTAAAATTACTCATATCTGACTTCCACATGGGCCACAAGAGGCAGTGGACTAGCAGAGCCAATGCCTTGGAGCCGAAGCTGCCATTTATGACAGATTGCACCGGTTGGGGCCATTGAAAAATTTGCACTATGAACCACCGATCTTTAGTTACATCACTGATTACATTTTACTTCTAGCAATGAATCATTAATCACATTAAAAATGTAATAGTCTCTGCTACCAAGTTTCACCTGCTGTCAGCTGTATGTTTACATAAACAGGGAACTGTTATCAGCTTTCCTTTGCTAAGTGTCAGTTTCCTACACCTTGTCTTTCTGTGTGTAACTGAGAGCTGTTCCTTCCTCCTACTCACAGCCTCAAAGGCATGTCTGTTTTCCCCTTTTCTCTGTGCTTGGATGTCAAAGCTGTGCGCCATTATTTAATCCAAGGCAATTAATTAGTTGCCATTGTAACACAGAAGAATATTTGGCATCACCAAGGAGTTTCATAACCACAATGCTCTATTTAGGAAATAGGGGCTTGTGTACAAAATACCAGTGCATTAGCCTATGGCAACTCTTTGGGAATGTCTGCATGGGTTTCCTCAGGCTTATTAGGAATATTTCCACTCACCTAAAATATGCAGGCAGGTTTACTGTGTCCATATTATTGAGAAGTGTTTTTAAATAGATTTCAAATTATTATATTTATTTGTATTTATTAGTCTCCATATAATGCCTCTTCGCAGCCTGTAACTGAAACAGATTTGACCTGTCTGTAACTAAATTAATATGAATGAAGAGAAAGGCATTTAAAAACTACAAGTCTGTGGGGACGGAATCTGCATTTAAAGAATATAAACACTATAATAAATGTTGTAAAACAGCGATTAGGATGGCAAACATTTGAATTGAGGAGTGCATTGCAGCAGAGGCTAAGACTAACCCCAAAAAGTTTTTTAAGTATATTAATAGTAAAAAAATGTTGGTTGAAAATGTGGCTTCTTTAAATAATGGTACCAGTATGGCTGTAACAGATACAGAAAATGAAAAAATGTGCTTAATCGGTTCTTTTCTTTAGTGTATACAATAGAGGGGACAGAGCTCCCAGACCTACCTCATAGCTGCAGTGTTGGATCAGCTCAATCTAGTCAGTAGCTCACTCAGGACATGGTTTATAAATCTTTACTAAAAATTACTGTGAACAAGGCACTGGGGCCAGATGGGATACACCTTCTGTTTTTTAAGAGAGCTTAGTTCAGTTTTATATCTGTCTCTATATCTGATTCACTCAGACATGATTTTATCTGGTATGGTACTTATGGATTGGAGGAAAGCTGATGTAATTCCAATAAGGGATTATGATCTCAGCCTGGTAATTATAGGCCAGTGAGTTTGACATCCGTGGTGGACAAATTATTTGAAAGCCTGTTTTATAAATGTTGTCCTATTGAATTACATTATACATTACATTATAACAGCATGTCTTTATGAAGGATAGGTCATATCAGACAAATTTGATTGCTTTTTATGATGAGGCAAGTAAAATACTGGACATTGGGGGAGCTGTAGATGTGAACTATTTGGATTTTGTCAAAGCATTTAATAATGTGCCCCACAAACAACTGCTTTCTTAACTAAGATCTGTTCTCTGCCTGAATCTGTCATAAAGGCTGACATTAAGAAGGGGTTGGATAACTTTTTAGCAAATTAGGGAATACAGGGTTATGGAAGATAGCTCATAGTACAAATTGATCCATGGACTGGTCCAATTGCCAGCTTGGAGTCGGGAAGGAATTTTTCTCCCTCTGAGGCAAATTGGAGAGGCTAAAATGAGGTTTCTGATTCCTTTGGATCAACCAGTAGTTAGGCAGGTTTTATATAAACAGAAAAGGTTGAACTTGATGGACATGTGTCTTTTTTCAACCTAACTGCATCTGTGGGTGGGCACAGGCTTCCATAGAGTTAAACTGTATCCAGGTGCCTTCCATTTACTCCTAACACCTCAAAACCCCCTGCAAACAAATGGCTGCTTGGTACAATGTTATATATATATATATATATATATAACACATAAAGGTATGGGTTCCATTATCTGAAAACCAGAAACCTTTATCCCAAAAGCTCCACTGTAATAAAAGAATTCAAAATATTTTTCTTTGTAATAATATGACAGTATGAGTTATTATTAATCCTTAATGGTGTTCAAACAATACTATTGGGTTAAATTAATATTTAAATTATTTTTTAGTAGACCAGATATGGAGATCCAAATTGCTGAAAGACACCTTATCCACAAAAACCCCAGGTTATGGATAACAGATCCTATGTAATAATTCCATTGCTCATTTGGCAGGCAATGAAACATTAGTGGTTGGCCAAATCAACTAGACCTGACAGGGGCCTATGGGAAATGTCATCATCAAATATTGCACAGGATGGTTGCTTTAATATATACAAATATAATCAGGGGCCCCTAATAAGAGCAGAATGGTGTGTGTATGTTGGGTGTCTCTACCGTTGACCTGGGCTGCTTTTCAGAAGTAGAACATGTACGCCAGTGGACATGCCTGGAGTGGAGAAAGGGCTCTGGGTTATGCACTGTCATATGTTGTTGGAAATCAAAGCTGTGTAGTAGGGGGTAGCGTATAGCAAAATCTATATAAAAACTGCCACATTTTCCAGGTAAGGGGCCTTGCTATAAGAGCACTATGCCAGATGAGTTAAAGAGGTAGTTCAGCTTTAAGTTAACTTTTAGTATGTTATAGAATGGTCAATTTTAAGCAACTTCTCAGTTGTTCATGATTATTTATTTTTTATAGTTTTTGTAATAGAGGGTAGCGTATAGCAAAATAGACATAAAAACTGCCATCATTTCCAGGTAAGCTATAAGAAGACTATGCCAGATGAGTGAAAGGGGTGGTTCACCTTTGTTAACTTTTTGTATGTTATGGCATGGCCAATTCTAAGCAACTTCTCAATTGGTCATCATTATTTATTGTTAATAGTTTTTTTTATTTATTTCCCCTCTTCTTCTGCCTCTTTCCAGCTATTTGCTGAAATAGTACTCTATAGGAAATGCCATTGCAGTTTTTAGGGACTTTCTTGACAACAGATCCCCTGTCTATAATTCTTTTGTAAATGGTGCTGAATATTCCAGCCCTCGTGAGCACTTTATCAAGAACTGATTTACCCGTCCAAAATGAGCGCAAATAACTTTATCATTGGCATTACAGTTCATTGGCAGTAAGAGAGAGAGAGAGGAAATTTCCGCTTATTAAAAGCACAAGCACTAATGGCCGAGCATCGCTTGGATCTATAGATCGAGTGTAAATATTTTAAAGAGAAGTTTCTCTAAGCAGTCCAGTTTTTAGCTTTGGGCTTTAAAAATGGAAAGTGGATACACTTTGTAAATAATGACTGGAAGCAAGAACTCCATAGCTGGGGATGAATGGAAAAGTCTTGGGACACAAGAGGGCAGTTCAGGTGAAAGGGACAAAGGTTACAATTTTCAGCAGAATATTATTTGAAGTAACTCATAACTTAAAAAATGGGAATCTCTCTCATCTCTGCCATGTGTGCCTTTATACCTGCAGCTTCATAATATGAAAGATTACTTTAAAAATGTTAAAATTACTATGACTTTTAACACTTTGTCCTAATCACTTTCATACCTTTCTACCTTAGCTTCTCTTTCATCCTCACAGTCCCAGCAGAATTCTGCTAGCTTTATACTACACAACCGCGCCAAAATCTAGATGATCGCAGCATGTGGCCACATCATTAAATTTCCCTGATTTTGCACTTAGAAACTGCATGAAATATATTTTGTAAGACACAGAACTCTTCCAGGATACTGGCGTAATCATTTCTTTATTTATATAAGACATCATCTAATTTTTATTTTATGGTCAGCTTTATCGCACTGAATACACACCACATCTTTCTATAAGATGAACATTGGTTCTCATACTGTTTTGAAAACAAGTCATAATCCTTGTCAGGAAGTCACACAATAATGAGTATTTGTCTGGCAATTAATAATGGATATCTGCTTTGCATTTGAAATGGGTATCTGCCTTTATAAATATATAATGTTCTCCTAGATTCAAATTATATTAAATAATCTCAGGTTGACAGTTTATAGGGGTTAATAGTTTGTCGTATGCAAGTGAATGTGTATACTGATTACAAAGAATGACAAAAATGCCTTTATAGGACATATAGAGCTTGATTTGTTGAAGCCAAAAGAGAAAAAATGTAAGATCCAATGCAGGGCTGCCTAGTTTTAGCCACTCAGGTATGTTCACTGGCCTAAGTGCAGAACAAGACTTGGATAAGACATTGGAAAAGAACCTTGGACTGAAGAAAGCTGTATGTGTAATTCATCCGGCATATTATTCCCCTTACCTATTTCAGCATATTGTCCCTGCCCTTATGGAGATCACAAGGCAGTTTCACTACCAAAGGCATAAGGTTTAATTTACAAACAAAAGTCTGGTATGCACTTTCCTTTTGACGCAATTGGGGGCAAGTTGGGCATTTCCAGTGTCACTTTTGGAGCATGCATTCAATATTTGCATTACATTTTCTAGATGCAAATCTGGTGCCCCTATTGACCAGCTGTGGGCGATTCATCTCTTGGGGGCTGTATCTCCAGGGTTCTTCAGTACCAATAGCAGTAGGCATGCACCATTCATCCGAAAATGAGCATGTTGACAACCATGTGGGAGTGCAGAAGTATGATTGGAGTCAAGAAACTTGATGAATTGCGTCAATATGTGCTCTCCATTGTGTCTGTTTTTATTTTAGAGTACTTGCAAAATGATGGTGCGTTTGTAAATGACCACTATCAAGGTCATGTTCATTTTAAATCAATTAGTCACCTTTCAGAACTCGGATGAAATAAGAAAGCCAGGAGAAACCTAAGCAAACAAACCCCACACAGATCAGAATCAACCCCAAGACCTCAGAGTTACATGGCAGTGATTCTAACCTCTGTACAGCACTGCTGTTCCTAGCAGTTGCTTGATGCTCTCTTCTAAGCATACTCTTCCTACTTACAATAAAGTAAGGATCACATCCAAGAGATGAATCCAAACCCTGTATTTGACTAGCCTGTACAATTCTTTCTTTGTGTGCCATTATTGCATTCGATTGTGGCTGAGGGGTTTGTTTACTGTCTTTGTAACTCATCTGACACATTTTATTGGACATCCTTGTCTTGCATTCCTTTCTTGGTATAAATAAGATCTAAGATTGAACTTCATGGACTTAAAGGAGAAACAAAGTAAGATTTAGGTTAGAAATGCTATACTTTTTGTTTTGTGCTTTTGTACCAGTCCAAAGCCACCATAACCCTTTACCAGTGAGATCTTTAAGAAGATCACACATTTTTTAAGTCTTATATTGATCTGTGAAAAATTGGCACTCTGAATGAGCTTTGTACATTGGTGGAATCCAGCTGCCTCCATATTAAGCTATTTAGAATTGTGGCCATATATCAAGTTAAAAACTTAAACCTACATTGTTGCATAACTTCGCAATAGATTCTTGGCAATTACACAGTGATATAGCTCTAGTACCTTGCAGAACTGCAAACTGAATCACACCCAACTTGCTTAACCATTCATAAAATATCTATAATAGTCCTAACTAAAAGTATTAGTAACCAGAGGACTGTAAATTATTTCAATCAAATGTACTGTATGACATGTTAAACAAGTGAAAAAAAAATAATAATGCTGCATCTGTGGCTGGCCTAATATTGGCTAATATGCTTTGTTTTTAGTAAAAAGTAGGTGTGTGGTTACCGTTGTTTTCTCATTTCTAATATTGCACTTACCCTGCCATCCCCACAGTGTTACTTTCATCTTGCACATAGCCACATAGACAGTCCTACTGCCATGTTTCCCACTTTGAACCTAGCATGCTACTCCCAATGTAATGACCCCATGATCCCACTGTAATGACCTTATCTTCACACAGCTTTCAAGTTCCACTGCAATGCTCCTGTCTTGCACATAGCCTGCCAGTCTCACTGTAAAGTTCCCATCTTGCATTTGGCTTACTATTCACACTCTTATACTCCTATCTTGCACATAGCTTGTCAGTCCTAGTCTTATGCTACCATCTTGCACATAGCTTTCCAATTCCACTACAATGCTCCCATCTTGCACATATCTTACCAGTTTCAAAAAAATCGCTATATACCTCAAAGTGATTTGAGGAGGGAAAAAACAGAAAAGTAATATAGTGTAGTATTTTATAATACATAAAAACCACCATATACGTGTTCAAATACTCATTAAATGTGTCCCATAAACTAGTTATACTGAACAGTGGGTTAATTACAGCAGACAAGTGATCCGTAGAAAGATGGGGTGGACCTGTCCACCTAAAATCCTAGTGTTTCTGTGGGTATATTATACTCACAAGAAAGCCAGTAAACAGAGCTTATCACAGCGTGAATTCCGTTCCCAAGTAAAATCTTCCTTTTCCCCTTTCTCCTTTATGGGCAATAAGAAGGCAGCATGTACAGAAACGTAATTATATTTTAATAGTAAGTAAAAAGTTTACACTCACAAGAAAGGAATATTCGTTCGCATGAAATCCTTTTTTAAAACCAAGTCCTGCTGCTGGCAGCTTCACAGTCTCTCATGCGCATCCAGCGTGTCTGGTCAGTGTTCGCGTGTCTGTTCAGCGTTTTTGGAGGTGGAAGAGAGCCTGGTGATCGCTGGATTGGGAACACACTGCGTTTGGGAGTCGTTTTATATTTATTAGTACATATCTTACCAGTCCTAATCTTATTCTGCCATCTTGCACATAGCTTTTGAGTTCCACTGCGATGCTCCCATATTGCACATAGCTTGCCAGTCCCATAGTATCTCCTATCTTGCACATAGCTTGCCTGTCCCTTAGTATCTCCTATCTTGCACATAGCTTGCCAGTCTCAATGTAATGCCCCCATCTTGCACATAGCTTGCCAGTCCCTTAGTATCTCCTATCTTGCACATAGCTTGCCTGTCCCTTAGTATCTCCTATCTTGCACATAGCTTGCCAGTCTCAATGTAATGCCCCCATCTTTCACATAGCTTACCAGTCCCATAGTAACTCCTATCTTGCACATAACTTGCCAGTCCTACTCTTATGCTCTCATCTTGCACATAGCTTACCAGTCCCATAGTATTTCTTATCTTGCCAGTCCCACTGTAATGCTCTCATCTTGCACATAGCTTGCCAGTTCCATAGTATCTCCTATCTTGCACATAGCTTGCCAGTCCCACTGTAATGCCAACATCTTGCACATAACTTATCAGAATGTAATTCTCTTACCTTGCATATATCCTTCCAGTCCTAAATTCATGTTTCAGATAGCCTCAGCCTGACAGTTTACTTCAATTATTCATTAGTTTTACAGAAACAAAATATTTATTTTTTTATACGTTCATCTAGTTTTAAAACCACAAGCGGTTGGAAAAATGTGCTGCTAAATTACTGACTTATTCATTAAATGTGGCAAAACAAATTAGTCCTCATGCCAGTTAATGCAATGATTCCCCAATTAGTAGCATTACTGGGCTGATGTTTTCACTGGTGTTGTTCTCACATAATAATTAACTGTTATATGACAGTAACTAGTTTGGCACCTATAGGTGTTTACATGCATAAGGGATTATTGGAAGGCAGAAGTGAGTGAATAAAAGTGTTTATTTGTAAAACTGAATATTATTTTTTTTTCTTTGCTGAGCGATTATTGCAAATCTTTATGCATAAACAGCAGTTTTAGAAACATGTTGTTCAGGTGGTTTAATGTTTAAAATATAACCATTAGATACAGATAAAAGAGAGAACATAACTCTCTGCCTAATGACTGGATACTTAGAATTCTGTATGTGCTACCAAATTACTAGTGAGCATTCCCAAACAAGCCTACATTTAGCAAGTCACCACTTCTGTTGTACATTTTATTTTTGTTTCAGCAGTTAATGATTTTAACGATTCAATTGTTTGCTCTCTTGTCGTTCCTTGGTCCCACAAACCACATCATGCAGTTTTGCGAATGGACATTAGACTTACTGACTCATGCTAAAGTATTTTACCAGCATTTGTATCATATTTTTATGGTGCAACCAACTGCACCCTGCTATTAGCCTGGCACCCACAGCATGAGTAAAGTATTTCCACCAGCAAATGGATTGTTATATTAAGGTGCACATTAATGTCATCAATACAGAATAAAGAAGAATTTTTTAAACAGACATTACAATTTAGTAGACTTCTCTTGAACTCACTAGGATACTCACTGTTTTATAATTGTGCTCTGCAATGAGTGCTTCACTTTGAGCCTCAGGAATGCATGCCTGGATAGGAACAAGAGAAAACAGAAGAAGCTAAAGAAGATGGCCATGGTGGACTTCTTCAGCAATACTGCTGGTGGTTCAATTTTTAGCTAACAGGAGCACAGGTCTGGGGTATCAGATAAGGGATTTTAATCTCTGGGGGGTGCTCTTGCCCCTTTTGTCCTGCTCCGGTCCTACTTGGTCCTGTCCTTGTCCCGTATTTGCCTCTATACAAATATAAGCATAAATACATTCACCTGTATAGAAAACATACCAGTGTAAAACAATGGCCAATATGCACCAGCCCCAAGCCCTCAACTTAAAGGAGTGGATAAACCGTGTATATAAAGACAAAAAGGAGGAATTGGGCACACTGGAAATCCAAAGGCCAAGCAAAAAAAGTTAATCAAAAATTGAAAAAATCTATATTGAATAGTCAAAAAATCCTTACGCATTTCATTTCCATCTGACACTTAGGGGCAGATTTATTAAGGGTCAAAGTTAATATTAAAAATTTGTTTGGTCAAAACTCTCAAATTTGAATTGTGAATTATCCAAACTGGATTTGAGTTTTAATTAGAATTTTGAGATTTATCATACTCTGGCCCTTTAAGAACTCAAATTTGACTATTTTCAATTGGTGTATAAGTCAGTGGGAGAGGTCCAGGGATCAATTTGGTGATGTTTGACACATTCCTGAGATTCAAGTTTTTTCAGGGGGGTCAATTCAATTCATCCGATTTTAAAAAATTAGATTTTAGTTTTGGGAAGGGTTCCTCAAGATGTTTAAAAAGCAATAAGTATGCTGGGATTACACATATAATTTATCATTTCAATAGACACTCAATTCTCTCCGGGTCATTTGCCATAATATGCTAGGGATGACATTGGAGGGGCTGTCTGAGCCTGACAGAGTAAAGCATAATAAAATTTGGAAAGGCTGCTCTCTTTGTTCTTTAGTTTATTAGGAACAATGGGTACTGGTTACTTGCTCTACAATCTACAACCTAACCAAACCTTTTAACGTATGGGAAAAGTCTAATTTAAGAATGTATGTTTTTTTTCAGACTAGTAAAAATCACAAAGAAATATGCAGCATATGGAACATTTACTTTGATGGTGTCACTCTCAAAACTACAACGAAACAGGCATTCAGAAAGGATCCATATAGCAAACAGAGGCAAAACAGAAGTTTTCTGGGAGTTTTAGAAAACAATTCACTAAAACTTACATTTATCTTTTATTTATCTGTGATGATTCTCTTTTTAAGACATGGATGTGTCTTACTTTTCAACACAATATGACATCATATCCTTGTGCTATGTTATTATAGGTATTTGAATAATAACAGAATGCGCAGGACCTAGGGTTTTCTGGATAACGGGTCTTTCTGTAAATCTTCATACCTTAAGTCTACTAGAAAATCATATAAACATAAATAAACCCAATAGGCTGGTTTTGCTTCCAATACGGACTAATTATAGCTTAGTTTGGATCAAGTACCTAATACTGTTTTATTAAAAGGAAATCATTTTCAAAAATTTGGATTATTTGATTAAAATGGAGTCTATGGGAGACAGTCTTTCTGTAATTCGGAGCTTTCAGGATAACAGGTTTCTGGATAACAGATCCTGTATTATATTATATTAATATAAAACCAGTTATGACATTAGGGAATCAATATCTTATAGATGAAATCAGTAGAAGGAACTGCCACACAAAGGGAAATAGCGAGAAAGACCACATAAACAGAGGTAGACATCACATTGAAAGAGAGATAATGGAAAAATATAGAGAGGGAGAAATTGTGTGGAAAGGGAAAAAACTTGATGTGGAAGGAGAGAGAGAGAGAAGACATTATACCATCACAACATGGCCACAGTCTTCTCCATGTATAATCAATTTAATTTACATTACCAGGCACTTTTTTATCTTCTTTATATATAAAGCTTACACTTTCCTTTGTTTATTGTGCAACATGTTTATCTGTTTACGCCCTTGTCATATGACACATTTGTAACAATTTTAAAATGAGAGAGGGTAGAGATACAGCACAACCCTACATAGGATAATTCCATTTTCCCAACGCAAAGGCACGTTTCAGTAATTCTTTAATTAGACAAATATGAGGATTCATGTATTTCATGTTACAGACTGTACTGAGCCAATACTTTCAGTAATAAACTGGGTTTTTGAGCAGCTGAAGGCAGTATCATACAGTGAAATGTGGTTTATTTGCCACTGAGAAATTAATTTTTACATTAATCATATTACTTGTCAGAAAAGCTCTGTTTCTTGGGCCAGATTCAGTTCAATGAAAAATACTTATCACATAGTTTATCTCAGTACCAGTCTATGGGGAAATCGGAAAGTGGATTAGAGAATACATTTTGCCCATCAAATTTATTTTGGTCCTTGTTTGTTAATAGAAGTATGGGATCCGTTATCCGGAAACCTGTAATCCAGAAAGTTCCAAATTACAGAATGGCCGTCTCCTGTAGACTCCATTTCAACCAAATTCTTGAAATGTGTTTAAATATTCTTTTTCCTTGTAATAATAACACCGTGCCCTGTTCATCAGAGAATAAAGTATCTTGGGTATCAACAAAAAAACCTTTGACTTCTCAAAACTTAGCCAATGGCTCGTATAGGTTATAGGAGGTTTCCCCATAGGCTAAAGAGCAATTCGGCAGGTTTTAGGTGGCGGAGCGTCGAAGTCGATTTTTTTTAAAGAGACAGTAGTTCGATTTTCGAATGGTCGAATTTGTGAAGTTTTTTCAATTCAAATCGAATTTTGGCCTATTTGATGGTCGAAGTACCCAAAAATTACTTCAAAATTCGAAGTTTTTGAATTCGAAATTTCACTTCGACCGTTAGTAAGCAGTGCCTTTTCTCATTGGGCTTTTTCATAAATCCAAAAAAGTTGTAAGGAAAAAAGTGCTTTTTCAGGATTTCTTTTGCTACAAAACTGTGACAATTTCCAAAAAGGAAAATACTCCAGCTAAAGCCTGTCAAAAACATGTAGAAGTCAATGGCAGATGTCCATTTTACAACTGGAAGATCATTCTTTGATTTGTGGTTTTAGATTTGGGGTGTTTTAATGCTGATTTTTGTGTGACAATATGAAAAAGGTGTAGTTATTGTGAAACAACTCAAAAAGGTCATGGCTTTTTGCAGCTTTTCTGTGACTTTTCTGTTGTGCTTTTTCAGTTCAGACCTTTTAATAAATTTCATGACTTTCTTTTTTTTAGAGAAAGTAAGTTTAATCATGGTTTCAAAAACATCTACAATTAAGAAACTGAGACTGTCACTGTTATTAAATAGGCCTCCCAAAGCTACCAACTAGCAGGTAGGATTTACTTGTCACTTGTTTAAAAGCAAACACTTTATTGGTTGCTATGAGTTACTGCTTCTGGGCCAACTTAGTGCCTTTTATTAAATATGGAGGCAAATGTATTAACTAGATAGTATCAATAAAGTAATAGTGTAGATTAGTGATGGGCGAATTTATTCGCCAGGTGCGAATTTGCGGCGAATTTGCGCGATTCGCCGCCAGCGAATAAACTCGCGAAACACCCGCGAAAATTCGCGGCAAAAACGGGCGCCAGCGTCAAAAACGAGACGCAGGCACCGTTTCCGGCGCAAATTCGCCCATCACTAGTGTAGATACTTCATAGTACTCAACTTCAAACTAGAAAGCAGGATTTTGTTTGGGATTTGGCCAGGATTCAGCCTTTTTCAGCATGATTTGGATTCAGACAAATCCTTGCGCTTGGCCTAACCGAATCCTAATTTGCATATGTATATTAGAGTCGGGAAAATGTGCACTTTTTCCTTTCCCAGCCCTAATATGCATATGCAAATTAGGATAAGTATTTAGTTATGTATTCGCCTGAATCTTCTACGTCAGATTCCGAGATTCGTCCAAATCCCAAATAGTGGATTTGGTGCATCCTTACTTCAAATATATTTGTACAACTGTATTTTTCTGGGAGCTGCTTTTTCTAGAACTTCTATTGCACTTAAAATGTTCAGTGTACAATGCATTTTATACTCGTTTTTTATTTTGACCATTTTTTTTTTCAGTTCCTTCCTACCCTTAGAAAACTTTGTAAGAGTCATTGAAAAACTATATGCAGTTACCATTTCAGTGAAATCTCCATCCTGACAATGAAGGCTAAAGGTAAATTTTATGATGCTTTATAAATAGATTGTACCGGTTTGATGAAAAATGTTCACAAGCAGCCATAGTGGGAAATGTTCCAGCTTTGAGGGTATATAATAAGGGACCTTTGTGTTTCTCTCCTCCCATCTCATTACTGTAAGCTCTAAGGAGCACAGCCCTCTTTACTTCTTTTGTTATTCTCTGTTTTATAGATATGGATAGACATTTCTCTATATGTCTTGTTGGATATGTTCTTATGTCATATATAGGTGGAATATGTTACTGCTTATAAATACTTGTTGATACCCAAGATACTTTATACTCTGATGAACAGGTGTTTCCTATTGTTTGTTTTATCGCTCTCTGTTGCTACCTGGGCATCTGTTCTGCACTTATATAATAAACCAGACTTTGTGCTTTAGAAGTGAGATATTCTTTTCATATTCTATAGATATAAAGCCCGCACACTTTACATTATAAATGACTTTCCCATTGTGCATTTTTCTTTTCTTTTACTGTCCAAAATGATCACATCTGTTCTGCTAACAAAAACACAGTATCCAAATAGCGTCCTGTTGACTTGTTCTTTAACGCACCTTGGCTATTTGAAATAATGAGGGAATGATACGTATCGTCTTGCAGATGGTCCCTTCTTTTCTTTAGGCTTTGTGTGGCGGCGTTTGTATGACTCCCCTCAGCAGTTGCCTTTTCTTTTATTCCAACAATGATTACTTTAAAATAGAACTAGTGCTCGAGCCCCAAAAAAAAAAAAATAGCTTAAGTTCTCCTTCAGGGACTGTAATGTCTTTCCAATACAAATGAATGTTTTACTTAAAGCAATTTCTGTAATTTCATGCCTTTTTCCATAGATGGGTAGAGAATGATTGTAGGGTCATTTTGACTTCTACTTGTGACGCTGACAACAAAAATCCATAGTGAGGAAAAGATTCTGTTAATACATTACTTTTGGTGTGTGGTAAAGAAATTGATGTGCAATTTTTCAAGTAACGTTTTTATTGTACATATCAAACATATAAAGCTTACATCAAGATTTGAAACATCATTGACATTACATTGAAGGCAGCTAAAAAAAGTTCACGCTGTATCCTAACAACACAGAGCATCTGAGTACAGGTATGAGACCTGTTATCCAGAATGCTTGTGATCTGGGGTTTTCTGAATAACAGATCTTTCTATAATTTGGATCTTCACACCTTAAGTCTACTAGAAAATCATGTAAACATTAAATAAAACCAATAGGCTTATTTTGCTTCCAATAAGGATGAGTTATATCTTAAATAATCATGTGTATTTATAAAATATTTAATGTTCTAAGTATATAAAAGATATAGGTGTTAAATAGGTGTTAAAAGTACTGTCTCTTTAAAAAAAACTTCGACCACCTACTTCACCAACTTGAATCTACCGAGCACCAATGTTAGGTCCCCATAGGCTTTCTAACCAATTTCTGATTGAAGGAAGATCGTTCAATCGATGGATTAAAATCCTTCGAATCATTCGATTCAAGGATTCAAGGATTTAATTGTTCGATTGAGCGCTAAATTGTGCTAAATCCTTTCGACTTCGATATTCAAAATCGAAGGATTTAACTTCGAGGGTTGAATATTGAGGGTTAATTAACTCTCGATATACTACCAATAGTAAATGTGCCCCTAAGTGTTTGTAACACGAAACATGTATATTTATATGTGGACTTGATTTTATCTGCCTGGCGGAAAAATGCCTGTATTTTGAGTGCCTGCTCCACAAGTTTTTCGGTTGATCTGCTCCCCTCTTCCTCTATGTGGTGAATTATTACTTTTTTGATAAACATGATCCATTATCCTTAATTGAGTTATATCTTAGTTTTATTATTACAGAAAAAAGGAAATAATTTTGAAACATTTGAATTATTTGGATAAAATGGAATTTATGGGAGAAGACCTCTCAGTTAATCAAAGCTTTCAGGATAACGTGTTCCGGATCTCATACAGTACACGTAGTATAAACAATTGTCTGATTCCAACTATTCCACCCTTTTCCTCGGTACCAGGGAGAAACATGCTCTATGCAAGATTCTAAAGAACATGCCATGGAACTGATCCTATTTTAAGTTTGCCTAGAAATAGAAGTACAGTGTGCATGTGATCAAGTAAAATCCCTTTGGTCTCAAACACTTGATAGGTATCATAAAAATGGCTAATTTATATTTTAACAGTTAGGGGTTATTTATTAAAGGTTGCGTTGTGTTTTTCCAGAAAAATTTAGTTTTTCGATAGTAGTTTCACTAAAATACTCCAGCTAAAACCTGTCGAGGTCATGTAGAAGTCAATGGCAGTGGTCCCTTGAACCATTTGAAGATGTTTTTTGCCTTCATGATTTTCAGGTCTTTTTACACTGGTTTTTACTTGAAAACTCGATCAATTCAAGGTATTTGAGGTTTTTTAGCCAACAACTCGATCAATTCGAGTTATTCCCCCGATTGCATTCAATCGAGTTTTTTTACATGCAATTTTTGTCATAAAAAAGCAAACATTAGAATTGTGAGTTTATTTAATGTAGAAAAAAAATCTCACAAACTCGACTTTTGATAAATAACCTCCTTAACATCAACATCAAATAAATATATCCTTCTTTTCTCTTATAAAGTTATAATTCCATAGCCGCGGGATGAATCTTTTTTGTTCTTGTAGTGTCCTCAATTTCAGGCTAGAGAAAAACAATTTTGAATAAAAAGACAAATGGCAAATCAACTTCTACATCCTGCTAAATGTCCATTCTAAGGAGGTACAGCTGTGCTTTGTGTCTCTATTGAACCCTCCTATTGAAAGAGTCTTATCTTTGTACATAAGTGCCACTGATGTGCAACTGTTTCCTGATTTGAGAACAATTACAGAATGCTACAAACTCAGCTGAGTTGTGCTCTTTGCCTCAACTATAAACAACTTTAGGAGAAACTAAAAGATAGAAAAGTAACTTACACATTCATAACCAGCTAGATCTGTGAAAAAAACAACTTGGTTTATAACTTAAATGAGCAATATTATCTCCACTGTTAACTTAATTGCAAGGATCTTTGCACTGAAGATGTCTAAACTAGTGATGGGCGAATTTATTCGCCAGGCACTAATTCGCGGCGAATTTGCGCGATTCGCCGCCAGCGAATAAATTCGCGAAAATTCGCGGCAAAAATTCGCTGGCGTCCAAAAAAAAATTTCCGAAAAAACGGACGCCGGCGTCAAAAACGGGCGCTGGCGTCAAAAACGGGCGCCGGCGTCAAAAACGAGACGCCGGCACCGTTTCGCGAATTTTTCGCCGTTTCGCGAATTTCGCGCGAAATTCGCAAATTTTTCGGCGAAGCGAAACGGCGCAAATTCGCCCATCACTGGTCTAAACCATACATACTGTATAAGCGATGGTTAAAACAATATTTAAGTTGGCATTCAGGTCGTACAACTGAACCTGTGTCTTTGATTTGATATTATTCAGCTGGTATGAGGCTGACAGAACCACGTTATTTGTACTCCCCTGTGGCCAGTTCCTGGTACAAGATTATTAATCCGTTATCCAAAAATATCCAAATTATGGAAGGCCATCTCCTGTGGACTCCATTTTAATCAAATAATTATCATTTTTTAAATTATTTTCCTTTTCTCTGTAATAATAAAACACTACCTTGTACTTGATCCTAGCTAAACAGGGTTTATTTAATGTTTAAATTATTTTTTTTAGTAGACTTAGGGGTCATTTAAGGTTCCAGTTGTGTTTTCCACGAAAAGTCGAGTTTTTGAAATTTTGTTTTCGGTCAAAACTAACATTTTGGGGTTAAAAAAAAACTTTTAAAAAAAAATATTAGATTTTTGAGTTTAGCTTTTTATTTACCAGTAGTGATGGGCAAATTTATTCGCCAGGCGCAATTCACGGCAAATTCCACAAATAAATTAGCGAAACCACAGCGTCAAAAAAACTGTTGCCGTTTTGCAAATTTTTCACTGTGTAGCGAATTTCACCCTAAAACACCCCAAATTCGCCCATCACTATTTACCAGCTCTCCAGATTGCAATTTCAGCAATTTGGTTGGTAGGGCCCAAATTACCCTAGCAGCCACACACTGATTTTAATAAGATATTAGAATATGAATAGAAAAACGAGTAATAAAAACTAGCAATAACCATACATGTGTAGCCTTATAGAGCATTTGTTTTTTAGATGGGGTCAGTTGACCCCCTTTTGAAAGCTGAAAATGGTCAGAAGAAAAATGCAAATAATTAAAAAAAATTTAAGACCAATTGAAAATTATCTTAGAACTGACTATTCTATAACATACGAAAAGTTAATTTAAAGGTGAACCGCCCCTTTAAGGTTAATTTCTTAAAATTAATTATTAAGATTAGAGATCAGTAGTGATGGGTGAATCTATGCCGATTTGCAAAACAGAGAAAAATTTGCAAAAAGCATTGAAGTCAATAGGCGTCAAAATAATTTTAAAATTTTTTATATGCGCAACTATTTTGTCCAAATGCATTAAAGTCAATGGGCGTCTGAATACGTTTTTATGCGTGCGACAATTCTGACGCTCAAAAAAAAAAAAGAGTCATGGTAAATTTCCACTTGTGAATAGGGTTGCCACCTTTTATAATTTTTTTTTAGTGGCTGCTGGGGGGCGGGGCCTCAAAGGGGCGGGGCGTGACATCAAAAGGGACAGGGCGTGATGTCAAAAGGGGCGGGGCCACACCATGGACACCATGGACTCTAGAAGAGGCAAAAGAAAAGGTAAATTGCAGGGGATTGGGGGCAGGCCGAGGGCTCCTTTTGATCGTATTACAAATTTACCGGCAGCTACATTGCCGGTAAATTTGTAATACCGGCCCCGGCCTTGGCAGGTATTTTACCGACTAGGCCGGTAAAATACCGGCCGGGTGGCAACCCTACTTGTGATTTTTCACCACAGTTTCACGAAAATGGCGAAATGTGGAAATTCACTGTGAATCCATGACTGGCGAAAAAATTCGCCCATCACTATAGATCAGTTGTGAGGTTTATTAATCAACAGAAAGCAAATTTACACCTGAGCAGTAACCTAAAGCATCCAATCAATAATTATTTTTATATTGCCAGCAAGCTGCAGGTAGAACAATCAAAACATATATTTGATTGATTGCCATGGTTTTCAGTCCAGGTGGCATTTTATGGTGGTCCCATAAACATTTGTGTTCTTTCTACTTGAATTTTAATTACAACATCATTAGACAATACTCATTCCTCTCTGTTTAATAAGTATGGGAGTGGTTCTTTAACTGTGGGATTGACTTTAAGGGGATTAAAAATGCCTTTCTTGCATTATTTTCCGGGAATTACAGCTACGTTTCAGGCACTTCCTTGGCCCTTTATCAAGTTTGATAAAGGGCCAAGGAAGTGCCAGAAATGTAGCTGTAATGCCTGGAAAATAATGCAAGAAAGGCATTTTTAATTCAAAGAAATTGAGTAGTGCTGTTTCATATTGAATGCTGTATACGCCAGTGAAAGTGGCTACTGGAGAAACCTGCACTACTACTGAAGTTGGGAGTTTGTTGTGCTGACTACTTGCTGCTGAACTGACTTTAAATGGAATAGACCGATAGTCAAGTATAGGGAGTTTGGTATTTGCTGTCCTGAATACCCCTTGTTCCTGATAGAAGTTGTATTGCATGGTAGATCTAAATATCGACTTTGGCCTCCATACTGTTTTGTTTTGTTTGAAACCTTGGTATTATGGTATTGGACTTGCCCCTTTAGTTAGTTTTGCCTGTACCTATCTTTCCTTCCTGTGCCTAAAGAAATGGGGAATCCTGTCTTGCAAATACCTCTATTATCTCTTCCGAATGACTGGGTTCCTTTTCAGTCTTCACATCTCAACCCAGAAGCCAATATGTCTAAATGGTTCATTTCTAGTGACGTTTCGCTTCACCGGAAAATTTATCAATTTAACGCAAAATTTGCAAAATGTCGAAAAATTATGAAACGCATTTGGTCCAAATGCATTAAAGTCAATGGGTGTCTGAAAAACTTTGATTCTGAACAATTTTTATGTGCATGCCAATTTTGACACGTGCCTTTTTTCTTTATTCTGCTGAGGCTTATTTTTACGCTGGCAAATTGTTGCCGCAGTTTTGCAAATGAATTTGATTGCAGCGAAACACAGAAATTCACCGCAAATTAGTGTCTGGCGAATTTATTCACCCATCACTATTCATTTTATAATCTATGTGGGTGCTAAGATAAAAAGGGTAACTATGATGCATTGAAGGGGGAAGGTTCATGTATGAAAATCTAGGGGCCCATTTACTTAGCTCGAGTGAAGGAATAGAGGGTAAAAAACTTCGAATTTCGAAATGTTTTTTTTTTGGCTACTTCGACCATCGACTACGACTTTGACTTCAAATCGACCGATTGGAACTAAAAATCGTTCGACTATTCGACCATTCGATAGTCGAAGTACTGTCTCTTTAAAAAAAAAACTTCGACCCCCCCTAGTTCGCCACCTAAAACCTACCGAAGTCAACGATTTTTCGTTCGATCGAACAATTTTTCGTTCGATCGAACGAATTGCAGAAATCCTTCGACTTCGATATTTGAAGCCGAAGGATTTACATTCGGCAGTTGAATATCGAGGGTCGACCATATGTAAATCTGCTCCGTAGTGTTGAGATTTGGAGTGTTGCTACTGTAGGGTACTTTAAGCAAGCAGATTATGGGATCTTAATGGGTAAAATTGCAATAGTTTTTCTCAAAGTACCATTCCAAAAGGAATACAATGATTACGTTTTACGTTTCTTTTATAATGTATATAATATTTTATGATTTTATCCCTTTAACGATAATGAACATAAATGGCTTCTAAGAGGGATCTCTTTTGTTTTAGTAGCAGCACAAGCTGAATAAATAATGCTGCATCCCAAGCAGCTCTGCATCATTAGCACAGAGAGAAACTGCATTGACCATTGTTAGTTCTGTTTGCCTATAGTTGAGTGATTGATTACAATATTTTTTGGCATCGAGCAGAGCTTTCTTTTGCTCTGGAACATGTGACATTGATTGCTTTACGGAAAAATGTTTTGGTTCTCAGCAAATTGCTTAAATGCTGCCTGCTAAAATGCCAAACTCTCCTGAGATCGTTCAGGTTTCTCCTTTTTTTTTTATGCAAATTTGGCTGTTTAAGGGGCCAGGAAATTGGAAAGTGGAAAGTGATTTGGCAAGATTTACTGATTTGTTTTATTATTGCTAATACTGCTATCTCTTGTAATCTATCTTTATATTTAACCTTTAAATTCATGGTACTAACTTTCTGCTTGTTCACCACAGGGAAACCAACTAAGTTGTTCACAGAAACAGAAGAATATTGTTAGGTATCATCAGAAAACAGTCAGGGTTGCGTCAATTCAGCTGCAGAAATGAGTTCATTGGTCAGTCACTTTGATTTCGGTAGCTGCTCCTGATTACCTTGTATCCTGATCTTGGCCTGTTCTTAACCCTGCCAGCACTCTGCATGACCTAACCTTTTGCCTGGATGTAAGGAGGTAAAATATAGTTTATTTATTATGTAAATAGTTCTGGCAATATTCATAACCTCCTACGGGGGGAACCTCCCCCCGTAGGAGGTTATATAAGGAAGTGCAGGGCTTTATAGCAAGGACAGGAGTGTAAGTTTGGGGTACTGGCCCTGTGGCAATTGTGCACCAGACAGGGAAGAGAACATGTAGGCACTAGGTTAGTGGCAGCCTTATGGGACTGTTGTAGCTGGTGATCCGGAGGAAGCTTGGGCACTGTGCCGCTCAAGGGACAAGCTATATCAGTATGAACACTGTTGACACCAGTTTTGGTGACTCTGATGGGGATGATAATGGACCTTCGACTTCACATTCTGTGCCACCTGACTTTGCACCCATTGATGCTGTTCAGGATTAATCTTTTTTAGATCCAACCAACAGGAAGCTTCCCCCTTCAGGATGGGTCAGAAGAAAAGGTAATCAACATGGCGGGGGCAGAAGAGGCCAAGGCTACAAAGCATAGACGTGTGTATCTTTAATCCTTCAAATCACACCATAACTTCAGCAGAGACATCACAAATTAGGTAGTGGTTTATCTTTTATGCCTATGTTTAAACCAAAATCTTTAGACTGTGAAGTTAAACATTTTAAACTTAGTCGCTCAATTTGTCCTTAAAGGGATACTGTCATGGGAATTTTTTTTTTTCAAAATGAATCAGTTAATAGTGCTGCACCAGCAGAATTCTGCACTGAAATCCATTTCTCCAAAGAGCAAACAGATTTTTTTATATTCAATTTTGAAATCTGACATGGGGCTAGACATATTGTCAATATCCCAGCTGCCCCAAGTCATGTGCCTTGTGCTCTGATAAACTTCAATCACTCTTTACTGCTGTACTGCAAGTTGGAGTGATATCACCCCCCTCCCTTTCCTCCCCAGCAGCCAAACAAAAGAACAATGGCAAGGTAACCAGATAGCAGCTCCCTAACACAAGATAACAGCTGCCTGGTAGATCTAAGAACAACACTCAATAGTAAAAACCCATGTCCCACTGAGACACATTCAGTTACATTGAGAAGGAAAAACAGCAGCCTGCCAGAAAGCATTTCTCTCCTAAAGTGCAGGCACAAGTCACATGACAGGGGCAGCTGGGAAATTGACAAAATGTCTAGCCCCATGTCAGATTTCAAAATTGAATATAAAAAAATCTGTTTGCTCTTTTGAGTAATGGATTTCAGTGCAGAATTCTGCTGGAGCAGCACTATTAACTGATGCGTTTTGAAAAAAAACAATTTATAAGATACTGTATGGCTAACCACTGTCATATATATATATATATATATATATATATATATATATATATATATATATATATATATATATATATATATATATATATACACTATATATACATTTTGGGAGTATTTCAAAAAATTGGTATAGGTTTAAGGAAGTAAAATTAGTAATCAAGAATAATGTACCAAATGTATTTCTTTATATACAAACTTATTTAGCTTCAGTAAGCCCAAATGTTCTTTTAGCTGAGGTTGTTCTGAAAACTCACTGCCACTTAAAAGCACTTAGAATTTTATGCATAGGTCATACCTTTCTGCAGTAGAAAGGATATTGATCAGGGGACAATATCACAATATCAATATCAGAGGGGATGTATTTCGGTGCCAAATGTAAAGACCAAACATTGCAGTGAAGACGATGCTCAAAACAAAACAATACAAGTAACATCAGTGCGTTTCACAGAGGCAGCGATCATAAAGGTACATAAAGGTCAATTTGTACTATCTTGTTTATTGATAATTTTATAGTGACTCCTAAATGGCAACTGGTGTACCTTGTTCTCAACTACTTTATAAGTAATCCCTGAACACTGATATGGGACAATTGGGAGCCTCTGGCAAAGGAGCTCCAGTTGTAAATTTTCTTTTGATATTTATTGTGCTTTTTACAGGCAGTAAAATCGTTATTTTATTTGATAGCCACCAGCAGCTATTTTATGTTCTCCAGGAGGATTGTATATATGCACTTTTAAAATGTATATTGTATACTAAACAAATGCTTATAAAACTGGCTTTTTATTAATTTGCACATTTATTAATACTGTTCCCATTGTGGTCATTTTAGTATGTTGAAAACCTTTGGATTTATCTCTATCTTTAAAACTGTGCTGCTAATGTTTAGTACAGTACTACCACACTTGTAAGAAGTGTCTCTAGTTGAATGCATTATACATTTGTATTTCTGTAATGCAGGAAAGCTATGCACTGGCCAACTTGTAATCAATGACTGAGAGACTAAATGGAGTACCAGACAAATTTTAGTTTTTGTTAGAGGCTTCAAGGAAGGATCATGCCACAAAGCATGATGCTTATGTGTACGGTATATGGTATTTAGCAGATATATGGATGAATCACAAAGTTTTTAGGGATAACTTTCCCCTGTGTTTGTTCTCCAGCTGTGAGTCCTCGTAAATGTTGCCTATAGCAACCTATGCAACGTTTGATCTACTGTAGTTTTAACCAATCAGTAAATAGCATTTAAATGAGAAGGAAAGTCCTGTCATATATGGGGGTGCCAAAAGTTAAGAAGCCCCAAGTGATCGCATTTACTTACTTGACACCCCGGCCAGTGCTCCTATCAGCAGAAAACTGTGTCGACCCAGGAATCTTCCCGTGAGCCGAACAGCCATTGTTTTCCTGCTACTTCTTTCTTCAAATTTCCCGGGGCAGACACATGCGCAGTAGAATGAAATAGCCGGCTTTTCACTTTAATGCGCATCCGCCAGAAGACGGTCCGTGGTGCTCGCTGGAAGAATCCTGGGCCGGTGCTGTTTTCTCCTGATGGGAGCGCTGGCCCAGGGCGTCAGGTAAGTAAATGCAACCACTTGGGAGTGCCTAACTTTTTCCACCCCCAAGTATAACAAGACTTTAATTCTCCCATAAAGGAGAACTAAACCCTAAAAAGTAATATGACTAAAAATGCCATATTTTATATACTGAACTTATGGGCCCAGCCTAAAGTTTCAGCTTGTCAATAGCAGCAATGATCCAGAACTCCAAACTTGTCACAGGGGGTCACCATCTTGGAAAGTGTCTGCAACACTCACATCTGCTGTTGAGAAGCTAATCTTAGGGGTTGTCACTAATTATCAAGCAGAAAATGAGGTTGGTCTGTAATATAAGCTGATGTCACAAGGCTGATTATTAAAGTCTCATGCTAGTTGCACTGGTTTCTGTGCTGCCATGTAATAATTATCTGTATTAATTACTAATCAGCCTTATATTGTGACATTTCAATTCTATGTGCAGGTCCGGACTGAGAACTAAAATAGGCCCTGGCATTTCAGGTACACAGAGGCCCAATCAGCCCACATAGAGGCCCAAACAGCCCCCACCAGCCCACTAAATACTGACTTTCTATGGGACCTTATAACAGCCCCTCTGGAATTTGCCAGAACCCACAGATTGCCAGTCCAGGCCTGTCTATGTGTACTGTATATTGTGAGTGGGTCCCTCAGTAAGTGACAGCAGCACATAGAATGTGCAGTGAATAGGCAGAAAAGATGATGGGGGCTACATCTTTGTAGACACAGATCTTTACTGCTAAAGGGCTGTGATGGAGGGGGCAGTTGAACATGGGTCCAACCTGAATTGCAAGGAGGTTTATAAGTGGGAGTTATGTATTTATTTAGGGTTTTGGATATTCTTGTATATTTTAATATCAAAACATGCTTGATGTATCACTAACACTTTACCTAAACTCGCCAAACTAACTATTTTTATGTAAATAAAAACATATAATCTTTTTGGATGTCAAGGATTTATTCTAACAATCTATTTTTTTAAACAAATATAAATAAATTATTTTTAAATACAATTATGTATGAATGTATGACCATTTAATACTCAACAATTACATAACTGAATTGAACTTACTTGTTGCAGCATTGCAACAGAATGAAATCCCATGGTTCTCTGCCTCCATCTCTAAACTATTTGAGAGCCATATCCCAGGCCTCAAGGTTACACTAATATAATACCAAAATAAACAAACCAGCTCCAAATAATATTAGGGAGGGTGGGTGGATAAAATAAACTAATATTTTTCAATCTTGCTAATTATTCTAAAACTATATGAAGTAAGGTGTAGTAGGCCTAGGGCTAATTTAATATCAACAGCAACAACTCAAACTCAAATATATGGTTGGTTGCTATGGGTAACTGCACTGGTGCATTTAAGCACCTATGTTAGTAAGTAGCTGGATCTATTTACAAACATAGCACCAGTGCAATCACCCATAGCAACTAATCAGGTTGATGCTTTCAATTTCTAACCTGTAATAGACTATCCAAAACTAATTGTTCCTTGTTATTGTGAACTGCAATTTAGTTTGTGTTTGTATGTCAGAACTACTCTTTCCTTTGAGTCCTTCCATTGAGTCCTTAGATTTGAGCACTTTTAAATGTCACTAAAACATATTCATATTAAAATTTGTTTAGCCAGAGTGTCTACTGAATGAAATAATTCCTCATCTCTATTATTTATAGAATATCTCTAAAATTGTTACTTTTATATTATTATTACAGTCATATAAAAGATATAGTAACCCAGCATGCCTCTGCTGCTTGCCATACAAACCTCTAGCAGCTACTAAACAGATTGTGCATTTTGATCAGGCAGTACAAAGCAGATACTAAGCACCTTGACATGAACATGGAAATTGTAGTTGGATATCATGGTGCAGCAAATAAAGTTTATCAGTATACTAATCCAAAGCCCTCATTTTACCCCCAAATCATAAAGAAACCCTGTACTACATGTGCCCTGTACTACTGATGATTGAGATTGGATTTATGCTTTTAAGGATACTCCCCCAATAAACTAGTTAAACTAGCAAACTCTGCTTACTTTAAGCATTTGAGATACTACACTTATATGCGGCAGTCATGTTATGTAACGGTTTGTCCCACAAAACTGCGTTTATATTTTGACTTCAGTATACTTGTGGCATAGGTTACTATGTCGCAGATTCACTAACCGTTGAAAAGTCGCCACCCAGCGCTACACTTCGCCAGGTGAAAATTCGCTAAGACAACACTAATTCACTAAAATGCGGAGTTTCGTCATGGGGGCCGAATGTTAGCGACTTTTCGCTAGCGTTACTTCGCCAATGCGAGCAAATCAAAGTGAAAATGTGCTTGTTTTCTAGTGCTAGCAAATTCACTAGAGGTCTTGAATTTGCAATTAAACTTGAATGGACAGCAAATTTAACAGCAAATACATACATTTCCACTGTTAATTACACAAGTTCAGGGAACCTTAATAATGACAATAGAGATGTTATAATGCCCTACACATGAGCCCACTGTATAATTAATGTTCCATATGTTAGAAAATGTATGGGGGAAACCGGTTACCCAAAAAACATTTTTTAATGACTTATGCAGGCTATCACTCTGCAAAAAGGAAAAAATGCCAGCGTTTTTGAACTGGTTTTTCCACTAAAGAATATGCTGTAAGTAACAGAAGATTGAGGAAAATCTATGCACTTCGCCTGGTCTGAGCTGATGAAGGAAAGTCTGGCGAAAGCGGTAACATTTAGTAACACCCCCATTTTAGTGAATTTGCGGAGTAATGTCCATTCGCCAGAGCGAATTGTCGCCTGGCGACAGAGTGCGAATGAGCGCTAGCGCCTATCTGCATCACTAGTGAATTGGCACCTGCACCCGTAACGCTGGTGAATTGTCGGCAGCGTTTGCCACTTTGCCCTTTAGTAAACCTGCCCCTACATCGACAGGCCAAGAGGTAGTGGCAGACATGGCAAGTATCTTTTTGTCCCCCACTCTGTCCCACTCGCCACCCCTTTTGGCATCTAACACCTCCTGCTCAGCACAACACCTCCCCTTCATCTTGCAAATTCCTGACCCCACCACTAGACCACCTATTTCCCTCCCACTCATGTTTATCTTTTCAGAAACTTTCAGTGGGAACGGGAACAGCTTCCTACCGCTAGCTTCTACTTTGAATAGGTTGCTCTGTTAGGTCTTTGATGGAAATGTAAGTTCCTCTACTTTTTAATTTGCATGAGTTGTAAATAATCACATCTAATGTTACATCATTGTATCATCGTTACATCATTGATTTTGGACCCCCTCCCACATGACAATGTAAAATAATTCAAAAATCCCAGTTTCTACATTCCACAACAGAATTGATAATGTCATCAAATTCGGTTTTTAAACCATTCACAATCTTTTCTTTAATATCATGTTTTTTTAAATGGTAAAGTAAGCCTAATGGAGATATATATAAAAGGATACCCATTATAACTAAAGCTTCGAGTATTCTACCTGTTACTAATAAAATAAATGTATTCAGCAAATTCTAATGAGGACTGACAAAAATGTGTTGCTTTTCTAGAGCCGCGCAGATCTTGCTAGTGCTGACAAGCTGAATGATTTAATGTATGCAGATAACAGGTCTACAAAGCACTAAATGTAAAATTTCTCTGTCCTCAGCAAAACATAATGACCATGAAATGTCATTCATTCCACAAGTAAGTCTGACGTTTAATATATTACAATTCTCTGTCTTAAAGTCTCCGAGCTTACAAAAGAATATTCCAGAAAAAAAAATGTATTTGCAGCTCTAAGTACCTGTAACATCAAAGCAATTTCCTAGAGACTGAAGCTTTGCATTATATTGTCTTGCTTTGTCTGTTTTGCAGTGCTGAATATTAAAATGATGTTCTTGCTTCTGCAGAGTAAAGCGACATTTATTTTGAGTCTGTGATTTGGTCAGAAAAACAAAAGCGGTGACTTCCGACGCCAGAGGAAATGACCTGGAATGTTTCAAGGCTTACTAATAAGTCTATTAAGTAAGTGATTGACCCAAAGCAAAGTATATAATATAAAAAGACAGATTTATTTAGCCAGTTAACGATTGGATATTATGCTGCTCAGAAGTTGCTGCTAAGGGACATTGTTTCAAGAGCTTTGTCAATGTCAGTCTTATTTAAATTTCATGTTAACTTGAATAATGTCTACAAAATATACATTGTGAATGGAGGGTTTTCACCTTCAGCCATGGTGGCATGAAAAGAAAATGGCAACCGCTTATCTCATGGCCGTCCACAGAAAAATTTCCAAGGGGGGGGGGGGACAAGAAAGAAAACATATTACTTGTACCCATACTTTGGTTTCCACACAAACCTAACAACAGCTTTTCTATAAATATATAAAGTAGTGACTGTATAGTGTACAGCATTGCCATTCTATTAGTGACACAATCTCATTGTTTGCCAGGACAGCACTAGGTCTAACAATGAGGTGGATACAGGACAGGAGCAGGAGAGGGGGATGAGGTGCAAAAATATATATTATAATATTATAGATATTTCTATATATACAAATATATAGAGTGAGGCAGAGAGTTATTAGAGAGGAAGAGGTGAGTGTGGGGGTAACTCAGCATAATGAGAAGGGAAAGGGTAAAAAAGGAGAGTGAATAGAGTGAGGCAATGGATAGGTGGGGGATTCAATGGAGCAGCAGTGGTAACAGGGGTTAATGTGCTTTGTGGCAAATACACTGAGAGAATGGTTATAGGCAAAACCCACAGCCAACCTGTACCTATAAGATTGAATAATGAATGTAGTTGCACAGATATACACAGGTTCATTATAGTCTCTATAACACACACATAGTCTGTCAGACCTTCTTACACACAGTTGCCCTTACACACATTTACACACAGACATAGATACACACATATACACAGACATGGACACTCTAAGCTTCACACTCATCTGCCCTGGGAAAGAAGCTGCTTCATCAGGAAGAAGATTCTCTACTGTGATTTTCCCATTCCTCACACAGTTGAGAAGCCACAGAGAGAAGAGTTGGAGCTAAATCCTGACTGCTGCTCTGAGTAGAAAAATAAGCATTGGGATGGTCCATTATTTGAAGAGGTGCTGACTAGAAGATGTAAGACTTTTATAAGCTTATTGCAGGTTGTTAATGTTAATTTTAAGAAATGTGTTCATATAAAAAAAGAACAAAACAATATGTGTATAACTATGGCAAGAAAATATCCTTTATTATAAAGTGCAAGTTTCACTAGTGATGAGCGAATTTATTCACCATGCGCAAATTTGCGGGGAATTTCCACGTTTTGCTGCCAGCGAATAAATTCGCAAAATTGTAGCAGAAATTCCTGGCGTCAGAATTGTCGCCAGCGTCAAAAATATTTGGACCCCGGGATCAAAATTTGCGTTTCACAATTTTTCACCCTTTTGCGAATTTTTCGGGAAATTCACGAATTTTTCAGCAAAGCGAAACGGGAGAAATTCGCCCATCACTAGTGTCCACCCCTTATCCATATCTGTGGACGCCCATGGCTTATTTTTATAAATCTTCACCACTAAACCAAAGTCAATAACCAGTATTATAGGGAAAGTTTAGGGCAAATGTATTCAAATTCCAAATTTCATTTGTGCTTTAAAGAAAATCACAGACACAAATGTTACCTTGAGTTTTTTCAAATTTGAGTTTTACAATTAAAAAAAGAATCTAGAAAAATTCCAATAAAAAAAAAATTCAGCAACTAAAACTTGGCAAGCTACTGTTGATGTCAATGTAAGGTGTAAGTCAAACATTCATGCTGTTTTATTCGTTTTAGTTTTTTTAAACAGTCAAATTAATTTTAATTAATAGAACAATGTAATTTTCTCTGCAGTTTTCTCTGAGTTTTTCTGATTTAAGTTTTGAGAAAAAATTGAAAAAACGAAAAACGGCTCCACCGTGATACATGTGTTTTTTTTTTACCTGATATGATACAGTACATAAAATATGTTCGTTTAGTTCAAAGCATTTAGTGCAAGAAAAATCACCCACTAAATTCAATGCATTTGGCATGAGATAAATGGGAGCAAAAAGCTTCCATTGAATCCAATGCACGGTGTGCAAGATAAAGCCTATTGTATTTGTATTGTATTTGGGACAATTTTGGTAAAAAAAAAAAAAATTCTGTGGTTTCCCTTATTTATCAAAGAATAGAAACAGGGCAGTTGCGCTCATCACTATTAAGAAACAATATGAAAAATATGAAAATAGACCAACTACAAAAAGTAATACAATACAGGTATAAGACCTGTTATCCAGAATGCTCGGGACCTGGTATTTTCCGGATAACGGATCTTTCCGTAATTTGGGTCTTCGTGCCTTAAATCTACTAGAAATTCATTTAAACATGAAATAAACCCAATAGGCTGGTTTTGCTTCCAATAAGGATTACTTATATCTTAGTTGGGATCAAGTACAAGGTACTGTTTTATTATTACAGAGGAAAGGGAAATCATTTTCAAAAATTTGGACTATTTGGATAAAATGGAGTCTATGAGACTTTCGGAGCTTTCAGGATATCGGGTTTCCGGATAAGGGATCCTATACCTGTATAATTTTCTTATTCATACTAGAGATAAGCTTTGGGGTAAATATCTCATTCAGCCCTTTTCTGTTTGTTATGGTTGTGTCCCACAAAAAGCAGTGCCCAACTATTTTGCCATGGAAAAGCTCATGAAAAGTTATCCCCTATATGCAGGTAATGGGCTATCCCGATATGTACTTTTCAATCCTTCTCAGTAAGAATTCTATATAAAATGCTGTTGAACTAGAATGATAGAAAAGTGATGTGAAATTCCAATCATTGAAACATCTATATGGAATAATGGCATATAAAATTAAAACATGTTAACAGTGACCTTGGACAGTGATTACATAAAGGCAAAGTGTTCAAGGCATTTATGTGGATCACAAAACTCTTAAGGTGACTCGTTGCTTAGTATCCTTTATAATTTTCAGCAGGGGGGATAATTGCTCATCATAGAATGATTAGTAGTTTTGGAGAAAGAAAACAGAATTCAACCTATAGTATTAAACGTGTTTGAAATTTAGCAGCCTGCTGATCTGTGTTTTTTTCAGGTCATGGAATTCTGAGATGAGTTGTTAAATATATTGGTTTAATAGACAAAGCTATGCATGACCTAATAATTAACTTGCTTTAGAGGGAAGTCATGAGTTATAATTGGTGTTTGGCGGTGTCACTTGTAACATATGACTCACTGAAATGCGTGTGTTGTAAGAAACATTGTAACTTGGTTGTAAAATAAAATATTGAAAGTCACCCATGGCTTGTAGAAAGGCTTTACAGACTAGAGTGGCCATTTTCACATGCATTGGTAGTTTTTTGGTCAAATGGCAGCACTCATGATAATGATAGAGAATACAATCCCCCCCCCCATGACTTGGATGTATTCTATTCTCAAACTATCCTTGGTCACTAGTATCCTGGCCTTGAGGGCAGAGCCAGCTGCTTGGCTGTAAGAGCAGTTCTTAGTCTTTCTGCTGTGAAGCAGTATCCCTATACTCTACCACTAGTAACTGCCCTTTTACAAGTCTATATTTGTGCTTCAAATGGATGCAAATGCAGTGTCATGTGCATCTGACTTGCTGCAATTCTAGATATACAAGACATTATGGGTTAAAAAAATGTGATTTGCTACCGATTTGCTTGTAGTCATTACCCTTTAGAACTTTATAATATTGTGGAATTATACTGTTGGGTTTATTTTCTATTAATTACAGATTAACAGTAATTATATGATGATATATATGAAAGCGGTAGGAGGCCCTGCAAAGAGTTTTGGATTGCCCTTGGAGGCCCAAAAAGAGATTTTGGGTGGAGACCTGACCTTTGCAGCCTAAAAAAGTGGTGCACAGCCATTAAAAGTTCTTTAATAGGTAGCCAGTCTGGATGGTCACCATATCAAAGATACTTGGACCTGCAGAGGAGCAGAAGCTGTGGCAGACATGCTGTAGGTGTCTACAGGCCTATAATTAGAAGACTGATGACTAGAAATGAGTGTACAGACAATGCTGTCATTAGTATATGGTGACCAAATACATATGTATTAGGAGACACGTCTATAAATGAGGCTCTTTCACACCCGCAGACCCAAACATTACATGCATCCACCTATGCAGCACTACACATTTCACCACATACACAGCTTCCTCAGGGGCCTAAGTGACAAGCACCATCAATCTCACCAACTAAATAGGCTTCCAATGGCATCCTTTGGAGCCTATTTAGTTGGCAAGATTGATAGCACTCATCACTTATTCCCCTGAAGAAGCCACCTATGTGGTGAAACATGTAGGGCTGCATAGGTGGACTTGGTGTCTTTTGGATTAGTCCCACCAGTCCCGACATAGACAGGCAGTAAAAACTTAACTGGCGGTTGGGAAAGGGAGGTTGAGGGTGTTATGCCCTGGTGACTTTAATTGACATTGCACACTGTAATGAGATGCTGGATCTACTATTAATATAACAATTTAGTTAATAATGGTTTTTGGGGCTTTACCCTATGCCACACACAACAAGTGTGTTTTAAACCAGTATCGGCATGCTTCTAGTTTACAGAGGTGTGTGCACCTGAACTGACCTACTTTTGAGTAAAGGGATAAAAGAGACAAATCCCATAACTCTAATATTTTCTTTTTTTGTGTTCATTAGTATATGGCGTTTAAAATGACAGTGACTACAAACAAATTGGAAATTTGAAATGAACTGTTATTGCCTGCAAGTTCCCTTTTAACAATAGGAACTTTATTAGCAATGCTAATTTACTTTATTTTACTACTTTACAAAGCTAAGCTAAATGCCACTGATAGAGTTAGTTAGTCAGCGTCATTTAAAAAAGATAAGTTAGATTTAGTATGAGATGTCCATTGTTCTTAATGGTGGACAGAGTGCAATATGACTGTAATAACTGCAATGCTTTACTGTATACTGGATGCAGGCCTGGATTTGTGGAAAGGCCCGGGTCTAGGGCAGCAGGATTTTAGGGGGCGGCATGCTGCCCAACCACAACCACATTGGTTCAAAAACACGGTGGATGCGCAGGAGATACAAGGGGACAGGGGCGACGAATGGTAGTGGGCCTAGGGGCGCCCACTATGTAAATCTGTCCCTGACTGTATGTTAGCATTATTAAATGTTATTGCTCTTCATGGGGCCAGAGTGTAATATCTATTTTGTCACAAGTGCGTTAAATATTAATATCCTTATAGTCCTTGATTTTGATCTGGGCAATGAAATCAGTAACCTACACATCTCAATTTAAAATAATGATGCAAAAACAGGTGAAATATATGAGTGACCATAATATTCCTACTGTTTGTCAAAGGTTAAATGAAAAATCATTTGCTTCTGAAATGAAATGTACTCAAAGAGAACTCAAGAATAACAACCTTAATCGTCCGTTCGGAGGGGGATATGTATGAGGTCAAAATCAGCCCAAAGGCAAAACTTGTGAGGTCCATGAAGCCCATTCCAGTCCATGAAAAGACTTGTGTACTTTTTTTTACATGACCTGGAATAACACTGATGGTGATAAGGCATAACATAATAACCCTGATGAAATATAGTTAATGCAATCATCATGGGATGGATGGGATGGTAATGAGTGATGAAATTAATTATGACAAATGAAGTCCTTCACAATACTTGGCTAGAAAGAAAAAGGATGCATAACGAAAAGATGGAGTAACTCATCAACAGCTGTTTGCTCCTGCTTGTATCCAGCCAGCATTTGAACTAGTATGCACTTTTATTTGTATTTTATGCCATTTGCCAGGGCTCAAATTAGTATGCATTCTTATTCTAATTTTATCCTTGCCAGCCAATTCTCAACCTAGTACTAATTCTTATTTTTTATTCCTTTTGTCACAGCCAGTGCTCAAATCAGTATGTATTTTTTTTTATTTTATATCCATACTGGTTTTAGCATTGGTTGGATCATAATGGGAGAAAACAACTATTTGCAAGGATTGCTATAGGAATTCGAGCCTTAGCAGCCAGCAGGTACCATACTTTGCATTAGATGAGTGAGCATTGCTTAAAGCATTTAATACACTTCTTCCAGAGGGTCTAAAACATATTTCTAACTTTTAGGAAACACATTTATGCGACCATGGTCCAAAGTGACCCTTAGCAATATAAGTGCAGCACCTTAGTTCAGAATAATCAAACTTTTAGCTCAAATATAAATATTTTACATTCTTGGAAATATTAAGAATGTGCATTAAACATGAAATGGCACATTTCCACTTCTACAACTCAGAAAGCTATGAATTCAGTGTGGAAAAATGATAATTTAATAGAACAGACCAGCATTCCTCATTATAACACAGATTTCTTTCTGCTAGCCCATTAGGCATTTCCATCCTAACTATGAGCTTTCTCTAGAAATTGGAAGTATGATAGCTCATGTGGCTTGAAATTACCATGTTATATTCTAGGTATATAAAACAAAGCACACAATTTTTCCTTCCAGTGCACACTAAAGCTGGAACTCATGAGCTCAACTGCACAGACTGTGCTTAGATTTATTCGGCATTACAATAATAGGGGTTTTGTTATGTAAAGCGGACAATGTATGCTGAACATCACTGAGAGCTACAGAAAAACTGTGAGTCCTCTCCTATAAAATATACACTATATTGTCCATAAGTAAATATTTGCAAAGTTTAAATATATAAACTGATTTCAGTGCAACATGCCCTGCAATGATCAAAAATTAATGTAATTGCAGGATCTCTGTGATCAAAAACATTTTGTATCTATGCCTAGAAAAAAGGTGTAATGTCTAGTGAATTAGGGTAGTTTTTGAAATGTTATCAAAGAAAAGGCTTCAAAACTGTTTCATAATATGTAATTTTATTTAAAAAGACATATTTTTTGTAGTAAAAGAACACTATTAATTAGAAGTGCAAAAAATTTGAATTGCGGATAATAATGTAACTTCAATAAATGCTAATTCAATGGAAATCGATTGAGATACAGAAAATAAATAAGAATTGCCATTTATTTTGACACTTCCTAGAAAATAGCTCAAGGCTTTTCCTCATTAGGGATTGGGCACCTTGTTAAATAGGTACCAGTGATTTTAGATCTTTCAAGTTCAAACTTGCTTAGTGTTGTTGGGTTAGGCAGTTGACATTTGTGCAAGTTTCACAGAGTCTGTATTGAATTAAGATTAAATCTTTGACTAGGCCTTTGTAGATTATTTATTTTTTGTTCTTGAGCTACTCCAGTATTATCTGGCTTTGTGTTTGAAATCCTGATCCTGCTATAAGATTCCATAAGCTTTCTTCCAAGCTTAAGTTTTAAGCAGACTTAGGTTCTCTGGCATTATATCCCTGTATTCTGCAATATCCATAATTTGTTTTATTTTAACAAGAAGCCCAGTACCTGAAAGTGAAAAGCAACCCCACATTATGATGCTACCACCACCATTGGTTTCCACCACACTGATTGCTTGCAACCCTTGTAGAACAATGTTTAGTGATGGGCGAATTTATTCGCCAGGCGCGAATTCGCGGCGAATTTGCACGTTTCGCCGCCAGCGAATAAATTTGCAAAACGCCAGCGAAAATTCGCGGCAAAAATTTGCCGGCGTCAAAAAAAAATTTCCGAAAAAACGGACGCCGGCGCCAAAAACGGGCGCCGGCGTCAAAAACGAGACGCCGGTGCTGTTTCGCGAATTTTTCGCCGTTTCGCGAAATTCGCGATTTTTTCGGCGAAGCTAAACGGCGCAAATTCGCCCATCACTAACAATGTTCAATTTTGGTCACCTCTGAACACAGCATTTTTCACTTTTCATCTGTGTTTTCTTATAGTTCTGTTTGAGCTGTGGTTTCTTTTGCTCCACCCTTATATACAAGCTGTACATAGAGTGAAGGTTTGTGGTGGTAGCATTAAGGTGTGTGGGCTGCATTTTATCAGCAGGGGTATCCCCCCTAATAGGCTGGTTAAATGCAAGACTGTAAAAATGCAGTATCGCATTTAACCAACCTATTGGGGGATAAGGAAGTATGTGCTCAGGATCAGGAGAGACATTAACTGCTAAGCTAAGGCAAAATGTGTAGGCTGAGCTTGTAATAACATATAGAAGCCTGGATACATTTCTATAACAGACATATATATGCAATAGAAAAAAACATGGTATGATGGGACTTTAACTATGTAAAGAACTGCACATTTGGTTGTTCTATAGAATGGAATATATACAGTAGATGCAGCAAACATCTTCTACTTGGTTCAGAAGGAACACCATATCCCATCATATCACTGAAATACTGTAGATTTTTTACATGAATACTGTGCCATATCATGTACCATGTGAACTGTATAGTGTGAAAACAAAATTTGCTCCATATTTACATACTTCCGTAGCACACAATATCCTCAAATTATCAGTATCACAAGGTACACAGACCAATTATCGAAGAAAATATTTTCTCTCTCAGTCTATGATATAAGTTTTGGACCTGTATTTTACCTTCACGACTAGTTACTGAAACATCCTACTTATTGGCCTCTCTGCTGCCTTCACATCCCCCTTGCAATCTGTTATCAGCTTTCCTGACAGAAAATCCAATCCTTCTTTTAAAGAAGCACCTTCTCTTAACTTCTAATATATCTTACCTGGCATAATACATTTGTTAAAAAATCATCCTTCTGCAAAAACTACCTTATATTTTATCTTAAATATTTTTTATGTACCAGACTGTCTACGAGACTGTCTATTCTCTACTTACAAAGACTGTTTTTGCAGTCTTTATATACCAGCCTTTTCTTAAGGTTAGCAGACCTTGCAGAATGTTATTTGGCCTTAAGGACCAAGCAACTTCTGGATCATTTCTTAGTAAGCAATTTCTGCAGACGGTCCTTCATTCTCATTAATGGCAGATGGTTTTGTGGACAGAAAATATGTCCTGGAGATGCATTCTTATCAGTACAGAGGCAGGCCATTGACCAACATAGAAGTGACAGGAGCAAAAACTCGCTTCCTTCATATGACTGTCCTTGTTTGGGCTACTGGCTTAGTGATAACATAACTGAAATGTGTTTATGTACATGAGAAGCCATGTCTCACTCTTTTGTCTGTAGACAACATCAATTTGGTTCTTCTTTCTTTTGCTGTTCCAATAAACCTCCTGATCTAACTCATGACCATTCTTGCATTTTCTCATGCATTTTTGTATGACCAGGCTAAATAAACAAATAAAATATTAAATTAAAGTACTTGTAGTGGTATGACTATATCTCTCCTACAGGTTTCTCCACAAATCCAAATTCTATGTAGATTGTGAGCAAAATGACTAGTAAGTATCTGCTAGCTCCTACTTAGTTTATATTAAAAATGTTTAACATTTGCCATGTTACCAAATGTGTTCATGATTCACCACCAAGGGGCCCATTTATTTAGCTCGAGTGAAGGAATAGAAGAAAAAATACTTCGAATTTCGAATGGTCGAATATGGCTACTTCGACCTTCGACTACTACTACGACTTCGAATCGAACTATTCGAAGTCAAAATCGTTCGACTATTCGACCATTCGAAGGTCGAAGTACTGTCTCTTTAAAAAATTCTTCGACCCCCTAGTTTGCCACCTAAAACCTACCAAGGTCAATGTTAGCCTATGGGGAAGGTCCCCATAGGCTTCCTAACAATCTTCTGATCGAAGGAATATCCTTCGATCGATGGATTAAAATCCTTCGAATCGATTCGAAGGATTTAATTGTTCGATCAAACGATTATTCCTTTGATCTTTTGAATAGCGCTAAATCCTTCTACTTCGATATTCGAAGTCGAAGGATTTCAATTCAGCAGTCGAATATCGAGGGTTAATTAACCCTCGATATTCGACCCAAGGTAAATTTGCCCCCAAATGTTAGTTACAAGGTTGAATTCCCATTTCATTATAGTATCTCCTATGTCAACACAAGCAAGCGAGTAGCTGTAACTATAACGCCAAGTGAAATTCACACCTCGTTTTATTTATATGCCAGACAATTTGTTTCTCAGAAGTTCAAGTATAAGTAAAGTAACATTAAGTCTTAGTTTATTCCACTTTTTATTAATCAGTGTGAGTTTTCCTACAGTTTTGCCGGTTGTGAGGTGGCATTAACCATTATAACCCATGGCAGTATTTATTCTATAAATGTATTCTGCCAATTAAAATTCTGGAGGAAAGTCTCTAATTTTTTTAGAGGGAGAATTATTATAAATATTTATGTATTAATGGAGATATAACAATATGGCAGACTGGTCGAGAGTCATAAAATATATTTATATATTACCTTCTGTGCAAAACATGCATTTGTTATTATTGGATGCTCCCATTTCTAGTACTGCTCAATAAAACCATGATGTTGACAGTAAATTGTGGTACTTAGCAATACTGAATTGTTTTGCAGGTGGGGAACTTGCCCCTTTTATTTTAACCACCCGCGTAAAATAAAAGGGGCAAGTTCCCCGTCTGCAAATCAATATGGCTCTCTTGCCTTGATTTTTACGTATGACGTGTGCCGACCATCTAGGGAGTTCAGCACCACCAGGCAGGATTTTCATAGAAAGGAGAGGAGGTGCGGAATCTACAATTGTTGGACTTAGCAATACTAATACTATGGATGCCAAGCCTCATATTAACCAATGAAATGGTATGTTTCACAGCATAATTAATGCTTTTAACACTTGACAGCGTCAGTGAACACTAGTTATGTTTTCCATGGGCACCGACTATCAGATGGCTTTAGCAGATCACACACCTTTCATCCATATAATTATCTGCAAGTCATCTCTCGGAAATTGTTGAATGTCTCAACACATTCACTCTTCATTTAAATAAATACCAAATTTAGAACAAAAACAATTAGTGCAAACAAAAACACATTCATTTTCTATTCCAATTTGCACATTGTGAGTCATGCAAAGCATAATTTTCACCTAAAACCATCATATCATTCCCAAGTTTATTTAAAATAAACACTAATAACAATTGTTATTCTGTGATTTTATCTAACTCAAAAAAAAAGGAACGGGGGTCAATACAGACAGTATAGTTAAGCTTTGGTTTCTTTTGGAACTAAAAGTGGATGGGGAGTGTCATATGACTGCATTATTCTATAAAATTTTTGCAATGTAGATAATGATATGCAAAGACAGTTAGTGGTTGCTAAGAGGGTCACTGACCCTAGAAATCAGGCAGTGGTTTGAATGACACTCTTTAAGATAGATAACAAGAGGGCTGAATAGACACATAATAAACAGAAATGATAATAATCAGATCAGTCAGAACTATTGCAAGGCAATTAGATTATATTTTCATAAATGCTACTGCTTATACTGTATATATATATAAATACAAGAGTCCTCTGCACTCAACCCATTATCAATATATTTAAGACAGAGACATTTTGTGCATACTGCTACTGAAAAATGCCTTACCCTTTAAACAAAACAGGGATTGTTTGTCCATATATTGCAATATATTTAAGCTGGCCAACTACGTCAAAATCATCCCATATCTGGCCAGTCCTATGCTCAATTTTCGTCTGATTCATTAAGAATTCTATTGCTTCATTATACATTACATTTTACAAAGGGATTTTACCTGCAACTTACTAGCTGCTTTCAAAGTAAAACTCCCAAACTTGGCTGCCCTTTTATTAGACACCAGTGGGATCACCTGATTATAGTTGGGAAGGGTGGGAGCAACCCCCGCTAATGTTTTTAAAAATTAGTGGTGAGCACAACTTTCCCTTGTTATATATATATATATATATATATATATATATATATAGTACAAAGAAGACCAGCAACACCAGGATTTCAGTGAAAAAGTAGTATATTCATTAGTGCATATGTAGCCAACGTGACGTTTCGGTCCTCTCAGGGACCTTTCTCAAGGCAACCACACCTCTCATTACAACAAGTTTAAATTTTGCAGCTTTGGCTGATAATAAAAACAGACAGAGAATTAACTGCGGTAAATACAAATACGATCCGGTTCGGACATAGGCGAAACAAGAACTTAAAGGAGTTATTATCTTCCGCAGATCCGGTAAGCAAATACGACAGTAAACAGAGGGGTGCACAAAAAATGGGCTCATTTCAATGTGGTAATTGTGTAATGTGTAATACACTGATTCTGGGAAAGACATTCTTTCATCCACACACTGGGAAATCGTATGATATAAAGCACAGACTTACTTGTACATCCCGAAATGTGGTCTATATAATCAAATGCCCCTGCGGCCTTATATACTGCGGGAAGACTAATAGACAATTACGCGAAAGAATTAGTATGCATCGTTCAACAATTCGGGCAGCATTGGATCCAAAACCAAAGAAAAATGTTAAGCAGGATATATCCAAACAACCAGTAGCTCAGCACTGGTTGCAAGCCAAACACCCTGCCTCGTCTTTTAAATGTATGCCTATCGACTGTATCCTGGATACCCCAAGAGGGGGGAACATAGACCGCATGTTGCTCCAGAGGGAGGCATTCTGGACGTATGAATTAGATTGTGTGGCCCCAAGGGGCCTAAATACGGCATTGCAGTTAAATTGTTTTTTATCCACAGGATGAATAGATAGGCTACAGGAACCGACTAATATGGTTTATATATTCCCTGGATATGTTCATATAGGATTTATTATAGATGTATTTACCATGAATTTGTTTGAACAGAAACATATAGTAGAATATTAAATTAAATTAACTAACATGAGCATAATTTACGGAGGGGTCTTGAGCCATGACAGACTAGATACAGATGTTTATAGCACTTTATATTTTTATTGCACTTTGCACTTTTCGCACACTGAATTTATAATATATAACGGGTGTCCGATATTTAAATTTTATATAATATGATATTATAACTGTATCTTAATCACCTTTATTAATAATATGTGGGAATTCTTTATGTTATAGCATAGTTTTTAAAATGCTCAAAATTGTTTTAAAATTTTTTTAAAAAAAATCTGCATTGCACTGTTCACTTTAATAAGGTGATGTCACTTCCTTAATTGTTTATCCACTATTGGCTATTTAAACTTGTTGTAATGAGAGGTGTGGTTGCCTTGAGAAAGGTCCCTGAGAGGACCGAAACGTCACGTTGGCTACATATGCACTAATGAATATACTACTTTTTCACTGAAATCCTGGTGTTGCTGGTCTTCTTTGTACTACATATCTTTTTTACCGGGCACCCAGGTATGGAACCAAGAAGCGGTGTGCCACCCTATTGACTATATATATATATATATCTATATATATATCTATATATATATATATCTATATCTATATATATATATATATATATATATATATATATATATATATATATATATATATATATATATATATATATATATATATATATATATATATATATATATATATATATATATATATATATATATATATATATATATATATATATATATATATATATATGAAAGTTCAAGATAGACCAGTACACCAATTTCTTCAATCACCAATATTTTATTGCAACATCACTGTGCATCCTTGGAATAAATATAAATATTTTATTTGCAATATGGTGAAGAAATTGGTGTGCTGGTCCATCTTAAACTTTCATATATGTGTTATTGACCAAGCACCCACAAGAATACACAATTGGACAGAGTGCGGGTACCTTCGGAATTATTATATATACATACATACATACATACATATATATATATATATATATATATATATATATATATATATATATATATATATATATATATATATATATATATATATATATATATATATATATATATATATATATATATATATATATATATATATATAATCCAATCAAGAAAAACCAGCACCAAGGGTCTTTGAATATGAAAAAAGTTGTATTTAAAACATATGTATCACCGACGTTTTGGTCCCTGTTGGGACCTTTTTCAAGGTACAAATACATATAAAAGTGTCCATTAAATAGAAAACACACCCCCCTCATGTGATCGTGCCTGTGACATCATGTGCATTGTTAACCCCTCGTAAGGCTGAATAACAGCAATAGTGCAATATAAAACTGCTAAAATTTCTCTATAAAAAAGCTGTCAAAAAATTACATTTATAAGGGGCCGATTCACTAACTTCGAGTGAAGGATTCGAAGTAAAAAAACTTCGAATTTCAAAGTATTTTTTGGGCTACTTCGACCATCAAATGAGCTACTTCAACCTTCGACTACGACTACGACTTCGAATCGAAGGATTCGAACTAAAAATCGTTCGACTATCCGACCATTCGATAGTCGAAGTACTGTCTCTTTAAAAAAAACTTCGACCCCCTAGTTCGCCATCTAAAAGCTACCGAACTCAATGTTAGCCTATGGGGAAGGTCCCCATAGGCTTGGCTAACTTTTTTTGATCGAAGGATATTCCTTCGATCGTTGGATTTAAATCCTTCGATTCGAAGGATTTACAATCGCACTATTTGCGCTAAATCCTTCGACTTCGATATTCGAAGTCGAAGGATTTCAATTCCCAGTCGAATATCGAGGGTTAATTAACCCTCGGTATTCGACCCTTAGTGAATCAGCCCCATAGTGTACAGCTACAAATTTATGTGTAAACACATTTAAAATAATCACTAATGGATAATTTAGACCGATATAGTCTCTAATCTGTTGTATAGCTATGTGGTAATAACAACATTAGATACAATCTATTCAACATGAGTATGTATATAATAAGGGTTTACATAATAAACCCTTATTGTTAAGTATAGCTCAGATGTTAAAAATAACATTTAAATATATTGGTTGCTAGAAAGTAAGGTTAGAAAGTAACCTACACAATATATTTTTCCAACCTGGTCACTGCAGGACTTTATTAGATGAAAACAGCAAGGAAGTATCTAATTTTCATGACACAATGGTAAATTGAAAACAAGCTTCCTGATGTTTTCTCTTAAGAGAACTGAGTGCACCTATGATGCACTAAAATACTGCTCGAAGAAGATCCCTTAGATACAGATCAATACAATTATGTTTCAAAGAAGCAATGTTCATATACACAAAAAGAAAAATATCGCTCTCTTTTCTTGGAAAAGCAAAGACAATGCCAACAAAGGCAAATTTGAATTTGCCAAATGCTTTGTAAATAAGTGCTTTAACAATTTAAAGGAAATGTCTGTTCTAGTGTTTACATCTTATTATAAAGGCAACCCTCAATTCAGTTTTTAAAAGTATTTATTAATTTAAGATTGATTTTTGCCCTGCATCTTTATAGACCATATCAAACATTTTTCTGTTGACCAATTTTCGAGACCGGCTATAGAGGAGAAGGTGGGCGTCCACGCTGAAGGAGCGGCGGTGGACCCCGCTGCCCACTAGACCACCAGGGTGAGTCCTTACAGAACAGCTACGATTACATGTTGATTCAATTGAAAAGAATATTTATTCAGAGATTATAAAGTAACGTTTTCAAAACAACCAAATTTGCACAGCAAAGGTTCTTCACCTACTAACTTTAAGGGGGCTATTTACTTAACTCCAGTTGGGCTTTTTGGTTCAAAACTTTAATTTTTCTGGGTTCTTCTTTCAATTCAAATTTTTCGAGATTTATTATAGCCCAATGCAGCAAAAAGCCTGAATTCTAAAATCCGCCATCTCAGACCTACTGAGGTTGTAGAGTCAATGGTAGAGGTCCCTATCCTATTTTGAAGTTTCTGTGGTCTACACTGGAATAAGCCCAAAAATCCTCCTTTTCTGGCTTTTCTGGCAAGAATCCAAAAAAATTCAAGCTTTACAGGAAAAAGCCCATTAAAATTGAGCAATTTGGGAAAAAACTCAGAAAAATTGTACAATTAAGTTTTTGCTTGATTTTACAGAATTTTTAGCCGAAAATTAAATCAAGCTTTTTGTTAATAATAAATAAGGTCAAATCAGGTATTAGAGTTTGGTTGTAGATTTTTTATTTAAAAAATGAGATAAATTTGCATTTTGTATGGTTTTGTTCTAGGAAATCATAGGATGCATATGATTAAATGCTGGGTAAGCATGAAACGCATTAGGGTTTTTTGTGGGAACTAATGAATTTATGTAATATATATATATATATATATATATATATATATATATATATATATATATATATATATATATATATATATATATATATATATATATATATATATATATATATATATATATATATATATATACATATAATATCTTTAAATTAGATTTTTTTTTACTTTCAGAGGTCATGAGTACATTTAAGGGGTTGTTTAATAAACTCCAAATGCAAAAATCACCAAAAATTCATGTTTTTTTTTAAATAAAAATCTGACTTTTAAAAAAATCACAAATTTTTCAGAATTTATTAAAACCAGAGGATGTTTTTCTGATTTTTTTGTAAATTGAGGCCATTTGTGGTTGGCAGTTTTGTCCATTTTTTTTTTAAATTAAAAAAAAAGAGTTTGGTTCTTGCTCTACTTATAGTAACATGAAAGTAAAATAATAGTAAAATAATAGTTCATGCAGCCAATTAATTTGTGCAGAAGAAACGTCATCTCTGCACTATGGAACAGAAAGATATATATATATATATATATATATATATATATATATATATATATATATATATATATATATATATATATATATATATATATATATATATATATATATATATATATATATGTAGGAGCTGCTTTATTATTTTCCTTATCTTCCCTATAAACAACAAACACACAAGCATAATGACCACTGGGTACGCAGTTGTCACTGCAGTCTATGGAGAAGGTCAGAGGAGAGCGAGCTGACAGCAAATCTATGCAGTGAAGGAAAGCTCTGTGCACACAGCAGTCTGTCCTGATGCATTATGTGTAAGGGAAAATGATGAAACAGGTTACAGGGTATATTTCCCTTCTAACACATATCTTTCATGTGCAAGCGCAATGCTCTCTAGATTTACAGAGCGATTCTATAGATGGAACATTTCAGCAATGAGTTGTAACAATGCAGTTTTAAGACAAATGCACCAAAATTGCCATTTTGGAGTCAGGAAGGTTTTTTTTCCCCCTCTGAGGCAAATTGGAGAGGCTTCAAATCAGGTTTTTTTTTGTCTTCCTCTGGATCAAATAGCAGTTTGAACTTGATGGACATGGCTTTTTTCAAATGTTTTTGCAAATGTTTGTTGCATGTCAAAGTGCATTAATATGGGTAAGTAGTAATAATGGAAACATTTAGGGGCAGATTTATTGTGCTGTGTAAAACTAAAGTTGCTGAAAAATGGTGTAAAAAACTGGGTAATATATCACATGGGGTGTGTAAATTTAGGCCATGCGAACGCCAGATTTGCCGCCGTTATTTTTAATTGCTTCCGGCGGAAGTCACTCTAAGAAAAGAAAATTCATAAAAATTTGAAGCCTGAGAACATCAATATTTTTACACAGCATATAAATATGCCCCTATGAGACAAAAAAAACAGTTTTAAAAAAAGTAGAAATTGCATATTTTATTCTAATTTGAATTTTATTCTTTTCAACAGTCTTTCTTTCCCTACACGAATGTTGTAAAGGTCATCGTGATCTTAACACTGCAGATCATTAGTTCTCACAAGGCAGACTTATTTGCTCTCAAGGAGCCGAAATGCCAAACAGTCCCAACCATTTTAACTTATCGTGGATAATTGCCCTTGTGTTGGTGAAAACTACCCATAGGTATAATGCTTCTGTATTTACTACTGTTGAGGATTCCCTTGGCAATGTGAAAAGCACTGCTTGAGCCTGCTATTTCCTATAATGTTGAGGATGTTGAGCATTTTGCCGTTTTTGTATTTTAGGCAGTGAAGGTTGTTTGTATGGAAATAAGAAATAAAAGTAAAGTATATATGGAAATATATGTAGGAATAAACGTATCACATGCCGTATATACTCGAGTATAAGCCGACCAGAGTAAAAGCCGAGGTACCTAATTTTACCTACGAAAACTGGGAAAACTTATTGACTCTAGTATAAGCCTAGACACAACTACAGCCCTGTCTCCCAGCAGCGCACATTCTGCCAAAGCGACCCCCCCAGCGATCAACCGGACTTCTTTGCAAAGTTGATGGTGACAGAGAATTGCCAAACAGATTACTGTGTGCATTGTCCCACTGTCCCACTACCATGTGCAGAGGGGGCTGTGTGATATTGCCATCACTGTTAATCTTTCGTATAACCAACAGGGGGCGCTGTGTGATATTGCAGTCACTGTTATTCTTTCATATAACCAACAGAGGGCGCTGTGTGATATTGCAGTCACTGTTATTCTTTCATATAACCAACAGAGGGTGCTGTCTGATATTGCAGTCACTGTTAATCTTTCATATAACCAACAGAGGGCGCACTGTTATTCTTTCATATAACCAACAGAGGGTGCTGTATGATATTGCAGTCACTGTTATTCTTTAATATAACCAACAGAGGGCGCACTGTTATTCTTTCATACAACCAACAGAGGGCATTGTGGGATATTGCAGTCTCTCCCCAAGTGTACTGTTGGTATAGGAATGACTAAAAGTGACTGCAATCTCAGCTACTCGCGTCGCGTACCGCTGACCCGAGTATAAGCCGAGGTAGACTTTTTCAGCACATTTTGGATGCTGAAAAACTCGGCTTATACTCGGGTATATACGGTACCTCCCAACTGTCCTGTTTTTCGCCGGACATTACTGTTACTGAAATGTACCGACTTTCTGTTTGATCTACTGCACCGAACAGCCAGAAAAAGATACGTTTCTAAAACTTAATTGGCTTTTGGCAGAGAGCCCAGAATAGGTGGCAGGTGCACCATTGCTCCATTCACACTTTATTTACCCTTTTATCATATCATATTTTTCCACCTTGCCATGTACCACCCCCTTTTAGCTTTCTACTCCTGTTCTACTCCACCATTCTATGATCTCTTCATGTTACTTTGTATAACGCCCTCCCAATACATAAATGACTCTCTACAATCTTATAGTCTTTGACTTAGGCTAATACAGAATAATACAACAGAAAGATAAACCTCTGCGCATGGGCCTGTCTCTTAATTTTCATGGCTGGTGCCTCTGACTCCCATACTTGCGATGCTGACACTTAGGGGCAAATTCATCAAGGGTCGAATATCGAGGGTTAATTAACCCTCGATATTCGACTGGGGAATGAAAATCCTTCGACTTCGAATATCTAAGTCGAAGGATTTTGCGCAAATACTGTGATCGAACGATCAAAGGAATAATCGTTGAATCGAATGATTCGAAGGATTTTAATCCAACGATCGAAGGATTATCCTTCGACCAAAAAAAGTTAGGCAAGCCTATGGGGACCTTCCCCATAGGCTAACATTAGGTTTGGTAGCTCTTAGGTGGCGAACTAGGGGGTTGAAGTTTTTTCTTAAAGAGACAGTACTTCGACTATCGAATGGTCGAATAGTCGAACGATTTTTAGTTCGAATCCTTCGATTCAAAGTCGAAGTCGTAGTCGAAGATCGAAGTAGCCCATTCGATGGTCTAAGTAGCCAAAAAACCCTTTCGAAATTCAAAGTTTTTTTCTTCTATTCCTTCACTCGAAGTTAATGAATTGGCCCCTTAAACAAGTTGCATTTTAGAAAGGGGCTACAACTGCAATGGCAGGTCAGGTGATATGACAATACCATGAGTGAATTAAAAAAAATATATATATATAGTTGCCTTTGACTTTACATAGTCCTAGTATATGGAGTGGCCAAATGAGGCTGAGCAAATGAACTGGAAGACTAACTACTAATGTTGATGACCAGTATTCAGACTAACTAATGCTCTTGTGACTGAATAAGAGGGAATCCCAGCAACAATCTTCAGACATCTTATAGAAAGCCCTCCTTGTTGTAGCAGTAAATGAAGAGCAAGAAAAGGGAAGACCAGTTTCATATTCATTTTGCAATAAGATGTTGGACTGACAATTGCTACAGTCATTTTGCCCATATAGTGTTTTTGTTTAAGTACCGTTTTCCCCAATATTGTAAACGTTAGGATTATTTTTCTGTCAAAATCCGCTATCTGCCTATAGCAAATGTATTGTATGGCCCTTTTTCCATAACCTTTCTCAGACCAAGTGAATTATATGAAAAATGTACCTTATTATGATTTTAACCAAATACATCATGGTGCAATCATTAGACATCAGCTATATTTTTCCCCCTTAAAACTTACAAAACCAACTGCTATCACTAATCGATTTCTTAAATAATTGCCATGCAAATTAGTTCTGCTTGATATATCTGACACACAGTAACTGGTGGTACAATATGCAATTAAATTCTGCTTCACTCCACAATGCACTAAAAACTCCAGCAGACCTAGATTTATTTTCAAGTCTTAGAAAAGCAAAGGAAATCTGAATTTCTCCCAGAGATAGCCACACAATGGAGCTACACTTCATGCCTTTAAATCACTTTTATGTAGATCCTTGTCAGGCATAATACGCTCTGCTTCCAGACATGGGATTTTGAAATACTTTGGAGCACTGACAATGCGAGAGCATGAAAGAAAGCTGCATAAACGTAGCCAAGTCCATAGATATTGCTCTTCCATTGCCAAACATGATGTTTGAAATCTACACAAATAGACAGACACTGATAACAACATATAGATTACATAATTCTATCATCTTCTAGTTTACAGAACAAAAGGCACCACATAAAACACAAAGTATGTTTAATATATGGGCAGAAAAATAAAAATATAACCAAAACACAGGGACTTTCTGTGTGTAAAGATTTTTTTTATATAATAAACTCAGAGCAGGACATCCTTTCATGCATTGTCCACTGATGTATAAATAATTTTTTTTCCTAATTAATTTGTATTTAGGTGTAATCACAGAAGAGTAATGGGATGACTGAGAAATACTTTGTAAGTAGTGATGGGCAAATTTGCGCCATTTCGCTTCGCCGAAAAATTTGCGAATTTTGCGCGAAATTAGCGCAACAGCAAAAAATTTGCGAAACTGCACTGGCGTCTCGTTTTTGTAAATTTTTTTTTTGACGCCGGCGAACTTTCGGCAGCGAATTTTAGCGCCCGTTTTGCTAATCATGCAAATTCACCGCAAATTCACGCCTGCCGAATAAATTCGCCCATCACTATTTGTAAGGATTAGATTATTTAAAATGTACGAACGGTAGGCTGCAAGCAGTAATATAATTTGTCCTCAGTACAAGGGATTGAAAGAGTGGGGCTAGGTATGAGAGGAGGTGTGAATTCGAGGGAATTTTCGAAGTTAAAAAATTTGAAATTCAAAGTAATTTTTGGATACTTTGACCATTGAATAGGATACTACGACTTTGAATTTACTTTGACTTCGATTCAAAGTAAAAATCGTTTGAATATTCGACCATTCGATAATCAAAGTACTGTCTCTTTAAAAAAACTTTGACTTCAATACTTCACCAAATTAAACCTGCGAAGTGCTATGTTAGCCTATGGGGACCTTCTATAACATTTTGCTAAGTCTTTAGAGGTCGAAGGAAAATCCTTTGATCGAGCAATGAAATCATTCGAATCGTTCGATTTGAACGATTTAATCATATGATCGAACGATTTTACTTCGCTCGTTCGATGGCCAAATTCTGTGAAAAATACTTCGACTTCGATATTTGAATTGAATCGTCAAATTTCGAAGTATTTTACACTTCGAAATTTGACCCTTGATAAATCTGCCCCTAAGTGTTATGTGGCAATGTTTTACCCTTTTGGGTATAAATTTCCATGTTTAATTAGGTATTATTGCCTATGATTAAGTACCAGACGGTATGAAATGCATAAGGTGGAATACCATGGGGTCTGTATGCCTATCTTTTTAACATGTTTTTTTGAATTTTTTGAATAAAAACATACTTTTTAATATATTACAGAGTTATGGGTTAATTTTTTTGCTATTATAACAGGAGACATACACAGAGGCTAGAAAGCCTTAAAGACTTCACAAACTTCCATATAAGAGTTCTAACCCGCAATAGATTTTTCATTTGGCCAAAATAGGCGTGCGTAAAACATTGAATCATTTTGACACCCATTGACTTCAATGAGTTTCACGAATTTTTCAACGATGCAAAACAGGACAAATTCGCCCATCACTAATTATCTTGTCAATTTTCATATAACATTTTATTTGGGCAGCTCTGAGGTCTGCATAGGTTTCCTCTAGATTATTCAATTTCCTCCCACACTTGAAATGCATTCAGGAAGTTTAATTGGCTCCTGATTAAAATACCCATCGTATATGGGACTGTGTTAAAGATCTAAGATTATAAACTCAACTGGGGCATTGAATGATGTACAATCTCTGTAAATTCCTGTGGATTATGTCGGCGCTATATGAATATATATAAAGTCTTTACTGGGATGCCTTTTTTTCAAACTCTTAATTTCAACTTGCACTTTAGTGCAACAAAATGGAAAATTCAAATTAATGTAGAAGTCAATGGAAGTTGCATTTTCAAAATTCAAATGAATTTTTAATTAGAGCTTTTAAAAGAAATTGAAATTTGGCAAAATGAAGGATAGAATGAGATTTTATTGTGTTTGAGTTGTTTCATGTTTTTAATCTTTTTTGAGTTTTTTTCATAAATTAGGCCAAATTTAAGATTTTTGACATTTAAAAATTCAGTTTTGATAAATCTGCCCCTTGGACTAATTTTCTTGCTTTAACAAGCTCCTTCCACAGCAAATCAGATTTGCAATGTGAATCTGCCGAGCACGATGATTGGCTGGTGTGCAGCAATGAAGAAATATTAGATTGAGTTATAAACAAATTATATCTCAATAACTAAAACATGTTTATTAGACATCCACTGTAATTCAGTGCATTGTTATAGATAATTAGATACAGTATATCTATCGATAACTATTTTCTTTACACCAATCTGTTCCTTTAATTCTAAAGTTTCTAAATGTTTTTTTTTTTATAGTAGGCATTTAGTGTTTACAAGGCCCTGTGGTTGAATGTGAACCATGGCAGTAATTATTGGCTCAAGATTACGATGAATACTGATGCAGGGATGTTTACTGTTTCTGGCAGGCAATCTAGAGAGAAGCAAAGACAAACAAGATATTTATTTTTCAGGACTGTTGATCAGCCACAGCACATAATAACTCTTTTTTGTTGTATTTCTTAGCCAAACTAGAAAACCTTTCACTTTTATAACGCAAGACAACAATTTATAATCAACCAGAAAAGAAATTATGAACACTAATCCGGTCGCTTGTGCATTTTGCATACAGAAATGATTTCATATATATCAGTTTAATGCGTGGGGCATTCAATATGAAGCTCTTCAGCTGCTGTTGAACTAAAGTTCCCAGCATCCCCCAGGCTGCCAGAGGCAGCTGGAGATCCACGGGTCGAAAACCCCTGATCCTGCACCTGTTGTGCTGCTAATAACTGAAATATTCACAATGTAGAAAAGACTCTATATGAATCTGAATGGAGTAAACACTATATTAAGCCATTCGTTTGTTGTTTATTTAAAAGTGTTTTAATTTCTGGACATAAAATAGCTTTATTGATGTAAAATAAAATCAATTCCCTTGCAACAGTTTGCTGCTAATGTAGTTCCTGTGGATTTGGCATAGACGCCTTCGTAGGGTGAGAGTGAATGTGTTATTTGAAAATTGGCCAAGCCGAGTAAATGTGCTTCAAGCGATACATTCAGGCAATGCACACATTCAGGGCCTTATGTTATGGTTAATCTATTTATATATATGAACTATGTTGTAGACATTGACATTTTTAAGACAATTTGCCTTTTTTTATCATTTAAGTCCATAGCTCCCTTTATAAGTCACATATATTCCATAAGTTCTAGAAACCCATATCAATCAGATGTTGACCAGTAATGGCTGATTGGCTGCTATGGGTTACTAGACTTGGTGCAAATTTTACAACTCTTACGTTACTGCTGGAGGGCTGGTTTGGCCCACCACAAGAAAAATCCTGGTAGGCCCAGGTGTCACAGTGGCCCAATTTTTGTATTTAATAGGTGAAACAGAGAGTAGCATAGAATAGTGAATCAAGAGAATAAAAAAGGTAAATGAAAAGCAGAGAAAGAATAGAGAGTGGACTTGTAGTATACATTCTTCCGGGGGGGGGGGGAGGTGTACCCCAGTCATTGGAATTGGCACTGAGAAGTCAGAGCATTATGGTCTCTGGAAAAAAAACAAGCAAACTTTGCTTCCATATTTATATAAAGAACAAGGGATTAATTTTTCAAACCCCCTGTTGCAAGTGCTAGGGCACAAAGGGGCACAATCATGTTCCACAGTGTTACTGAGTACTTGCCTGGGGATGTCATTGCAGCCGTTGTATTTGCACCTTGCGCTGAATTATGAGCAAGGGGGCAAAGCACTTCGACAAAAATGCGACCCATTGTAGGGCCTAAAAGGGAACACTTAGGGGGTTATTTATCAAGGTCCGAATTTATCTCAATATTGCTGCTACAAACTCCGATCCAACCCACTCGGGTTTTTAATGCTTATTTATTATTATATTTTCCGAAAAATTTGCTTTGCGGGAAAAGCTCAGATTTTCACGATTTGTTAATGAATTTCCCCCCAAATCTCAGAATTTTTCAGAGTTTTCACCCGAAAGCTCCGAAAACATTGTGAAATTGCCCGAAACCCCCGACACAACCAAAAATCAATGGGACTGTTCCCATTGAGTTTTATGCAACCTTGACAGGTTTGAGATGCCGTGGTTTTATATTCGGGCTTTTTAGCCCTCGGGGTTTAATAAATTCCGAAAAAATTTTGATTTTTATAAAAGTCCGATTTTATAAAAGGAAAAAAATCACAAATTTTTCGGATTTCGGGGAATTTCGGGTATTCGGAGCTTAGTAAATAACCCCCATACATTCCATTCCCAGCCCACTCCTCATGAATACAGCAATACCAAACATAAAGTTTGATCAAGAATATTGCTATGATGAACAATTTGAGCATATGCTGAGAATCAGTAGACTGAATTAAACAGGACTTTCTCTTATCAAGATGTCATGTCTTCACAGCAATGACAAAAATAAGATTAGAATCTATACTTTCTTATTTCATCCAGTTTATTTCTAAAATATTTTCCTTACATACTGTATCTGTACATGACCCTGAGTTGGATGATTAAGGGCCCTTTTCTTTTTCTAAGTAGAGCCTCAGGATCAAGAAACTATTTTGTAGACATAATATTTTTTGGTATCTAATTATCGTGGGACACCTTGATCAGTTGAGATGTCAACTCCGTGATTGAAAACAGGTATGGGATCTGTTATCCAGAATGGATTTCCCGATAAGCAATCTTTCTGTAATTTGGATCTTCATACCTTAAGTCTACTAAAAAATCATTTAAACATAATTTAAAGCCGAAAAGGCTTGTTTTGCCTCCAATAAGGATTAATTATATCTCAGTTTAGATCAAGTACAATTTACTGTTTTATTATTACAGAGAAAAAGAAAATCTTTAAAAAATGTGAATATTTGGATCAAATGGAGTCATGAGAGATACAATAGCTTACCATAATTCAAAGCTTTCTGGATAATGGGTTTCCAGATAACAGATTTCATACCTGTACCACTTTCCACATAAAGAGGTACATTGTAAACAGATATATAGTAACAAATAATACTAAATCATGTGAGTTTGTACTTAATTACTCTAAATCTGGGGCAAATAAGCAATACCAAATTCACTAATTTATACAAATGCTCACGGGTTGGAACTGGAAATATTAATAAATGACAGTATCATAATATGTTGGTGCTATATGAATAAAGCCCAAGGATAATAATATGAAAAATAAAAGCATGAATGGTTGCTCTCCTGATGGCCATATTTGTTGGGTAACGCACTGTACATTTTTATAAAGTATTTATGTAATTACAAATCCAAAAAGTTTTTTTTACTGTAGTAAAGAAATCTATCTCAAATGACCTTACTGCTCTGCATGAACCTTTCCAGTGCTCCTATGGCACAGCAGTTATGCCCCAGGAACATGGATCTTTGAAGCCTGGGATCTTATATGGACATCATACACTTGGTGGCAGCACAGAGCTACAAAATATGCTGCAATGCAGTATTTGTTTTAAATCAGCATACCAATATTTAAAACATGAATGGAATGATTAAATTATCAAGTTATTTGATACAAATATTTGAGCAAAATATGCTTCTTTTTGCATCTGAAGAATTTTTTAGCCCAGGCTACTAAATACTAACATTAGATTCAGCCATATTCCCTTCCTTGAATACCAGTAGATAATGCATTTCTAAAACTATTCACAATTATTCAGATGGAAAATAAACTAACCGCTATATTTCCTGACTCAGTTAACTTAGCTCTACCCAGTTACGCTCCGAAAAAAATATAATTTTTCGGATTATGAGGCGAAAAGCCTAAATTTTTGGGGTTATCCAGCGCAGATCACAATGTCAATAAGCAACTTCAAGAACATCTGCCATTGACTTCTACATGACCTCGACAGGTTTGAGATGGCGTATTTACAGATACAATTTTTTAGCAGCTTTGGGGTATGTCTCTAAAAATGTAAAAAAAATTTCTTCTAAAAATTTGAGTTTTTCCAGTTTTTTTTCCCAGAGTTTTCCCAGAACAATTTGAGATTTTAGAAATAGACCCCTTAGTGTTAATTGTTCTATCATCACCTTCACTATTGTATGCACATACAGTAAGAGAGAAATTTTGGGGTAGGATACTGTAAATCTCTAAAAATGTAAGTTTTTTTTTTCCACAACCTCGACCATAAGAAAAACCAAGGTTTAATAAATGGGCCCCTAAATAAACACAAAAGACTGGTTTTGCTTCCAACAAGGATTTCATATCTTAGTTTGGAACATGTACAAGGTACTGTTTTATTATTACAGAGAAAAAGGAAATTATTTGTAAAAATTTGGATTATTTGGATAAAATGGAGTCTATGGGAGACAGCCTTTCGGTAATTTCGAACTGTCTGGATAACGGGTTACCGGATAATGGATCCTTTACCTGTATTAGAATATTGTACAATTTTAGCAGTGCCATAGTGAACAAAAAGTTTATCATATTGTTTAAAAAATAAATACTTCTTAGAATCATCCATTTATCTCAAACACATAAAAAGAAAAGTGCTATTAAGTTATAAACAAAAAGGCAAGGAGTTGGAGCTCATTTAGTACAAACACAATAGAAAACAATTTCTTATTAAAAACAAGCGTAGTCATTAATTTAATGATTTACCATTAGTACATTTGTGCGCAAAATTATTTTATCAGTACATGTTTAATGCACTGCGACGAAAATGCATAATTTCTCCTTTTACTGCATCTACTGTGACTGTGAATTGAATCATACTTAAACAAATTATCAGTTTAATTGAAAGTAATTTAATGTCGTTATAAATATTTCCATTGACAGGATAATTCAGCATTAAAAAGATATGAGATCACACAGTGAAATACAAAAAAAAACCCGGGACTTCACAGCATATGCAAGTTTTTAATAAAGATCTCAACTGAAAGACTATTTATATTTCTGTAATTGAGGATTTTTCCCATACATTTACCTGCTAACTGTGTTATTTCTGGCATTACACTGCTGCAGGAGGGGCACCATCATTATTTAACCACTCTATGCTCTTGTAGGTTCATGGCTACCAGAACATTGCCCCTATGGGTGTTTGATATTTTTTGAGGTAGAAGGGTCACTGCACCAGTGATGTTATTCCTGTCTTCTGTTCTTTTCACTGTGTTTTTGTGAACTTGTTCAACGATGGTGAAACAAAGTTGCCAGGTGAACTTATTCGCCCATCACTACTGCTAAACCCATGGCTGCATTTTCAGTTTTAATGCAAGCATCAGATTAGAGACAGGCCATTCCGTTAACTGCATCCTATCTAGTGCTGCCTACCCCAACCCTTACCACTCTGTCAATAAATAGCAAATGCATTCTAATCGTCCCCTAGCTCCAGTACATGTTATCATTTATGACCCCTGCAGTAGCTTCGGGTATTACCAGTAACCTCTTTTGGGCCACCCACCCTTGTTGGCAGTTTGGTGCACACATGAAAATCATAAAGTGAACTTTCCATATGTTCTGGAAATACCCAGGTTTGGCCAGGCACTGTTTCCTTTTTCTAGGATAAACTATTCCCCTGTTTGTGCGTTACCAATTTTAGCCAGGAGGTATCAGTGTTACTTAAGTCTTTACTTAAGCCTCTTTGGCTGCCACATACTGAGGAAGGTGGACATCTTCTGGAGAACCTGGGACCAAGGCCCCATTAAGGAAAAGCCCCAAGGGAGGTGAACCTTGGAGAAGTCGGGGAACGGGGCCCAATGAATGACATATGTAGATAGTGGTAAGAATAGCTCCTATCATAGTATACTCTAGGAGTGTAAGTCAGATAGGTTGAACTAGAAATAGTAGTTCTGAGCTACAATGTAGGAGGATAGATTTGAAATATCTCTCACAGGTGATACTGCCTGTTAGTGTAGGAATCGTAGTTGAAAGGGAATCAGGTTAGATAATTCCCTGGTTCCACTGCAGGTGATCCAAGCCTGCTATAGGGTGTCACAGAGATAAAGTGGGATCCTGCCAAGTCTGGCTACAAAGAGGTGGGAGAAACCAAAAAGTGCTGGTGGGCAAGGCTTATTATAACAGTGGAAGGGAAGCACACATACAGAAATTAATTGTGAGGAATACAGCAGGGTACAGAGCATATGTGTGGCACTGGAGCACATCTATCTCCCATCAGTATAATGAGACAAATAATCCCAGGTTTACTGACTATGATAACACAGAAAATTAAAACAGATACATTTTTTGGCCTATAGAAGAATTAGCACCTAATTAAAACATATTTCTTTGTGTTTTGCCCAGACCCTCAATCTCTCAAGGTCCTAATGAAGTGGTGGTCTGTTACATTACTGGATTTTCCAACCAGTGCTATATTTTCCTCCAATATCATTGTTAACCCATGTCTCTCTGCAGTACCGAAACGGATAGAAATTGTTGAAAGGCAGTTGCTTTTATGTGAAATGGCATGCGGTGTGTCACATCTATATGAAAGTTTTTATCACCTGATCCAAGTTGTCAGCATTAGTGACTGTGCTGATTTGAGCCAGTTGGGCATAATAGTTTTAACTGAGCTGATTTTTTCCTTCCTGCTGTCAGACATTGTCACAGTGTGTGATTGTTGCAACATTCTGTTTGAAATAAATGGAAATGATATCTTTCTATAATATAGAAAACACTGTGACTGCTGTGTATTGAAAAAAAAATATAATAAAAAGTACTCCTGCTTCAGAAGTCTGCCTCTGACAGTCTATTTCTACACTTCGGCTTAGAGCGATATGCTATTTTCCAGACCCACTACATCCAATTCCCCCCCCCCCCAAAAAGACAAAACACTCACATTTACAGAGTTTACCATGATCTTAACTGAATGTTTACTAAAGTACATGAGCAAATACGTTTTGACAGATATTCCATACACAGATTCGAATGAAACAGTGCCCCAGTGACCAACAGAAGAATAACTGGATCTTTGAAGCAATAACTGCTGAACTGTATGCATTTCAGATGGTGGAAATTTTTAACAAATTGTTAAATAAAAATTTGGAACAATATTTTACGGATAATATTACAATATGCCTTTACATGTTGTTAGTCAAGCTGCTCTGATCTAATAGATGAATGGCTCACTCATTTGGTGCATGAAGTTTGTGGGCTTCTGCATTTTTGGATGAAATTATGACTCTACTAAAAGGCTTATCAGTTTCAGTGTTATCAGACAAAGAAGACAATCACTCCATGGTGCTCGCTGGCTGAAATTCCAATACAAATACAAATTTTTCTAAACTCACTGGTGGTAAGTGAAATATTATTTGAAAAATATGTGCTGCGGTGTAGACCTATATTTGTCTGAGATGTTTTTCTCTGAGGCTTTACATGTTTAACGTCAGCTTAATTGTCTGCAGCATAAATCGTGCGACTTTCCAAGAAATGGTGGAGAATGCAGACATGGTGGACACCTGAGGGAACTGCATTATGCTTTTCTGCTCAGACAAACTGAACTCTTTTGTAAAGTAATGACAAGAGAACCCAGTGCTAACAACAAGGTAAAATCTCAGCAGGAGCAGCTATTGGTTTCTGCCAGGAAACAGAGAACATGTTGAAAATACTTGCTTTATTTATGCTTTGAAAATGTACTTTTTCAGCATTGTCCTTAAAAGAGAACTAAACCCGAAAAAAGGATATAGCTAGAAATGCCATATTTTATATACTGAACTTACTTACTGCACCAGCCTACAGGCAATGATTGTGCACAGGAGCTCACCATCTTGGATTTTGAATAATCTTTGTTTATTTTCAAGATTAAAGGGAGGGGGAGGATACAGAAAGGAAGAAAGGGGGGGGAGGGATCAGAGCAGTCTGTACATACATACAATTTAGATGACAATCGAACATATATGTATAACCATAGTAAGGAAGCAAATGTAAGTATCAGCAGTAAATAACAACATCAGCAATATTGTGAGAGTGAACTGGACATATATATACAAAGGGAGAAATCAAATAGCAACCATTCTACAGACTCGCTAGTAGTTACCTAGCCTAATCAGCTGCATCTATCTAGGTATGTGGACGGGCAGATGGATAGGGCTAAACCTTATGTACCTATAAGAGGGGGACTATATGAAGGTGTGGTAGTAGTTGTTAATTAAATTACTGGTGACCAAAAAAAAAATATAATCCACTGTATTCGAAAGTTCAACAATCCGTTAAAGTAAAATCTAGCCATGGCTTCCATATAGACCAATAATGTGCACTCTCTTTTCTTAAAAGGTATGCGATTTCCTCAAGTTTTCTTATTTCCTCTACCCTCTTTATCCAGTCTAAAAAAGTAGGAGGTATAGAGGATTTCCAGTTGTACGGGATCAGTGCTTTGGCAGCCTGTATAAGATGAAGAAATAATTCATCCTGCACCACCCTATTAGAACTAACATCTAGGTGAAATAAAATAAGAAAAGGGTTGTCAGTACCAATTCTGACATTGGTGAGTCGCCGTATGACCTTGGAAATCAACGTCCAATACTCTCCTAATATAGGGCAATCAATCCACAAGTGGCGGTAAGTGCCTTCAGAAATATTGCATCTCCAACATAAAGTAGAGCAGGTGGAGTATATTTGATGTAACCGAACTGGTGTATAATACCATCTAGTTATTAGCTTATACATCGTCTCCTTTGTCCTGGAAGCCATGGAACTTTTGTGCATAGATTTAAATACAGCATTCCAAGTCCCTATAGGAAGAGTTGTCCCTAATTCCTTTTCCCAATTGTTAATACAAGGTGATTGGAGTGGATTTTGTGCTTGAATTATTAGCTTATAGGTAAAAGATAAAGGTTTCTTTATCGGAGGTTGACCTTCCATAATATTCTCCCAAATTGTGTTATCTCGGTCCCAGCCATCAAGGGTAAGTGTCTTCAGATAATGGGCTAATTGATTATAACACCACAGATCCCGTGGGTGACTCCCCCATTTCCTCTGAATATGAGCCAGAGATAGTCGAGACCCTTTCCTAAAAAAATCTTTAAGCTTAGTAGGGGTGGCCTTAACAGTCTTCCAATTAGTGAAAGTGCCACGATCTAGACTAGGTGGGAACTCTGGGTTCATATGTAACGGTTGTAATGTATAAGGTTTAGGAGAAAGGCGAAGCACCTCTCTATATCGGAACCAAATATCTAGTGTCGGATTAATAGTCGGATGATTCCGAATATAACCCATAGCCGTATCCCTATTAACCCACAAAAAATTCTCTAATGGAACGTTTACAGTAGCTTTTTCAATCTCTATCCAAGGTTTAGGGTCTTTTGAACTATGCCAATCTAAAACCCGCACCAAATGTATTGCTCTATAATATGTGAATGGATCAGGAATGGCCAGGCCACCTCTTTCCTTGGGACAAACTAAGGTATCATATTTAAGCCTAGGACTCTTATCTAGCCATATAAATCTAGAGATCATAGATTTGAGTGAGGAGAAAAAAGCTCTCGGAATGTGAATAGGCAGCACTTGTAATGGGTATATTACTTTTGGCATTAATATCATCTTTATGGCCTGTATCCTGCCAAACCATGACAACCTCAATTTCCTCCAATTATTAAGTTGATGTTCCAAAACCTTCAACAGTGGAATGAAGTTCTCCTGGTATAGCATATACAACTTAGATGGTATTTTAACTCCTAAGTATTTAACAGCTGTATTGGCCCATCGAAAGGGGAAATTCTGTTCCAAGAGGTGTTGAATTTGGTAGCAAGATTAATATTCAAAGCCTCAGATTTACCAAAAATTTATTTTAAAATAAGAAAGTTTCCCGTAGTGATTGAAAAGCGACATAACATTGGTAGAGTGATAATAGGCTTGGTGATAAACAATAATAGATCATCGGCAAAAGCTGATATTTTGTATTCCTTATTTTTGATCATTATTCCTGTGATGTCCGGGTTTTGTCGAATATGTGATAATAAAGTTTCTAGCACCATGACAAACAATAAAGGGGAAAGTGGGCAACCCTGTCTTGTCCCATTAGTAATTTCAATTTTAGAGGATAGGATGCCATTAACTCTTATCCTAGCTGTGGGAGATTTATAGAGTGCTAATATCCTCTGTTTCATCATGTGTCCCATCCCAAATCCCGACAGAGTGGCATCTAGGAATGCCCAAGAGACTCTGTCAAAGGCCTTTTCCGCGTCTGTAGTAAGGATGAGGGATGGGACACATTCTTTTTTTGCAAAATGCATTAAGGAGATCACCTTGGTGGTATTATCCTTCCCTTCCCTTCCTGTGACAAATCCTGATTGGTCAGGGTGAATGAGTAGAGGTAAGTATTTCTTTAGTCGTTCAGAAATCATTTTTGCATAAATTTTAAGATCAACGTTTATTAACGAAATTGGGCGATAACTGGCACATTGTTGGGGGTCTTTTTCAGGTTTATGGATAACCGTGATGTGCGCTTCCGTTGCCTGGGGGTGAAAACCAGTATCTCTATCAATCGAATTAAAATAAGATAAAAGAATGGGGGATAACTCCTCCACAAACGTTCTATAATATAGGGCTCCGTATCCATCGGGTCCTGGACTCTTCCCAGAAGTCAAAGAGTTTATTGTAGTGTGTATTTCTGCTAATGTGAATGGGCTATCAAGTAAATCTCTCTGTTGCACAGAGAGAGGTTTTAAGTTAGCCTTTTCAATAAAAGTGGATATTTCTTGAGACAACTGGGGTGAAGGAGGTTGAGGATGGAGTTTATATAGTGATTGATAGTACTGTTGGAAGCAACTCGCTATCTTTGTGGTCGCATGGTGAATATTTTGTCCAACATCTTTAATTGAAACTATGTGCGAGTTGGGCTGTAGACTCTTCAGTGTCCTAGAAAAATGCTTAGTGCATTTATCGCTATATTCATAAAACTTGTGTTTAGTTTTCAGGTATGCCCTATAGGTATATTGGTCTAGCAGTGATTTAAGTTGCAAACGCTTACTTTCTAGTGTGGAGTAGGGATGTAGCGAACCGCCGCCGATGTGTTCGCGAACGCCGTTCGCGAACACCGGCATAATTTGCGAACTGTTCGCGAACTGTTCGCGAACTTCGATCATCCGAAAATCGTTCGATTCGAACGATCGAAGGATTTTAATCGTTCGATCGAACGATTTTCGTTCGAATCGAACGAAAATCGTTCGATTTTAGCGATCGAATGGTCGAATGGGCGACCGATTTTGACGCGAACGCCTATTGGCGAACGTCGCGCGACGTTCGCGAACTTGCGGCGGACGCGAACAGTCGAAGTTCGCGCGAACTAGTTCGCCGGCGAACAGTTCGCTACATCCCTAGTGTGGAGTAGGTTTGTTGTGCCAGGTTTTCTTTGTGCGTTTGTTCCAATTTACGAATCTCATCTATCAGGGTATTAATGGCTTTATCTCTTTCCTTTTTTAGGGAACTGCAAAAAGAGATAAGATTTCCCCGCAATACACACTTCAACGTCTCCCATAGAGTTCTCGAGGAAATATCAACAGAGTCATTTTCCTGAACCACTCTAGCAATCATTTTAGATATCTTATTCTTCGTATCCTGGTTATGCAGTAAAGCATCATTAAATCTCCAATTAAATTCTGGCTTAGAAGTATTGGGAATATTAAATGTAGCAAAGACCGGAGAGTGATCTGATAATGTAGTCAGACCAATCTCAGTTGTGGTAAATAAGTGTAGCCAATTCTGTGATATAAGAAGATAATCAATTCTGGTATAGCATTGATGAACTTTCGAGAAATGGGTAAAATCGCGTGTCGTAGGGTGAAAGCTACGCCATATGTCAACCAAGCCCACGGAGGCGAAAGCCTCTTTAATAGTTTTTAAACCTTTATACGATAGACTTGTTTTAGACTTGGAGGAGTCTATTAAAGGATTCAATGTTACATTCAAGTCACCTCCTAAAACTATAAGGCCTTCTGCGAAATTTGCTATTAACTTTACAGCTTCTCTCAAAAAAGTGGATTGACCATGGTTTGGCACATACATATTTATTAGCGTCACCCTAAGACCAGCAATTGAACCCTTTACACCAAGGAGTCTCCCATCTGTATCTTCTAACTTATCCTTAAATTGAAATGGTACATCCTTATGCAACATTATCATCACCCCTAGACTTTTTTTTGTAGGGTTATTATTTGCGAATACAGTAGGAAAGTGTTTAACTACCAATTTTGGTGTCTTCCCCTCTTGAAAATGTGTTTCTTGGAGGAAAACAATGTGAGCCTTGCTTTTTCTACATTCAGAAAATATTTGTGCCCGCTTCACTGGCTCGTTCAGCCCATTAACGTTATAACATGCAACCTTACAGTTCAACTGAGACATTATTAAGCCTAATATCAGAACTATTATTAATGTCCAAAGTAAAGCTAATGCCACATATTAGTAGTGCTTCCGTCCTAAGTACAGTTTTGGAGGAGGAAGAGGGTAAAGAGAGGGGGAACCAGGGTAAAAAAAGTAACATATCGGGGGACAGAGAGAAAGGAAGAAAAGGAAGGAGCGAGGATTGAGGGGGTGTAAGAACCAAGTCGCTACAGACTAAAAGGCTTGACGCCTTATGGCTGTATGAATATAAGCGACTAAAAAGATTGGAGGGTCAGTAGTTGCCTAGCTGTAGTGAGAAGGGAGCCCATTATCGCGGCCCAGCTAGCTCCCCAGGCTAATGTAACAAAAGGGGGAGGACTATTATAAGTCCATTCACAAAGCACAGCAGGGCAGTATAAGTTGAAAGTAAAGCTCTGGTATATACAGAACCATTATATAAACCCAACAAGAAAACAATCTTAACTCAATACGAAAACTACTGCAGTAACAACTGTAGTTAAAAGTAGAACGTGTAAGTCTTTTTAAATGTCTTACGTGAACCAAATCACTTATGAGGAGTATGAGCTGCTCTCCGTTGAGGTGAGAAAACCGGGTTTCTAGGACTTCTACCCACGGAAGATCGAGAAGGACGTCTCGGAGTGGTAACTGTTGTCCAATCTCCTTGTAGGTCCAGATCTAGTTGAAGAGATGTATTAGTCTCCGGCAGCCAGCCTGGAAGAGCAATCTGTGGTAGCTGCAATCGTCGAAAGAAATTTTCTGTATCAGCTGGTGTTCGCAAAACTGCTTGTATGCCATCTTTAGACACATTAATGGAAAAAGGGAAACCCCATCTGTATGGAATGTTACTTCCCCTTAGATGATCAGTCAGAGGTTTCAAAAGCTTCCGTTTCATCAATGTGGATCGTGCAACATCCTGGAACAACTTTATCGTGTTGTCCTCAAAGGAAATATTATCAGCCGTCTTAGCTCTGGCGAGAATTTCTTCCTTCGTTGTAAAGCTGTGAATACAACAGAGAATGTCTCTCGGCGCGTTAAGGGGTGCGGCTTTAGGTTTAGGGACACGGTGTGCCCGATTAATAGCAATTTCTGTGTCTAAAGCTCTGCTTAGGATATTGTTGAAGATCTGAAGGAGGGTTTTATGGATATCTTCCGCCTGAACATTTTCAGGGACTCCTCTGACCCTAATGTTATTACGCCTCCCCTCTATTCTCCTGATCCTCTAATTGGCGCTGCAATTCAGTAATTTTACAGTCTTGTGATTGTATATGCAGGTAGAGCTGTTTTTGGTTAGAGGAAATCTTACTTTGATTCACTTCAGCATCATCCATCCTCGTGGTCAAAGCAGACATGTCCCTCTTTATGTCTTGCAGCTCCTCCTTAATAGTCTGCGTCATCTCCAGAAGCATGCTCTTTATATCTGCCTTAGTTGGAAGAGAAGACAGATAGTTATGCGCTAAAAGTTCCTCACCGCCATCGCTATCCTGTTCTGAGGAGTCACGCTGCTGATCCGTGTCCTCCTCTCTTTCGGCAGCAGCCGCCGCCATCTTGGATATCCTGCGATCGGCATTTTTCTTAAGAAATAAGGGTGCCAGTTCAGCCTGCGATAGCGATTGTTTTTTTTGTTGAGTCTTGTCTTTGTCCGCTTTCAGTTTTTGCGTTTTCCCCATGTTTAACGGCACTATGACAAGCGCTAGCCCGGGAAAAGGAGCAGAGCCGTTTCAGTAAGCGTCCATACGCAGCAAAGGCAAGCCACGCCCCCCCACCATCTTGGATTTTGTTTAGACTTTACATGCCCTTTAACAGCTATCCCAAGCACACTGAGCATGTGCAGTGTGCTTGGGATAGCTGTTAAAGGGCATGTAAAGTCTAAAATAGAATAAGACTAGAAATGCTGTATTTTGTATACTAAATATAAACATGAACTTACTGCACCACAAGCCTAATCAAACAACTAATTTATGCTTTCAAAGTTGGCTACAGGGGGTCACCATCTTGTAACTTTGTTAAATATCTTTGCAAGACTAAGACTGTGCACATGCTCAGTGTGGTCTGGGCTGCTTGGGGATCCTCATAAACAAAGCTGCTTGAGTTCTGCATGACTGGGAAGTAAGGGGGGGCTCCCCCTGCTGTTCATAAGTATGATTATTTCCCTGCTCAGCAGTTAGGGACCGTCTGACAATTCCTATCCACAGCAGTAAATGAAAGGAGAATTTCACTGCATACAGTCAGGTTTCTTATAAAAACGGTACACATTTTTTTAATGAAAGTATATTGGAGATAGGTTTCTTTTTCGTTAAAGAAAGTAAAAATGGGATTTTATTTTTTATGCCTTTACATGCCCTTTAAGAAGCTAAACTTAGGGGTTGTCACAAATCATCCAGAAGAAAATGATGCTCACATGTCATAGAAACTGATGCTACAGGGCTGATTATATTCTGATGCTAATTGGACTGGTCATGTACTAATAACTAGTAATGAGTGAATCTGTCCCGTTTCACTTTGAAAAATTTGCAAAGTTTTTTGTTGCTCGTCAACATTTTTTTTTGTTTTACAACAATTGTCATTAGCTTATAGAGTGACAGTAGAGTGTTACAATGTATTGACGCACCCGCAAGTTAAATAACAATACATTTATCAAACATATGTAACAATTGAGGAGTTACAAAATGGAATACATTATAGCTTTTGTATCCACCATGTAGTCCTCCAGTTAACTAGTTCAGGTGCTGCAGTATTTTTTGTGATACAACAATTTTTTTTGTTGCACATCATTTTTTTAGCAAACTACATTTTTTTTCATGGCACTTTGTTTCTGCTTTGTGGCTTCTAATAAAAATTGGGAGGGCAAAAGCACATGCATTTTTTTGCTCAGTATACTGCTACACACATGTCCTACATTGTTAGAGAACTTCCTATCCACTAGGCTACAGCTACTTTTTCAATAGAAAAAAGGCTCCCGTGTTGCCACTTTTTTTAAAAAACATGTCTGTGATTTTTTACATTACCTCTAGTCGACTAGTAATGGTAACTACTACTACACTATGTTGCTGTTTAAGCAAAAAGTACCATCTACATATGCACATATATTGCTACTAGCTTATAAACACAAGCACAATTAATAATAAATCGAAACACCAACAGAAAATATCTGGGTGCTTTGTATCCCACATTAAAATGCATGAACCATATATTTATTCATATGTCCTTATAGACAGTGGGATGACTCAGAGCCCTTTGGTTAATGTTGAAGGAAATGGGAAGGATAAAATGACATATGCGTTTGTCTCGCATCTTTTTTTTTTTTTACAAATTTTTGACACCGTTTTGAGAACATTTCCGCCACCGGCAAAACCCGGAAGTTCCCAGTGAATCTGTTCATGGTGAAAAATTTCAATCATTACTACAAGTAACCTGAATTAATTACTAATCAGCCTAAGTATTGTGACTTTTATATTTTATATATACTGTATATTATTAGTCAGTCCCTAAGTTCAGGTAACAGAACCCCAATATATAGTGTGCAGCATTTGTACCCTACCTCTTTGTTAAGCTTACGTTCTCCTTTAATAGGATATGAAATAATTTTCAGCACAAATCATTATAATTATTTTCTGCTTAGCTCTTCAGGAAACATGAAACAATGAGATACAGTTTAAAGTGCACAAATGAAAAATGAATAGTGCACCTTTATAAACTTCCCCTGAAGGTCAAGATTGGAGGTAGACTTAAGGACATACTATTTACTTTTTTTACCATGAAGCTGGGTTGATTTGATAGCATACTTGTTTTTTTCTGTTATACTGCATAGAAGGCAATCAGCATGTAGTGTCCTGAAACTCTTTTTTTTGTACCCTTAATAAGATATCAAACAGAAGTTCATTGTTCACTATAAGACTGTAAACCTTTAAATGAGGCAGAAATGCAGGTGGATTCAGGTACAGAACATATAAATGATCAGCGTTAAGGGCCTATTTGTTGTGAAGATCATTTTCGGCTGTTCATTCCTTTCATTCCACCTCATAATCCACTAGGTTTACCCATTTAACAACTAATTAATTCCCCTGAAGCAAATGCAAAGTGCAGACAAGTGAAAAAGACTTGAGGAGCAGCAGGACAATTCCCAATCTCCATGTTATCTACTATTTCTAGCAAGCCCTCCATGAAGACTTGGTTCCAAGAAAGTACAGTCCAAAGCAGGCAAAATTCAAGCATTAAAATGAGTAGGAACTTTATATTAACAATATACATGTAGACTAACTAAAAATCTACAGGGATTCAAAACATTTAAATTATATACTGATTTAAAACTGCAAGTAAACCCTACTGTACTGTAATGTAAAATAGCTCAGGGTTCTTTTCTACGCAGTTTAATTTTTCTTCCCAGTTTCAGAGCTAAAGTTTTTAACTGCTAATATATTGCATTTTGAAATAACAGCACCACCCGCTGGTCAGTTTCTGTAACTGTACAGTCAAAGAGAAATACCATCAGAAGGTAAACAAAGAAGAGTTCTGGTGTTTCTCTGCTCAGAAAGGCATGGATTCTAAGGGCATCTGATTCTTCTGATCTCTTTCATGAGCGGCACCTTCTGAATCTCTTTGACTGTACAGTTATAGGAATGACCAGCAGGTGGCATGTTATTACAAAAATCACTGTGTTGGCAGTTGATAAAAAATTAAATATCTCTGAAACTATAAAAAATTAATTATTTAAAGTACAGTAGAACCTCCATTTTACATCTCCTGATTTTAAGTTTTTCCTCATTGTGGTCCCAGCTATATATTATACATAATACATTTCCCTGATTTTACATTTTGCTGGATTTTACACCATTTTTTTCTGGTCACCTGAAAAACGTAAAATAGGGTTCCACTGTACTTAGAAAAGCACCTTAAACAATTGCATGTATAATTTTTAGATGTACTTTCATACAACAGCCCTGCACTAAAAGTATGCCTCGAATTTAGGGTGAAGAACATCATTTCTTGGATGGGATTGAGAAACCAAAACCAAAGGGGAGACTTTATAGCTGCATGCTGGACAGAAAATCAGAAACAAACTAAAAAGTATTACCTAACTTTTAAAGAATTTAATTATTTGGTTTAAATAGAGTCTATGGGAGATGACCTTCCCATAATATAAAATAAGTTTTCAGATAACAGATCCCATACCTGTATATTATCAGACGTCAACATTTCATAATGAACCATCACTAATTTTCTTTCTGTTTCCCAGCAGATTTTAAGCTTAAGTGAGTAGGGTTCCCTGTTTTTATTTGTAACCCTTGTTATTAAACTATAATCTCTGTTATCCACTCAAAGTCATGCAGATGTAATTTAACTATGAGGAAATTGCAGCTGATTGGGCACACTTGGGTACAAGTCTGATACTGTATTTTCTTAACTGCCTTGCTTATTGTAGCTCTCGAAAAGATAGTACATTTGTTTGGGGAAACATTTTTTAAAAATGACCCTAAATATAGGTACATTTAGGGGTTGTTTACTAAAACTCGAGTTTATCTCGAGTTTGTATTAAAACAAAGTCGACCAAACTCCCTGCATCAAATTGATTTGATTTATAACTAATTCTTCTCGGAAAAATTAACAGTAAAAAACATTGCAACAAAATCGAGAGTAAATTCAAAGCGTATGATTGTCACTGCAAAACTCAACTTTATCAAATTGTTGGAAGAAACACAGTGATAGATAGATGTAGATAGCAAAACACATTGTCAAGAAACAACTTCAGGGACATCTGCCATTGACTTTGTTTGGGCTGAGCATTGAGGCCTAATGATTAGAGATGATTATTAGTGATGGGCGAATAAATTCGCCAGGTGCAAATTCAGGGCGAATTTCAGCATTTCACCACAACCATCTGATGCACGTCAAAATTATTTTAATGCCCATTGACTTCAATTTGTTTTGCAAATTTTTCGCCATTTCGCAAATTTCGTGGAAAATTCAGAAATTATTTGGAGAAATGGAAACGAAACAAATTTGCCAATCACTAATGATTATATGTGCATGATAACAATATGAATGCCTGTGATTAAATGACTGCTTTCCATGATTAGCAAATTTAGTATTGTTATAAACACCTGACAATGAGAAAGTAATTTTAATATGAAATAACGAACAACAATAAATTGAAAAGGGAAAAAGGGCAGTTGGCAAAAAAAACTAGAAAAGCTGTGATAAAAGTTACCTAGAGACTGATGATTGTGTGTATTTGTATAACATTGACGATTAATGTAAAAATCATAAACAAATCATAGTGATAAAGCAATTTATAGCCAATCAAATGATAGATATGATAATGATGTAATAATGTTGTTTACTCTGCATTATAAAAACTCGTGTAACAGTTAATTTAAAGCTAGAGAGAGATCTCTCCTGGCTGCCGAATGCTTGAGATAATAATAAACCTTCTCTGATGAAATAATATGCCAAGGCTTCTGTTACACTGTCTTTGGAGGTTACCACGCCTAGCCAGACCTAACAACTTGTACATGACCTCACCAGGTTTGAAATGCAGTATTTTTGGATTCAGAAAAAAATTGACTTTTCCCCTTTAAAAACTCAATCAGATAAATTTGAGGTTTACTAACAGGGCCCTTAAGAATAAGATTAACTGGATGATGAGATACATATGTAGATACTAGAGAAAACTTGAGAGAATTGACCTGGTTTCACTTGTTAACCAGTCAGGTATAGCATTCTCTGACCATTTAATAAAGTCACCTGGGAAATCACAGCTAATAGTACATTTTAAAGTCATTTACAGCCACACATCATCAAATTGATTGCTTTTCTAGGAAGTGAAAAAATACAACCTGAACCCAGTTAGAAAACAAAATATTCTTCACCTCCAATATCCATCACTACCTGAAGGCATGACCCTTAATGCTTTCCCTTGCATAATAAACGCATTTGTCGACAATGAGGAATATGTGGTTTTTGGAATTCACAATTGGGTTAGCAGTCAAAATTATACACATTTCATGTGAAAATATTGCTTTCATCATAGAATTTTGCATTTGTTACAAGGCAAAAAACATTTTACCTTTTCAAAGACGTGTCTCACTTGTTCGAACTTTGCTTTCACAACTTTTTATTATATATTGTCTATTCTACTGTGTAGGGCTTTGAGGTTGCTGAAACTATGCATAGAGTTTCATTTTATTTTTATTCTGTATTGTGTTTGTGCCAGATGGCTTCTTGACATAAAAATACTTTTTCAGGGCAAGAGAATGTAATAAATGATCAAACTAAAAAACTAAAAAACTAACTAAAAAAAAAGGTTTTCAAAAGAAGATAAAGAACAAGATGCTTCCGTGTGAAACATGTTTGTACTGTATCCTGTTTTCTGCAATGTATAACAAAGATATATACACCAGGGTGCAAACCCATTCAGTAGCATGTAAATTGGATATATTTTAAATCTGAAGCAACCCAGTAAAAATAATTAAAGTAAGCGTCAAAATTATTTTGATGCGCAAACTTTTTTATGCGCGCTCCAATTTTGACAAGTAGCAATTTTTTTGGATGCAGCGGAAGCTTATGAAGAAATCCAGATATGAAATGTATTTAAAATGATACCAATTGTGCCAAACTTCAGTACCATTCTTAATCTATATTATTGATGAGCAAATCTATGGGCAAATTCACAAAACACATTAAAAATCAATGGGCACTTTTCTGCTGCTGCTTTTTCTGTGGGGACATTTTTGGTGCAAAATACTGTATTGTAATGTTTTTTAACTGTGACTTTTTTCAAGCAACATACATTGTGGGTCTTTGAGTGTCTTGTCACCAAATTTTTTTGTGGCAAAACTTTGCAGAGGTTTTGCGAAAATATTAACTGAGGTGAAATTTGGAATTTCACTGCGAGTCCATACACGGGGAAGAACTTTGCTCATCACACAATATGTTTGTGTAAATTCTTCAAAGTATCAGCACTCCCAAAATACACAAATTAGATCTTTATTATTATTGTGAATACATTTCAATTGTTTTTTTTTTGGGGGGGGGGGGTGAGGGAATTGATTGCTAGTTGCCCCATGCAGATTGTATTTTTTATGTTGGAAGTTCTGTCCATCTGTTCCAGATAAATATAGTCTTTGTTTTGGAAATGCTGTTAAACCTTATGAAAATTTTAATAATAATGTGGTAAATGACAATGAGGGATATCTTGTTGGCTAATAGTGACCACTTCCTGTCACACTTTGATATAGTGATTGGAAAGGTTCTTCCTCTTTGGCCTCCATCTTCTGGCCTCCATCTTCTGACCTCCATCTTCTGTTTGGGAATTTGGTGTCAACAAGGCCCAGTAAAGGGACCTGCCCAGGCCCAGACAAGCAATCTGTTGGTTCTGGCAAATGCCAGAGGGGCTGCTGTAAGGTGCCATAGAAAGTCAGTATTTAGTGGGCTAGTGAGGGCTGTTTGGGCCTCTGTGTGGGCTGGTTGGGCCTCTATGTACCTGAAATGCCAAGGCCTATTTTAATTCTCAGTCCTGACCTGGACCTGCCCTACAGGGACAATGTTTTCTGAGAAACTGGGGAGCAGAATTTAGTGAACTATAGGACTAGCTTTATCAGTGTAACTTCTAGGAAGTAAGATAGTGAGACATAGCTAGTAATAGCAGCCTTGCGCTCCACCTAAGGACTGCTGTGTTTTAACAATAATCAGTTTTTTCAAGAACCTCTGAATACCTATTTACAGCAACAGAGAGATCTAGTTTTGCAGCCCCCTCTCCCTTCATCCTCCACTTAGTGAGAGCCCAGCTGGGAAGACAAGTTCAGTGTAACCAATGTTCTAAAGTGGTGAGCTAGTAATATGGGTATATGCCTGTTAATACTTTGAGGTTACAGACATTCTTAAATGTAATAAATACAAGGACTATACTTTGTAAAGCTGAAAATGATTAAAGAAAAAGAGCAACACGTTGGTAGTGATGGGCGAATTTATTCACCAATTCGACAGGCGCAAATAAATTCACAAAACGGCCACGAAAATGCGGCCAAAAAAACGTCCAAAAAGGCGTAAAAAAACGGACGCTGTTTCGCTGTTTTGCACGAAATTGGCAAAATTTTCACCAAAGCGAAACGGCACAAATTTGCCCATCACTACACATTGCCCTTGTAAGTTTTGTTTTTTATGTAATAAATGCACCTCTCCATGTAAAGTCACTTTGACAGATGGAGACATTTCTTTTACACATATGCTGTAAATAAATAGCGTTCAAATTATGCAGTTTCAATATAAACAATGGGCAGACCCCTAATACACATGTTCCACCTAACAAACATTCCATGTGTGTGGAAGGTCACAGCTGCACATTTATCTTCTTACATTCATACACATTCATAGGACTTGAAGGGACTATCTTCTCATCTTCAAGCAGTATATTTTCCATTCCTGAATGATAATGCATTAAGATATATCTGCATTTTTATTAGCAGGTGGAGAACATGTGCTGTTTAAACAAATCACAATGGTTACAGACTTTCTTGAACCAAAAAAAAAATACTTTCTTAATATATTATAAAATTCTTGATTTATTGAGGATATTTCCATTCTAAAGAAACTTTGAATATATAATGTCATGTTTCAGTCACATTTCAAACCGTACATCTCCTTCCACTGAAGAGAAAATGTAATGAGGCATGCAATGTTTATATCTGTCACTTGGTTGGCTAGGCATAAATTAATATTGATCACTCCTTCCGTGCGTACATATCTCAAACACATGTCTATACTTTGGAATATATGAGGCATAAGGGATGCATTTCTAGTGCCTGTAATATAGCAACAATCAAGGAGATGGACCAGGTTTGATTTGACTAAACTGGTATTAGCTGACAGTGTTAAAAATAAACCAGAATTTCCTCTGTCCCTAATGTGAGAGAGATAGAATATTAACTTAAAGCACTTCAGTTATATGGATATTTAATTTGTCACTTATGTGCTGGCTTAAATTACATAGTGTGTAATGTCTGATGGTATCAGGTTGAAGTTAGATGTTATATCTATTCTGTGGGAGGTTGGAAAGGAGTTAGATTATGCCTTTTTTTTATTTACTTTTAATGGAATAACAGAAATAAAAAATCATTAGTGATGAGTGAAACAGCTCGTTTCACTTTGGCAAAAAATTTGCCCAAATATCACCAAATGCATTGGACTCAATTGTCATTTTTTCTTAGCAAATAAAAAAAGCAAAGCATTTATTTTTCAGGAAAAACAAAAGACAGATTCAAATTCTTGCATGGATTTGCATATATTTTCACTTCTGGCAAAATATGTGGCAAAACTGTACCAGGTAAAGCTAGTAATATCACTAGTAATAATTAATTTTACAGCATCTTTGTAGGGGTGGCTCACCTTTAAGTGCTAATTCAATGCAACTTTTCAACTGGCCTTCATTTTTTCTTTTTTTTTTCTTATTTGTATTCTTCTTTCTCTTTCCAGCTTTGAAATTGGGGTCACTGACCCCATCTAAAAAACAAATGCTCTGTAAGGCTACACACAAACAGGCATCTAACTATAGAGGAAGCAGACCCCACTGGGGCCTGGACCAGGGGTTCTGCAGCAATAAAATCCTCCCTTCCCAGCCACTCTCTAAAATACATTTTGCATGCATGGGAAGGCAAGTGAGCAGTAAGTGGGATGGGCGGAAATGGGGGGCTGTGTTGCTGTGCATACCAGGTCCCTTTTGAAGATATTTTGCAAGGAGGCTGACCCAGTGGGTGTGGACATACAAACACAAATACATGCACACACAAACATATACACACACTCATATACACAAGTTGGACTTACCTATTTAGCTTCATGGCTCCCGTATCAGTAATTTTGGGCTTGTGGTTGGGGCAGGAGCAGAACACAGTATCTCCAGCCTATAAGGGCTTTGCTCTACCTTCAAACATGCTGTCACTGCTACAACAATCATGGATGGAGAGGTGTCTTAGACTAACATAGGTAAGGAAAGGGGGAAAGTAAGATGCACATTTGAACACACTAGATTAATACATTGGTGGATTGAAACCTTAGACTAGTTCTAGATGTGGCTGCCCCCCACCCATATAAACATAGGGGGACCAACATCTGCATTGACTGTGAGGAATTGAATACATCTTCCAAGTAGTACTGACACGTATCTGTAAAAACCTGGAACATGCCGATATAACATTGCACAAAGGAAAACTAGTGCACATTTTTGTATGACAGTATAAATGTATTGGGCTGTGATATACATAACGTCACTCTCCCTTTAGTACTAATGTTAATTCTATATTCTAGCATCTCTGCACAACTCATATGCCTTATTAATAGTAGAATTACTGCTTATAGATTATTTAGAAAAAAAAAAAAGATTTAAAATATGCCCTTGATGTACACATGAAGTTTAATATAGACTATAGTACTGCATATTATATATACTGCGGAAGTAGTGACATAACGGAAATTGATATTATTCATACAGTATTCAGAGGTGTTTCAGCTTGAATACCTTTTTCTTTATATTTTCTTTCTTTTTATAAAATGTGCTTTGTCATTAAAGGGATATTGTCATGGGAAAAAAGTTTTTTTCCCGGAAATGCATCAGTTAATAGTGCTGCTTCAGCAGAGTTCTGCACAGAAATCTGTTTCTCAAAAGAGCAAACAGATTTTTTTATATTTAATTTTGAAATCTGAAATAGGGGGCGAGACATATTGTCAGTTTCCCAGCTGCCCCAAGTCATGTGACTTGTGCTCTGATAAACTTCAGTCACTCTTTATTGCTGTACTGCAAGTTGGAGTGAAATCATCCCCCCCCCTTCCTTCCCCCCCTCCCCCAAGAAGCCTAACAGCAGAACAATGGGAAGGTAACCAGATAGCAACTCATCAAGCAATTCCATCCTAAAGTGCTGGCTCTTTCTGAAAGCACATGACCAAGCAAAATGCCCTGAGATGGCTCCTACACACCAATATTACAAATAAAAAAATACATTTGTTGGTTCAGGAATGAATATTATATATTGTAGAGTGAATTATTTGCAGTGTAAACAGTGTAATTTAGAAATAAGAAATACATCAAAAAATCATGACAGAACCCCTTTAAGTACAATTTTAAATCAATTTTAAAGTGAATGCATAAAGATTGGGTTTTATAGATGTCTGCACACCTGTAATAACTGCATCCCACTACCAAAAGGCAAAAAGACTATTTACTCTAAAAGCATAAAATGGTTATTTTATTATATTAAAAGCAAAGCAGCAGTTCTTGTGCACAACCAAGAAGAGTCTGTTAGTCGTTAACATGAGCATGGACATAGGTTGTGTAGAAGGAACAAAACTCAAAGTTTTGTTTAATTCAGAGCAGCAAGTAAGAACATGACAGCTTAAACTTCAGTATAACTGTGTCTTTTTGCAGGAAATTCCCATACATAGGTCACATGCCAGTTATATCTACCATATTTATCAAGAAGGGAGGCAGCTGAATGTTTTTTAGGCAGAGGAACCTGTCTGTGCCAGGAATGGAGCAGAAAAGAAATTGACTAATTGTGGGTGCAGGACAGTAATTGATAGAAGAGCCGAGGAGGTCAGAGGAAGGGTTAATTTAATGGAACAGAGCAATTAAAACCCTTTTTACCTGTAGGCAACCATGGAGGAGTATCCTGTCCATCAACTTTTCTAGATTTGTTTCACTAGGGGGTGCATAACAATTCCCCTCCAATGAAATGTGCTGTCCTTCATTCCCTTTCACAAACATGTTTATTCAAAATGCTCTATGTCTGTTTCTTTGCCTGTATAAATAATATCAAACCATCTGCTTTTATTTTTATTATGACATATATCCTCCCCATTTAAAAACCTATATGCCATCTATAAGCTGTGGGCAACCAGGAAGGAGCATCCCATCTACTCATGCTTGAAGTTGGCATGGGATCCAGGGGTTTTAAGGTTACTTGGCAAGCGTTTGTGGAGGAATGCCAACAGTGGACTGGCCCACCAAACACTGTGAAAGGTAGTTTGTATGGCAGGCAGGAACCCAGTGGTTAATAGCTGGCAAACATCTTGGTATGAGAATGGGCATATTATAATTTTATAGTGTTAATCAAATTTACATTTTATTATGGTGTTTACTTAAAACCTTATTTTATGTACTTATTTTTTAATAAAAGCTATTTTCCAACCTGGACATCATAATTGACTCAATGGAAAATGTTGAGGTTAATGGGGAGGGGATTGTGGTGGAGTTAAGATCGACCCAAATGACATTGCACAGTGATACATTTTAATAATAGTTCATTTCTCCATATTAATATTAATTGGTTTCACTTAATCTTTGTATTACCCCTAGAATTTCCATTCAACCCAATAGTTTAAGATTGGTTCGCTTATTATAGAACTCTGTGATCTACAGACTTCAGTCCCAGGTTTTAGTGTTATACCTGTTATTCCATCCCAAAAAATAAAGCAAATCATTTAGAATTCTGTGTATTTCTTTATCACACAGACACTGATTTTCACTTCCTAAATAAATCTACAGTATTTTTCTAATTATTTTAAATGTAACCCTGAACATTCTATTCTGCTGCAAAATAGAATTTGTTGTTCAAAACACAGAGCAATTCCATTTACATTTAGAAGTAAGTGAGAGTAACATTATCTCAGTTCAGTTTCACGCCCTTTATTTAAACATGTTTACAAAAACCTGTCACAATTGTATGTGCGGAGAAACTAAACATTAATAAATGAGTCAATTTCAAATGTGAAAATTATTTAGCACAGCACCAATCAATCAGATTTTACAAGATATCGTGAAAATGGTTTCTATTACAGGGCATAGGTTGTAATTTAGAAGATGCCTTAATTATTCAGTAAATGTGCTGGTGTAACAGCATGTTTTCTTTTACGTCAGCCCTGGCATACATTTAAAATATATATTGCATTTAAACATGTTTATGCTAATAATATAAACATGACAATGCGTTAAGCAAAACTAAAAAGAAATACAGCAAGGTTCTGGCAGCACAAGCATGGTAACTAAGAAAAAGTTAAAAAGTTAAAGTGCCAATGGCTGTTAACAGATGATCTTATGCCCATCTTAATATGTGTTGATCTTGAAGAATATTGGTCCTCTATACAAAGACATACCTTCGGACAGGGATTGTTGGTTCAAGCCCACCTTGGAGTACCACCTATGTTCAGAGCCTTATAAGTATACAGATATAGGAAAACAGCCATTGAGGAATAGTTCCAAGGGAATATATAGGTATTCATCCCCACATCCCCTAATTGACCTTCTAGTTGGGATTTCAGGGCTATCTAGAAGAGACAATAGACTTAATTTTATTTACAAGCTTGGTTATGGCAGTTTTTCATACCTTGTGCCTTGTCAAACTCTGCGAGTATACTATTTTGGATTACGAGCCAAAAATATTTTTGGAAACAAACTCCACTTTATACAACCAAAACATACACAATGTGTTTTTGCCATTTTTATTTATAATTAAAATGTCAATGAAAAAGCCAACAACATTGCACATTTCTGTACGTTTATCTGTCAGTTTTTCCAATTGGCACTTGTATTCATTTTTGCACTTACAGCTATAACATGTGTTTTCCAAGTATAGTTCTACTTTACTATAAAACATGCCCTCAAGTAGCACTACCTTCATTTTAATTACTGTTAAAGGAAAAACAAACCCTTGCTACTAAAATCCCCTACCCCCTACCCTACATAGACCCCCTCCCTGCTCCCCCCAACCTTTGCTAAATGCCCCTTTACTTACCCCTTGGTGCAGATTCTGTTCAGTGGAGTTCATGGGCACCATCTTTAGCCACTTCAGTAATCTTTGGGTCTTCTTCCAGCGCTTCGGCGCATGCACAGTTGTAACGAAACTTTAAAATTCGACTTTTGATAAATAACCCTGTTAATAAATGTATAGTTTTTGTCATTGTTTGTAGTACTCTATTATGATATATTTACTTGCTTCCTGAAGACTACCGAAGAGAAGAAGATGGCTGCTGTGAACTACGTTGCCCTGAATCTGCACCGAGGGGTAAGTAAAGAGTTAAGGGCATTTAGCAAAAGTACACCTAGGCTGGGGAGAGCAGGGAGGGGGTCTATGTAGGGGAGTAGGGGATTTTAGTAGCATGGGATTCGGATTTGAGGCTTAATAAATAGGCCCTTTATTGTTTTATCATTCAGAATACCCTGTTAACAACTCTTTACAACTGGCCGAGGGCTTCAAATATATAAGAGTTACCTCTTTATATTTAGGGGTTTATCGAGTAAGGATCGAGTTGTGTTTTCCACTTAGATTTGATTGGTTTATTTTTTTGGTCAAAAATCACATTTTCGTGTAAAAAAAACCCTGAACTTTTTGAAGAATTATTATACCTCGACCCTGAAAATAGCTTAAATCCAAAATGCACCATCTAAAACCTGTTGCAATCATCCAGTATAGGAGTCAATGGCAGAGGTCCCTTGAACCATTTGAACGTGTTAATAGCATTCATGTTTTTTTAGGAGGGTTTTGCCTGACAACTCGATCAATTAGTGCGACTCAAGTTTTTTTGCCACTGAATACTTGATTAATTCCAGTTTTCAGGTTGTTAACCCGAACTCGTTGATTTGAGTTTTTCCCATTTTTTCATAAATAAGGAACTATTCAATTTGTGAGTTCATTCGAGTTTATTCAAGCTATAAAAAAAACTCTAAAATTTGACCTTTGATAAATAACCCCATTAATAAATGCATGTTTTTGTCATTGTTTGATTATAAAATATGGACTTCCACCTAAATATATCATAATGGAGGACTACAGTCTTCTTGGTCCATCAACTAAATTGGTGATTACAGTAAAAGTACCTAGTAGAACAAAGTTTAGCCCATGCCACTTAAAAATATTCAAACTCAAGTTGAAACTGGCCACCCATTTGTAAACCCTGTATAAAGTAGTACAGGTATGGGACCTGTTATCCAGAATGCTCGGGACCTGAGGTTTTCCGGATAACAGATCTGTCTGTAATTTGCATCTTCCTACCTTAAGTCTACTAGAAGATTATATAAACATTTAACAAACCCAATAGGCTGGTTTTGCTTCCAATAATTATATCTTAGTTGGGATCAAGTACAAAGTACTGTTTTATTATTACAGAGAGAAAATATATTATTTTTAAAAATTTGAATTATTTGGATAAAATGGAGTCTATGGTAGCTGATCATTCTGTAATTCTGAGCTTTCTGGATAACGGGTTTCTGGATAACAGTTCCCATACCTGTATGGTACTATGTAATATGGTATTTGGTATTTCAAATATCTGGAATTATGCTTTGCAGAAGCTTGTGTTAACCAGTTATCACATCAGTATGTCTGTGTATGCTTCATAGGGCAGCAAGTTTCCCTTACAAGTGTTGACACACTGTTGATTTTATTTGATTAAATAGTGATTTAACTATTACAAAACTCTTAAAATATGATAAAACAACTCACAAAATACTGGAGACACATTTACATTTTTAAAGCAACTCTTCCTTCCTTCCTATCTTCCTTACTAAAATGATATAGAATAACAAAACTTTGGCTGATGCAAGATTCTTGAAATGCCTCTAAAGGTTACAAAAATGCTTTCCAGCACAATTTCCTATGGGTTGCTTGACGGGAATGACTGTCAGCAACCTTATTTGATGATCCTTCAGTTACAGACATGCTCAGCGAACTGATGAAGAGTTGAAATCACTGGAGTGAGTTTACTAGAATTTGACATCTCTTGTGGGCATCATTCAAAGTTTTCTGTTGTAAGTGAGCGGTAAGAGAAGAAGAAATATGGATATCATGAAATGTTCTCACAGCATACAAACAAACAATTATTCACTTCTGATCACTGAAACTTCCTGTAAAGAGGCACAGTAAAAAAAAAATATATAGATATGATAAAATAGAATCCAGAATAGGAACAAATTTACTGCCACAGATTAAGCACTGCTAGAGGAATAATTGGAAGGGAGCTTTATGAACCTGAACTTTAGCTTCATATTTATTTATCTTTGGAGCTTTCATAAGATCAAATAATCTACGCAACATAAATATGTCTTAAAATGAATGTTTTGTCTTATTATAACACCTGAAATTACTACCTACTTATTCCCAAGTATACCTGTTACTAACCTTTTTCAGTTTCTAGTAATAGTGTCTTTCATCATGTACCATTTACTAGCCGAGGTCAGGGTCGGAACTAGGGGGTAGGCAAAAGAAGCACGTGCCAAGGGTGCAATAGGGGGGGTGCTCTTTGTCTGCTTACCCCTAATCCAGGCCCTTCAATCCTGTCCACTATCCCCATCCCACTCAATTGTCTCTACAAGTGCCCCCCAGCCGTTGTAACTGCGCATATATCTGCCTGAAGTAGAAGAGGTAAGGTGGCCAGCTGGGTTAGCCTGGCACTGACCAAGATTGAACTGGGAAGTTGCAGGAATACCCAACTAATATTCACCAAGAAATTAGTTGAGTCCCCTGGGCTCAAGAAACCAGAGTACAAAAATCTTAAGCCACTAGCTATATTCACAGTAACTATGTAATAAGAAAATGTAAGGTCTTTATTCAGCCAAAACTATAGAGAGATAAGGGCACGATAAGAAAAAGAAAATAAGCGTGGTGGTTCAGAGGGTAGCACTTTGGCTTTGGCATCATCATCATCTGGAGACACAGCAGAATATCCTGGTACATATAATATAAAACTGTTTATTAATATAACAAGATGTAATAAACCCGCTCATCTACACAAGAAACTATTTAACAAATTTCATAACTGTCTTCAGTGAGTTGGAGGGTTTATGAATTATAACAGTCAGCTTCAGTCATTGATTGCTATTTTGTGTTAAGGCACTTCATATTGCAATAAATATAGCCAGGGCCTTTCCATGGAGCCATGAAATATTAAAGACAAGCACTGTGAAAATAATATTCCTTGTTATTCGGTGTACATCTAAAAAAAAAAAAAAACGATTTTGACATAGATAAGGGCATATTAAATTGAGGTTGCTCATATGAGGTACTGTAGTCTGTCAAAATAGCTGCTAGTTTATTAAGAAACAGGGCTGAACATTTCGTAGTTAAATCTAATGGCACACTTTGTTCCACTTTTCAGATTCTGTTATTAATTATTAGGGAGTTCAGATCCTCAGTCTAAAAATACATTTTAGTTTTCTCTCATGAATAAAACCACAAACCTCAAATCATATTATGAAAAATTACCTTGAAAATATAAAAATTGTATCCAGCATATTGGTATTTAAATGCTATTTTAGGAATACTGAGACACTGCTTTCATATAAGAAATTATGAAATGTACATGATATTCATGTCCACTTAGTTATAAAGTATAGATTAATGGAAATTCCATGTAGCTACAACATGGTTACTAGATTACCCAGAGCATAAAATACCCGTGTAATGTGGATATTGGAGCATTGGTATCGCATAAGATAAAGGTCCAGGACTATCCTTGTTTGAGGCAATAGAAAAACAGGAACAATTTGCAACTCGTCAACCAGGAGAAAAGCCAAAAGGAGAGCTAGTGATTATAATTAAAGGAACAGTTACACCAAAAGTATTTTAAGATTTGCTGATTTATTAAGTGTGAAAAAGTTTAAATAAATGGAATATATACATATGCCATATAAGAGCAGTCGAGTTCACTTTGCTTTTTCCTTTCGGAAAAAAACTTGAATGTCAGGAAGGCTATTAACATCTCCAAATGGCTCAAGAACCTCTGCCATTGACTTGTAAATGAACTTGGCAGGTTTTAGGTGACAAATATTCCATGGTCAAGGCGTTATAAATCTCACATTCAAATTTACATTCAAATAGGAGGATTAAAGTTTGAATGTGTGAATTTTGACAGGAAAAAAAAATTCTAAAATTTGAATTCAATTTACTTTTCAACCCTTAATAAATCTGCCCGAGTGACTTCGGGTCAGGCTTTTTGATGCCACAAATCTGAAAAAGTTGCTGGAAAAAAAAATGTTACTTTTCCGGGATTTATTGTGCGCCAAAACTGGGATGATTCTGAATACAAAAATACTCCAGATAAAACCTGTCAAAATCATGTAGAAGTCAAAGGCAGATGTCCCTTTTAGAACTGGAAGATCTTGCTTTGATTACTGGTTTCAGAGATTTTCGGGTGTTTTTTTGTGCGACAATACAAAAAAAGTAATATTTATTGTGACAAGTCGAAAAAGTCAGGTTTTTGCAACTTTTCTGCAACTTTTCCATTTCATGCTTTTTCAGTTCAGTTCTTTTAATAAATGTCATGCCATTCATGGTTTTAGAGAAAGTGAGTTTAGTCATAGTTTCAAAAACCTCTAAAACCACTAAAATGAGACGTTTGATAAATAGGCCTCTTGGGTATGTTTATAAATATGTGTATTGACCTTACAGTTATTTGTACATACTGGGATTTATTTGAATACATGGCAAATTTTCAAAGTCTTTTGACTGCCAGGAATTCAGAAGGTGGTCTAGTGAGTTATTTACAGGCAGAATTATGTTTTTTATCTTTTGAATCAAGTTTTTTATCTTTTGAATCAAATTTTCTTTCTTTTCACCTGCTTACTAACCCTTAATAACATAATGAAGCCACTCTTTGGGGCCGACTGCTGCGGAAAAGCTTGTTATCTACTATTATTCCTAAATCCTTTTTCCATGGCTGATATTTCTAAATTGATACCCTTTTAATCTACCATATAATTAGCTTGCTTGTTATTGCAGCTCAGGTGCATCATTTTACATTCATCTGCATTAAAGTTCATCTGCCTTTTCTCTGTCCACTCAACGGAGCTGTCCAAGTTTTTCTGCAGTGAATAAATGTCGGGCTATGAATCTATTACTTTACTAATATTAATTGACATCTGCAAAAATGTGTAACTTTTTATAGACCAACTAAAGGGCAGATTTATCAAGGGTCGAATTTTGAATAAAAAAAACTTCAAAATTCAAATAAAAAAAAGAACAACCGATATTTATTAAAAAAATTGAAGGTTTTTTTTTCGGATGAAAAAAGGCTGTTTTCATTCAAATTCGAATCGTATGAATCGAAGTAACATTGTATTTGATTGAATTTGATTCAAATTTTTCAAAGTCCACCAATTGACTCGAAATAGGTTCTAGGAGGTCCTCCATAAGCTTTAACAACAATTCTGCAGGTTTAGATGGCGAATGGTCGAAGTCAAATTTTAAAAGTGACAGTACATGATAAATTTCGATATTTGAATTTTCCATTTCTTTCAAATTTGGATTACTCCCTAGTCGAAGTGCACAAAAAAATAGCTCTAAATTCAATTTTTTTAATTCGAATTTTCATTTCGACCCTTGATAAATCTGCCCCTAAATGTCCATTTATACAGGTATGGGACCTATTATCAAGAATTCTCAAGACCTGGGGTTTTCCAATCTTCATTCCTTAAGTCTACTAGAAAATCATGTAAACATTAAATAAACTCAATAGGCTGGTTTTGCTTATAGTAAGGATTAATTATATCTTAGTTTGGATCAAGTACAAGGTACTGTTTTATTATTACAGAAAAAAGGCAAATGAATTTTTACTATATGGATTATAAGTAGAGTCTATGGGAGATAAACTTTCTGTAATTCAGAGTTTTCTGGATAACAGATTTCCGTGTCTAAAAAATGTTGTCGTCCATAGACTTCAATGTATTTCATAAAATTTTTGCTGTTTCGCGAATTTTCAGCGAAATGAAACGGGTGAGATTCACCCATTAATAATAGCAATAAATCACGTTTTTTTTTTCAAACATTTTTTCATACATTGAAGCTGCTGATTGGTTGAGATGCCGTTAATCCATACCCAAATTCCGTGGATTCACTTGTGTGGTGCTCTATCCGGGAACTTCACTGCTCCACTATTCCATATACATCATACTAATCGAAAGGCAATCAGATGGCACTCATGCAGCCAAAAGTGCTTGCAATTTGTGATTTCTAAATAAATCACAAATTGCAAGCACATTTTGCTGCGAGTGACATCTGATTGACTTTCGATTAGTATGATTGGTTGAGATAGGCTACGAGCCCTGAAACCAACTTTGTTCTTGATACTACTTCCCCATCTCATGTTATACCTTGCTGGTGTTAGGTTGTTTTAGTTCATGTAGCGATGATAGAGAAAATTTCGATGAAATGCAATCGGTTTAATGAAAAGGTGAAATTATATTGTGGTTATTTAGCTCTACAGTAGCATATATATTATCCTACTGTTAGGGTAACTCCTTCCCATTATGTTACTTTTATTCATAGACAAAAAAAAAGGCTCTCACAATGGCAACCATGGCTGCAATTTCTTTATCAATATAGATATCTTTTCTCCACAAATTCCCCAAATCAGGATCTCATCCCAGTGGTTGATGGCTAAGGTTTTCCACTGAAACAGGCCATATTTTTTTTCCAGCAAACAGACTGCATGGAGAAAACTACAAATATCACTGCTTAATAGTTTTGGCCGAAAAAGTTTGGTTATCCCTACCTGTTAGGTATAAAGACTTATAGGTAAATGGGCACCAAGTATGTACTTCTTCTCCCTAGCTGCACCTAGTTTGTGAAGAGGTCAGCCATATAAAGTCCTGCCTCATCCCTACTGACCCGCACAGAACTCCTGCTTCAATCCTCCTGGAGCACATTATTTGAATATGCCAAGTGCATGCGCGGGGGAAGAGCAGCTCAGCAATAGTATTCTGCCTGGGGTACTCTACTGACTTGGCCCTGCCCTGACAGACAGGTGTAGACAGAGTTTATTGGCACATCTTATTCCGGTTGGAATGAATGATAGCTGGAACCTAAAACCATATCTTTAATTTTAACTCTGTGTCTTCATCATTACAGGTTCTGATAATAGAAAATACTAGCAACTTAGTCGCAATAAGGGTAAGATGATTCAATTACATACTGGCATGGACTAATGTCGAAAAAACTCTTTTGTATAATGCTGGACTATTTTTGATATACACTTTTTTGATATATGTCTTAATCTGCAAATGTCTGAAGGATTATACGCACACTTTCACAAATGCATTTTTATATTTTAAAAAATCTTTTTATGTGTAAGGTCGACAATTTTAATTCCACATATTGTTGTATTTATATTATTAACACTGCTAATTGGCACTTTAACATGAAACATGGAGGTGTTGAACTTTAACCCTGTAATTAAGGGGTGGGATTTCAATAGCATATGTTTTAAAAGGTCACTTTGTTTCCATTTTGTTACACTTGATAAAGGGCGTTTGAGGCCTGAAACATGTTGTGTGTTTTGTAGCTGCTAATAAACTACATTGTTGCAGATCTTCTGCCTTGGATTGCTCTCCTCACTTTACTAGTTATATGTATGCTGAAGACTTGCGGTGAAGTCTAAGAGGAAAGAAGCACCATTGCATAAAAAAACTGGGCAGTGCTCTGAAGTAATCCTGTTGAGTGATCAAATATACTATATACTATCAATTGCATGTTTGGTTCTAAAGCAGTGTAAGGATTTCAGAGGCATTTCACCTAAGATGATTAGCATCTATTGCATTGTTCAGAGGATAGAAACAAGACAACTAATATGAAGCAATTCATAAGGGGGAATTGAAGGAAACACACCAACTAGGCAGGTCATGCATTCATCTTGCTTTAAATGCTGATTTTTTCCATTGAAAACAAAGATAAAGCAAATACAGAAAAACACTTTTAGCTTCCCTGCTGCAATAGTTATGCATAATTATATCTTAAAAAAAGATGGTTGCAAATACAAGAGCATTGGAACAGAAGGTTAAGTGTCAAAGCATCTTACTAAACAGCTGAACTTTGGCTAACAAGCTAATTCACAACTGAGTTTTATTTCAATACACGATGCATTCCAAAGCTTGGCAGGCTTACTAATATTAATTATGATCATATTAAACTGTACTGCTGACATTTCTATACACGCATTTTACTAAACTCCATAGCATTTGCTTGGTTATATCCCGTTAAGAACCTTAATTCCTTCACGAATAAAGAACTTTTCTGCCCAGCTTGCCATCTGTGTATCTGGGATAGATTTGTCTATGGGAAATTTCAACATGAAAGGCGAAAGGCTTAAATTATTAGGTATTACTAATGGATATTTTTCTCTTAAAATATTGGCTTTCCAATGTAAAATATCTTGCCGAACAAAATGGATGCGGGCAGCTTAAACCCCAAAAGTGCTGCAAAGAGAATGGAAACGAGTGCTAGTGTCCTGTTGATGGGTAATGTGAGGAATGGTTAATAAATAAATAAAGAACCACCACTTGTTAAATAAAAAATGGTTTCTCAAAACTTGGCAAGACCCCAGTTTTGTAACATTTTGTTTGTATTACGATAGAAGCAGCAGCTGAAGTGGAAAGGTGACATTGTACATGTACGGCAGGGAGAGCAGAGAAGCGGTAGCACTTTTTTTTTGGTAAGAAATTACTTTCCATGCTATAAACCCAGCACAGTGCTAAGTTATTGCATAAATGATGCATAACTTTTAACAATTTGCCAAAGCCCTAATGCTTTATATGGGGAATCTATTATTAATGTCTCAACTATGACATTGAATACTACCCAGTTCTACAAGTGTATTAGTAAAGGCCTAATAATTTGTTTCATTAACTACTTCTGTGCAACTCATCTAATGATCATTTCATTTAATCATTCCACTTCCTTTTCCTTAATTTCAATGTTACAAACAAGTTCATATAAGACAAAAGAATATACAGTATGCAATGAAGAAATAAAGGAGTGAGGTTTATACACCTACAATGATATTCTATATACCTGTAGGGATGAGGAAACATTTTGGCTGGAACAAGCAATGCATTTTTTTGCAAATCCACATTATAATTCCTCTATGGGTTTGTTTTTTCCTGGGCCAGGAAACAACTCAAAAACAGCATAATCTTTATTTTAATTTATCCATATGCTTTGTTTCACTGAAGAATAACCCTTATTTTGTGCTGGAAAAGACTGCAAATGCCTTTCCATTGACTCGTATTTGCAAAAATTTCAGCAAAATGTCATAATTTCCAATTTTTTGGGGCGAAGCAAAATGGTACCTATCTATCTATCTATCTATCTATCTATCTATCCATCCTCGTCCATCTATCTAAGACAAGTACTGTAATCTCAGGTTTTTTTACAACACAAAACAATCCCCATTTATAAACAATGGGCAAATTTGCTCCTGGGTAGGGATGGGCGAATTTGATCCATTTCGTTTCGCCAAAAATTCACCGCTGGCGAAATGTAGCCGACGCCCATTAAAGTCTATGGGCGTCAAAAAAATTGTGTTGCCCATGATGATGCCATACAAGTCTATGGGCGTCATTTCCGCGGCGAAACAAGGCGAAAAAGTTTGCCCATCCCTACTCCTGGGCAGTAATCCATGGCAACAATCAGATGATTGGGTGCCAAAGCAAAGTACTTCCTGGGTCCTCCTCTTTTCCCAGATGTTCTCCGGGGCTCCAAACAAGCATTAGGCTTTTTCATTTTTCTCAGGCTTTTTCAGCCCAAAATAATTGTTTCAGAATAGCATATAATCTGATGTATTATGTACACATTCCATTGGCACTTAGGTTATGCCACATTAAAAAATCAGGTTATGCCAGTCCTGTTGAGAGTCAGGTCAGTGTTGTGTGACAGCAGATTGGTGTCATGTCTCTGCCATTGAAGAGATTTCTCTTTGTTTTTCCCTTACAATAAATACTCTAATATCATCTAGCATGATATAATTTGAGTATAAATCAGTCTATACATTAATGAACTCTTCCATGCTTGAATTATACTCATATTGGCTATCACATAAAAAAATCTGAATTTATACAATCCCGCTTTTAATGGTTGTTCATTTCAGATTTATGTTATCTGGTATTGGATCGCCTAGTGCATATAAACAGCCTTTGACTACCATGACAGTCATTAATATATATAACACCAGAAAATGCTGTGTTTGTGGGTAAAGCATGTTGAAATGAATACTCTTTAAATACATTTTGCACTTAAAGTACCAAGTAAAGCCAAACAACATGGCTGCCATGTATTTGAACAAGCTTATGTCTGTAACATGGGACTGTGTATATAAGTAGTATGTAGTAGTAAAATATATAAATGAATACAAAAATAAAATGTTTTTAGGTATGCTATATTACTACCCTTATACTAGAGCACTACAAAGCTATATTAGTGTAATTTTACATTAAGGGCCAGATTTAAAGATGCCCAAGCCTTCATGCGGGAACACTCAAGTTTAAATACCACGTGAGAATTCCTAAACTCTTTATTTCTCCCAAGTGGGTTTTTCCAAATAATAAAATGCTTATTACCTAAAACCTGTTGAGTTTTTAATTTTTTGGTTGGGAAAAAAACCCTGCTTGTCAGAAAGCTGAAGCTATTCGACGGAAGAAACCATGCAAGAGTTTTGGAACTCTTGTGTGTTTTTTGGGCCTTAATGCTCAAGCACAAAGGCTTGAGCAGTCTTAAAGTGCCCCCCAAGTCTTATTTATTATGCTATATAAAAAATTGTTTGAATTCACCACACCTCAGCAGGCGTTGTCACAGAAAAAACAGTGTACTTTCTACTGATATTTGTTGTATCCGTACCATGGCGAACAGCCACTTTAGCAACTTGAAAGTGCTATGGGAAAATATTGTAATCCTTCAACGTGGGATTTTACAAACTTTTTCCTGAAGAGACTTCTGGTGGTTCTTCTGCTTCACTTCTCCCCATTGACTTTAATGGATTGTATGAGTTCTGAAGCCACGTACAATAATGGCTTCATATGTGTCCTTTTACACAGCATAATAAATAGGCCCCTTACATACTCAGATGATAAAATAAAACTTGAATCTATAAGTACATCAAACTGTGCCATATCCTTTCTTCCACCTATCACAGGCTGACCAGAGTCAACGAGATGCTTTCTGCCAGTGCCACATTTAATGAAATGTGCCGTCTAAGAGTTTTTCCATTTCTGTGTCACCTTCCTTTATCTTCCACATATTCTTGTGAAGGCACTTCATAGCACTCCTGCACTTATCCTGTTGTTGCAAAGGCTTTTGGAGCAGTTATCTGTTCTTCTAACCATCAATGGCTTGGAAGGTTCTTTATATTGTTCTAGTTTGCTAATGAAGCACCAATATCATGTTAAGCATTCTACAGCATGTATTATAAATAAATTATTCAGAAATTATTAGAAATCATCCAGATATATCCAGTTTCTCTGATTTTCTGAACCTTATTAAACCATTTTTGGGAAAGGGAAGGGAGAAAGTCTTGGAACAAGGATATGATAATGTATCCATATGTGATATCACAACACATAATATTCCAATAAATCATCAGTACTGTACATCTGTCCTTCTGAACATCAGCAACATGGAAGGTAATTTCTATTATTCTAGTTTGCGTATGAAGCCCCAGTATAATGTATATATTATAAATAGACAAGAGTAAAATGATTAAATTTCAAATTCATCCAAATACAGGCTTAATAACCCATATTGAAACATATTTGGGGCTGAAGACTTGGAACAAGGATGTAAAAATGAGTATACACAGAAGTAATGTAGCAACACATCACATTCCAAAAATTGAATGATTAATAGACAACACAAATAACTCAGATTAATAGTACCCTGTAAAAAGATATTTGTACTTTAGCATAACATTGATAATTTTTCCCCCCAAAAAAAATATTTTATACCGTATTTTAAAGGTTTCCTGTTTCCTATATCCACCTTCTTTATATCCCCAGAGTAGGTTGCAATTTAAGATTATCTGTGTAGCCTGGTGGATCATTATCAATACAGACACTGTAACTCCCCTATCCTTAACTTTAAATGGTGATTCATATTTATTTGCTACCTCTGTTCTCTCATAATAACAATTACATTTTAATCATGCTATATTTCGCTAGTGATGTACTTTAGACATTCCTTCTCTAGTTCAATAGACACATTTCCCAAGAGATTTCTTATAATGGTAAAAGGAAAATTTAAATTATAAAAATCAAAGAGCTCATCACAAGGAGCATCTGGCTCAGATACAGTCTTGTTGACCTAAACTAATCTGAGACTAAGTTCCTTTAGCAGTTGTTGCATGAAGAAACATTTAATCTGATATATAAAGATATTTATGAGAGAATGCATAAAGCAATGGCAAATCTTCATTTTAAAAGTTGTACATTTAGGGGCATATTTATCAAGGGTCAAAATTCGAATTGAAAAAACTTCGAAAATCGAATTCAAAAAGACCAACCGAAATTAATTCAAAGTTTTTTTGGTCAAATAGGTCCGCTTTTGATTGAATAGCTCCGTATTCGACCAAATTTGAATCATACAAATCGAAGGAATAGCGCATTTGATTAGAAGTTTTTTCCCAAAAAAACTTAGATTTTTTCAAAGTCCACCAATTAACTCCAAATAGGTTCTAGGAGGTCCGCCAAAGGCTAGGCATAAGCAGGTTTTAGATGACGAATGGTTGAAGTTAAAAGAGACAGTACATGATACATTTCGATATTCGAATTTTCAATTTTTTTTCCAATTCTAATCAAATTTGGACTATTCCCTATTCGAAGTACATAAAAAATAGCTTGAAATTTTTTTTGAAACCAGAAAAAACGCAAGGGACTCTTCCCCACACTACATGTGTCTATATTACTATATATAACAGCATGCAAATTTTTCCCTTAGCTGATTGACATAATCAGCTTTTGGGTTTCTTGTCCTCATAGAAGGGATCTATGGTCTATATGCAGCGCTGCTTATTTTTTAAATGTTTTTAATTTTTACTTGATTAATATGGCATGGTGGTGAATAAAAATCGCTTTTTATCTTATTTTGACGTATAATCATCTATATTATTTGCAGACCGTCTCAGACACATGTAGTGTGGGATAGAGTCCCTTGCATTTTTTCTGGTTTCATATTGTTAATTTAGTGGACACCCCAACACCTGTAGTCTGTTATAATCTCATTAAACCTCATCTGAGTCACTTTTGTTATTGTAGATTTTTTTTTTTTAATTCAAAAATTCACCTCGACCGCTGATAAATCTGCCCCTTTAATGTATTGGATATAAGAATTTTCTGCATTATTTTTCTTTCTTTTACTCAGTAGGAGGCCTATTTATAAGCATACTCATTTTAGCTGTTTTTGAGTATTTTTAAAGAACAAAAACTATTTTCTTTAAAACCACAAACGCCAAGTAATTCTTTAAAACACCCAAATCTAAAAACCTTGACATTTAGGGGCAGATTCACTAAGGGTCGAATTTCGAAGTTAAAAATACTTCGAAATTCGACCCTCGAATAGAAATCCTTCGACTTCGAATATCGAAGTCGAAGGATTTAGCGCTAAATGTTCGATCGAACGATCGAAGGATTTTCGTTCGATCGAACGATTAAATCCTTCGAATCGAACGATTCGAAGGATTTTAATCAAACGATCGAATGAATATCCTTCGATCAAAAAAAGTTTAGCAAGCCTATGGGGACCTTCCCCATAGGCTAACATTGACTTCGGTAGGTTTTATCTGCCGAAGTAGGGGGTCGAAGTTTTTTTTAAAGGGAAAGTACTTCGACTATCGAATGGTCGAATAGTCGAACGATTTTTACTTCGAATCGTTCGATTTCGTTCAAATTCGAACGAATTTAACCAATTCGATGGTCGAAGTACCCAAAAAATACTTCGAAATTCGAATTTTTTTCATTCGAATCCTTCACTCGAAGTTAGTGAATCTGCCCCCTATTGTACAAATACAAAAATCTTCAATCAAAGACAGATTTTACAGTTAAAAAAGAAATATCCCACTGACTTCTACATGACCAGCTTTTTGATGGCAAAGTTTTGTGTAAGTGTTTTCTATGGTTAAATTAATTTTTTTTGCGTTTTAAAGTAATTAGCATAATCCATGATTTTTGGCCCTAAAAAATACAATTCTGGAAAACAAATTAAAGTAAGTAAATCATCACTCTATAAATAATAAGGAAAAACACTCATAGTGCACTCTTTAATCATTCTCACTACTCCATCTCAACTACCTCTTAGATTCCCCACAGTTATACACTGAATGCATATAATAAATGCTTAAACCATTGAAGTACATCACTTCAGGGATACAAAGTAGCCTCAGTATACTGTAGTAGCAACACAGCTCACTTACTCAGCGGGGAGAAAATGTATCCACAATGCAATTTGCAAAAACCTGAAAGACGGGCAGAGTAGTGCAATATATTAGCGTTATGGAAAAAACATGGGCAATACAACCATTTGTGAACAACATATGACCTCCCTAACTCCCATCTCTACAGTCTGTATTAAACACTGCTGCCAGAACTATCATTCTCTAACCCAAAAGGGTACAGCCCCCTCCCCTGCTGGAGTCCTTATCATGGCTTCCCATTAAACAAAGAATACATTAAAAACTCCTCTTTAAAATCTTTAAAGCCCTTCATTCCTCTGCACCTAACTACATCTCATCTCTTGTTCCTGGCTGAATCCTCCACTCCAACCAATTGGTTGCACCCTGCACTACTAATTCTGTGTCCCACCTCAAACCTGTTTTGTTGCTCCTTATATTTGGAATACCATTCCTGAATTTCTACAGTGAGAATTCTCTCTCAATGTCTTCAGAACTAAACTTAAAGCCTATCTCTTTGACCACTTAGATAACAACCTTTTATGGCAGTGTCACCCACTATGACCTACAGAACTTAATGTTCCCTGATTAGTGTCTGTTACCCTTCCATTTAGATTGTAAGCTCTACAGGGCAGGGAACTACATCCTTTTATCTCCTTGTCACTAAGCACTTAATTTGTATTGTAACTGTACTTTAGATTATGTGTACAGTATTTGTTATTGCACTGACCCCCTGTTTGCTCTACTAATTTATTGTTCTGCTGTACAGTGCTGTAATAAAACCTCACCCTGGTAGTCTAGTGGGGGGACGGCAGGGACGCCTGCCGCCCCCTCGGCGGCGCCGGGTCCATTAGGGGCGCGCGCGCGCACCTCGTCCTGATTTGTAGTGCATGCGCGTTGATGTGATAACGTCTGCACGCAGTGGCGCGAAATTCAAAAAGTATTTAAAGGGACTTCAGTGTATATTCAGTGCTCGTGATAGGAGTTTGTTCCTGGTGCTTCTTAGCATTTACTATTCTGTTTCTTGAACTTGTTTTGATTCCTGTTGTGACCCCTGCCTGGCTTTTGACTATTCTGACTTCCGGATCCTGACCCTTGCCTGATTACCGACTACCTCTTCTGATTAACCCTCTGATTGACTTCCTGGTTTGACCCTTGCCTGCCTGACTACGCTTATTCTCTGCCTGCCCCGACCCGGCCTGATCTGACTACTCTTTTGCCTAAATGCCTTGTACTACGACCTTCTGCCCAAAGACTTTGCTTTACAGTGGTGCCCCTCTGCCTATCCAGAACCTATTGCCTTGCACCTCTCGTTTAAGACCTGGTGGCATCCAAGTAGCTGAGGGCTACTCCCGAAGCCAAAGTCGGTCACGCTACATTTGAAGCACGAGCCGAGATCAGGATGCTTGGGATTTGTTCTGGTGTTGGGTGCCGACTGTTACAAGTGCTTTACCCTCAAGGAGCACTATACAAATAAAAATATACATACATACATACATACATATTGCCAGTGCTGGTCCAGCTGCTAGCCATGTTTGCCTATTGGGCGATATTTAGAATACACTACAAAAGTAAGAAAGTCAATTATACTTTATAAGGAATATACTTTTACACATTATCTGTTTCAAAGAGAGCAAGGACATTTTAGATTAATGAAGAGAAAATCTAATTATTTCAACCTCCTAGGACACAAGCTATAATGTTAAATAAAACAGGAGTTTGGTTTGAAGAAAAACTTTATATTTAATACCAAATAAAAAAGGAATATTTTTCAGAGTGCAATTCCTTAATTGTGTAGGATAATTAGTGGTCTAACAGTTTCAAATGAAACCTTTGCTTCTCTACTGTCTTTGAAAATCATGAATTATGTAATAATTCCCGTGTACTGGCAGAGGAATTGTCGGTATTAGATTGCCCTAGTTCATGTAACTTTCAAAGTTCTCTCTCCATTGTATGCACCTTAAGAAGTAGAACAAAAATGCTCAGAGGAATTTACAAAAAAAAAGAGAAAACCCCACACACAAAGGAAATATATAAATATTATGCCAGTGTCCTACAACAAAACAGCTGCATATTGTTATTACAATTTCACTGTATATTTTAGGGCAAAATAGTATATAGGATAAATATATGATCTATTATCCAGAGTGATTTTCATTAAAGGAATGGCTTTCCATACCTTAAGTCTGCTAAAAACCATTTAAACATTTTAAAAAAAACCCATAGGATTGTGTTGCCACCATTATGGATACATGCAGCTTTACTATTACAGAAAAAAAGAAAATTATTTTAAAAAATTAGAATTGCAGATTGAGATTACCTTTCTGTATATTGTAGCTTTCTGGACAAAGGGTTGCCAGATAACGGATTCCATACCTGTATCGATAATGGGGACCGAAAGGTGCAATCTATCTATCTATCTATCTATCTATCTATCTATCTATCTATCTATCTATCTATCTATCTATAATCCATCCTTTTTTTTACTATTACGGCAAAAAAGTAAATCATATTTAAAAATTAAAATTGCAAATAATGGAGTCTATGGGATATTTCTTTTCTGTAAATTGGAGCTTTCTGGATAACAGGTTTCCAGATTCCATACCTGTATCTATCATGGGGACCGAAAGGTGCTATCTATCCATCCTTTCAGGCAGCTTTACTATTACAGAAAAAAAGGAAATCATTTTTAAAAATCAGAATTGCATATAATGGAATCTATTGGAAATTACCTTAATGTAAATTGGACTTTTCTGGATAACAAGGTTTCCAGATAACAGGTTCCATACTATCTATCTATGTAGACAATATACTATATTTATTGAGATATCTATCTATCTAGACAAGAAGTACTGTAAATCTCTGAATCTTTTTTTTTTTTGTACTTGGCCGTGGTAAATTTTATAAAATAAGACAATTTTCAAATGTTTTTGAAAAAAATAAACTGACTAGCCTTTGATGTGGGATCTCGAGCTAGAACCCCTGGTTTGATTTGGCATGGTGTTCATAATTGTGGCCATTGATAAGTCACATTATACTAAGGGGCCTATTTTTTAAGCCTCACATTTTTATGGAATTTTTGTAGGGGAAAAACTCACATTTTTCTACATTTATTGTGCTCCAAAGCTTCTAAAAATCTAAATTTGAAAATATTCCAGCTAAAACCTGTCAAAGTCATGTAGAAGTCAATTGCAGATGTCCATTTTACAACTGGAAGATATTTTTTGCCTTCATGATGTTCGAGGATTTTGGGCTGTTTGACACTCTGGTTTCGGGCAACAGCAAGGTTTTTGAGCGACAATACGTAAAAGTCACATGATTCAAATTTTTGCATGATTTTGTCAAGACTTTTTCCAGCACATACAATTTTCATTTGGATTTTCTAGCAAATTAAGCAAAGTCGTAGTTGGGAGTTAGGTCGAATTTTTACTTTTAAAATAATTAGATAAATTTGAGTTTTTATAAATACCCCCTTAGTGTACCTATCATGACTGCCTTAATTGCTGTAATGTGCTTTGAGCTTTGAAGGAGAAAAGTGCTATATAAATGCTACCCTTTCCTTTAAATTTGTAGACCCCAACATCATAGCAAGGATCATAGCTTCATCTTCTTCTTTGCCTCTAGTTTAAGAAATTAGCTGCACACCTGGCACCTGTTTGCCTGGTTCTCCCCCTTCTTCTGTACCAGGACTTAACACATCTCGTGTCCGAACATAGAAGAACTGCCGCAGACACCCCCCCCCCCCGCACCACAGTAAAGGAACCACACAGACATGAACACAAAAACATGAGCGTTAAAACCCATTGGTAGTAAGGGTCCTCCCTGCCCTGACCACCAAAAACATTTGGTGGTCAGGGCCCCCAATAAACATTAAAAAATCAACATTGGTGGCCAGGCCCCCACCCCTTCAAGTCAGTTTCCACCCCGTAGAAAATGTAAAAAAACATTGGTGGTTTCCAACCCATAGAAGATTAAAAAAAACATTGGTGGTTGAAGTCCCATAGAAGATTTAAAAAAACATTTGTGGTCAGGGGAACCATAGAAGATTTTTTTTTACAAAAATTGGTGTCTGTGGTAAAAAAAACATTGTAATTCAGTGGAACTTACCTTTAAAGATAGGTGTGTAATCTTCTTAGTTATTCTCAGTATTGGCAGCATCCTCAGCTTTCTTTGGTGGCTTCAGCAGCTTTGGCTCCTTCCGTGTCCCAACTTTTTTAAGGGCCTTTTAAAAAGTCGGGACATGATGAAACCCATTGGGAAACAGATTTAACAGACTTTATTAATGTCCTGCTTTAAACTTGAAATCTACAGGGCCCAGGATGACTGTCACCCTTGTGCCCCCTGATGGTGACCCTGGGACCTAGAATGACTAGGTTAGGTTGCTGAATTGATGCACCCACTTAGAACCTTAAACTGCCTTTCAATAGGGACTCATCAAGCACCATCAAACTGATAGAGTGGTGGTGCTAATGACTGCTATCAACTCATACAAATATATATTTTACCAGCACACATCTGCATGTTTCTTGCTGTTTGAAACTCATCTAAACTTTCATTATTTAAAAATATATACACTTTCAGGTTCATTCCGTATGCACATTAATGCAAATAATTTGCTGAAGGCTAAATAAAATGATTTGATTTACCATATGTTGTTCATCCATATTAAGTACAAGTATTGTGCCCTAACATAGCTGCATAACTTATATTTGTTAGAAACAGACCGTGAGAGTGCGTTGTGAACGGAATACTGTTTTTAGAATGAATAATGTTGCTCACATTAGCCCTTAAAAGAACATTTTGTTCCGAACATGGTTACTGATAACAAAAAAATATCTATATCTAGGGATGGGCGAATTTTTTCGCCTTGTTTCGCCTAAAAAATGACGCCCATAGACTTGTATGGCATTGTGCGTCAAAAAAAAAAAAGACGCGCGTCAAAAAAATTTTGCCGCGCTACAAAATAGTTTTGACGCCCATAGACTTTAATGGGCATCTGCGACATGGCGACATGGCTGCGGCTGGCAGCGAATTTTTGGTGAAACGAAACGGGTCAAATTCGCCCATCCCTATCTATATCTATAAATACCTGTGCAAAGAAAGTACGTACTCGCAGGTCTTATCAAAGGTCAATACTTCTTAAAGGAGAAGGAAAGGTTAAAACTAAGTAAGCCTTATCAGAAAGGTCCCCCAAAGTAGTGCTGCTCCGAGTCCCCTGTCAAAAGAAACACTGCATTTCTTTCCTTCTATTGTGTACACATGGGCTTCTGTATCAGACTTCCTGCCTTCATCTTAAACCTCATTGCCCTGGGCAAGAGCATGCTCAGTTTGCTCCTCTCTCCCCCCCTCCCTTCTCTACTGTAATCTGAGCCCAGAGCAGGGAGAGAGTCAGGCAGGAAGTGATGTCACACCACATTAATACTGCAGCTCCTATCCTAAACAAACAGAGAGTTTCTAGAGCTTTTTACTCAGGTATGGTAAAACATTCTACAGAATAAATATAGTATTTTAGCTTGCACTATTGCAGCTAATCTATTGGCAATAAAATGCCTCCGTAGCTTTCCTTCTCCTTTAATCGGGGGGGGGGGGAGACTGATGTCTCGGCTACCTCCATAGCCTTTTTCAAAGTAGCCGAAATGTCAGTCTCCCCAGAATGAGAACGGCTGGTCCTGCACCCAGGCAAACAAGATGGCTTGTACGTAAATTCCTACTGATCTATAAACATCTATCTATTTATTATTTATATAATATAGTTGTATTTGTGCCTGTTTGTTAGAGAGTTGTTATGTGAATTTCTCATTTTTATGTTTTTATTTTTATGTAAAAATATTTACATTTTGGACTTTACAGGAATGGGATCCTTTATAATGGGATCTTTTATCCAGAAACCCGTTATCCAGAAAGCTCCAAATTACGGGAATCCATCTCCCACAGACTCCTTTTTAATCAAGTAATTTAAAATGTTTTTAATGATTCCTTTTTTCTCTGTAATAATAAAACAGTACCTTGTACTTTAGTCCAACTAAGATTGAATTAATCCTTATTGGAGGCAAAACAATCCTATTGGGTTCATTTAATGTTTAAATGATTTTTGAGGAGACTAAGGGGCGGATTTATCAAGGGTCGAATTTCGAAGTAATAGCAGTTTTTTTTTTAACTCCCATAACTTCGAAATGCAAAGAAAAAAAGACCAAGCAACATTTATTAAAAAAATTTAAGTTTTTTTCTGCGAGTGAATAGGCTGTATTAGAATCTTTGAATCGAAGTAAGATCATATTCGATCGAATTCGATTCGAAATATTTAAAAAAAAAATGTATTCTTGCACCAATTGACTCCAAATAGAAGATCCCCCATAGGCTAAAACAGCAGGTTTTAGATGGTGAATGGTGGAAGTCACAGTTTTAAAGAGACAGTATATGATCAATTTTGATATTCAAATAGTCACATTTTTGTCAAATTCGAATTGAATTTTGGCCTATTCAATAGTTGAAGTACACAAAAATAGCTCGAATTTTGATTTTTTTTTTTTACTTAGAATTTTTACTTTGACCTCTGCTAAATCTGCCTTTTTAAAAGTATGGAGACCCCTTATATGGAAAACCCCAGGTCCCAAGCATTTTGGATAACAGGTCCCAATCCTGTATATAAAAATCCTGTGTGTGGTTTTAAGTGGGTGTGGTTTAAAAACGTGAGTGGCTTTCATTATCGGCCCTCCACCACATAGGCCAGAAAAATTCTGACCCTTGGTACCAAAGAAGTTGGACAGCACTGACATAGAAGGTTAGAATATGGGATATAGTTTATATAATATATAATGATGATTACTAACATATACAATTCCTTCTTGCAGTAAATGTGACCTGGTTTTATCCAGAGAAAAAACAGTTTACCTTAGAAAATATTTTGCCAATGACATTCAAAATTCAATATTTCCAATTCATTATTGTCCAGGTTGTACTGTTGTTCAGTTTATTACATCTCTTATGAACTAGATATCCTAGGTCTTACGCTTTGAGTTGGTGCTTTGCAGGGAAGATACAGTTGTGTTTATTGGTATCTATAAACTAGTCAATCTTTTGGGAATTAATATTATCTTTTTTGTACACAGTGATAATCCTATGCTGCCAATGGTATGTGTTTATCAAAACACATTTATCCATGTGGATCCGTATTTTGCAAATAAAGAAGTCACTATCTTTTCAATAATATAATTCTGCTCTCTACTCTTTGAAGGGTTTCTCTCCAGTCCTTCAAAACTGCTCCGTTTGGGAAAACAATGTTCTATGTAACGGTCTGTATGTTACTGTGGGAGAAAATAACTGCACTTTTTTTTTAATCATAATACATTCATGCTGTAACATTCATTCCAACCTACAGTACTTTAATTTACTTAGCTCGAGTGAAGGAATAGAGGAAAAAAACTTTGAATTTCGAATGGTTTTTTTTGGGCTACTTCGACCATCGAATGGGCTACTTCGACCTTCGACTACGACTTCGAATTGAACAATTCTAACTAAAAATCGTTCGACTATTCGACCATTCGATAGTAGAAGTACTGTCTCTTTAAGAAAAAACTTCGACCCCCTAGTTCTCCACCTAAAAGCTACCAAAGTCAATGTTAGCCTATGGGGAAGGTCCCCATAGGCTTTGCTAGCTTTTTTTGGTAAAACAAAAATCGTTCGATCGATGGATTAAAATCCTTTGAATCAAACGATTTGAAGGATTTAATAGCGCTAAATCCTTCAACTTCGATATTCAAAGTCGAAGGATTTAACTTCGACAGTCAAATATCGAGGGTTAATTAACCCTCGATATTCGACCTTAAGTAAATTTGCCCCTAAATCAGTTGGGGATGATAAAAAATATGCTTTCATCATAAATAATTTTAACTTATTTTCCAAAATAATTTTGCTGTCTGTTCTGTATGATAGAGGATTTAGACTTTAAACAGAGGGGTGAAACTGATTTGAAATGTATATTACCTTTAATAAACACTGAAGAATATGTTGTCATTGCCTAAATAAAGAATACTGAATTCCATTGGCAATAACTATAAAATAAGCTAGCTGGGGGTAATCAGGACCCATTATATGCCTTTAATTATTCTACTAGAGGATTGGAATATGGTGTATATAGAAGGTGCAGTCCCTAGGACAGGGCACCTTTTTTTTGCACAAGCCAATTTGTTTCTGCTCAGATTGGCACAATGTGTATGTTTTGTGTAAATGTAATAGGGGATTTACATTGTAAACTCTGACGTTGATCTGAATGATGACAAATCTCTGTAAAGTGCAGTGTAAATGTCCAGTTATAGGAATAAATCAAAACCTAGGGCATTCCCCCCCACAGCATTGTCACACAAAAAAAACCCCCATAAATATTATTTATTTGTAAGATCTTTCACCTTTGAAAAAACCTTAGGAGGTTATTTATCAAATTCGATTTTTTTTTTTCTGGTCGAGGATTTTTGGCCAAAACCTCAAATTTTTTGAGAAAAAAAAAATCACATTTCTAAAGATTTATTATACCCTAAAGCTGCTAAAAGTCCAAATCTCAAACCTGGGGTTATTCAATAAAACTAAATTTTTTCATAATTTCAATAAAACAAACTCGATCAAACTCCCATCCACAATTTTACGACATTTACTTATAAAATAATTTGGTTCAGAAAAAGTCTCAATAAAATCGTGAAAAAACTTGAATCGTACAATTTTTTATTCGCGTTCTTGCCCAAAAAATCCAATTTTTTTGCGTTATAGTACAAAACCCAGTGCAGACCATGATATATTCAAATTCGAAAGGAGACATCTGCTATTGACTTCCACAGGACCTCGACAGGTTTGAGATGGAGTATTTTCTGATTCAGACAGCTTCAGAGTATAATAAATCACAAAAAGATTTTATATCTATATTTCCACTACTATATTTATACTGTATATTTCTATATTTATACTCTATATTCTTAGGGCATTCCACTTTCACTAAGGGGCCAATTCATTAACTTTGAGTGAAGGATTCGAAGTAAAAAAACTTCAAATTTCGAAGTGTTTTTTGGGCTACTTCGACCATCGAATGGGCTACTTCAACCTTCGACTACGACTTCGAATCGAAGGATGCGAACTAAAAATCGTTCGACTATTCGACCATTCGATAGTCGAAGTACTGTCTCTTTAAGAAAAAACTTCAACCCCCTAGTTCGCCATCTAAAACTACCGAACTCAATGTTAGCCTATGGGGAAGGTCCCCATAGGCTTGGCTAAGTTTTTTTGGTCGAAGGATAATCCTTCAATCGTTGGATTAAATCCTTCGAATCGTTCGATTCGAAGGATTTAATCGTTCGATCGAGGGATTATTCGTATGATCAAACTTGTAGCGCAAAATCCTTCGACTTCGATATTCTAAGTCGAAGGATTTTCATTCCCAGTCGAATATCGAGGGTTAATTAACCCTCGATATTCGACCCTTGATGCATCGGCCCCTAAGTATCATCACACAAAAACTTTTTAATTTGTAAGATCTTTCACCTTTGAAAAGACAGAGGGTTATTTACTAAACTTACATTATTTTCTGTTCGTGGATTTTTGGACAAAACCTCGTATTTCTAGAGGGGAAAAGAAACTCTATATCTTAAAAAACTCCATATCAAACCTGTCCTGTAGAAGTCAATGGCAGATGTTGGAGCTGGGTTTCATGCAATAACTGGAAAAAATAGAGCGATTCGGGAATTTATTTTAAAAAGTTTGTACGATTCAAGTTTTTTCATGATTTTAGCAAAACTTTTCCAAACCAAATTTTTTGAGTTATTTTATTAATAAATAAGGTAAAATTGTGGATGGGTTGGTCAAGTTTTTTTTATTAAAATGATGAGAAAAATTCAAGTTTTAGTAAATAATAACCCCATAAGACATACTTACACATTACCTTCCAATAAAATGTTTATATCTATATTTCAACTACTACTATTTGTGTCATTTTTAGACATCATCTGCATCTTCATTTTCAATAGTCCCTGTAACATTCATAATTTTTGTATTATTTCCTTAGTTTGTTAATTGAAAAGAAGTCATTAACACTTTTATATAAATGTTGCTATAGCTGTCAGGACCACTTACATTTTTATTTTAAATTGTAGGAGCCAGTAGATGCACTTACTGTATATCTTTAAAAGGCAGACTTGAGAGAAGAAAAGATTTACATGCTAACATAGTAGTTGAATTTGGAAGAATAGACACATTCATCAAGTTCAACTGTTTGCTCAGATAATTCCATGTAATGCATGGGAAAAATAGCATGGGCTTCAGCAGAATTCAGACTCATTAGAATTACTACTGTCAATTATCCAGGCATTGTCCATATCCGAGAATATACAGTAGCTCTTTAAAACCTGAATAAAATATATTGCAAATTCTCTACAAAGAGGGCAGTGGATTACTCAAGCTGAGCACATAAACTGCTACGCAAGGCAGACATTAAGGCAGACACTGCTATATTGGAAGATAATAGCCTTACTCCATCAATCTAGTGCACTGCTGGAGCCGAACAGATTTTTTGCTCATTAATGATCATTGTAACAAATATAATTTCTGCATGTCAGTCCTCATTAACCATCAAAACTGAAGAAATGCAGGTGGATTTTAATTTGAAATGACAAGATATGCAGAACCTAAAACAGAGAACTGGAGAAGTTGAACATCGAGTAAATGATCTGGTGGAGAAAGCAAGGTCAACTTCCAGTACTGCTCAACAAGTAAAGTCTCAATTATCCACTTGTCAAAGGGAGAAGCAGCATTTTTACTTACCTGGCAGAAATCATCCATTGGCTGCACGGCAAATTAATCTCAGTCGATATCCTCCTATGGCAGGTTAGCTGCTTCAGTTATAGATGCAACAGAGAATATAATGGTGGGCGAAGGGCTGAAAAATTAATGTGGTTAATAGCTTCTAATTTTTTTTTTCTTGTCATATTTGATGTAGAGATTATTTAAACCAATAGGCAAGGGAAAATATAACTATTGTTTTTTTTTATATTTCAAAAAAAAAGTTTTTATTGAAAAATTTGTATTTAGTCACATATTTGTACTTTTTGACAATATTGATCAGAACATTATAATAATACTTTTACATCAATATTCTTATGTTCACCATCAAAGCTGCATATATATGTTAGGTAACAATAATCAAAGCATGTTATCAACTTCAAGTTTGTAAGTTTTATGAAAATGAAATAATAAAATAAAAAGAAATAAAAACATCTATATTTGTAACATTATTGTTGGGGAAAATATAACTATTGTTTTATCATTACAGAGCTTGAGAGACAATATGTAAGGGGCAGATTTATCAAGGGTCAAAGTGAATTCGAGGGAATTTTCAAAGTAAAAAAATTCGAAATTCAAAGTAATTTTTTGAATACTTCAACCATCGAATAGGATACTACTACTTCAAATTTACTTCGACTTCGATTTGAAGTAAAAATCGTTCGACTATTCAATCATTCGATAATCAAAGTACTGTCTCTTAAAAAAAAACTTTAACTTCAATATTTCGCCAACTTAAACCTGCCGAAGTGCTATGTTAGCCTATGGGGACCTTCCAGAGCAATTTCTACTTTTTTTGTATTCGAAGGAAAATCGTAGGATCGTATGATAAAATCGTTCAAATTGTACGATTGGAGTAGGATTGTACAATTGGAGTACGATCGGAATACGATCGTACGATGAATAAAATTCTCCGACTTCTAATTCAAATGTCGGAGGATTCTATTCGATGGTCGAATTTTGAAGTATTTTCCACTTCGAAATTCGACCCTTGATAAATCTGCCGCTAAATGTTGAGTATGTTTTGGGTTGCCCCTTTTGAAGTGTGTCATCCAAAACTATAACGAAAGGTTGTTACCTTTATTATGACATTGTCCTTCCAGTTGCATAGAAAGAGTTACTCTGTCTGTGTCACCATGTTATCCAGACAGACTTTATTTGTATGCTACATTATTTGTTTTATAAGATGACAATATAAAATGAATATTTTATATTTTGTTGACAGCAATGCTGTTTATTTGTTTCCCAATTGCCTAAGGTAACATAAAACTGTAAGCTCATCAGTTACAATCTAGAAAAGGCCAAATTCTGTCTTATTTTTGTTCATATTATAGTTATAGGATCTATTACCTGGAATGCGTGGAGCCTGGGATTAGAAGTTTGTCTGTAGTTTGGATCACCATACAGTAACTCATATTTTATTAAACAAAACCATGACTAAACTCCAATGCTCGATTTGACCTTATTTATTAATAAAATAATCCAAATGAATCAGATTGCAGAAAAACTTGAAAATTTACTAAACCCAAATCAATTTTTTCGAGTTTTTGCCAGAAAAGTTTGGATTTTCAGGCTAAACACAATGACGACCATTATAACTTTAATTTGGGATAGGTGCCTCTCCCATTGACTTATACAGAACCTCGATTTTCTGATTTTCAGATTCAGGCTTTTTGCAGAATCAGGGTATAATAAATCTTGAAAAAGATGAGGTTTTTTTCCTCAATATTATTTTGAGGTTTAATAAATAACCCTCTAAATAAACCCAATAGGATTGGTTTTCCACCAGTATGGATTCATCCAGCTTAGGTGTTATCAATGTACAAAAAGGAAATGATTTGCTTAAAATGGACTTTATGGGAGATGGCCTTCTTATAATTTGGGTTTTTGTATTATAATGATAGAAATTCTTAGTACAGGTATGGGACCTGTTATCCAGAAGGCTCGGACCTGTGGTTTTCAGGATAATGGGTCTTTCCATAATTTAGATCTTCATACCTTAAATCTAATATAAAATCAGTTGAACATCAAGGGGCTTATTTATCAAAGGTCAAGTTTACAAGTTTTTTTGTGTTTTTTAATTAACTCACAACTCAAATATTTTCTAATTTAAGAAAGAACTTGAAAGGAAAAAACTCAAATCAGAGAATTTGGGGTGAAAAACCTAAACATTTTTCAAACCGAGTTTTTGGCGAAAAAAAAAATGTTAATTGCTTGAATTAATCGAGTTTTCAAATGAAACCCACCAAAAAAACCCGATCATCATGAAGGCTACATCTTCAAATGGTTCAAGGGACCTCTGCCATTGACTTCTACAAGACCTCAACAGGTTTTAGCTGGAGTATTTTCGAATTCAAGATATTTCCAGATTCGGGGTAAAATACATCTCAACAAATTTAAGGATTTTTTTTTTAAAAAAACCTGAAACATTTGAGTCTTTTACAACCCGAAAATTTTAGTTTTGATTGGAAAATACTCTTGAAAACTTAAATTTTTCAGGTAAAAACTCAACCGTTTATAAATAACCCCCTTAATAAACCCAATATGATTTGCCTCCAATAAGGAGGATGTTAGGATCTAGTACAAGGTACTGTTTTATTATTACAGGAAAAATGTAATTATTTAATTGAAATGGAGTCTATGCGAGATGACCTTCCAGTAATTTGGAGCTTTCTGGATAATGGTTTTCCAGATAACAGATCCTATACCTGTATAGGTGTCTACATATTAAGACCAGTTCAGAAAAATGTATTTTTTCTTTTCTAAAAAAGGAAATCTGACACAGTCAAGTTGTAAGCAAAGCTAAAAAATGCACAGTTCTATCAAGTTCAACTCAAATATTACTGTTCAGGATTGTGGATATTATACTGTTAGAACTGTTTTTTACCCTTAAACTTTATCATATACTAATGATATAAGAAATGACAGTTTTTGAATGAACTCAAAAGTTTAAAACAGGGAAGATGCCAAACAATCAGCAATGTGCAATACATACAATTTTATTTGAATTCATGCTCTATTCTAAAACAAAACAAAAATCAAAGAGGAATATTGGAGACACAAGCTGGAGAAGCAAATATATTTAGCAATATATATATATATAACAAACAGGGGAAAGTTGTGCTCACCACTAGTTTTTAAAATCATTAGGCGGGGGTGCAATGAGGGTGTGACCACAAAATACATATAGACAAATACAAGATTCCTCTGCACTCAACCCATTATCAATATATTTAAGACAGCGACATTTTGTGCATACTGCTACTAAAAAATGCCTTACCCTTTAAACAACACAGGGATTGTTTGTCCATATATTGCAATATATTTAAGCTGGCCAACTACGTCAAAGTCATCCCATATCTGGCCAGTCCTATGCTCAATTTTCATCTGATTCATTAAGAATTCTATGGTTTAATTATACATTTTATAAAAGGGACGAATACGTTTTACCTGCAACTTACTAGCTGCTTTCAAAGTAAAACTCCCAAACTTGGCTGCCCTTTTATTAGACACCAGTGGGATCACCTGACTATAGTTGGAGGGGGTGGGAGCTACAACATGGAGCTGGTCACTGCTCTTGTAGAACTATAACAAACAAGGGAAAGTTGTGCTCACCACTAGTTTTTAAAATCATTAGGCGGGGGTGCAATGAGGGTGTGACCACAAAATACATATAGACAAATACAAGATTCCTCTGCACTCAACCCATTATCAATATATTTAAGACAGCGACATTTTGTGCATACTGCTACTGAAAAATGCCTTACCCTTTAAACAAAACAGGGATTGTTTGTCCATATATTGCAATATATTTAAGCTGGCCAACTACGTCAAAGTCATCTGGCCAGATATGGAATGACTTTGACGTAGTTGGCCAGCTTAAATATATTGCAATATATGGACAAACAATCCCTGTTTTGTTTAAAGGGTAAGGCATTTTTCAGTAGCAGTATGCACAAAATGTCGCTGTATTAAATATATTGATAATGGGTTGAGTGCAGAGGAATCTTGTATTTGTCTAGCAATATATATATATATATATATATAATATATATATATATATATATATATATATATATATATCCATCTTAAATAGACAAATGTTTATAATAAACAACCAGAAGGTTTATCAGTATGTAATAGTAACATTTATATTAACAGTGGTATGCAATAGAAAAGATTGCATAAAAAATACATACATTCAATACTGATGCCAATACAACAGGTAAAAAGGAACCTGCTCAATAGAGTACAGGTATAGGATCTATTATGCGGAATACGTGGGGTCTGTGGTTTTTAAGATAAGGGATCTTTCCGTAATTTTGATCACCAAACCTTACGTCTGCTATAATTCATTTAATCATGAAATATAACCAATAGGATTTTTTTCCACCAAAATGGATTCATGCAGCTTCTTTAAAAGTACAAGGTTTTACGTTTTATCATCACAGAGAAAACAGAAATCATTTTCTTAAAATGGGTTCTGTGGGAGGTGGCCATCCCTCTAATTTGGTGCCATCTAGATAATAGATTTCCAAATAAGGGACGCATACCTTTATTAACAGGCATTTTTCTCTTCACTAAAAGAAATAAATGTCTTTCTGATCCCCATGGGGGATTTAATTATTGAATGAGATGATTTCAGTGGAATAAAAGAATTTAACAGTAATAATTTCTTCATTTCAGACAATTTTGGATAGTCAGGTGTTTACAAAAAGAAGACATTCTGTACTGTGCAGAATCCTTTCTTTCATGATGCTTACATCTCTATTTTCCATTTACGAGCCGGAGCAAGCTAAACCCCATTACTGAGGTCTAACAAGCAATGCACAACATTTTACAAGCTTTTCCAGCCACTGCTCCACATTTAGCAATAGGTCCTTTTCACTGTTGGTTTTACTATGTAATTTATAGACTGCACCTTATCTTATTAGATCTGTACCATAAATGATGGCTAGGTCTTTAGTCTTTGCCTCTTTATACTTTTGAGTGTTTAGTGACTACATTTTAGTGCACTTTCTATATTGTGAAAGATAGCTGTTTACTTTTTTAGATTCTGTTTTATGTTTTCTATTTCAGATGAGCAGAAGTTTTTTTTTTGTCATTGTTCTTTTTTATCTTCTGTGCAATAAAACCATAAATATGGGTATGATATATTTTGGTGGGGAAACAGGGAGCACCAGAACATCTAAGGTAGTGGTAGACGAGTGAGTGGTTTTAATTCTAAGCCTATGGTTCACTATGTGGGGCTCATAGATATTAATCCTAGTGCATGAGCAGAAGATCTCTATGGTAGGTTTAGACAAATTCCAATTTTCAATGAATTGCCCATGCTCATTAGTAAAATCAACATATAGGGGCAGAATTATCAAGGGTCAAATTTTGAAGTTAAAAATACTTTGAAATTCGGCCATCGAATGAAAATACTTAGAATTCGAATATAGAATTCAAACTTTTTTTTTTCATCGAATTTGGCTATTCTGCGGTCGAAGTAAAATCGAACGAGTAAATCCTTCGAATCGAGTGATTCAAACGATTTTATCGTACGACTGAACGATTTTTACTTCGACTTCAAAAACTTCGAAAGATGCTGTAGAAGGTCCCCATAGGCTAACATAGCACTTCGACAGGTTTAATTTGGCGAAGTATTGAAGTCGAAGTTTTTTTTAAAGAGACAGTACTTCGATTATCAAATGGTCGAATATTCAAACTATTTTTACTTAGGATCAAAGTCGAAGTAAATTCGAAGTCGTAGTATCCTATTCGATGGTCGAAGTATCCAAAAAATTACTTTGAATTTTTTTACTTGAAAATTCCCTCGAATTCACTTCGACCCTTGATAAACCTGCCCAATAAAGAAAGGGACTTAAAGGGCACCTATCACAGCCAAAATCAAACACATATTAACAATCTGACCAGTACAAGCTTAACACGTTTAATCAAACTACATATATAGTTTTTTGAAAAAACTGCAGGTTTTAAAAAAATCCCTTACTTTGTCAAATGGGTTCTTTCACTGAGGGAGGCCATATTGAGACTCTAACAGAGACTCTAATGTGCAAATTTCAGGAGCATGCTCAGATTGTAACACTGCTTTGAGTATTCTACCCAGAATGCCTTGTTTTAGTAAACTCCTCCACTAGAAGTATCCACTAGAAGTGCTGCCACCTGCTAACTTCCAGCAGGTGGCAGCACTACTGTACAGCAGCTAACACACAGGTTTGGCTGATTTGAAAATAGCTTAGAAGGGTTGATAAGCTACAAGGAATTTGAACTGGACATGTGCGAGATTTCAGAGCTACAGTTGGCTGGGAAGATATAGGTAGGAGGAGCCAGTGAAATCCAAGATGCCTGCCTCAGCTAGAACTGCAGGGAAGATCTTGCAGAAGGTATAGTGAGCTGATCATTTACATTATACAAACAATTCTAACTGTTTTAAAAATCGGATTTCTTGAACTTTCACATAGTGTATTTACTTAGTAAATGATTTTGGTCATGATTGGTGCCCTTTAACATTGGGGCAGTGACCCATTAAATAATAATGCTCAATCCAAAATGAAAAGAAAACGAGGGAAGAATAATGATTACTCAATCCCAAAAAAAGAAAAATGAAGTAAAAATAATGATTACTTAAATTTAAAATAAAAAAAAATATTGTAGGTTTGAATGATGCCAGAATAACGATTAATTGAATGACACAAGTGCGCAATAGCAATCTAGATGTGGTATATTCAATTGATGTCAATGGGACAAATTCAGCCGGAATTGATTCAAGATTTAAAATGTGCTGTAAAATTTTGTTTTTCCAGTTTTTACTTTATCCCAACATAACAAACAATAATTAGCTTAAACAGATCTGTAAAAACATATTCTACTGATCTGGGTTATGAACTCTTAATGAGCTTTATCGGAAAGAACTGTACATGACCTTAAATATGTCTGTTGCCTAGAGCACCAAGAGCAAGAATAGAATATTTTCTTTCTAAAGAATAAGGAACACATGCTGAAGACAAGTTTAGAATTCCGTGTATTCAGTTTTTAAAATTAATAATCTCTTTAAGTTACATTTACACATTTTGTCAATATAAAGTTAAAAAATGATGCTGGTCGTTTTGTCAATGGTTTGCTGAAAAGTTACATTTGGGTTTCTGCTCTGCCTAACAGATAACCCTGATATATTGTCTACTCCTTCCAGATATGTCATGTCACATTGTAGTGGCCCTGCCTGCTTTGTATTTATATGTTTACTCTTCAACTTCTTAATTCTTACCTCCCGCAGTCTTCAATCTTATACAACTATCATGCAACTATTCTCATTCAGTGCAACTCTTCTAGTTGTTATCAGATAGATCACCAGAAATAATGTCTTTTTCCAATGACTTTCTATTTTCTTTGTGTGACGGTTTTTCTAAAAGTGTAAAGTGTCATTTCTCTCCTTCTGAAGCAGCTCTGTGAGGGGGGGGGGGTCGCCGACCCTGTAAACTGTTCTAAATGGATACATTTAGTTGATACATTTGTTATCTTTGTCCCTGCTGAGCAGAATCTCTGTGTTTCATTACAGGCAGCTGTTAGAATTTATACAATAGTTGCTAATACTCCAGAGATGCTGCTGAGAAATGTATCAACTAAATGTTGTAAAATTGTAACAGTTCAGAATCTGCACCTGAATTACTGAGCTGCCAGACTCAAACACCAGAGACACGAACATTCAACTTTACACTTAGATTTTGGAAAAAACGTAAAAAATAAATAATGGAAAGAAATTGAAAAAAGTCTTTATTTTTGGGGAACAATCTAAAAACAACTGAAATGAAAAAATGAGGAAGGTGAACAACCCCTTTAATGCGGGAGAACTTGCACAAACACACAGATTGGATAGGTTGGATCAAAAATAAGGCCCAATTCGGGGGACACATTCCACTTTCTTCCACACAAACCCTTCAGATTTTTGAGATATCATAATAATAAATCTGCTTAAACTGTTACATTCTGAAGTTTTGTGGTAATTATCATCATAGCAATAAAGGTTTATGACCCTTTGATTTAACTGCCACTGATGCCTTCAGGTTTGAGTCTGACCTTATGCCCGATGGTAAATGGAGTAGATCTCCATCAGTAAAAGCTTAATCGTGGAAATTGTCTTCCACTGCATATTCTCATGATTAAGCTACTCAAATATTTTACCTCCGGATACAGGTGTGGGATCCAATATCCGGAAATTTTTTATCCAGAAAGCTCCAAATTATGGACTCCATTATAATCAGATTTTTATAAATGATTTCCCTTTTCTTTGTAATAATACAACAGTACCTTGTTCTTGATGCCAACTAAGATACAATTCATTCTTATTGGAAGAAAAACTCTCTCATTGGATTGAGTACCCAAAACTTGAAGAGTAGTGGACTGTGATAAGCAAGGTTATAGGAGAACTTACTAAGTTTTAAATAAGTACTACAGACCCAATACTCATACTATTCCATTTTGGTACAAACTCTAACAAGATAATACAGGATGAACTTTTTCTCCATCTTATACAGGCAGCAAAAGCTCAAATTCCATGCAACTGGAAATCTCCTATAACCCCTCTATATATAAAATGGATAAAGAAAGTGGAGTTAACTCGCAAACTAGAAGAAATTGCCCATATATCGAGAAATGAAAGTAAGCAATACTGGTCCATTTGAAGATCCTGGATAGGCTTTACTCAAAGGAATAAGGATTAAAGGTTAACAACCCCCCCCCCCTATAATGCTGTTATTATGGGAGACATTCGCATTAGGCGTATCTTTTTATGCTTCAGAAATCCTAACCTTAATGATATATTAAGACAGTAGCTGTTTGTTATAAAATATCCTAAAATAATAGTGTAGGAATATATGTAAATGTATTTCGCTTCCTTACCATGTTGTTGCTTTAGATTGTGGAAATGTTGACGTATTTGGATACTATGCTTTCCCCATTAGTTCTTGTTTTGTTTATTTTTTCTTCCTTTTTGCTTTCTGTACCCTATTCCCTTAAAATGAAAATAAAGAATATTCCAAAAAAAAAAAACCAATCTCATTGAGTTTATTTAATATTTAAATTATTTTCAAATAAACTTAAGGTATAAGATCTAACAATGAGATCAGAAATCCCCAGATCCCTAGCATTCTGGATAACAGGTCCTTTATTACCATTTGCCACAACTGAAAGGTAATTCAGGGACTTAGTGGGGAATGTCATTTGTTTCACTTGCGCAAAAAAAGCTAACGGTTGCGATCGTTAGTACACATGTTTATGTATTTTTAGACTGATTAAAGTACAGGTTGTAATTATATTTCTCAAGTGCAAAGTGTTTTTTTTGCGACAAAATGTGGAACTCCAGACCAGGTGTTAACGCTAAACTTTCGCTTAGTGAGAATGCCCCATGTAATATTTTCCAGCAAATGATTTTACATTGTGAGCAGTGCTAAACATTCACAAAAACACCATTTCAAATAATGTTTGTGAATTTTTTGTTACATTCCCCCTTTAGTTATCAAACTGGAAACTCAGATTCACCGCAGGTAGTGATGGGCGAATGTGAACCATTTTGCTTAGCTGACAAATTGAAACGAAACACCGAAAATTTGCCAAAATGCATTGGTCTATGGGCGACAACATTTTTTTGATGCACAACAAATTTTTCATTGACGCAAGACAAATTTTATGTGACATGCAACAGTTTTTTTCACCCATTTGAGTCTATGCCTGTCATTTTTGTGGCAAAGCTTGGTGACAAATTTTTGCTCATCGTTACCCAAAGGTGATAAAATGCTCTGTCTGGCATCATTGTGAGAAATCTATTGTGACTGCAGCAGTACACCTGCATGTACCTGAAGAAATGGCTGAAAAGCATTGTATTATCATTAAATATATGTGTAGATTTTTTGCAGATTTGGTGCAGGTCTTGCTCAAAATTGTGGTGGTTATTTTAATTTAGGCTGAATGCATACCATATTGCATATTCTACCGTTTTATTATTACAGAGAAAAAGGAATTTTTTTTTCAGAGTTGATGGGAGATGGCCTTTTTGTAATTCGGAGTTTTCTGGATAACAGATCCCATACTTGTACAAGCAAATGTCAAAATTAGTGATGTGCAGGTCATGAAAAACTCAACCTGCACCTGACACTAACCCACACAATTATAAACCCCACCCAACCCTAGCCCACAAAGTACTGCAATTGTAGGACCTGCACCCCACCCATACCCACAGATCAGTGGTGCCAGTATATTCTAGTGGGCAAGTAGAGGCATTTTGCAGAGCAAGAGAAGACTGGGTGGGCATGAGACTCTCCTGGTGATATCACTTTTCTAGTGTCTGCCCTACTGCAAGTTCAGTAATTCCAGGGAGATGGGATTCTTGGCCAACTAAACTTACAGTTTTACAAAGTACTTTGTTCACCACAGGAACATTTTGACCCACACTCAATCATAACCTGCCTATGCGGGACTCATCACTACAAAGGAATAACTGAATTATCTCTTTGCATTACATAGATACTAAAGCAGAAAGTTTGACTGTGTCTTTAAAGCTTTCATATTATAATTCTCAGCAAAATGATATTATTTAAAAATAATAAAAACCCAGGGTTGCCTCATGCAGTTCTAATGAAAAAGGGAAAACACTGTCTCACTAGATTTCAACATATTAGTGGAAAATTACAAAGTGTTTAAAACATAAATTACAGGGGATCGGTTCTCGATTTAAATAATTTTAATTCAGCCAACAATAATTCTTATCCCAGCATTGTAATTAAAGTTTTAAAGATTACAATAGCATAATGTTCACTAATGAAAGTGAAAATTTCTATGCATATCCATTATTATATCATTACAAAGGCTCAGATTCAATGAGTTTTATTTGAGTCAGGTTCTTAATATAAAAAGGCAAATGCCTTGTGAATATCCTACAGCCTTCAGGCATCTGCTGCTTCTTCATCTCTCGGCATCCTTAGCCATCTTATAAACATGGCATTTTTGTCTTGACATAATCTACTGAAGTTATAATTCCAGAATTAAACTCCATGATAAACATGAATAAGACTTTAAATCAAGCTATTCATATACCTATAGGTAGATATCTGCACATGACATGGGTCAAATCTATCAATCTACATCAAATCTATCAGTTTTAGTAATATATGCCCAAATGGTCCAAGGGCTCATTAAATTCTGTGTCATTGTGCTACACATGGATAAATTAATTGTAGTGATCAGATTAATTGGCTGATATGATTACTCCTGATATTCAAATCTACTATAGCTTGACTAGGTACTCCAGGATACTTTATGTGTCTAAATGACTGCATTCATGAATAGTAATTACCTCCGAACATGGTCTTAAACTTCTGTATAGTTGCATTAAATGCCATTGCATCAGTTTGCCCCTTCTACTGAACTGCCTGCCTGCTGATGCTGGGGAACCCTCGAGCTAATGCCACCATGGTGGTAAAACCAGGCTTTAGGTTGTATCAATAGGAGCAGAAGACTTGCACAAAATGAAGCAAATGGTCATACCATTTTTATGTTGTTCAACGGAATGCAATGTAACCCCCACTCTGAAAATCCTAACATAGCTTGCAATGGATTTGCATTTTGACACATTGGATGAAATTGTGGGCTTACATACAATTCTGGTAAAATACTATATAGTTTGGACAAAAACTGTGTGAGTGGTGTCCAAATATTAAACTTAATGTTAAAAATTGACCTTTTTTAGTGTCTGTGATTATGATATGAAGACATTTTAGGAAATACTGAGTTGTTTGGCCCATGGAAGGGGATTATTAACTACTGACTCTTTACACACACCAGTGGAAATCATCAGACAGGCAGCTTATTATTTTAGGCAGTTGAATTCTGATGTAAATGCACACACCAAAACACTAATCCATGCCCTTTTCTTATCCTGTTTAGACTATTGCAATCTCCTACTTACTGGCCTCCCTGCCTCCTGCCTCTCTCCCATGCAATCAATCTTAAATTCTACTGCTAGGATCCTTCTGCTCTATCCTAAGAGGGAACCTGTTCAACTCCAATTAAAATCCTTTGCATGGCTGCCTGTAATGCAAAGGATAGCATAAAAAATCCTTCTGCTAACATTAAAAACCCTTCACGCCTTCGCTCCGTCCTCACCACATTTCTTCACTTGTCTCACTGTATGTTCCTGGTCGTCTTCTCCACTCCTCTCAGAGTCACTGTCTTTTCACACCATCCACTGCCATCTCTTGTCTTAAACCTTTCTATATTGCTGCCCCTTACCTCTGGAATTCCATCCCTGAATTCCTCCATAAGGAGTGCTCTCTCAACCTCTTCAAAAAGAAACTCAGATTCTAGCTTTTGGAGCAGTTAAACATTAGTCTAGTCCTGGCAATTAAGGAACAACACCTTAACCTTGTGCATTTTTGTCCCCCAATTTGTTTCTGTATGTTAGTCACCCACCAACTTAGATTGTAAGCTCTATGGGGCAGGGACCTCCTTCCTACCATGTCTTTAATCATATGACACTCAAGCTCTATGTATTTGTATGTATATATATATATATATATATATATATATATATATATATATATATATATATATATATATATATATATATATATATATATATATATATATATATATATAGATAGATAGAGATATATAGTTAGAGATATATATATATTTATCCAATTTATTATGTTACTTGTCCCCCCTGTGTGTACTTTTATATATTGTAAGATTTTAGAGCTTTATAAATAAAGTTATACATACATATACATGCATACACACACACACACACACACACACACACACATATATATATATATATATATATATATATATTGTGTCTGCAGATGAAAATTATGCATTTGCAATAAAAAAAACACGCATGGGCTGAAGTACCAACATAACCCAGGTGCTAAATTGACTGAACTCCAATAGCTGTTTAGTGCATAGGCTGTGCAGGCTATGGGACTGCCGTGTCTAGATAAACTTTGTTAATGTAATGTTCAATGCAAAATCATCTTTCTTCTGCTTGGTTATGTTACTCGCCCCTAACTGTGTAACTTGGTTACAGTTGCCTGTGTTGCCATGCCAATAGACACAGCATACAATATTTTATGAGCTTTGTGCATGTCCCTAATGAAAAAAGGACAAAGATATTGGTTTAATTTATGTCAAATAACTTCATATGATTAGAAACAGCAGTCTGTAGATCATGCAGTGTCCTTATTCCTTATTCAATCACTGAACATATTTCTGTGAAGAAAAGAACTGATCCCGTCCTTCAAAGCTAAATACAATAATTAGGTAACTGAACATAACCTGGATGAATTCCTGGTAAAGCAGCACACCAGCCCTCAAAGTAATCCTGTTCTGTTAAGATACTAAGAACTTTGCAAATAATCTTGTCATTGGTATCCTATGGGTCAGGGCAAAATAAGACCCTGTACTGCTTAAGGTGGGTCTCCACTATCCCATTTCATAAAGTTAAAATTCCCTTCTACAACAGAAAGTAGTGGTGCATAATTATTTTTACATACTTATTGTACTGCAAAGATGCATGCCAAGCAAGACAGGTGTCCTTTTTTATAGAAGGGTTTGTTTAAATGATTATGCTTAATTTTCCCCATTATTTCCCAACTAATATAAAAGCTAAAATAAGTTACGTCAAGATTTTGTCATTTTAAAACAGAAAAGCTTTGATTTACCTTTTAACTAGCGGACCCTGTGGGGAGGCTTTGCTCCAGTTCTAGTAACCCATAGCAATTAATCAATGTAACGAATATAGTTTACCCAGGTGGTCCAGTGGCTGGTGGGGACACCCGCTGTGTGCATCTTTCCTCCTCTGAGCGTGGCGCGCTCTTCCAGGTCTTACGAGCCAGCGTGATGACATCATCGCACAATGGCACAAAATTCAAAGTATTTAAAGGGGCCCGTTGTTGGGTTCTATTTGGTAGTTCCTAGGTGTTTTCTTCTACGTTATTCCTGTTTGATCTTCTGGTTTCGACCTTGCCTATTACCTGACTTCTGAACTCTGTATCCTGATCCTTGCCTGCCTGTTTATTCTGAACTCTCCAATCTGACTATTGCATTCCTGATTATTCTGACCTCTCCAAGCTGAAACCTTGCCTGCCTGACTATTCTATGCTCTCCAATCCTGATCCTGACCTGTCTGACAATTCCTTGAACTTTGTCTGCATCGACCTGGCCTGTCTGACTATTCTAACTCTGCTTATGCTGCCCCAGCTTGCCTGTTCCACGCTGCATTGTCTGGTCTGCCTTCGAAGCTGTGTTGCCTTTCATCAAGTATCCTTGGTGAAACGAATGTGCCCCTTTGCTCATCCAGAACTTTTAGCTTTGCTCCTCTTTTAGTAAGACCTGGCGGTATCCAATTTGCTGATGCTTCTCCCGAGGTGAAAGGCAGAAGCAAGAGCCTAGACCAGGGAGCCTATCATTAATTATGGAGTTAGGGTGCAGAACGGGACAATCGATAGGCACATTTTACTAGTATGCTGTTTCAAAACAAACATGTTGGTGAGTAAACCAGCCTATTACTATTGGCATATTTATGGGGTTATTTATCAAAGTCGGAATTTATCTCATTATTAGGGATGGGCGAATTTTTTCGCCTTGTTTCGTCGTGGAAATGACGCCCATAGACTTGTATGCCATTGTGCGATAAAAAAACAAAAACTTACGCTGCAAAATTTTTTTTGAAGACCATAGACTGTAAAATCCCGAAAAAACAAAATTTTCAGGAATTGTGCATTTGGAGTTTAGTAAATAACCCTATAAGTGTTGCTGGCAATGTATATTATTATGTAAGAAGTGATGGAGCTACCACAGAACAAAGATCAAGATGGCAATTACACTCCATCTGTACAATCTAGGGGAAGAAAGCTTCCATTAAAACACTACACCTTAGCTGAAAATGTACTGTTAATCAATTCAAACTACTGCAATGAGAATTATTTAGTACAGATTTAAAGTGAAAATTTGAATGAAAAAAATTCAAATTTTGATCTACTTTTTTGTGTACTTCGACTAGGGAAAAGTCCAAATTCGAATTTGAATATCAAAATTTATCATGTACTGTCTCTTTAAAAATTCGACTTTGACCGTTTGACATCTAAAACCTATCAAATTGCTGTTTTAGCCTATGGGGGACCGCCTAGAACCTATTTGGAGTTAATTATTGAACTTTGAAAAATCAAAGTTTTTTTTTTTTAAAAAAAACTTAGATTCGAATTCGAGTGAATATGCTATAACTTTGATTCGTACAATTCGAATTCAAACAAATACAGACTATTTAAATACATTTTCGGTTGGTCTTTCGAATTTCGAAGTTATGGCAGTATACCATTACTTTGAAATTCAACCATTGATAAATCTGCCCCTAAAAGTAACTATTAAGTGATTATCTATCAAGGTTCATCAATAATTATTTAATAAACATGAATTTTAGATACTTAGGGGAAGATGTATTAAAGGTCAATTTGTTTTTTCCATGAAAAAAAAGATCAAATTTTGAGGTTGTTTTTCAGTCAAAACTAGTAATGTTATATTTTTTTTTTTAAAAAAAAACTTGAATTTTATTATTTATTATATTCCGAAGCTGGAAATAGCTCAAATCCGAAAATGCACCTAAAACCTGTCGAGTTCATGTAGAAGTCAATGGCAGAGGTCCCTTGAAACATTTGAAGATGTTAATAGCCTTCATGATGTTTGAGTTTTTTGGTGGGCTTCACTAAAAAGTTTGATCAATTAGAAGTTTTTTCCGCTCAAAACAATCAATTGGAGCGATTCAAGTTTTTCAGCTTAACTACACTGATTAGAGTTTTTTACATTCGAGTTTTTTCTTAAATTACAAACCATTTGAGTTGTGAGTTCATTCGAGGTCTAAAAAAAGCTCACAAAGCTCTAAAATTCGACCTTTGATAAATAACCGCATTATTCAGTAAAAAAAAGTGAAAACCTCTAATGCAAAAAGTTTGTTAGGTCATGTAGAAATCCATGGCAGATGTCCTAGGCAAAATGTAAACTATTCATTCAAATCGAGTTTTTTTTAAACCCATTAAAAATGATGAAAAAATTCAGAATTTGAGGTATTCATATTTTTTTCACAATTTTATCCATTCAGATTTTTTATATCTGTATTCTACAGTATAATAAATAAGGTAACATTCCTGTTTTTTTTTTTTAAATAGTGGGTTCATTTGAAGTAAAAAAAAAAAAAACCTCTAAAATTACACAAATTACACAAAGGCTTCTTTAAAAACGTGTATTGGGCAAAAATATGTGGCAGCGAGGGTTATAGTCACTGCATGACTGGAGATCGTGTCTGCTAATTAACTTTAGCCAAGCAGAAAGCTCTTGTAATACACTGAATTGTCTGAATAACTAGAGGTTAGAGGAGAGGTTAGAGGTTTTAGAGATATTCCTATATATTTTTTTCAGATTGTTCGGCACTTTTTTCCATTCATACTTTTTATATTTGGATCTTTTAATAACTTTCATGGCATTTATGATTTATTTTTTAAATCCTGGTTTCAAAATCAAAAATGGAACTTTAATAATTGGGCTGACTTTGCTTCTGGAGACAGTTTGGAACTCAGCAGTAAATATTTCTGACTATGCATGAGGGATGTTTTACCACAAAGTAATGTTTTCTCTCTTTTATTATCGGTGCAATTGGATTTATTAAAGGCGCTTGGGAAAACAAGACACCAGTGTATCTATGGTCACTGAATATGCAGAAATTTTTATCGTAATAAAAAAATGCTGCGCCTTTCCGATAATGTCATTATAATCATACCCATGCTGTATTGTATACTCCAAGTCAAAAACAGATTTAGCCAAAAAAACGGAAATTTGTGAGAAATATTGTGTGTACCGTCAAATATCAGCATCAAGCTGTGTACGAAAAGGATTTGTTGGAGTCATTGTCAGGCAAATGGATAACTGTTCATGATTTCCTGCAGGCCAATGTATGAGAAAGGCCTTTAAATCTGAAGTATTTGTGTTGTTAATATGCTGTTATATGAGCAGCTGAAAGAAAATCTGCTTTGCTGCTTCACTACTGCATATTTCATTAAACTTATTCCAGTTAATGTTCATGTTTTTCCTTAGTTTATGAGGCACTTTGAATATGTTTGTTAATAAATTATTATTTTTTTTTTGTGTTAGTTCTATTGAGCAGTGCACATTTAACAGCTGGATTTCTATAAACATACCAATCCTTGCCAGTATAGTTACTACCAGTTTTGGAATATTTTATGAATTTCTCATATGCTTCTTGACCTACCAAAGGGCTTAGCGCATTTGCATAGTGTACTTTTCTGCTGCTTGCCCTCAAGGACTTTTTTGGAAATTATATCCGACAAATAAATGAGGCTATCCTGCTGTGCAAACACAAATAGACAAATAAACAAACCAAATGAAAGTACCTATCTTATTAGTTTCCTAAATGAATAGAAATTCTCATAACAACATTCCGTACCTGTGTATATTTAGATTAGAAAATTGTTCAGCAGAGAACATTATAACCTAGCATTAACATTGCCTGCAAGTGTCCCTATTTCTTACCGTAATTGTGTTTGGTCTGTTTATGGATAACAAGCATCAAGAATAATATCAAGAATAATACACTGAAAGTTCTTCATGGAATTCTAAAAAAAATATTTCTGTCCCTCTATGTCTTTTTATTTTGCGAAAGTGAAAGTTCATATGTCTGTGTCTATTACGCAAATCATTTCTAAAGCTTTATAGCATAATAATAGATGGAAAGAAGCTACAGAGCCAACTGTTTGTGTTCATTACACAAAGAACATGGGGAAGTTTGCCGGAACAAAAGGACACTTGGTGAAGTTAATTAGAACAAACTTTAAATATTTTATGAGATACAGAGGTGTCGCAGGAAAATTTAACTTTTTCTTGCTATTTTAAAGGGACACACTCATTAGATGAATTCCTGACAAAAAATGCAAGAGGAAAAATGTTGAGTGATATGTTTATGGCTATGGAATTTCTGCCTTGTGCCTTCATTAAGAGCTAGGGGCAGATAAGCATAACATGAGAAACATGGCAACACCAGGGGGCAGATTTATCAAGGGTTGAAGTGAATCCGAGGGAATTTTCGAAGTAAAAATTTTTTAAATTCAAATGTAATTATTTGAATACTTTGACCATCGAATAGGATATTATGACTTTGAATTTACTTCGACTTCGATTCGAAGTAAAAATTGTTCAACTATTCGATAATCTAAATACTGTCTCTTTAAAAAAACTTCGACTTCAATACTTCGCCAACTTAAACCTGCTGAAGTGCTATGTTAGCCTATGGGGACCTTCCAGAGCAATTTTCAAAGTTTTTTGTATCCAAAGGAAAAACGTATATAAAATAATTTGTATCGTATGATTCAAAGTACGATCATACTACGATCGGAATACGATCGTACAATGAATAAAATCCTCCGACTTTGAAATTCGAATTTCAAAGTATTTTCTACTTCGAAATTCGACCCTTGATAAATCTGCCCCCAGGTTTCACATACTTCCCACAGAGTTTTTATAAGACAGTGTTGTTAGTTGTGCTTGAACCAGTGGTGTTGATAACACCAGGGGGTGGGACCCTTACATGCCTCACCCTAACACAGTCAGCACTGTAGCAGGGAAAGTTGTGCTCACCACTAATTTTTAAAACCATTAGGCGGGGGTGCAATGAGGCTGTGACCACAAAATACATATAGACAAATACAAGAGTCCTCTGCACTCAACCCACTAACAATATATTTAAGACATAGACATTTTGTGCATACTGCTACTGAAAAATGCCTTACCCTTTAAACAAAACAGGGATTGTCCATATATTGCAATATATTTAAGCTGGCCAACTACGTCAGCACTGTATTCATGAAGTCGCCTACAGCTACTTGTGCACATTCAAGTACCGCATACAAAGGGCAAAAAAGTCTGATTGTGGCAATTTTTTGTGTACTTAGCACACTGCACTTTCCATTGTAATTAGCTGTATAATTCCTTCTGTTTCTTAATTGTTTTTTTTGTCTCCTAGCTTGATCGATGGAGAGACAAGTTTATGAAAAACTTTGCATAGAGTCATGGACTATACATAATATTATTGCATTTTGTGGTATGCCTTCTTATATGTCTGTATGACTGAAAAGTATTAAAATTTTAAAAAAATTGTACATATCGTATCAAAGGTCAAATTTCGAATTTATGTGAATTTTTTAACTCAAATAAATTCAAATATACTCAAAATTCGATTGGGTGGTTATTTGATAAAAACAATGTAAATATCTAAAACTCAAACAAATATTACCAACCCGAAAACTCAAATCAAATTTGAATTGAATTCGACTACATTTTTCTCCAAAATAAAACTTAAATGTCAGGAAGGCTATTAACATATTCAAATGGGTCATTGGACCTCTCTCATTGGCTTATTTATGAACTCAGCAGGTTTTATGTGGCGAATACTTGAATTATAATTGTTCTAAGGGTCAAGGTTGGATAAATTTTCAATTTTCGAGTTCGAATTGAAATTCAAATTGAGTTTGGATTATTCCTAATTTGAATTTGAGAGTTTTGACCAAAAAGAAAAATTGAAAGTTTGAATTTGAATTTACTATTTGATCCTTAATAAACCTGCCCCTTAGAATGTTTGCTAGACATCAATTCAAATTAATTGCCTACAAGGCAAAGCAGACAGGTATAGATGCTCACAATCTTCTTCAGTATTGCAATGTACAGATGTAGATAAGTATTGTTTTGATACATTTTGAGATGTTGACTCTATGTTCTGCATGAGAAAGGCAACCCTTTCAAAATGGTTCTCTCAGAATGCTTGCTAGACATTTATTCAAATTGATTGCAAAACAGACAGGTATGGAAGCTTTAAATCAATATTGCAAAATACAGGTGTAGGTAGACGCTTTCTTCATACCTCTTGAATTATTAAACATAGTAAATTTATGGTAACATCTTCTTTAAGGAACATATGGTCAACCATAAAGTAAAGCCTATGGGGTAGATTCACTAAAAGACAAATTTGCATGCGTTGCCACCTGCAAGGACATCTCAAAATTACTAACAGGCGCAGGCGCAATTCTCTAGTGAAAGAGACCGTCACTAGCGTTTCTTTGCACTCTATTGCCAGATGACTTTTCGCTCTGGCAAAAGGTCGTTACTCTGCAAACTCAGTAAAGTGCGGATTTTACTGAACGTTATCTCTTTCGCCAGAGTTGACTTAACCAACTCAGACCAGTCGAAGTGCTAAAAAGAAGCTAGATCTTCCTCAATCTTCTGTCACTTACATCATATCCTGTGTGGCAAAAATGCATTAAAGTTCCAAAAACGCTGGCGACTTTTCCTTGTTTGAAGCGGGATTGCCTGCAAAAGTCCTAACAAACTTTTTTTGGTAACCGGTTTTCTCCAGGAACATTCATTTTACAGTGGGCTCATGTGTAGGGCATTATTTTAACTCTTGTCTTTATTAAGGTTGCATGGACATTTGTAATAAAAAGCATTTGCACCAACATTTATAATAAAGACGTCCATACAACTTTAAATGCAATGCAAAATTGACCTAAGCGCAAGATCACTAGTGAATTTTCGATCGGCACAAACGAACATCTTCACATCTTCACTAAGAAATGCTCACGATGCCGAAGTGACGCTAGTGAAAAGTCGACAGCGTTTGGCACTTGGCGAACTGGTGCAAGCTGTTCGAAGCTGACGCTAGCAAAAATTCACCTGTTAGTGAATCTACCCCTATGTCTATTATACTACTCAATTCATTGACCTAACATGTGCTTCATGCAGTGTTGGACTGGGCCTGCGGGACACCGGGAAAAAACCCGGTGGACCCGGGCTCTTGTGGGCCCCACCGGCCCAGATCCGCTACTTAGTGGGGCGCGCGACCCCACTTTGTCAGGGGTCATGGTAGAATAAAGGATCTGCGGCACCGCACGTATGCGCACTAGCACGATGCATCACGCCGAAGCGGCAGTGGGGGCCGGAAGGGGGCCCTGGGGCAGTAGCCCCGGTGGGCTGCAAGCCCCCCAGTCCGACCTTGGCTTCATGCAAGACATTCATCATTGTCAATGAGATTGACCATCAACCATTTTTTCTACCTTAACCCAGTGGATCTATTGGCAATACATGGATGTTTATGGACATTGAATCAATATTCTATAGAAGGGTGAGAGGAAAACTAGTCAGTAGAAAGAACACTCTTGCATTGGTAGTGGTGCGCTCCTCACTGTGAGATGTTAAATGCTACATTACCTACTGATCGGTTGCTGTGAGGTTTTTTTTTGCACAATTCCACTTTAATACTGAGTTATTGTGAATTCATCATCATATAATATAATGTATCATACATTTATGTATAATGTATCCTAAGTAAGGTGTTATATATTTAAGAATATAATTTGTTGCACTATTCAAGACCCTTGTTTATATGCAATTGATATACATGCAGTTTTATGCATGGATAACACTTTTGCACAAAAATGCAAGGCTATATAAAAAAATTGTAATATTAATATTTATTTTCTTCCTTTTTTTTTTTAATTTAGCTGATTAATTCTATGAATGTCTCTACTTGTGATGTGTACTGAACAGCAAAATGTCACAGTCTTCCAGACTTAGTATAATTAATCTCACTACTGACTATCTCTGTGAATTCATATAAAACTTTAGGAAGCTCTGTCGTAAATTCATAGCGGTTTTGTATATCAAAGAACCATGACTGTGATTACTGTTATCATTTAAAGAAAATAATGAATTCCGTATCTATAGAAATGGCCATTTATATAATGTTTACCAAAAGCATAACTAGCAAAACTTTATCTAATTATAATAAATGTACATTAAAGGGTACGTTTCTATGTATGGAGGAGCATGCAAGTGCTTTTGGAAGTGGTCAGGGCTGGGTCAGCAGGACACCGGTAAAAAAACTTGGTGGACCCAGGTCCACTTCTTCTCCTGGTTGGGAACTGCTACACTAGAAACATGTTAATAAACACTATAAGGTTGCAGCAGAGACCTGAGTTTGACCCTTAAGGCCACCATACATGGGCCGATGTGTTAGGCTATCCGATGGGCTTCCCCTAGGGCCTTACGATCTGATCAGCCCGATATTGCCCACTTCAATGTGGGCATATTGGGGAGAGAATTGGCGACATTGCGGATTTCTGCGTCTTTGGCCACCTTCATTTCGAATTCCATTTGGTTGATAATTTATGGGCTTCTGTATATAGAATCAGTGCATGAGCTTTTTTTTACAAATGAGCAGTACAGCATCCAGTTCTTAAAGTTTTGGAATCTTCTGTGATTTATAGTCCTCTGACAGGGGTCCACAAAGCAGACATCATTGTGCTCTGTGTCTTGTATAGAATTCTTGTTGTGGGGCAAGGTGAAGGGAGCACCCTGCTCATAAACCATTATTAAATGGGGCTATACCATTTATACCATTTGACAATGCAGATCACCAGTAAACACATTATAAATGCTTAATGAAATAGTTCAGTGTCACAACATAGAGGTGAAGAGTTTCTTATACTATGCTCATTATCACTAGTTAAAGGGCAATTCAACCCCAAAATAAACATTTTCCTACAAAAAGAAAACATACTTCTAAGCAACATACATTCATCATTACACATTTTTAATGGTTTAAAAGTTATTTGTTTATGTATTGCTATTGTAAGCAATGTCTGAATGTCCCTTTCTATTCTCTGCCCTGTTGGCTCAAACTGTTGATACAATTTAAGACAATGCAGCTGATTAACAGACCTGTATTTGCTGGAGAACTAACACTTTTGCAACATTGTTTAAAAATTAGCAACCAGTAATGAAGCAAATGCTGCTTTCAATATCAAGTGTTTTAACAAATAACTTGAAGAGCAAGAACATTTTTAATAAATGTATATTGGAAAGTTGCTTTCTTTTGTTTTGGCACATTTTTATTTTGGGGTTGATTTGCCCTTTAAACTAAAGGTGCTGATTACAGGGGAGGTAGTAAGTATAAAAGCCAATCGATTCACAATACCTGCCTGAATATAACAAAATAATATGATTATTTTAATAAAAAAAATATATAGCCAGTAAGGGGGTCTTTATTAAAAAATAAATAACTACATAGAATATAACAGAACAAGAAGATAGGTCCCTTGTATGTGCAGGTTGTAAAAGACACTTTATATGAACAGTGATCAAAAGTTTCAGGCACATATTGGGCTCTGGTATATAACCAGAGGCTCAGGATTATAATGCATAAATATTAATGCCAGTAACCCTAATTTATAGTGTGCATAAATACATAGTTACATAGTTCAATTTTAATTGAAAAGTTCAACACCTCCAAATGAAACTCAGCATCAATACACACACCCCTCCATACACTCACATAAACTATATATACTCATACATTAACTATAGATTTTAGTATCACAATGGCCTTGAATATTCTGCTTGACCAATAAATCATCCAAGCCCTTTTTAAAAGCATTAACATAATCAGCAAACACAAAACCACCTTGCAGGGCATTCCACAACCTATTTTCCTTGTAACAGAGGGACCTACTTAGCTGGTAAACTTTATGCCCCCCTTACTCCTCCCCCATGACCCCTTACTAATCCCACTACCCAGTTTACCCTAGCATCCCCATAATTCTCACCCACCCCCCCTTGCCTAGTTTAAACACTCCTCCAACATCTTAGTCATTCTTTCTCCTAGCACATTGGACCCCGTTCCATTGAGGTGCAATCTATCATGACTGTATAGATTGTACCCCAAGGAAAAATGAGCCCAGTGCTCTAGGAACCCAAACTCTTCCTTCCAACACCAGCATTTGAGCCATGCATTTAGCTCCCTAAGTCCCCTGCTATTTGTCTATTATGTCCTCTAATGTACTTGTAAAGTGTAATCATGTCCCCAAGCAAGTGCTTTTTCCCAACCCCAACCTTCACAGTCTACCCTCATAATTTATGGAATGGTAAATCTATGAGCTAAAGGCCAAACTTTGTTTCCATTGCATAAAATCTAAAAGTTATATCTGTTTTGAGCTTTCTGCAAATATTTTTAAGTTAAGCCTTCTTAAGGTGTTTTAGAATTCTGGCACACATCCTTTTTTGTACAAATAGTGTTTTAAATAAGATGGTGATTTAGGTAATCTACATGTTGCATATTTGTTCATTCAGTAAACTTAATTGATGCGTTTCTATTGTTAAATCCAAATATCCATAGTTAGCAGTTGGGCTAAGTCTAATGAGCTGAATTTTCAGAAATGAAAATTACTTATAGAGAAGATGTCACTGGTAGCAAAATTTAACCACAGACATAGTTAGCTAATTGTTAATTTGGATATAAGGGTGAGATGTTTCAGAATAAATAAATTCCTTTTGTCATTGTATTATGTAGTTCCATTTGTGTTAGCAATCCACTTTTGGCCAAAAAACTACCAATGGGCTTGGTACAAGAAAAAAGTGTGGAGAAAGAATGGGCATTGATTCCAATGCATTTGTAAAAATGTATGCAAAATTTTGCCATTTTGCAAATTCTTTCACAGTTTTGCAAAATGTTTGGCTAAGCAAAATGTGCCAGTTTCACTTGTCCTTATTACTAGTCACTAAATGGCAAAAGTGTAGAATATTCCAGAAGGAGGTAGTTCCTCAGTGTCACAGGAGGGTATTGCCTGCAAAGCTAAGGAAGGGAGGAGTTGCCTCATTGGCTGATGTTGGGGATAATTGATGGCACAAAGGCCTAATAAATTTAACCCAGGCAACAGCCAATTGCACCACCATCTTTTTTAAGTCATCCACTGTTACTGTGATGCTCTTAGTTTGTTTTAGGAATAGGCAAACCAATATTGGAATCCAAAAAGAGAGCTGCTAGAGACTATGAACTTCTAGCTGGTATAATCTCTAAATAGCTGTGACTGACTGGCATTACTAAAATCTAATTAAACTAGGCTTCCAGAATAAAAAAAAGTATTCAAAACATTAGACCACTTGTCTATTTAAGACAATTTTCCATACTTTGACTTCAGTGCACAGATCTACAGCCAAAATGAAAATGAAAAATGGGAATCATTTCCGAAGATAGGTATAAAAGACTTACAAGTATTTTGCTTTGATAAAAGCCAGCAGACTCCAACCCCTCTTTGTCTATAAATCTATAAATATTCTTAAGAAACTTTATTTTTTTCTATTAGCTTGCAGTTCTTTTGATGTATAAAACTTCTCTGGGTCAGAGAGCAGAATAAGAAGATTCTGATGTGTTAATTACATTTCATGTTGTTAAAACAATTGAATGGCAAAACCTGTTAAATACGTATCTATAACTCTGAACACTGCAGGTACAAAGACTTGTAGAAGAAAAATAAATACTGCATCAAAAAATGGAAAAGATATAGTGAATAAAGTACCCCCTCTTGTAAAATATAAGGATATTATAAGTTACCGAGGAGTTTCATGACCATATAAAAACACGAGGCCGAAGGCCGAGTGTTTTTATACAGGTCATGGAACTCCGAGGTAACTTATAATATCCTCATATTTTACAATTGGGGGTACTTTATTTATTATAATACACAAATTTTAGTGAGTCATGTGACAGAAATTACATCACTACTCACCGTTTATAACTGATGACATCAGAACTCAACGTTTATAAGGATATAATTTACAGGATATTCATGGCTTTTGTGTATTATATACAGATGAAGTATGAAACATTGATATTTATGTAGGTTTGTACCTTAGCGATAATCATGTTATCAAGTCTACAAACACTCATTCATGCCTTCCACTATTCTATCTATTCAGATTCAGGAATTCAAATGAATTCCCTTTGTTTCTGATTTGAGCCTTGCACTTAATAGTAACTAAAAACATGAATTCATATTGGTGGCAAAATAATCCTATTGGGTTTATTTAGGGGGGTTTTTATCAAGGGTTGAATTTCGAGGGGTAAAAATCCTCGAATTCGACCATCGAATGGAAATCCTTCGAATATCGAATTCGAAGGATTTAGTGATAAAATAAGCATTCAATCAATTGAATAATAATCGTTCGATCGAACGATTAAATCGTTTGAATCAAACGATTCAAACGATTTTCATCGATCGATCTTAGGATTTTTATTCAATGCCAAAAACTTAGAAAATTCTTGTAGAAGGTCCCCATAGGCTTATAATGCAATTCGGTAGGTTTAACTTGTTTAAGTATTGAATTCGAAGGATTTTTAAAGAGACAGTACTTCGACTATCGAATGGTCGAATAGTCAAAAGTTTTTTTATTCAAATCATTTGAATCCAAGTCGAAGTCCAATTTGATGGTCGAAGTAGCCTATTCGACCATCAAAAAAAATTTACTTTGAAATTCGAATATTCACCCAAAACTTAGTAAATCTGCCCCTTAATGTTCAAATGTTTTTTGTAGACTTGGTATGAAGATCCAAATTACACCAGGGCTCCAAATCACTCCAAATCACCAAGTATTATGGATAATTGTTTCCATACTAGATTTAAGATTTTGGTTTCTACTGCCATGCACTCACATGCACTACTGCCATGCACTCAACAGTCTCATTTTTGTGGTTTTAGAGGTTTTTTAAACCACCACTAAACTTACTTCCTCTAGAACCACAAAAGTCACAAAAATCGTGGTCTCACAATGACCACAACTATGTCATAATGTGGCACAAAAGTCAGCGTCTAAATAACCTTTAAAACCACGAATCAAAGAAAGATCTTCCAGTTGTAAAATGGACATATGACATTGACTTCTATATGTTTTTTGGCAAGTTTTATTTTTAATTTTCATATTTGGAATGGTCACGGTTTTGTCGCATAATATATCCTGAAAGAGTTGCACTTTTTTTTTCAGATTTGTGGCATTAAAGAGCCCGATCCAAAAAAGTTGTGACTTAATAAATCAGCCCCACAGAGTAGCCATACTTGTACTCAGTAGACTCTGCTTGTTTTTTTTTTTCCAAAAACTTATGCCTGTGGATGCACTGTGTATTTTTTATTCAAATGACCTTAATATTGTTTTATTTAAACTTATAGCACTTGTTTTTAGCCAGCTAAAGGCCAGAGGACAACTTGTTACTTACTAAGCAAAATGAAGTGAATGTGTGGATGTAATTAAGCATGTACATTGTTTCGTTTAGTGTAGCAGTATTCTTTCTGACAATGCTAATAGCTTTACTCTGATTTTGTCACTCGTTCCACTTCTCTGGTGCGCTCTGTCATTATAAGTACCTCAGCGTTGTCTACAAATAGAACTGGTTGAAGTGTATAATAATGAGTAATGAGGCATGTAACACATTTTTTAATTGTTTTCTTCTGCTTCAACAATGATTATTTGTATATATTTTTTAACAACGCAAAACTCATAGATTACATTATAGTTATATTTTTACAATGTATTCAAACTAATGGTTTGTCCAGAAGGCTAAGCAGTATATTAAATTAAACATGCTGCCAAACAATCAAAATAGATTTGTTTATATGAATTTGCAGTATGAACCATTTATACCTCAGGTAACAGAAGGTCCAAGCTCAAAAAATGCACTTCTAATCTCCAGCAAAACAATTTAGTTCATATTACTAGTGAATTTATTCGCAGGCGCAAATTTGCTGCGAATTCCCGAGATACGTCGCTGGCAAATAAATTTGCGAAACTGCAGCGAAAATTTGCCAGCGTCAAAAAAAATGTACGCCGCCATCCGGTTTTTCGGACGCTGGGGCAAATTCGCCAAAAATGGACGCCGGCGCTGTTTCATGAATTTTCTGCGTTTCGCGGGAAATTCGCAAATTTTCCACCGAACCAAAACGCCCCAAATTCGACCATCACTACCTATTACACATTTTTAATAATGAAAAATCCAGACAAGAGTGACTATAATGTATAAACATATCCACTGTATATTTTAGAAACAATTCAAAGGGTGGATTTCTAAAAATTTAAATCCTGAAGAATTTACACTTCTCTGCAAAAAGTTTACATAGATTTGCACATTTATCAAAGCCTTTAGACTTTTCTTTATATGTACCAGTTATTCAGAATTGAATTGACTAACTTTTATTCTCTCCTTGGAGTGTCAGAAGTCAGCCTACTGATATGCGAGAAAAAGTAAATGTAACAATACAAATTGGATTTTTTTTTCCCTAAGAAAAGATTTAGGGCAACAGGGACAATTTACCAAACTGAAATTGTCAAAAATAATTGTTTAAAACTATTTAGTTCTAGCTACTGGTTTCTTAATGTCAGATTCACTGATGTGCTGTGTATTCACCATGTTGAGTCTACCATATACCATACACTACTCTCTTTTCTCTACTAGTCCAAACTACATTTACAATAATCACCTTTATTTATCATCTACCTCCTCTACCTTACTCAAAATTTTTAACAGCCAACATGTATATTTACTGCCTGAGGGACTTCAATCGTGACACAGGCCACCCCACCTTATATTTCACTCTGAGTACCTATGGCTTTAAATCCCAACACTTCCTTATTTCCCTTGTTGCTAGGCAGATGAATAGGTATCTAGTTAACTAATTTACATATTTCTATTATTGGCCCATAGGATTGTGATCACTTTCTGCCACCCTTTAATATAGTAATTTGTTAGGGGTGGATCTTTCTCTTTGGTCTTCAGTTGCTGACCAAGCTGGATGTGTTACTCTAAACTTGGGACCACAAAGGCCTTAGTAAAATCTGTGCTGCCCTAGATGGACCTAATCTATAGTGAAAGTCGGGGAGAAGGGACCCCGTGAATGAAACTTAGCCAGCACCAGGTTTCTAGGAAAGTGAGATAGAGAGAATTGAATAGAAAGAGCAGCCTGTGCCCCAAAAAGTATTGCTAGTAAGGAGTAGATATCCTCTAAGCTCTGATCTGCCAAAAGTAAACGGACCACTGTTTTGAAGAGGGATTCAGGCATAGTCTTCTCCCTGATCTATTTTGCTGTATGGGATCCATTTACAACCTGGAGGTTAATCTTTCCTAGCTGTCTCCACATGGTGTCACATTGTGCTGTCTCTGCTTGACTTGCACTACCTTGCATCTGTGGGTTTGTGATTATTTAACCCTATGGATCATTGACTTTGACAGTAAAACTAGTTCTGTTTGTTTGCTGCAAGAACCGGCTAGCATCATTATTTTATTTGTAAGCGCAGTGTGCGTTACAGTCAGGTGTAACAGTGCTCTATTGTTTTAGTCGGACATAGCCTATTGTAGGCCAAAATAGAATTACACACTCATGGATGATCATCAAGATGTGTTAAAGGAACAGTAACGTCAAAAAATAAAAGTGTTTTAAAGTAATGAAAATATAATGCAGTGTTGCCCTGCACTGGTAAAACTGCTGTGTTTGCTTAAGAAACACTACCATTGCTGTGTAGCAATGGGGGCACCCATTCAAAGGAGAAAAAGCTCAAGTTACACAGCAGATAGCAGATAAGCTGTGTCTGTCTAATGGTGTTATCTGTTATCCATTAGTTAACCTGTGCCATATAGCCATTTTTCAATTTCCACCATTGCTCCACAGCAGCTTGTTTATATGAACTATAGTAGTGTTTCTGAAGCAAACACATCAGTTTTACCAGTGCAGGGCAACAGTAAAAGATATTTTCATTACTTTAAAACACTTAAATTTGTTGTTGTTACTGTTCCTTTAAGAAGACATCCAGTAATAAAACTGGAAGCACTTCTACATCCTCCATTCTTTAGTACATGGTAGTCAGATCAAACATGTCTCACTGTCTCACAGTTTGATACCTTATCTAATCTCCTCAAAGCTACAGTATGTGGGACATGCATTTGTCATTTGTTAGTATATACTATTAACCGACTAATCCATTCAAACCTCTGTAGTTTTTTTTCTTCAAATCCAAGCACCACAAATTATTTTAAGGCACTAAAAAGAATTGTACATAATGGACATGACAAATTCAACTCAGAGAATTAGAGAAGCCATAGAATTATAATTCCACCCCATATATTTCATTTTATCTTAACAGTTCTCAAGTCCACTTAATTTGTGCTACCTTTGGCTGAGCCCTCTCCTTCCTTGCTCCTATCCACTCAGAGATGACCTAATAAAAATGTTAAACTACTCTATTATTATTTGCTACTTTAAGTACTAATGTTTAGTCTTTACTGACCTTCCGTTTATTCATTTGTGCTGTTGCACTCAAACCTGAGTCATCCAGATCACACGGCATAAATCTTATGCACCTTCATTCTTTCCATTTTAAAAGTTTTAAATCCTTATTCTCATGCACAAGAACTTAAGAGGAAAACCCTCTTCAAATGTAAACTAATCCCATTTAAATAGAACAATCTATAGTTTTGTTTTATCTTTCCCTCTGTAGAATAGCCGTATTTTATCTTTTAATGGTTAAACTTAAGTCTTAACTTCTATACATTCTCAGAGTGTTCCAGATACTAAATGTGTTTCTTTGACTTGTAAAGATCAAGATAATTATCGAAATACTGCCAGTTATTAATAAACTGCTGCCAATTGCCACTTACCTATTTTAGTGTTTATCTACTCAATTTCATTGGACTGCAGCAGAAAATACAGAAACTGGTTCTCTGTCCTCAGACTGTTTCCAGTTATCACCTATTTACCTACCTACTTACCTTCGGTGGACTGCAACTAGTAGCTGCTATACTTGAAAAATGTTAAATCAGAGGCACAATTAATATTTTATTTAACTTTGATAAATCCGATGCTCATTGTTTAACTCACTTTTGCCAAGGTTTCAAGCTGGTCAAATCCGATAATGCACTTCCATACTTATTTACTGTTAGAAGAGATTAAAAAAATATGGTTGTTATCCTTCCAGAGTTGAAGAGGTTAATCTATTTTCTTGTAAAAAGTACAGCTGCACTTGATCAGTTCCAAACAGCAAAAACAATTTAGTTTGCCAAAAAAAATTGTTTAGTGCTCTATACCGTATGCTAAGTTTTTCAGTAAATTAATGTCATTGTAGTATTTAATTGAAAGGGAGGAGGTGGAAGAGAATGGGTAAAAGCCTGTGGGTTTAATGATTTGATTTTGAACATTTACTGTGGATATTCATACAATAAAGAAATGCTAATTCTGTTTTTATTAAGGAAAAATTGAAACCTGGTAAGAGAAGACTGTATATATAATGAAGCACACACAAATAAAATGTATGCACATTTATACTGAATAACTACTTGACAATTCTCATTCAATCTACTATATGGCATGGGTAATTTTAGCATGGATCAGTAGAAGTTATTGCTATGGTATAGAATTGATATTCATACAAAAATAAGAAAATTAGCCTATATACGTAAAAACCTTCACCTTTATTTTGTTGGTGACTCTCCAATGTCTCTGATTACTGAGCTAAAATTCTCAGGGCTGGATTTCAATCCAAAGTGAACCACCCCCTGCCCCCTTTAAGTGCCCCCCCACCTCATGCACACTGCCCCGCAACCCTGCTAATGTTTTCTTCTCTCTATATTTTAAGTTTTGCCTACATGTCAACCAGCTGCTCCCCAACATTGACTCACTGAGCTGGCAGGGCCTGGGAGGAGCTGGAGACACCCCTCCTGTCTCTGGGGCTCTCCACCCCCCACAAACAGCAGCTCCTGTCACAGTCCGTTCTGGGAATTGGGGGCCCTTCCTGCCCAATCCCGCTGCTGCCATCCCTCCTACTTTCTTTCCCTCAGGTGCACGGCCACTTTTGGAGTGTTGACAGGAGCACAGAATCATTCATTGGATGCTGGAAAGCTCCTGCTGGTGTTGATCACCTGTGCTAGTGACTGGTGACTGCCGCTGTGCAGATGGCCAGCCCTGGGGACCGAGTTCACATGCAGCAGGTGGCATGCTGTCCCCAGATGTCCCCAGGCTGTCCACATGTATGGGCCTGGGAATGGTGCTGCTCTTCTCTAGAAAAAAGCATAAGACTGGGTTCTTTCTGTTGGAGTGCCTCTCTCTCTCATCTTTGATTTTTGCAGGAATTCCTTGCTCCATTATGGGGCAGCACATGTCCACAATTGTGAAGCTGGTATAATTTCTATACTGTGCATGTTACAAGAGCAGCATTCACGATTCCTGGGAAAATCAATAAAGATGGTGGCATTGCATTTTTGTAACTTCTCTTTATTAGAGGTTATCAATGGAAAACAGAATAGTACATTATACATGCAGTAGACCTTACACACATTTTGAAAATTAAGGTCATCATAGAAAACAGGTACAATATTCCGTAAAGCAATTTGCTGAAAGGAGCAAAAAGAAGAGACCTCTAATGGCAGTGAAAACAGACAGGAAAATAATAATACAAAGAAATAAAAAGAAAGTATATCCCAAAAGAGCATCCTGATAAACAATATATAAGATAATAACAATAATATTAAAGCCTAACCCAGACTGCATGCATTCACAATGTGATAGTGAAAAGACTAACTCAGAAAAGTTATCAAGGATCATAGCAAGGCAAAAAATTTCACAGGGTTGAAGTTTGGCCATTTCTGTAGGTCAGCCATGGCGACCAGATTTCCTCATATTTCGACAGCCTGCACATTGCGAGCTGCCATATGTTCCATAGCCGCTCTAATGTCAACAGCTGCAATAATGTGTTCCAAGTGGATGGGGCCACCTGGTTTCCAATACTTAGCTATCAAAGTCGTGGTAGAGTTAAACAAGTGAAAGAGCAATTTTTTAGTGGGCCTGGGGATTCGATCTGGAAACAGCAGAAGAAGCGCTACTTGTGGCTCAAAAGGAATAACTATATGAAGGTCATTGGATATGAGATGAAATACCGACTTCCATATTTGCTGAGAGAGTGTGCAGCCCCACCATAAATGCAGTAAAGTGCCAGCGTCCCCACAGTTTCTCCAACATAATTGCGAATGGGTGTGCGAAATCTTATGTAGTCTCATTGGAGTCAGATGCCATCTGTACAACAACTTCTTATAGGATTCAATATGATTCGTACATCTGGTAGTCCCGGATAATATCTGTGCCGTTTCGTGCCATTGGTCCACAGTAAAGGATAGGTGTAGGTCGCTTTCCCATTTTAACATGTAGGGGTGTTTATAGTCAGGAGGGTCCATGACCAAGAGCTTGTAGGTGCTGGAAAGAGTCCCCCTGGACGACCACCCCGTGGCCGTAAGCCGCTCAAAGCCGGTTTGTAGTGGGCAGCTTTTATAATTAGGTATGTGGGACTGCAATAGATGCGTTATCCTCGTATAGGCATATCTGTCAGTATCTGCGAGTAGGTATTTAGCTTGTAGGTCCTGGAATGATAAATATCTGTTTAAGCTATATAAATCTTTGACTAGGAGCAGACCTTTAGCCAACCAAGATTGTATAGGCAAGTCCTGTAAAAAAAATTGGAGACTTAATAACGGAGTCCTGGGAGAAATGATTTTTCCAGGGTCTAGCTTAGATCTTTCCTTGTCCCAAGTTCTCATGATCAGCTCAGTCGTGGGTAATGCCGAAGTTTGTTTAGGTCTGAGATTTGGTGGAGTCCATAGTAGAAGGGGAATAGTGGAAGTAGGCGATTCTGCTGTCTCCAGATCCAACCATTGTCTACAACAGAGTGGGCTGTGCATTTTCATGGCCGTATCTAATAATGATGCTCTATAATAACTATTGACATTTGGAAGCCCCAACCCACCAACTGCAATCGGTTGTTGCAATACTTTAGCAGCTGTACGGGGTTTCATCCCCGCCCATATGAACATATTCATTTGCTTTTGCAATGATTTAATATAATACGCAGGAAGGGCAATCTGTATAGTACGAAATAAATACAACAATTTCGGTAAGATATTCATTTTGGCAGCATTTATCCTACCCACCCAAGAGATGTACAGGGGTTTCCATTTAGAGTAACTCTCTAGAATAGACTTCTGGAGACGAGCATAGTTATACTTAAATAGCAGTTCAGGATCCTTAAGAAGAGCAGTACCTATGTATGTAATGAAATTGTCCCTCCATTCAAAGGAGTAATTACTTTGGAGTAAGTGCTTAGTCTGTGCAGGAATATTAATCGGTAATGCCTGAGTTTTTTGGGGGTTTATTTTATACCAGGAGATTAAGTAAAAAGAGTGCAGCTCACGAAGGACATTAGGCAGAGTGATATGTAGATTAGTCAAAGTTAGTATAATGTCATCTGCAAAAAGACCTATAGTGTGACATCCAGACCGTGTTGGGACCCCACGAATGTCTTGATTTTGCTGTATCCTAATGGCTAATGGCTCTACCATTAAGGCAAAGATCAAAGGGGACAACGGACACCCCTGTCGAGTGCCGTTAGAAACCGTGAAGGCGTCCGACAGGATCCCCGAGGTCAAGACCCTAGCAGAAGGGTTAGAATAAAGTGGAGTTACGGCCTGCAGGAAACGTTGCCCTAAACCAAATTTAGTAAGGGTGCTCATCATATATCCCCAATGGATCCTGTCAAACGCCTTCTCCGCATCAAGTGAAAGTAGTAGAGCTGGAATCTGTCCTTTTTTAATGACGTGTAGGAGGTTATGAAGCCTCCTGGTGTTGTCAGGAGCTTGTCTTCCAGGCACAAATCCCACCTGATCATAATGTATAAGAGACGGTAAAACTTTGTTCAGACGAAGCGCCAAAATTTTGGAGTAAAGTTTGAGATCTGTATTCAACAGAGCTATAGGTCTGTAGTTGTGACATTTGTCCAGAGCTTTACCCGGTTTGGGAATGGTGGAGATATGTGCCTGGAGGAATTCCGGTTTAATTTGCCCTGTGTCCATAATAGATTGAAATAAATGCAATAAGTGGGGAGTTAGAATGTCAGTAGTCAGTATAAGCTTTATAGTAGGAGTTAGTGTAGCCGTCTGGCCCTGGAGCTTTACCGAGCTTTAACAATTTAATAGCGTGGATGATTTCCTCTTTGGTGATAGGGGCATTGAGTTGGTCACATTGAGTCTCTGAGGGCCTCGGGAGCGGCAAAGAATCTAAATATGTCAGTATCGCATCTTGAGAGGGCTGGGGCTCTACTTGGGAATGAGATAAGTTGTACAGAGAGGAGTAATAAGAGGCAAAGTGATTAGCTATCCTACGGGGGTTTGTAATTTTCTGCTGTTGGTCCATTAGAAATTGTATTCTGGTATGGGCTTGCCTTTGTCGTAGTTGGGAGGCTAGTAATTTGTCAGCTTTATTGCTTTTTGTATAATAGAAATGTCTAAGGAGCTTTAACAGATATTCAGTTTTGATGAGGAGTAATTTTTGTAACTCCGCTTTTTGTGTTTGAATCTTGTTAGCCAATTCTATTGTGGGTTGAGAGTAATAGTCATGTTCCAGATCAGTAAGGACTTGTTGAATCGTGCGTATGTTTTGATCACGCTGTTTTCGGAGGTTGGCAGCTTGAGATATAATTTCCCCCCTCATTGTCGCTTTATGTGCGAGCCATATTGTTTGATAATCAACATCTGGAGTCACATTTGTCTGAAAATATGAGTTCAGAGAAGATTTTAAGTGCTCCGATATGCCTTGATGAGACAACAGGGAGTCATTCAATCTCCAGGGGATGAAAGTCCTCCTAGAAGGAAAAGACCCTATATCAATTCCAATTGGAGCGTGGTCGGACCATGACTGGATTCCGATCCAGGCTTTAGTGGCTTGTGCTGTGGTTTGGGGATCCAGGACGAAAAGGTCAATTCTCGTGTGGGTTAAGAATCTGGGGGAGTGATACGTAAAATCCTTTTCTAACGGATGTCGGGTCCTCCATACATCAATTAGGGCAAAACTATGAAGCAGGTCCCTGAATTTCTTAGCTTGCATCAATTGTTGTTTGCTTACAGGTTGTGAGGCAGTTCTATAGATATCTATAGGGGGGTCAGGTGCAAGGTTAAAATCTCCTGCTACAACACATTTGCCCTGCCTATATTGCAAAAGATGTGTCAGTGTTTTACTTAGGAATTGCAGCTGGTTTTCATTTGGGGCATAGATATTAATCAGCGTGTATTGTTGATTATCTAGCATGCAGACTATCAGCAGGTATCTACCCAAGGGATCAGCCACCATGCGATGCATCTGAAATGTAGTAGAGGCACCAATTAGAATAGAAACACCTTTAGTTTTAGTATTGGATAAGGCATGAAAGTGATGTGGGTACCTTCTATTATAAAATGCTGGTTGGTGGTGTTTTTTAAAGTGAGTTTCTTGAAACATCAAAACATCGGCCTTAGCTTTATACGCCTCATTAAGCGCTAAGTTACATTTTTGCGGAGTATTCAACCCCCTAGCATTTAGTGAATAAAACTTAACCATTGTATGCATGGCATGATGGCTGAAACCGAGGCTTGGCTGTCCACAGTAGTATAAAAGACATTATCAACAGGCTATGATACGGAAAACATTGTGACTGAGTAAGGGCAATAAAAAGGAAATAGCATGAATGCAGTTTAGGATGAGTTGGAAAACATACAGAAAATAACAAAAAACATATCTTCAACCAAAAACAGAGAACCAGCCGTGGTTCAACATTAACAAACAGTCTCTTCATGGCGTAGGTACACAAGTAGAACTGCGCCAGTGTGTATCCCAGTAGTACCAAGAACTGGGAAAAGTGGGGGGGAAGTGGGTTACATACGGTAATAGAACAAGCAACAGTGCATAGAGCACCAAAAAAGGGAGAGAAAGGAGAGAAAAGGGTGGAACCCTCCGTTCTCCCCCAGCCATAGTAGTGGTGCATAGGACCAAGAGCAACTTGGAAATTACCCCAAGAGGGTCAACGCCGACATTGCAAACTAAACTTCTTGCCACTCCTTAGATAACTTTTGGAGCTGTGAGCGTTGCGGAGAGCGTGGAGGAGAGGCCGGGGTGTTTAACAGGTTCCATCTGCGTAGCGCCTTTCTGGCCTCTTCAGGCGTGATGAGGGAGGTCAAGGTGCCTTGCTTGTTGACTAGTAGCTTAACCGGGAAGCCCCACCTGTACGGTACATTGTTGTCCCGAAGTATCTTAGTGATCTCCCCATAAGCTCTGCGTTTTGCCAAGGTAGCCTGGGATAAATCCGCAAAAATTTGTATGTCAGCATATTTAGCAGGCCAATTTTCCTTGCGTCGGGCTGAGCGCAGGAGCCTCTCTTTAGTGTGGAAAAAGTGCAGTTTGGTGAGCACGTCCCTTGGGACCGAGTCTGGGGCATTGCGTGGCTTGGGGATCCTATGTATTCTGTCTATCGTCAGTTCTATAGGAGGGGCATCAGGCATAATTACCTTGAGTAGTTCAGCCAGGTAGTCAGCTAAGTCCTGAGCCTGTACCAACTCCGGTATGCCACGCAGCTTAAGGTTGTTTCTGCGGGAGCGATCCTCCAAATCCGCCACCTTACTCGCCAGACGGTCCATCTCCTTCTCGACTCTGGCTTGGTTATCGGCTAAGTCGTTATGGGCCTCCGCGTACTCACTCATCTTGGTTTCTATGTGTGACGTACGTTCACCGAGGTCTTGTATCTCTTTACGTATATCAACCGACAGTTGCTTAATATCCGCCTGCAGGGTTTGCTTGATAATTATCAGCATAAATTTCAATTCCTCTGTCGGGTTAAGTGTGCCATCCACGTCCCGCATGGGATCAGGATCCGGGCCCGCTTGCGATGGATCCAAGATGGCGCCTGCTTTCGGCTGTGAGTCAGGCGTAGTGTGGGAGGCAAAGAACGCAGTAACTGAAGCGTTCGCCTTTTTCGGCTGTGCTTTCGGTGCCATGTCGTCGTAGCCAAGTTCTCCCACAGTACCTGCCTGACAATTTCGGTCCAAAGTGTTAAAAAGTCGCTTTTTGGCTCAGGGTAATACGGAGCTCTTGTCTCAAGCGACCACGCTCATCGCTGGCTAGCTCCGCCCCCCGTGGCATTGCATTTTAATGTAAAGTAGCCCTGGCCATTGCATAGAGGAGTGCCGGGCCATAGCTTCATAACAACCCTTTCTAAGCATTTCCAAAGAAGCCTTTCATCTTTAAATGGATGTAGTTATATTCATGGCAGTGGACAGTGTAAGCCAAGCCAACAGATGAAGCATTTTATTTTTCAAGTAAAGATAGTAAAAGCCATCTTAGGTCTGTTTCCTTTTCTTTGCTAAGGATATATATGAAGGTGGTTAATCCCTGTAAACCAAGAGCTGGTGCTGAGTACCTATGGGAAAATGAAATAGTCTCATATAATTATGAGAATTAATTATGCAAACTGAAAGCCATAACCATGAGCCTACCTTAAATAAGGAGACCTTTTGGTGTGCCTTGATAGAATGTACATTTGTATTTACTTTGTTCATCATATGGCCATCTCATATATCAGCAGTTTTCTCGCAAGACCTCACATGTTTCTCAAAGTCTTTGTACACTTTAAAACTCAATATCAAATTTGCAATTAGGCATGTTTAAATATTAATGCTATACACATTTTTGCTGCACTGCACTGTTCTATATAAAAATGTGGGCTAAGCTACAATTCTGCTTTGTGTTACACCATACTTACTCCCTGAAGAAGAATTATGATCTACAAAAATACTCCCTCCATTGCCCTTTCATTTCAGTGTCTGTTCATCTTTCTTACCCATAATTATATTTTTTTCCAATTTCATATACTAGAGAGCTCTTTAATTTAAACAATAACCTTGCTGTCTGGGAAATTCTTTTTTTAAAAGTTAATTCAGGAAAAAGCTACAAAAGGTCGTATTACTTTTTCCATAGGACTGAAGTTACCACTTTACAAGGGGGGTGAAATGATGGTGAGACCACATACACATGCGACATTTATACAGACGGGAAAATAAGAATATATTTGATTAGTCCGTTTCCCGGCATTTTCTTTCTTGTTGGCATTCTTGTTCTTCTATAGATTCTTTCATTTAGGAGGGACAACTTCACTTAGTAGAATTGTTGGCAATGGGGAGTATACATGGCAAGTTGTTATGCTTCTTATTTCATCCCAGAGGACTAAAGTCTGCCTTATTTTTGGTGGTTTATTGTTCTGTTTCTTTCTTTCAAAGGATCTATGCAAACCAGTCAGGCTTTTTGCGCAAAACTCGAAATTTACATTTTTTTAGAAACTCTAATTTTTCAAGATTTATGAAAGCCCAATGCATAAAAAATCCAGAATCTGAAAATCTGCCCCCTCCGACCTGCCGAGGTTGTGTATAAGTCAACAGCAGAGGCCCCTATCCTATTTTGAAGTTTCTGTGGTCTGGGCTGGAATTAGCCTGAAAAATCCGACCGAAAAATCTGAAAAATCAAGCGTTTTGGGGAAAAAACGTACAATTTGGGTTTTCGCACAATTTTATTGAGTTTTTACCCAAATAGAGATTTTTTAATAATAAATAAATTGAATCGTGGATTCTAGTTTGGTCAGACTTTTTTATTTAAGAAAAATGTCGATTTTGATAAATAACCCCCCTCATGTTCAACACATAATTTGTGTTGCCGCTCTCAGATAGTAAAGATCCTTTGACTTCAGGCTACTTCCAGTTTTTAACAAACCAAGTTGTTACAGCCAGTGCTCTTTGTGAACATTTGGACCTGAGGTTTACCTGTACATGTCTAATATCTATGCTGTTGTTTACTATAGAAGAAACAAATACGGTTACATTATTCAAAGAAACCAATGTCACTTACAGTGTTAGTAATCCCCGAAGCTGAAGAAGATACACAACAGTGCACTTACAAAGAAAGCTTCTATTCATTCTGTACTTGCCTAATGGTTAGTCTAGAGCAGACATGAATAAAGCTTTTAAGATGCCAATTTGCTGTTGTTTCTCCAGAAGAACTGTTTCAAGCCAGGATGAACCAATATATGGACCTTTGTGATTCTTAGATTATTCCAAGAATACCTTATATTACAAAAGAAAACATGTTGAGAGAATATATAAAATCAAACTTTCACCATATGTGCAATGTAATTGAAGCAGAGAAGGCAGAAAAATATGTTGCAAAGCTAACTACTTGAATATTTAGAGTGAATGAAAGAAAAGGCCGTTCTGATCTAAACAACTTTTGAATTAAAATTGTTCTCAATGATTCTTATGTTTTTGTAAATGTTATTATTGTACAAAGTAATATCCATCTGTCCAGCTCTCCTCCGGTCGAGACTCCTATTCCCACAGTGCCTTGCACATTCTGTAACTAACAGACCTATGAAGAAGCGTGTAAAGCTTTGTGGGAGCCTTGGCAGGATGTGTTGAGTTGTGAATATTTGTTCAGTGAATCCCCATTACATTGGTGGCGCTCTTTTATAACTTTACATTTTTCAGAGTGGCATCTTCTGTGCTTTATATGTTTTGTTATGTTTAAGTTATGGATACAATGGCATTACTTATAAAGGGGGTATTAAAGAACAATTAAAGTAAATACAATAATTAAATCTCAAAGTATTGGCCATTATGTATATATGAATTTATAAAGAGGATATACTTTGTATAACTGTGGTTCTTCTTGCCAATATTCTTGTTTACACCTCTGCCGTAGGGTGCATAGATAATCCAAAAAAGTATATGAGTACAAGAATAGCCCCAAAGGCTCGAAACATGTTGTGTGGCAATAAACACTTTTTGAGAAGTTAATCTTTGCTTCAAGTGCCTTGTTCTTATACTTTTTGTATATATGAACATACCAACAGCTTGCATCTCAGCCTCAATCTCTGGTATGGTAATGTCCAATTTACTAAAAAAAATTACTGTAGAGATTAAAGTACTTTTTTTCTGAAAATCTCAATATAAGGGCTAATTCATGTACTGTTAAGAGTCCCCAAGCCCTTCACATGTACATTATACTCGGTTTTGGTTTGGTATTCGGCTGTATCTTTAACAAAGGATTCAGAGGTTTGGCCGAATCCAAAATAGTGTATTTGGTGCATCCCTATGAATGCCTTTTGCTTTGCATCAACTAAGGTAGGGCATTGGAACCTCCAAAATATTGTGTGCACTATATTATTATGACACAATAATACCTACAATGGAATAAGCAAGGTCAAAAAATGAAGATGGAAATTATTCTTTTTTAACAGTTGGAGAGACTTGGCTGAACATTTTGTTCTACAAAGTATTTTGTTATGTATCATGTCAACAAACAATGCTCCTATCTGAGCAAGAAGATAAAGCATCCTCTGTATATGGTTAATATTTCTCCATGAACCAATTCATATTTAATATCACAATAATAGCCTCCCTTAATTTCTAACTGTAACATGGGTCCTATACTCAAATGTTAATACCTCTATTTTCTTTCTTCAGCTATCAAATTAAGCAACAATATATAAAAAAAAAGTCTAGCCTTAGAATCCTGTTAAAAAACCCCAAAACACAAGTTTTATACTTTTGGAATGTGTAAATGCCATTACACAGATGTTGCATTAGATGCTAGGACATCCCCTATGGTTTTAGTGCTTCAGTCTTAACATTTAATTTTTGCAGTTTTACTAATGATTTTCCTACTGTGACAAAAATGGAACAAGTAAGAAAGTAAAAAAAAAATAACAAAACAAAACTGCTGGAACTCCCAAATAGTGGTTTCTTGTAAGTGCATTCACAACGATCTGTTTTTTTAGAAAACAAACAGACTATAATTTTAGCAGTTTAACATTTATTTACGCTACTTTTCCCAGATGTGAATATAAATGAATAGTGTTAAATTCAGGTAACGTGCAGAAATGCAAAACAGAGTCAAGTTAGTCTCTAAACAGCCTTGTGAACAGTAGTTTCATAATGTTCAGTCACTAAAAGTTTATTGATTTTTTTTAATTTTGAGCTAAAATTGAAAATGTTGGGGCCAGGAAAATGTTTTGGTAGTAAATTTTCTCTGCCATTAAATGGGAGTGGAAGTACAGGTATGGCACATGTTATCTAGAATGCTTGGGACGTGAAGTTTAAAGGGCATGTAAAGTCTAAAATAGAAAAAGGCTAGAAATGCTGTATTTTATATACTAAATATAAACATGAAATTACTGCACCACAAGCCAAATCAAACAAATAATTTATGCTTTCAAAGTTGGCTACAGGGGGTCACCATCTTGTAACTTTGTTAAAAATCTTTGCAAGACTAAGACTGTGCACATGCTCAGTGTGGTCTGGGCTGCTTAGGGATCATCATAAACAAAGCTGCTTGAGTTCTGCATGGCTGGGAAGTAAGGAGGAGGCTCCCCCTGCTGTTCATAAGTATGATTGTTTCCCTGCTCAGCAGTTAGGGACTGTCTGACAATTCCTATCCACAGCAGTCAATGAAGGGAAAATTTCACTGCATGCAGTCAGGTTTCTTATAAAAATGGTACACATTTTTTTTATGAAAGTATATTGGAAATAGATTTCTTTTTCATTAAAGAAAATGGGATTTTATTTTTTTGCCTTTACGTGCCCTTTAAGTCTACTAAGCAATACACAAAACCAGGATTGCTTTCTGGCTTAGTTACCATGAATCACAATGTACTGCCTTATTGTGAGAGAGAAAAAATAACTTTTAAAAATTAGATTTAATTGCTGAAAATGGACTCTAAGGAGTTGTGGAAATCCCCACTCCAATCCTGCAACTAAAAAACAAAATTAATTGGATGGGACCCATGGGTACACTGTGGGGCACATTTACTAAGGGTCAAATATTGAGGGTTAATTAACCCTCGATATTCGACCATCAAAGTAAAATCCTTCGACTTCCAATATCGAAGTCAAAGGATTTACAGTATTTACTTTGATCGAACGATCGAAGGAAAAATCATTAGATCGAACGATTAAATCTTTCAAATCGAATGATTCGAAGGATTTTAATCCATCGATTGAACGATTTTCCTTCGATCAGAAATTGCCCTAGGCTAACATTGGTGCTCGGTATGTTTTAAGTGGCGAAGTAGGTAGTCAAAGTTTTTTTTAAAGAGACAGTACTATGGAATGGTCGAATAGTCAAACGATTTTTAGTTCAATGGTCGAAGTACCCCAAAAAAACTTCGAAATTCAACGTTTTTTTACTTCGAATCCTTCACTCGAGCTTAGTAAATGTGCCCCTGTGTCACTCCTTCAGGAATGAGCTGTGTCTTCTTTCTAACTAGTTATCTGGAGAAAGGAGGACCAGATGTGTGAGCGGGGTGATGGGAAATCAGTCAAGAAATACATATACGGCCTAGCATAAACCATCTTTCAACCTGGGTGACTCTACACAGGCATAGGATTTAATGGCTAGTTTCCCCATAAATATTTATGTAAAGGAAATTGTTTTTGAAGTCCTGTGACCTTTTTGCTTCTTGTTTTTGTTTCTGATTTATTCCTGGATGTTTGATCTTGGTTTCTGTACTTAACTCATGACTCCTGTTACCCATCTTATGTCTAAATATTGACATGTATTAATGAATATGTATTAATATTAGTTAAGCAAAGTCTATAGAATGAATTTGACGTGACCATGGTCAAACTTATGATGGCATTATGTAAGCCTGTAACTTGGGCTTCTGAGCAAGAAGGAGCCAGATTTACAATGTCTCCCTTATTCACTCCCCTCAGATGCCCCCTTCCCTACCTTCGTTCCTTTTTCCTTAACAACAAGACATGCCAATAATTTACAGTTTATTGATGCTACTTTGTGCAACATTTTGTAAAATAGTACCTTTACTCTGAAATTGCTCTGAATTTATCTCCCATAAAAGTTGTACCCATAGTACTCCCTGTTTAAACAACTGCAAGGTAACAACAATATAATATTTTTAAAATACTAAATACACTACATTAAGCACTGTCGTTCTATACATTTTACAGGCATATTTTTTTAGCTAAAACGTATACATCTTTTCTTCATTGTTTAAATAAAATCTAAGTGTTATGTCTACAGCTCAAATTGCTCCAAGGATGGTGTACCTGTAACTGAATATTGGCAGGACCCTCTGAATCCTTGTTTGAATATTTTCATGTAAGTATCTCAAATAAACAGTGTTAGACAACCAAACAGGTTTCCATGGGAGATGGCTTTTCAGTAATCTGCCCTCAAAATGCAAAGGCAAAAAAGAGTGCACTGCAAAAACCATCTCAATTCACGCAAAAGGATTTGTAATGATTCGTCAAGTCCCACATAGATAGGCACTGCGATCAAATAAATACAATGTTTCCTTTTTATAGTAAGTCTTACTAGTTAAGAACTCACCACCCTTTGGCTGCTCCTCTGGGTATCTCGGATGCTCAGTCCGCAGCATCCCCACTGCCAACATATGCTAAACGAACAGGAGGACGGCACTCCGGTTAAAAGCAGGTTTGTATTGCAAGGTTCTGCAGAGATACATGGCCTTATGCGTTTCCGGAATACACTCCCTTAGTCATATGACTAAGGGAGTGTATTCCCGAAACGCGTAAGGCCTTGCAATAAAAACCTGCTTTTACACGGAGTGCCATCCTCCTGTTCGTTTACTAGTTAAGGGTTCAGTACTGTTACTGAACTTATCACCCCATAGGAAAGAATTGCTCAAAGCAAAAAAAAAAAAACAAAAGGCTTATTTACATCCAATTCTGCAGTTGCGTTCCTGCAAATCACCCCACAGTCATGTACAGTATGTGAAATGCCATTATTCACTTGTGTCAAAGAGAGTTCTTTGCACTTCTGTATAGATGTACTCAGCACCACTCAGTCCTTCCTGCACCCTATTCTAAATAAAGAGCAGTTACCTATTCACACAGAGGAATCCTGGAGCTACTGCCACCTCTGGACCAGGTGGTTGCTTCAGGGTTCTCTCAGCAGCCCTCATCAATAGGCACATCTTATTTGCATCCAAAGAATAGTGCACATGTCTCACTTTTGCATGAACACTGGAAATGGCACAAGCCAGTCTTGGAAAATATTCAGTGCAATTGCTTCTATATTATGCCGAAGTTCGGTCAAGTGCAATTTATGACATGCAGTGTCCCTTTGCGCCTGCAATGGTGCTGGGGTTCTGGGGGAAAACACTGCATCATGAGAAAAAACATGCCAGTTGTGCTTAAATTTGTACTTTTTCCACGGCACTTGCAGACATAAATGAGCAACAAAAAGTATTTGATAATGTTATAATATTGATAAATATTTGATAAGATGTATGTAGGTATGAGCGAATTGTTTTGACCAATACAGTTTTCCATAGATACAGACCATGCAGTCTTTTTCTCTGGAAGGAAAAACAGCTGTCATTATTATCCACCACTTACCTTCCACTCCAACCATTGAAATTGAAGACCTCCTAGGCCCTACCACTATATATCTGAAGAGCTGTCTGCAGGACCGGAATTAGGGGTAGGCAGAGTGCCTAGGATGCAAAGCTAGGGGGTGTCAGGCATATACCTTCTTTGCTTCCAACCTCTAGTCTGGTTCCCATTTCTCCACATCAGCTGTGAGCACACTCTGCTATTTATGCGTGTGTGCATATTCAGCACCGTGACCGACCTAGTGCTGGATATCCGGGTGCTATATGTTTTAAAGAATTGGGAACATGGGGCCTTTTATTTTTTCTATGAAAAGCAGTTGTAGCATAGTAGAAAGGAGCTTCTCTAACATGATTGCGTTAACTGTGATTACTGTAGTTGTGTAACAAAGTAGGGCAATGAATATGCTGTTGCGGCAAAAATTTATAAAAATTATAGAATGAAAAACTGACAATATAAATTACATTTCAAATGGTTTATCAGCACAAAATAAAGCCATACCTTGAAATGGTAGATGAATGTCCTGCCTTTATGAAAAAGAAAATTGTTAATTCTTTGGCCATATGGGTGTAAAAAAAAACCTGTAGTAAGTAGCTCTGAAGAAAGTAAACAAATTTTACGCTGTGCTACCAAGAAATGCATGACTGTACATTGATTGAAACAGTGGGGGAAAAACATTAGTTTAGATATTGCTCTTGAACCAGAACGGTTTAGACTTGAATGAAAATGAAGCCCTTGCCTAGATGTACACATGCATGTTGTGTCCTAATGGAAGTGTGAAGGGCAATAGAAATTGCATGCATTTGAATTAAAGTGTGAATGCTATGTACTACTAAGAAATGAGACTGACTTAAAGCAGTCTATCATTAATCACAAACACAACTTTCAATTTTTAGTTAGGAAGCAATTTAGGAGCCCTAACATTACTTCCATGTCAATGGGAAAGGGGAAAATCCCATGTTACTTTGCAGATATTACTGCAATTTACATCTGTATATTTTACTGATTTCAGTCTATACTTCATGTTTATATTCCACTATGAAATACATCCATGCTGATAATTATTCACAGTTTCCTCTATTTTGATTTACTTAGATAATCCTTAGGGGCCAATTCATTAACTTCGAGTGAAGGAATAGAAGAAAAAAAACTTCGAATTTCGAAGTGTTTTTTTGGCTACTTCGACCATCGAATGGGCTACTTCGACCTTCGACTATGACTTCGACTTCAAATCGAAGGATTCGAACTAAAAATCGTTCGACTATTCGACCATTCGATAGTCGAAGTACTGTCTTTTTAAGAAAAAACTTCGACCCCCTAGTTCGCCACCTAAAATCTACCGAACCCAATGTTAGCCTATGGGGAGGGTCCCCATAGGCTTGGCTAAATTTTTTTGGTCGAAGGATAATCCTTCGATCGTTGGATTAAAATCCTTTGAATCGTTCGATTCGAATGATTTAATCGAACTATTTGTGCAAAATCCTTCGACTTCGATATTCGAAGTCGAAGGATTTTCATTCCCAGTCGAATATCGAGGGTTAATTAACCCTTGATATTCGACCCTTGATGCATCTGCCCCCTAATGTTCTGATGACTACAGCACTAATGCACACATGACTTCTAAAAAATGAGTAGCCATGTTAGCCAAAGCAAACTGGCTGAATTAGTGAATATGTTTATATTTTAAGAACAGCAAAATACATATTTATTTGGTAACAGAAAACTGGCATTGAAAAATTTGCAGATCTCTTCTTCAGGCATAAATTGTGAAAGATAACTGAGCCTGGTTTTTCTTTTAATCTAAATTTGAAATTTGAAGAGATAGTGAAAAGTTTTAACAGGAACTCATGAATGGGTATGCATATCTATACATAGCAACATGTTCAATTTAGAACTTGTGTTTTTTGCCAAAATGTTTGGTCAAATGTTTGTTTTATGGGAATATAACTTCATCAGCAGCTGCTGATGAAGTACCAAAAAAAAAGCAAGTACCAAATAGAGCACCACCTATATATGGAACCATTATTATACACGGGGACCTATATATTGATCAAATAGATAATTGATAAAGGTTATTTTACTAGACCCCGGACTAAAATACAAGAGGGGACAAGTTATGGGGCCGATATTGGGCAGGAGGGGGCACCCCCACTCTCCCATCATGATACAATTAAGATGTAAAAAAATATAAAATAGAAGAATAATAATAATATGAAAAGCACTAATGCTTATCTCAAGAAAATCTAAGGCCAATTTACTAACGTTCATATTTCATTAGTTTTCACAAATCCTATTCTGTTATAATTATACTATTTTTTCTTATCTATTGTTATCTTATTATTCTTGTCATTTATTGAACGTAAATCCACAAAAACACTAATACAAAACCTTGCCATTTAAAAGCCCATGTAGAAGTTATAGATCATGTAGAAGTCAATGGGATTTGTCCTTTTCCTATTATAAAATCTTTCTTTAATTGAAGCATTTAGAGGGTTTTATTTTTTTTTTCATTTGTATTTGCACAAAAAGTTTGATTTCATTGTTTTCATATTAGTATTGGGATTAGTTTCACATTTTTATTTGCTTATGCTTTTTTATTTTAGTCTGTTTTAAAAATGACTTGGCATTTGTAGTTTTTTATGACGTGCGTCATTTCTTTTGACGCGCAAAGCCATAGAAATTTATGGGCGTCATTTCCATGGCGAAACAAGGCAAAAAAATTCACCCATCCCTAATCATATGCAGAGTTCAATCTAGAAGTAGCAGGACACATCATATTATTTATTTAGCCCAAGAGGAAATCTGGTGTATAACATGAAAATCCATTTTGTTTTTAAGGGGCAGATTTATTAAAGGTTGAAGTGAAAATTAAAATTAAATTTTTTTTTAATTTCAAGCGACTAGGAATTAGTCCAAATTTGATTTGAATTTGAAAAAAATTTAGTAAATTCAAATTTCAAAATTTATCATGTACTGTCTCTGTAAAAATTCGACTTCGACCATTCGCCATCTAAAACCTGCCGAATTGCTGTTTTAGCCTATGGGGGACCTCCTAGAACCTACTTGGAGTCAATTGGTAGACTTTAAAAAAATCAAACGGTTTTTTGAGAAAAACTTCTACTTCAATTCATACAATTCAAATTTGATCGAAAATAGACCTATTCGGCCAAAAAAAACTTCTTAAATTTCAGTTGGTCTTTTTCAATTCGAATTTTGAAGTTTTTCAAATTCGAAATTTGACCCTTGATAAATCTGCCCCTAAGTGTAATTAATTTTTTCACAATATCTCTCTTGTCATGAATTTGTCATTAATGCCTCATATGGTGGTGTGAGAGAAAAAAAGTGTTTCACACTGTTACCCATTTGCAGGTAATACACCTATTAGCCCTTGTGTTCCAACCAAGTAGGTTTTTTGAAACTGCTATTTCTACTGGGAGAATACATTCTTCATTGCTTAGGATCTTCTAGAAACAAAGTGGCATCCTTTGTGTACAATCTCTTCAATTACAGGATCAGGATTAAGTATGGTCAGAGTAGGAGCCAATTCCATTTTAGATGCTAAAAGATTTAAACAGAGATCTGATTTTTTCCCCTTTCAATTAAGGGATGATACTGTAAAATATGACTATGAAGATTTTCATTCATCCAGGTCATTTTACAGGATCAGGATTAAGTATGGTCAGAGTAGGAGCCAATTCCATCTTAGATGCTAAAAGATTTAAACAGAGATCTGATTTTTTCCCCTTTCAATTAAGGGATGATACTGTAAAATATGACTATGAAGATTTTCATTCATCCAGGTCATAGTATATCTAGTTATGGTCAATCTAAAAACAACTGGACTTGCTGAGTAATCAATGAAGACGTTTCACTACTCATCCGAGCAGCTTCTTCAGTTCAACTGACTGGTGTGGGAAGTTCTCGGAATATAAACTCTTCCACTAATCCATTTACAATGGCACATTGTAACTCTTCAAAGAGGTGACATCTGAAGAAACTCACAGAGGTGTTGATTCTGTGTAGTTGTGATAGGATTATCCAATGTGTCATGCAACTCCTAGATACAGGTGTTACTTGTGAGAGTTGCATGAATGAATGTGTGAAGTGTTCTGAATCTGCCGGGGTACAGATGTTAGAACAGCATTGCTGCAATTCAACAAGCCAAGGGAGAAAATACAGTATTTTAGGAGAAGAGAATTTCAAGAGGAGAGTGACTCTTTCCTTTATCCAAATCCAACGCAGTAAAGCTAAACAAAGAAAATAATTACACAAACAAATAAATCAAACCCACCATACAAGGCCTCTTTGTCTGGCTAATTATGATTATCTCCTAATTAACAATTTCCTAATTTGTCAATACACAGCCTACTGCACCAGTAAAACTTATTTTCTCACTTGACACTGAACATAACAAATATAACTTCCTAGGACTAATTAGAGTTCAGAACATTTGTGTTGATTTCCTAATTAAAAAAATACAAGTGCATTACTCAAACTATTTTCTCAGTGCCTAATTTATAGGCAACCCTAACATATGACATTCACCCCCCCCCCCCCAAAAAAAAAAAACCCTCATCAAAAACATTTTAGGAGGACACAACCAAAGCTTATATTTACAAAGAAAGAAAGAACGGATTTGAAAACCAGCTGGTGCATTTCGATGTGTACCCTGTTGTTAAGGCAACTAATGTTCTAAAAATATTTTACATAAAAGGACATCACCTCAAGTGCTGCTTTGAGTAGTCATGGAAACTAAAATGCAAAAGCCGTACAAAAGACAAGTAGGGTTGTAGACACTTTCATTTGAGTCATATAGTAAATATTCTATGGTACTGCTATGCTAACATGTTTTTTTCTTGCCCTTTGTGTTTTGGCATGTTTTCTCTTTAATGGTGCTTTAAATTAAAGTCAAAGTAACAGAGTGCTATAATAATATATCTAATTATTCTCCCCGGTGAAATGTTATTAGGCAAAAATTAATATTTCATTAATCTTGTTTTGTCAGTTATTAGAAGTAGAATGAAGTTTTGGCACTCCACAACTCTAATTGTAATGTTAAACATCAATCAAAATAAAATCACGCAGAGACTATTGTTAGACTGATAGATGGAGTCAAGATTAGCAATTATATTACAGAGCATATTGTGTTAATCTTACAATAAAACATGTCTTCATCAAAATACCTTAAATGTCACAGCTAAAAAGAAGGAAAACTGAATTGAATTTGAGACATAATGTTAGAACTCCACCTTTATGGAGAAAAAACACTTTGAAGTCAAATCCTGAAATATATGAATTGTAATAAGTGTTTTGTAGCAAAATATCAGCCAGTATTATATTAAATATATAAACAGATAGCTGTGCGCTCTTTTGCGATCTGAAAAAAGGTCTACTTTGTCAAAAATAACTGACCGTGCATGAGACTAGATAGAAATAGGTCATTTTAAACATACAAGGTCTTAGATTGCACTCAGTAGAATTCCCATTAATTCATTAAATTTTATTCAAAAAATCTTCTCAATTGAGCACCAACCACCAATTCATGTAAAAAGAACATCAATTCATAGGTTATAACAATCCATATATAATAAGCCCGCAGGGCTATCAAACTCCTTTTAAACCCTTACAACCTGCAGCACTTCTAATCACTCTCTCCTCAGTGAAGTAGAAATCAGCACAGGGACAAGGGCTCCTGCCCCTTCCTTCACTCTAAGTTCAACCTGTAGCTTGACAGGCAGGAGATTTCCCAACATGTGGTTTCCAGGGATGGGCGATTTTTTTCGCCTCATTTCGCCTCAAAAATGACGCCCATAGACTTGTATGGCGGCGTGCGTCAAAAAAAAAGACGCCTGTCAAATCAATTTCGCTGTGCGAAAAAAAATTTTTGGACGCCCATAAACTTTAATGGGCGTCTGCGACATTTCGCTGGCGGCGAATTTTTGGTAAAACTAAACAGGTCAAATTCGCCCATCCCTAGTGGTTTCACAGGAACATAGGGGAATGAACCATTACCCTATGGATCCCTACATTCATAACATACAGTATCAAAAAAGAGATTGCACATGGTACCTCTGTACACTCTGGTACACTTAAAATTCTGCGTCCAAAAGTTTAGGTGTTTTGGTTTGTTACCAGCTTTTTTATGTACAGCAGAGAGCCAGTTGAACACTTTTAGCCCAAAAAAACAAAATCTAGAATAGGATCTTGTAGCATTTCATGAAATTTAGTATATGACTTATATGTAGATATATATTTGTGGATTTGATACATAATTATATCTATGTTATTAACCATCAGTCAGCTCACGGTGCCAAAACAGTTGGATCGTTAGTATTAGACAGTGCTGCCAAATCTTCCTCCTGACAAAACAGACCTTTTATTCTGTGAAAAACATAGTGGGGGATCATTTCAGCACATCTTTAAGGTTCACTCAGATGTGTTAATGTCCTGTCCATCTGCTACCTGGATTCAGACAAGGTTTTATGGTGATTTTATGCAATAAACATTTCTTTAATTTATCTAGATATACCGATACAAAGATTAGGAATACATTACAATTATTATTTTTAATGGGATGCATCCATAAATATAAATTTAAATATTCTTATAATGGGGTTAATTTTTTTCCTTTTTGAGATGATCTAATCTGGGAAATCTTTTATTATACAAAAACCATATTGCTTTTAATTTTTACGTGTGCAGTACAGTGGTAGTGTGAGTTAGTAGAAGCAGTTCTGGTGAGAAGCAGAATAGGGTTTCACATGAATAGGATCTGGGAAAGAGAATTATAGCAGTGAATCAACAGTATTACCTAAAAGCCAGGGTGATGAGGTGATGAGTCAAGAAGATTGCTCATTAGATGAGCTAATACTGACTTAAGCTCATTTTACAAAGAGCAAAGAACATTTCTCCTTGCATTTTTTTAATCAGCTGCATAAGCCATTTGCATACTTTGCATAGAGCAGTTAAAGCTGTTTCAGCCTCTATGTATTGTGAAGATCCATGGCACTAAAGATGTCCATGAAAGGTGTCCTCTTTATTTCCGAAAAACAATCTTCTAATTTTGTTTCGAACTGTTGGCATCATTTGTCTTTATAAAATGCAGCAGATGCTAATTTTCAGTCTAGCAAGGCATGTGGACCTATCTTGTTTTTAATTTAAAATTATTAAAAAGGATCAATTAAAATAAAACTATTTTTGTTCAGTAATAAAATGTACTTATAAACAATTTTTCAATATATATTAATGTGGCGACTTTATAGATATTTGCAAATGTAATTTCAATTTGAAGCAATGTTTAGTCTTGTAAAATGTTTTGGAAGTCACTTCTCCTCCTGGTCTGTTAATCAATAGGTTTCTGCTACAGTGCATTATTCAGGAAAGCAAACAATTCTGCTTTTACTCAGGGAACATGTACATGATCCCTCATGTTTGGTTCTTATTGGACACTATTACTGATGGACAATCATTGATAGTGGAGTACTTCAATATTCTCAATGTTCTCATCAAATTCTCTTAATTTTAGTAGTTTAGTAGTTTATATATGTTCTGCAGCTGGACATGGTTCTACCAAAACTGTTTTGTAGTGATGGGGAATTCTCCCGTTTCACTTCACCAGAAAAATGTGTGAATTTCCAGAGAAGTTCACGAAACTGTGAAATTTGAGAAACACGAACTTTGACGCCCATGTCAATTTGTGGTAATTTTGTTGATCGCTTCAATTTTGGCGCCGGCGTTAAAGTCAATGGGTGTCCGAATAGTGTTGACGCGCAACGGTTTTGGCGTGAGCGCCTTTCAAATGAGCCACATTCAAATGTAAAAAGAGTTGGGGAGCAATACAAGCATGCCTGAAGTCCCTGGTATGCCAAATAAGGGCTGTGATTGGCTATTTGGTAGCCTTATGTGGACTGGCAGCCTACAGATGACTGTTTGGCAGTACACCTAATTTTTATGCAGCCAAAACTTGCCTCCAAGTCAGAAATTCAAAAATAAGCACCTGCTTTGAGGCCACTGGGAGCAACATCCATGGGGTTGGAGAGCAACATGTTGCTTGTGAGCCAGTGGTTGGGGATCACTGGGTTAGAAGAAACTGTCATAATGCTATCAGCAGCTCATTACCCTTCAGGTACTAATCTCATACCACAATACTATTCTGAAGACCAGAATTAGTAAAGATCATTCTTGTTCTGGTAATACCTTTTTGTCAAATAATTGATTTTTGAAATTTGAAATTAGATTTTTCCTTTGGGCTGTCCATTTGAATGTTTTCTGTGATTTCTCAAAAACTGCTCAGGAAAGTGGTTTGAGTCAAAAAACAGGACTGCCTCCTGCTAAAAGCTTATTAAAGGACAAGGAAACCCCCAAAACGAATATTTGGACAAACAAAAGTCCACCACAGCTCCTTGCTTAGTGATATATTTATTCCATTCGGGGAGGGTTATTTATTAAAATCCAAATTCAACTAATTTTTTTTAAATAAAAAAACCACAACCAAACTCCAATACCTAATTATTTATTATTAAAAAAGTTTGATTTAATCGGTTCATGTAAAAATGCGATAAAATCAAGTGAAAACCTGAATCCAGAGTTTATTCCCTGAATTACTAGATTTTTTTCCCTTAAAGGATGAATTTTTTGGATTTTTGCCTGAAAAGTCCAAAATGATCAGCTTTTTGGGCTAATTTCTTTGCAGACCACAGAAACTTCAAAATACAGTAGATTTTTGCACCTCTGCCATTGACTTATACAAAGCCTCGGCAGGTCTGAGATGGTGGATTTTTGGATCAGGACTTTTTGCTGCATCAGCTTTAATAAATCTCAAAAAATAAGGGTTTTAAAAACCCAGAAAAATTTGAGTTTTGTCCCAAATTAACTAACCGGAATTTAGTAGATAACCCCTAAATCTCCTACTTTTGCTGCAGCAATTCCGGGAAAGTTACTGGATTGTAGCTACCATATTATCTCTGTGATGTCATTCGTTGTACATGCACAGATCACTATACTGCCTTCAGCTGTGGGTTGGGACCGCGTCATATTGTCATGTAAATTAGAAGCGTTATAGCCTAGATGCGCAGGTGCAGAGTTTCAGATGGACGCAGTCTATAGCAAGATGTGACATCAGCCAACTCTTTTAATGAGCCCTGACACATAGATAAAACATATGCTGATGGTTTCCTTTAAGTCTGGACAAGATCTCCACATCATGTACAGTTACCTGTGCTATTTTGTGCCTTAGAGTTGGTGTTTGACCTGGATGACACACTTAATTATACCATCATTAAAAACATCACACTCTATTAAAATTATATACAAAAGTGCTAAATAATGAACACCTCTTATATCTGTAAGATCCTATGTACCTGAGAACAGGGAAAATCAAATATTCCCCAATAGGTCAAGCTTGTCTTCAGATTAAATTCACTAGGTTAAATAAAGATTGAAGAAAGGTAACCTTAAGTCAAAAACTGGGAGCCATACTATACTGCATACAATAGGGACATGAAGTAAGCAATTCTATGCATGTAAACAAAAAACAAGTAAGCATAGTTCTAACTAGTTTGAGTGGCTGACAACTATAAACACGATAATTAGTGATGGGCGAATTTGCAACGAATTTGCGCGATTCGGCGCCAGCGAATAAATTCGCGAAACTCCCGCGAAAATTCGAGTCAAAAAAACGGGCGCTGGCATAAAAAAAACGGGCGCTGGCGTCAAAAACGAGATGCCGGCGCAAATTCGCCCATCACTAACAATAATAGCTTATACAATTTATTATCATTCAGGTCTATTAAAACTGGCAGTATGTTTTACTTTTAAATGAGTGTTTGACTCACATTTGTCACATTGCCTGGATAAAAGGGAAACACATTTTGTATTTCTAGGATGTCACATTTATGTGCATTTGTGAAACAGTTTGCAATATAAACACACAGGGGTTCATTTATAAATGTAAATTATACCAGTGTTGTTACCAATATCTACCAATCAGATCTTTGTTTTCATTTTCTACTATGTACAGGTATGGAATGTTATTCGGTAACCTGTTGTCATGAAAGCTCAGATCTAAGGAAAGGCAATCACTCATAGATTCCATTGTCACCAAATACTATTTTCTCTAATAATAAAACTGTACTTTGTAATTGATCCAAACTAAAATATAATTAATCTATATTGGTGACAATCAGTGATAGGCAAATTTGTCCTGTATCGCTGAAAAATTTCCAGCGAAATTCGCAAAACGACAAAAAATTCACGAAATGCATTGAAGTCAATAGACGTCAAAATTATTTTGACACCCACGACAATGGTTATACGTGTGCCTATTTTGGCCATATGCATTAAAATCAATGGGCATCTGAATCGTTTTGACGAGCGTGACTATTCTGACGAGCGCCCACATTTTTTCGACGCAGCTACTTTTTTTTGACTGAATTTTCACGCCAATTTCATGAATTTATTTGCCGGTGGTGAAATGGGGAAATTAGCCACGAATTTGCGCCTGGCAAATTTATTCGGCCATCACTAGTGACAAAACAATCCTATCGGGATTAATTACTGTTTAAGGGGCAGATTTATCAAAGGTCAAGGTGAATTTTCGAATAAAAAAAAATCGAATTTCGAGCTATTTTTTGTGTTCTTCGACTAGGGAATAGTCCAAATTCAAAAATTTGAATATCTAAATTTATCATATACTGTCTCTTTAAAATTTCCCTTCGACCATTAGCCATCTAGTCTGGGGGACTTCCTAGAACCTATTTTGAGTCAATTGGTGGACTTTGAAATTTCAAAGTTTTTTTGGGGAATCAAATTCAATAGAATGCGCTATTCCTTCGATTTGTACAATTCTAATTTGGCCGAATATGGACCCATTCGATAAAAAACTGACCTATTCGACCAAAACAAAACTTAGACTTAATTTTGGTTGGTTTTTTGAATTTCAACCCTTGATAAATATGCCCCTAAATGTCAGGTCCTGGATAACAGATGCCATAATTGTAGTAGATTGTGAAAGCATATTGCTGGTTGGTAGATTTACTCAGATTTGTGCAATTTAGCACCTATGGTTGCAAATAAGCCCTCTATTCATACAGTATAGGCTTAAGGTACTGCAAGCTGTGGTACTGTACGTGGTGGCTAGAGTACTGTAGGGGAGTAATGGCAGATCATTCTGCTCTCCCTTTACAAATCTATTTCCACTCAATTCTTTTATCATGGGGATTCACAACTATATTATTCCTATGAGAAAGGTGGGAGCTGTTCAATCTGTAGGTATGTACTTAGTTAGTTAGTTGTAAATTAAGTAGCTTAATCGTTTTATTAAAAAAGTCTGATTTTGAACTTAAAATTAAATCTAATTTTAAGCATTTGAAAGTATAACAGTAAATTAACAGTTTATTTTTTATTCAATATTCTACATGTAATAAACAAAACAAACAAATAAGGTTCAAACCACAATTAAACAAAATCTTCATCAAAATGTTCTTATGGTATGTACCAACAATTTTACTTTCTATGATGATTTTCTGAATTAATTTAATATGTTAAGACGAAGATGAGTTTAAAAGATTCTACCAATGGTTAGAACTTATTGCTGGAAGTTTTCTTTTTTTTTTTTAAAGAAATAAAAAAAAAATGGAGTTCAGGAAGGTTACTGTAGTCATGGAAACTGAATCTCTTTATCTAAAACTCAGAAAACAAAGTAAAGTCAATGCAGAGCACTAGTGCTTATACTGCCCTAACTATGACCTGAGCTTTTCTGAAAATTGTCCGATCTCCAAATAAAGGAGTCATGATTTTTTTCTAAAGAAGGTTTAATACTAGTCTTGCAGAATAGCTTTTAATCTAAAAGTTAGAATCATAGAGCCTTGGCTCTTAACTAGGCTTTTTCCATTTATAGCATGCATTTGTTAGAACAATATAAAAAAAATACAAGAACATTTGACTGAATTTCAATTTTTAAATGATTTCTTTAACTTTTATTTTTCAATATCAAAGGGCATGTTGTTTTACCAGAGCTTAAGAAATATCTTATGATTTAACAGCATGAAAAATGAATTATTGGAAGAAAATGTATTACAGGTGAGGAAACTGTTATCCAGAAACCTGTTATCCAGAAAGCTCTGAATTACAGAAAAGCCATCTCACTTAGACTCCACTTTATACAAATAATCCAAATTTTTTTACAAATTATTTCCTTTTTATCTTTAATAATAAAACAGTACTCTGTACTTCATCCAAACTAAGATATAATGTATCATTATTCAACCAAAACCAGCTTATTGGGTGTATTTAATATTATAAGCCCAAGTTCCAAGCATTCTGTATAACAGGTCCTATACCTGTATCTGGAAACCCATTATGCAGAAAGCTCTGTAATATGGTAACACTGTATTTAAAAAACAATTGTTTTTCTGTTTGCATTTTACTTCCCTTTTAATTAATGATAACTAAAAGAATAAATCCATTTTGTTGGCAAACAATCATATTAGGATTTGTATGTTTAAATATACAGTATTTTTCTAACCTTAAAACAACTTATAGAAACAACATTACTCTAGAACAGGGATCCCCAACCTTTTGAACCTGTGAGCAACATTCAGAAGTAAAAGGAATTGGGGAGCAACACTAGCATGAAAAATGTTCCTGTAGTGGCAAATAAGGTTGTAATTGACCCTTAAGTAGCCCCTATGTGGATTGTCAACCAACACTGAGGGGCTGATTCACTAAGGGTCGAATATCGAGGGTTAATTAACCCTCGATATTCGACTAGGAATTAAAATCCTTCGACTTCGAATATCGAAGTCGAAGGATTTAGCGCAAATACTGCGATCGTACGATTGAAGGATTATTCCTTCGATCGAACGATTAAATCCTTCGAATTTAATGATTCGAAGGATTTTAATCCAACGATCGAAGGAATATCCTTCGATCAAAAAAACTTAGGAAAGCCTATGGGGACCTTCCCCATAGGCTAACATTGACTTCGGTAGCTTTTAGCTGCCGAACTAGGGGGTCGAAGTTTTTTTAAAGAGACAGTACTTCGAAGTAGCCCATTTGATGGTCGAAGTAGCCCAAAAAATACTTCGAAATTTTAAGTTTTTTTACTTCGAATCCTTCACTCGAATTTAGTGAATCGGCCCCTGAGACTCTGTTTGGCAGTACACTTGGTTTTTATGCAGCCAAAACTTGTCTCCAAGCCGGTAATTCAAAAATAAGCACCTGCTTTGAGGCCACTGGGAGCAACATCCAAGGGGTTGATGAGAAACATGTCGCTCACGAGCCACTGGTTGGGGATCACTGCTCTAGAACCTCCAAGTCCCAAGCCATCCAGATAACAGATCCATTATCCATTATTAATGATGAACGAATAATTTAGCGAAACACCTTGAAGGCAGTTTTACGCGCATCAAATTGTACGCATGCTACAATTTTTTTCTCTCTCAAATGCATTAAAGTCAATGGGTGTTTTTTCTTATGGTGACTTTTTCTCTAAATGCATTAAAGTCAATGGGTGTTTTTTCTTATGGCGACTTTTTTGTCCTAATGCTTTAAAGTCTTATAGGCATTTTTTCTTGTCAAATTTTTGCCGCAATTTCATGAAAAAATTCGCACATGACAAAATTTGGAATTTTATTGTGAATCCATGGCTGCTGAATAAATTTGCGCATCATTATCCATTATATGAATGCATTTTTGTTTTTCTATAAGTAATTGTGCACTACCAAGTGTTGTGTAATGGTTTAACTGTTTCAGTTTGCGCACTGATTCATTTAAGAATTTTAAAATATTTTGCTGTGGTTTGTCGTAATAACCCATAGACTCGAATGTATAGTTAAAAAAATGTTGCATGTTTTATAAAATGTTTTGTTGTGTTGTAAAATTTGAAAATTAATTAAAAGGAATCTTTATCACACAACATTTTTTCCAGTAACTGTTTTCCCTGTTCCCCTTTCTTTGTTAACAAGGCAATAGTAAAATCCAGCACAAGGGAAAAAATAACCAATGCTAGAAAATGCAAGCAAGTTAAAAAAAACTCACTTGCAGTTTTTTATATTGAGCTACCAAATCCCAAAATTTGAAAATGAAACATTCATTCCAAGCCCCATTATCACAGCCTTGCTAATAAAATCTACCCCTTAAAGTAACTCAAAATTCTGCCCACTTTCTAATAAGTCCTCTCTCCACTTTTTTTTTTTTTTTTTTTTTTTTTGAGAAATTGAAGTTATAAAGAAATACAGATTGTTGTTTTAAAACTGAAATGGCCATGCACAGTATTGGATATAGTTTGACCACCTTTGTGATGGTAACAACGAACCTAACAATAATGTACCTACAGCAGTAACCCCTGGCAATAGATCACATTATACAATATTGCTCAGAGGGTTTGAGGAACCATTTAAGAGAAACTACTTGCATCTTCATAGTAATCAATAGAGTATCCCAAGGAGACATTCACATGTTAGACTGTTTAATACCATTTAAAGAGAAGAGCCAGTAGGGCAATATATCTCCACTTAAAAGTGAATAAGTCTGCAAGGATATTAAGAAGTATGATTAAAAAATAAAGCCAAAAGGTAAATATATATATATATATATAATCTTATCTTATCTTATAATGAAAATCTTCTCTGGGCAACTGCACGATTGTTCAGAAAATTGAGAGAAAAAAGTTGAAGGGAATTTGATTAGTGCAAAGATTAAAAAAAATCTTCAATAATATATATATACTATATGCTTTAATATATTATTAGCAGGGGAAATAAGTAGATTTCAATGTATAAGATCTATACATATTCAGAATTCTGTTCCAATGTAGGGTTTGCTCTTTTTTCATTTTCTTTTATTTCTTTATTTTCTCTAGACATGCTATTTTGGCATATTTAGTCTTTTTGCAATTCTGTCTTTTATTGAGTTTTATTTAAGTAGCTTTGGAAATATGATTCAAATTAAAAGTGGTAAGGAATGGTAAAAGTGGCAAAATGGTAAAAATGGCAAAAGCTCCAGCTCCAGAGAAAGGAATAAAGAGAAATTCAACCTACAAGAAAAAAAATACACACTAATCAATGTATTTGAGACATATCTCATTGTACAAAAGTGCAATAAATACCATTGTCACATCAATATAAATTTTCATGTAAATATTTCACTGTAACAATAACCCCAACTATTATAATTACTCTAGAGTCAAAGGAACTCCTGCTGTTAAAACTCATTACGTGTTATTACTGTTGTGTTCAGTTCAGACCAAGGTCTCTACATACTGAAATGAGTCAAAACTTTTCCTTTTTTGAAGGTAATGATCTCTTCCATATAGCTAAGCTTTTCTAATGTCTAAGAAATTGCAAGTTTTGTTAAAAGGACAGTAAAGTATTTGTATCATATTGCAATAGCACCTTCAGCATATGTGGTGCCATATATTTTATGTAACCTATTTGGGATATAATAATCCAATAATATGTCAAGATAATCTTATATCCTGCTTCTTGCATTTTTGTTGCTGAAATGGTTTTTACATTTACCAATAAAATCTGTTGAACTTATTCAGTTTTTTTTCCATTTTGCAGCAAAATTACTGTGTTACATTATTTTTTCCAGTAGACCTTATTTTTTAGTATTTTTTTAATGTTTATAAGAAATGTACAGTTTCATTGTGTTTCCAATCTAATCTTGAATGGATGCCATGGTGTTTGCAGTTCTATATTTAAAACACAGATTTTTTTGGTAGATAATTTCTGTAGCTGTGAACTTGAGTCCTAATTATTATTAGTCCATATTGCTGAATATACATATTAAATCAGTACTACAAAGACTAGCTTAGGCTAACTGAAGGTAAATCATCATCACCATCATCATCATCATCATCTTTTATTTATATAGCGCTGTCAAGATATAGCGCTGTCAAGATACGCAGTGCTTTAAATGAGTTGAAATACATAATTGCAGTGTTTGTCAAGGTTTTTAGTTTAACTGATTGGGGCAGCACCTAAGTTCATGAAAGGAGTACATATAAAGGAAAATAATGATGTATCAGTCATTCACATTTAGTTGACTGTTATAACATTCGTAAATGTAAAGCAAACATTTTCTGTAATCAAATATTTTAGTTTAAGGGGCAAATGTATTAATTTTCAAGATAACATGTTGCAGAAATTTCTGTAAATCGTGGTAGTAAAATGTATGTTTTTCTATTGAAATTGGTTAATAATAACAAAAAAAACTAAATTGAGAAAAATCTCAGTTTGTTTTACTCTTCTTGGCAAAAACATGATCTCTAAAATTCATAAATCTACCCATAAGTGTATTTTCTTTTATTTACCCATGTAGGTTTGAAAAACTTTAATGGTATTTAGGGACATCCACCAACGGAAAAAATATGGCATACCTAACATGTTGAGCCTGCGCAGTGTGTAAGAAAAGTTCTTACTGGAATAGTAATTTTGTGATGAAAAACAATAATGAAACACAGTAAATTATAAAATGTGAACGCATCTGCTACTCCATTTGAAAAGTAATTTATTATTTGGTGGATCATAGGACTTGCAACCTGTAGGAACCAACCCGAAGTCCTGGCACTCGCTAATGCAGGCAGTGCTGTATTCAAGAGGGATAGCAGACTGTGGTCATTTAGAAGAAAAAATGCAGTGTTTAAAGCGATCTTATTCCTACATGTCCCTTGCCAATTTTTACAGAAACATATGATTTTCAGCATTATAAAAAAATTAAATTTTCACTTGTTTAGAAAGTCAAGTACTACCAGTCCTGTATTCTGCATAGAAAAATAAATAGAACAAAGAAACCCAACATAGCTAAATAATTCTTGACCTATTACCAGTAAACAGTTCAAGATGAATATAGAGGATTATGAATTTGCTTTTCAGTGACATAACAGGTTATTCTATAAAAAGGAGCATATATGAAGCCTGAACAAGCAAGATAAAGATTAGAGCACATATTCTAAAATGTATTGATGAAAGTAACCAGTCTATAGAAGATACTCCTTTAGCAGCTTGAAATTTTATCCACAGATGTAATTTATATCAAAGGTATTTTAAAAGCTGTTGTGAAGAGGAGACATATATTTTTGTAAAGAACCAAGTGAATAGAAACAGAAATACTGATGAACAGATAAGAAGTTCTGCATCCACAGCAAATAAAAATAAATAAAACTGTCAAGTTAGAGTAAAAATAAGCAAATTGATAATTGTGTTTTAGGCAAACAAATTAATTTATTTGTTAATGTAAGAAGCATATGTGCAAAAGTAACAATGCTAAACCTCTTTTATTATTTATTTTGTTTTTAAATGATTTTTGAATTTATGGCCCTGGCTGGAGACAATAATTTTTTTGCCTTGTTTCACCGCGGAGATGACACCCATAGACTTGTATGGCGTTGTGTGTCAAAAAAAATGACGTGCGTCAAAAAAAAAAACTTCTGCCGCGCGTCAAAATAATTTTGACGCCCATAGACTTTAATGGGCAATGGTGACATTTTGCCGGTGGCAAATTCTTGGTGAAACGGGTCATATTCGCCCAAGCCTAGCCCCTAGAAAAGGGACTAGTGTTTTGGGTTTAAGAATGGCAGTGTAATAAATGGTGCAACGTTTGCTACAGGTCTAGTAACTCAGCAGCCAATTAGAAGGTAGCATAGGTTGCAAGACCTGGGCAAATATTGTGCCTATTTTTTTTTTACAATAAGGGGGTTATTTATTAAAACTTGAATTTATCTCATATTTTTTATTAAACCAAGCTTGACCAAACTCCCATCCACAATTTTATCTTATTTATCAATAAAATAACTTGAATAAGTCAGGTGGGGAAAAAAACTCAATAAAATTAAGCGAAAACCTGAATCCTACAATTTTTTCAGATTTGACACCTGAATCATTTGATTTGTTAGGGTTATAACCTGAAATCCCCAAATTTTTCAGATTATCAGACAAAACCCAGTACACAACGATATCTTCAAAATGTAAATGGGACATCAAACACAGGTTTGAAATGCCGGATTCTCGGATTTGAATTTTTTGAAGCTACTGGGTATAATAAATCTTGAAAAATTTTAGGTTTTTTTTCCGCAGGAAAAATTGAGTTATTGCCCGAAAAACCCAGACCAGAAAAAAATCATGGTTTAGTAAATAACCCCTTAGTGATGCACTAAATCAGATTTCTTTCCCTGTGGCAAGTGTAATATAATGTGCCATTCCTTTTTGCACTGCAAAGTGATGCTGGTATGTACTATATATGGTTTTATGACAGACATACAGAAAGATAGTCAGACTGGACAGATAAGATGGTTAGTCAATTTCAAAAGAATCGATTTAGAAAAGTCTAGCTCTAACTCTTATGTCAAATTCTCTTGACCTTGAACAATGTTCTTACTATATCTGTGCCTCAGGCACTGTCATTGATTGTGGGGTCCCCAGGGGCAGTGGCTCACTATATTTTGAAAATCTGCTTGCAGTGCTGCATATAAATGATAAAGTTAATTATGAATGAGTCTTATAATATCAAAAAGCAATAGATATAGTAGCTGTTTTGCTGTAGGCATTAATATTGCCTTGTCAGTAAAAAAATTATTGCATTGCACATTGATTATATAAACACCTCTGTTATGCAAGGTGCCAAGTCTATACCTTATTTTTCACATTTAGGAATCCAACACAAATGCCTTTTCACTGGATCTGCTGAATTGCAATTTAACTTGTATGGGTACATACCTGAACATCCCTACTTTTGTATGTATTCATTACTACTGATAATAGAAGCCTAATTTTCCCTTAATGTGAGTCTTGATAAGTTTTCCTGGATGAAAAAAAGTTGGCAGACTGATGGAATCCTATTTAGGACAATCTTCAGCAATTTCTCCTTTCCTAAGCATGCTGTCTTTGCACAGACCTGGCAGTGTTCCTTTAATCTGAAATCATTTATCTCCTAATGGAGAAAATCAAAGAGTTATGTAAAGTAGTGCAGCAGGCCAGTAGCTCTTCTCTTTGAATTCAACACAACTGCCCTTAGCTGCCATTAGCTACCTTTCGGTTGTGTGTTTTCCTAACACTGCTTAAACGTCTGAATTTACAAATTTACAAAACTGTCTGCTGCCGGCTTGGGTTATTTATTGTCCCCTTGTTGGTTATTATAGCATACAGGTAGTAGTTGAGAAACAGCTGATCTGGCAATGTGCTATCATTTTCTTTGGGGAAAAAAGGGATAATTTATATTTGTTATACTCTTTATTAATCGCTGAAATACCACAGCATGACTATAGGTCTATTTTAATAACAACCTATATACATACCAGGCTGTACATCAGAACAATGATTATGTGAATAGTAGTACCCACAGGCATGTAGAATTAAGAATTAATACTGAAGCAATGTAAAGTTAAAGACTATTTTTTTTCCTGTTCCTGCAAAGCAGCAGTTTTCTAAATTGTTCTGTTCAGTGCCCCATTTAAGGCACACCATTTTGTATGGTGTGCTATTCCTAATTAACTTGTATTCACAGCATGACATTATTTCATGAGGTTGATTCAGTGGCATTTGCTAAAGGGTTAAATTATTCTGTGATTTGTATAGTAAGCTTGCCACAACCCTTAGAGGTGTTGGTGCCATTCTATTTCCCGTCTTTCAATACGGGAGCTCTAAACCCATCTACAGGAACAATCTACATAAACAATCTATATAAGATCATGGACTGCAGTAGCCAGCTACACATAGACTATATGTAGGACACGCTAGGTAAATCCTGCCAGATGGTGGCGCTAACTGGTACAAACTTATGTCTTAAAATGACACCAAACATTTTTTGCTGAATAAAGTTGCTAGAAAAACATTCCCCTGACTTGTATATTCTCTTGTTTTATAAATAAACCATGCCACTGCTTCAGATTTCCCAAGACCGGCAGTCCCACAGTTTTGGAACCAATGCTTTAAAGTATAAAATATAACAAAATAATTGTGTTTTCCTAATATGTCAAAAAGGTGTTCATTAGTATGTTTAGACAACAATGATGGGTAAAAGCTAAACCTTTTGGGAGCAATATAAGAAGCCACAATTTAGTAGATAAGTTTTTCGAGGAACATGCATTTACAGTATTAAGACAAGTAAGTCCGTTTTAAAATGTATGTTCAGGTAATTTATGAAGCAGCACAAATAAAATATTAACACAAATCATTTGCGGTGGCTAGTAAAACAGAATATATAAAGCCATTGCATGTTTTACTTCTTTTTTATTAGTGAAGCTCAATAACCATCTAATAAAAAGCAAATCTTAAAATCCACTTTGCTTCCAGTAATGTATAGATCATTTTCTCTTTATAAGGTCTAATCACTTCATAATTCCCTTGACAGGTAATATTAAACACACCCACATTTCAACATCAGTGAAATTCAATTCTGTGGTTCCGTGAGTTCTTAAACATGGAATACATCCATGTATCAAAGTCAAAGAAAAGAAATCATGTTTTTTTTATATTACCTTAGTTAACACTGGATGTCAATCAGGTGTTCATTTCCTGTCAGTCTAAATTATACAGTTTGCAAATGTGAAACATTTTATATTAGGTAATAGCGTAGTTTTGTAAAAACATCTCAGTATATTACACCTTCATTCTATGTTTATTAATTGAGTATTTAAACAGTAGATATCACTGTGTTGTTTAGCTTAATTTTTTTTAAAAAAAAAATGTAAAGAAAGACTTAAATATGGTGTTCCTAATCAGCCATTGACACTTGTCCTTCAACCACCAAAATTCCTAATCTTGTCTTTCCGCTTGTGGAATTTTGTTTTTGCCCACTTGAACCACAGTAACTGTTTGCAAATAATATCTATATGAACCAACATCTCATGCTTCCAAGTAAAATCCCAAGTAAAAATTATTTTGGCGACTACAGACAATCTTATTGGATGCCGGAGGAATTTATATCTAACTATGTTGCGTATGACTGGTCGTGCCACATATGGGTGGTATGGTTGCATCTGAAGTGGAAATTTACGTCATGAAAGTAGTAAGAGAAGGAAAAGCCTATAGCAGAAAATTTAACACAAATTTTTAATTTTATTTTTTGTTGATAATTTGTGAAAATACAAGTCATTTCTTGTACACATTTGGGTAATATCTTTTGGACACTCAAACCACTTATTAATACTTTTTTATATATAATTTTCACAGGAAACATCATAGAAACAATGATAATAATGGGAAAATAGATTTTTCCATATTTAAGGCAATAATCTGACATCTTTAAATTAGATAAGTGTAAATAATTTCCCTGCCTGTAGATCAGAAATGCACTCTATTTCTGTAAGAAAATCTTACCCTGGTAGTCTAGTGGGGGGATGGCAGGAATGCCTGCCGCCCCCTCGGCGGGGATGCCCGCCGCGCCGATCTGCTTCCCTGCAGGTGCCGGTCTGTTAGGGCGCGCGCCTCTTCCTGGTTTTATGCGCATGCGCGCTGACGTGATGGTCAGCGCGCAGTGGCACGAAATTCAAACTATATTTAAAGGGATTTCTGGTTGAATTCTGTGCCCATGATAGGATTGTATTCCTGGTGCTCCTGAGCCTTGTGCTAGTTTGTCTGCTTCCTTCTGATCCTGTTTGATTCCTGTTTTGACCCCTGACTGGATATTTTGACTATTCTGACTTCTGGATCCTGACCTTGCCTGCTTACGACTACTCTTCTGTTTAACCCCTTGATTGATCACCCGGTTTTGACCCTTTTGCCTGTTTGACGATCCTTGCTATCTGCCTGCCTCGACCGTGCCTGCCTCGACCCTGCCTGCCTGACTACGATTCTGCTTAATCCTTTGTACCGTGACTTTCGGTCCAAAAAGACTCTGCTAACAGCCGTGCCCCTTTGCCAGCCAGAACATCTCGCCTTGCACCCCTCGTTAAGTCCAGGTGGCACCCAAGTAAGCTGAGGGCTCCTCCCGAAGCCCAACGGTGGTCACACTACTGGTGAAGCCGAGCCGAGACCAGGGTGCTTGGCACTTGTTCTGGTATTGGGTGCCGGCCGTGACAATTTCTTTGAAAGCTTTCAAAAAATCTAAAAAGTTAGCCAGTTTATGCCATAAATGTAAACCAGTAAGGTAGTGTCATTAGCCTTGGGATTTTCATGTATTGTATCCCTATGAAGGCCTACAAATTATTATTTGACTCAGGTTAAGTATTCGTTTTCCCACTTCCATATATCTTTTCAATAGAGTGTAAAATATTTTTGGAGACCATCAGAGATTCTTGATTTGGTGTTGAAATGTCATTCTATAATAATGTAAGTAATGGAGCTGATCCTTTTGACTGAAATAGAATATGCATAATAATTGCAGCACTAATAACAGTAAGAATCTTTTCAGAAATTCCCAAATAATACAAAGCTTTAAAAACAGAAGTCCTAGATGTTCTTCTGTTTGTTTCACCTCATGCTACATGGTTTATTTTGATAGCTTAATAGGTTCATCCAAAATGAATGATTTTACTTATACATATTTATAGGAACACCTGGATTTACAGCCAAGTTAAGATTCATAAAGATATATTTATAATAACAGAAGTGTCAGATTAAATTTTCTGCTGAGAATTACTCCATTCATCAATTATTGAATTGTATCCCAAAAAACCCTCCTGGATATTCATTCTGAAAGCATAAGTGTTCTATATTCTGGAAACAGCAACAATATAGTAATAAAGTAAAATTCTAATACTGACATTATTAAAAGCTTAATAAAGACTTGTAGGGCTAAAACATTACAGCCCAGACTCTACCAGTGTTGATACGTTATTGTATCAACGAATGGACTACTCTTATCACATACAACACAGGAACGTAGAATCATTCACAAATGCACGTTGCAGACACACCTGAAAAAAGAATGTTTTGTATTATTGATTAGATCAGATTTGTTATAATATTTGTCATCTCCTAAATATCGACCACTGTATTATAGAAACTGGAATTATATATTATACTGTTCTTACACATATAGGGAGTCTCACAGATCCAGAAACAGTTATATATCAGTTATTGATCCCCTTAAGGAACAGACTTTGACTACTGAATACACTATCTGTTTTGTATCTGTTCATAAAATGGCACAATATTTATGTCTGGCCTCTAAGTTTAATAAAATTTTCTGTTTTACAGTCTATAGGTAAAGTAGGTCCAATCAGCAATTAGATCAGACGGCACTCCGGATAAGGGATGTTTATTGCAACAAGAAGGTTACCAACATTGCTTTACACATTTCGGGAATAATTCCCTTAATCATATGATGCATATTATGCCTATGATTAAGGGTACCATTCCCGAAACCTGTAAGGCAATGCTGGTAACCTACTTGTTGCAAGAAACATCTCTTATTTTATCCGGTGTGCCACCTTATCTAATTGCTGATTGGATTTACATTACAGTTAGGATGCTGTTGGCTGAGCACCTGGAGCTTTGAGGAGCTGAATGGAGTGATACAGCACGTGGGGGGTGAGTCTAGAGCGATCTTCTCTTGGAGAAGATTTGGAGCTTAGAGACAGGAACACCAAGAGACAGGGACACCAAATCCTTGGTGTCCCTGTCTCTAAGCTCCAAATCCTAGGCTACCTGCCTACCAAACTCCATAAAAGTGCATGTGCAGACTAGTGGTATGTATATATATATATTATATATATTACAGTATATACTCGCAAAAAGTCGGTGTCAGGAAAAAAATCGAGCGAACACTCGAATCATACAATTTATTTTTACTTTACTCCTGAATTGCTTTTTTTTGGGGGGGGGGTATTGTCTGAAAACCCCAAATTTTTCTGAACCCAGCTCAGACCATAACATCTTCAAATTGGGGTAGGGACATCTCCCATTCACAGAATCAAACATATTAATATTATATCATTATCATACTGTATAACATGTATCATTATTTTAAATGTATTTCTACTCCAGGTTACTTTATTTTTTATATATTTAATATACATCAATTCCTGAATATAAATACAATCAGTGTGGTTGTTCATGGGTTGCTGTACACAGAATAACATTTCAAAGGGGTGGTTCACCTTTAAATTAACTTTTGGTATGTTATAGTATGGTGAATTCTAAGCAGCTTTTCAGTTGGCCTTTAGTATTTATATAGTTATGTTTTATTTATTTTTTTCTAACTCTTTTCAATATTCAAATGGGTCACTGACCCCCCTCTAAAAACTAAATACTCTGTAAAGCTACAAATATATTGTTATTGATACTTTTTGTTACTCATCTTTCTATTTAGGTCCTTTGCTATTGCTATGTCTCTTATTCAAATGAATGCATGGTTGCTAGGGTAATTTGGACCCTAGCAACCAGATTGCTGAAATTGCAAACTGCAGAGCTGCTGAATAAAAAGCTAAAGCTAAAAACTCAGAAAAACACAAATAATAAAAAAAGTAAACCTACTGCAAATTGTTTCAAAATATCCCTCTCTATATCATACTAAAAGTTAACTCAAAGGTTAACAACCCCTTTAAATAAAGGGCACCTACCTACTGTATGTACTTATGTGACCTAAACATACTACTGTATATATCCAGTCAAGGTATATACAAAAGAGTTACCTTGCGAAAAGGTTTCTACTGTTTCTTTTAACAGTTCTTCTACTTCAATAAGTTTGTTGAATAGTGCATTTCACATTGAGGCAGTTACGGATGTGTTTAATTAAATTTAGGTGCCACTTGAGAGTTATATGTAAAGTAAATAAACTGAGCTTGACCAAACAAGAATGACAGAGGTTTAACAGGTGCCAGAGTGCAATTCATCGTGGACATACAAGTTCAGCTTAAATGGTGTCAACTGCTGTTAAATTTGGCTCTATCCCCATAGAGTGTTTCAGTTTGATTTTTGCCTACCAGACTTAAGTATTCAGCAACACAGTGTTGTTCGCAAACACTGATAAGCAATCAGCTGTGGAAATGTCTCCATGAAAATAGGGCTTTGGCATATATATCATGACTCATGTAGAGCTTTATTGATTTTCACAGTCTACTTGCATATTCAGGAACAAATGATCAGTATGGCTATGCTGCATTGTATAGATTTCTAAATTTACTGTGACAAAGGTCAATGAAACTCTGTGATTAAGATAAAAGAAACTTTACAAGGTTATGGAGCTCCCTCTTGATTATACGCCTACCTCTTCATGACATCTCCACAGAGGTGATTAGTCAATGCTGCTAAATTATCAGGTTCTATTTGCATTTCTCTTAGATTTTGATAAAAAAAAATGAAACACACCCACTCTTTGGCGGCAACATTATAATGGAATATTTAAGCACAACTACTCAATCTTTAGAATATACTTTCAATTAATCATTGTCAAAGGACATTGTGCAAATTCATCAACACATTAGAAAATTAATCTGGGTCTATTTTAATTTGTTGGGAGTTTTAGATATATGATAAATAGACAGATAGATAGATAGATAGATAGATAGATAGATAATAGGATTATAGATGATAGATAATAGGATTACAGATGATAGATAGATAATAGGATTATAGATGATAGATAGATAATAGGATGATAGGTGATGACCGATAGACCAATAGACCGATAGACAGATAGACCGATAGACCGATAGACTGATAGACAGATAGATATAGATGATAGATAGATAGATAGATAGATAGATAGATAGATAGATAGATAGATAGATCGATAGCAAAGCTATACCCATTCTTAAATAGACATTTAAGATGATACATGTGTGTATGTATTCATCACTAGGACATAATGAGTTTTAATGAGTTAATACATATTCTAATTTATATATGAAATGCTGAATTACTCCATCACTAATGGAGACTCACATGATGTTTTAAATGATGATTTTTGTGTCATGGACTTGTTTCATTCTTTGTAAAAAAAGACGGGGTTTGTAAAAAATAATCACTTGCATAAATATATACTACAGTTGTTGTACTATACAAAGAGTTCAAATGCTTGATTAGCCCTGCACCATAGGGTTCCAATAATTATACAGCTGCAGCTCAGATGACTAAAATTATCTACACTGGGTGACATAAAATATACAAAGAGAAGTTTTCTAGAAATATTCAAATGCCTAAATCTGGCATTCTTGTTAAGCATCCCTATTTATGGAAAGGTCTACAAAGGCAAACATACCCTCCTACAGCAAAAGACTTTAGTTTAACTTTTTTGAAACCTCAATGAAAGAGTTATATCTTGCCTCTCACATATTCATTTATAAATAAAATGAAATTCTTTGTAATCGGAGAAATCTTTGGAGCAGGCACTCAAAGAAGGCAAACTTCCACCAGGCAATATATTCTAAGTGAAAAGAGTTTATTGTGTTTCACTTCGAATATATTGCCTGTTGGAATTTTGCCTTCTTTCGGATTTTTTCGGATTGTCCGCTCCCCGTGCTGATGGCTCAGGGCGGTGCACCTGGACCTCTCCCCTGATGTGGTGAGTAATCACTTTCTACTTGGAGACCCTAAAACTTGATGGTATTTTTTGTAGTACCATTTTGACCTCGTGTAAGACAAAACTCAGTAAAGGAAAACCTTTAGAAATAGTCAGGCAATTTATTCTTACATAATACAACATAACAGTTTTGTCTGGGTAAGCTGTTGGAGTAACACACAGAATGTCAGCCAAGGACTTACCAAAGACACACCTCTTGGTCCAGGCATTATATAGCTATCAGAAGGCTTTTACAATAAGTGTGACAAGGGTTTCACGGAAATACCATACATAGTCTGTCTCCTCCTTGTACAATTAATGTCCAAATGATTTACTTAGTCTTACATGTTATCAAAGGAATGTTGTAACATACTGTGCCTAGCTCCAACAGTCCACAGCCTCGCAATCAGCTATCGGCTAACCAAGGCCATTGTGGTATTTCCAGTTATTCGAGCAGCACGTCTGCAGTAAGGGGCCCCCAACAGACAGACGTTATGCTAACACTCTGGAATTTAAGTAACAGAGTGATGATCTTTTGTTTGTATGGCCTAGTATAAGCTATATGATTGACCATTGTCCACAGTAGACCATTAGTCCATCCTGCCTTGGGCCTTATAGCGTTATGGCGTCATAGAGGGTGGGGGTGACAACTATCAACCCTCTGACACTAGCCATTCGTCCGTCTTAGGATTTGGACCGTTCCAGATATTTTTATATTTACATTACCTCTCTTGAAACATTAAATATGTTTCACATTAGTAATTACAGGCACAGTAAGAGTGCTGAGAGGACCCCCAGGAACAAGGGAGGTCTATTATAAATGGGACAGTGGTGTGCACTACTGTGAGTTACAGTTCAACTGTCGTGGCAGCACCAATACAGAAGTGCAGCTAAAAAGCTGAAATGAATGAAAACAAGGAAAACAGGAAGCTAGGGGGCTAGAAGTATTTCCTGTTTTTGAGGAACTAACGTGACTAGGGACCGCTGGAGCCGCACAATGAAGCAAGAGCTGTCTGAATATAACATGTAGCCTAAGATTTAAGCAAATATATGATTATAGTGAAGTTAGGTTTCAAAATAAAGCAAAATAAAGCATTACAGAGAGATAATAAAAGGAAATCATTGGATAGAGATAATGAGACATAGTAATAATCATCCTGAGTAAGATAAAAATGTAAAAATGAAGATTAGTAAAAATGAAAAATACTAAAATGAAGCTAAAAATGAAAAATACTGAAATGAGGCTAAAAATGCTAAATTCAAACTTTTTTCTTTTCTCTATTATCTAACTTAACCCTTCTACTATCAACTTTTCTTGTTCCTCTCCTTGCTTTCTAGCTTCCTTTGATTCTCAGGCACTTTGACTTTCTAGGGCACATACTTGACCTTTTACCTCTTTTGCTGCCTCTCTCTTTCTCTTAGCTATTACGGGAAAACAACTCATCATAGAGTGGGGAGGCTGACGGCTCTATGTATGCCTTATGAGTTAATCTGTGTGTTTTTAGTCAGACGCACTTCTGCAGCATCCCCCATCGCCCCCCTTTTTCTCTACTTTGTATTGTACGGGCGGGGTAGAGCTTAGCTGTGGGGCTGGGGACAGCCTGCTTGTCTGTATCTGAGCTATAACTTTCAGAGAACTTATCTCTGAGCTGTTTTTCTTTTTTTCTTGTCAAACCTCCCCCATAAGGCTGAGAAAGTTTTATCATATAGATGTAAATCAAATGTGAGCAGAAGTTGGAAGGTACTTATAGCACAAATTCTAAAAGAGAAATATAGACCAAGTATTAATGCTAGGATGACATGGATAGACTTAATGAAACTTCCAATAGAGTTGTTTAACCAGCTATAAAATTTTACCTAATCATTTGGAATAACTGAACTGTTCTATAAAAACATTACACTTATTGTTGCAGCTCTAAAACTTTGACTATATGACATTCAACAAACATTTCAGAAACAATATGAGTACAACCTTCTTTTTCCTATCAAAACACATGATAATCTAAAATCATACTATTTTGGTCAGCTACTCTATTTTTTTTTTTTTATAGATTTAACATTATGGGCAGGACTGGTCTTGGAATCTAGACTCTACTCAATACTAATATTAGCACATGACAGAGTTCTATTATTATGGGGTCTATCATTTTTTTTTCTATGTCAGTGCTGTTTACACACAACCAGCTACATATAGAGCTGAGGACCTGGGGCAATAATACAATAATGAGTAATTACAGGAAACTTTCCTTCTAAAACCTTTTTAAACAGATACAATTTTACCTTTGTTGTTTTTCATAACTAATCTGAAATTAAACATATAGAGAAAATATTACATTATCACATTCCCATTGTTCTTGTCAATTTCACACAATTTAACTATATCACGTTCAATACTGTATGAATTGAAAACTTAAAATTAACCCGTTTCAATATCAGTCCATCAGTTCATTATAGAGGAAAGTCCAATCAGAGAGACATCATGGCGGTGGATAGACATATGAAGAAATATTCAACAGTCACTTGTATTCAGTCAATGCAGCAGTCTCTGTACAGTTCTTAAGAGTTCATAATCAGTCCATGGTTTCGATATTAGGATAGGCAAAAATGTAAAGGCATCACAGATATGAATGGCAAACTTTGAAATGGCTCTTTGTATGTATGCAGAGTTTCTTTCAATGAGTGGTGGGATCAATGATAGCTGTTCTATTTGGAATGGATTGGAATAATCTCAACAGCTACTGATGGAATTTTGCTCAGATCACCAACCTGGAAACAAAGAGACAATGTGACAATATCTGGTGTTCTGGTAATACTGACTTATCTAATGTACTAGCTTAAGAACTCTAATGAAACTACTGTATGAACTGTCAGTAATGAGAAGTGGTTGTACATTTATGATATGAGTGAAGGATGTTTGTTTTCTTGTGGTTAATTCAAATGGAGAGAGTCCACAACACCTGATAGGATTGTTGCAGAGAATTGATAGGACAGCTGGGAGTAAATCCAACCAAATGCTGCCAGTAATTGTGTTGTTGGAAGTGGGATGGTACAAAGACACAACTCCACTTAAGATCAGTGATATTTGCAAATTTGTAACAGAATCGAAAATTTAATTATGTAAACTATCAAATACAACCTGTACTGTTTCCTTCTTATAACAAAATAATATTGATTAATCATAACCAGGAAAAACATTTAACAAGTTCTCTCTTGTACCTTTATATATATATTTATATTTTTAGCCTAAATGAGAATGACATAGACCCATTTTAGTAGCATCATGTATTTCTACAAATTTGGTAGTGAAATTACTGGTTATCAGACAAAATCAACAATAAATCGAAGTCACTTCTGCATTTTCTTACACTTGCAGACTTGTGATGCAAGATACACAAGTGCAAAGATTACGGGAGAAAGTTTTCTGTAGCAGCGGCACAAGCACATAAGCTGCATTTTTATTAACTGAAACTTATTTAATTAGAAAAAATAGTAACAACAACAGAACCCACAATATAATACTCCTCTCTTGTTGTACTGCAAATGCAGTACAATAATATGAAATAATAGATTCACATCTGTCTAGAGAATAATGAAAGGAATTTAACCTGTACCAATGAGTGAATCGGGTATGGATCCAAACTGCATCAAGTTTACCTTCATGTGGGTGAAAAAGATCCAGATGCAGGAGATACAGAAAAAAAAATACAGATGAGTATAAAACAGTAAAGTTAAAAATATTTGCTGTGGTTAAACGTTCCTGAGCCTGCTGCCTGACAAAAAAGAAAGTTACAAAACAGTGAGAGAAGTTAAGCATCTGAAATATTGTGCAACGGAGGATTCTGGGAAATGTAGTGTTTATGACAGTACCAGCAAATAGAATCCTTCTTGTTATTAATTGGACTATGAACTAGATTTCCTCTTAAAGGGTGCTGTAAATCTAATGCACCATTAAGTACTTCAGTGTGAAACAACTGACCATGATTTATTTGGTCGTCAGGACATTTGTCTTCAGAATATTCAGGGGAAGTACTACTGTTAATAAGCTTAAAACATTCTGAACTATTAGCTCAATAAGAATCTTCATTACTGGGGGCTGCACCGTGAAACAAAAAGTTCTGAGACTGTGTAACCCTGTATCACTCTAAAATTGCCAATAGGCACATTCAAAATAGCATTTAATTGCTCCTTAGTATCCATATAAAGGACTGGATCTAAGTTTGCTGAGCAAGGAGCAGAGAATAGGTGTAATGTCTCAGCTGAAGTATATGTGAGAAATATCACTTTCTATTGTTGGCAAAAGCCTGCTAGATCTAATAGCATGCAATTTGTATAGTAAAATATTTTCTCTTTCACATATCATTTATCTGTCACAGTAGAATTTCAAGTTGTGAGGGAAGAAAACTATCGCCTTCTGGCCAGGAAAACGCAGTCTTGTCCCCTCCACTGTGACACTTAACAAAGGCTTTGAAACTTAAAATGTTTTGGGCACTCAACTAGCATATCTAGGAGGATTGTTAGATATTCTAAACTGATGGAACATGGTTTTTTCTTTCAGATCATAAGTAAAACATAATACACTTAGAAAAGAGTTATCAATCTGACAGATAAAGATAAAAAAGAGAAATAAGGTTTGTTTGAGACAAAAAACTTCAACAGAGAACATTTAAAGAGACAACACTAATATTTCTGTTAAAATAGAAAGACAAGTGGAGTGAATTAACCTTATTCACGAGTAACCCATTCACAAACAGAAATACACAAGAGAACTAATGTTACTATGAGAATAAGAACAAAGAAGACAATGTTAGGATAAGATAAGAATAGAGACATGATAGTCAAAGACAAAATGACAATATTTTAATGACAGACACATAGAACAAATATTATATTACAAGAGGTACCTATGAAAACATATAAACATTAATGAGAACCAAAAACAGTAAGGCAAACATATTCATTACCGACACATCAAAGTCATATAACCGTCAAGTCAAGTCAAGTCAAGTCAAGTCCTTTTCTTTCTAACATACACACAAGTAATACATTCAAAATATGCTCTAACAGACCTGTAGGATGCAAAAAAGCTTAGCAGCGAGCTATTAACATTGGTTTATAAAACAAACAGGGCAAACAAACATACATATAAACTGGAGTCACCTGCAGGAAAAAATGATGTTATACTTTTCTCTGTAATTTAGAATAGGCTTACAATTGAGTGTAAAGGGAGAAAATAGGTTTGAAGTTGCAGACAACACCTAAATGTTTGTATGACTCTCGTTTTTCATCTGACAATTCAAACGGACAGGAAAGTGATTCACACTTCACACTCTACAGAATTTCCTTCAGAAAACCTAGTTTTCCGTATTTCTGGCCTGCTAGGTCGCCCCATAAACAGGAACCGCAGAAAAACTTCTAAACAACAAGCAGACTCTGAGATAGAGCCACACATTCTCTCACACACCATTACACATATGACAGTTACACTAAAGTTATTCACACACTCAGCTAGGCAAACATTCAACATTCATGGATCCTTTTGCATTCATCAAACAACATACAGTACACGTGTAATTTCTATTTCAAGATGTTTTAGACTACACTTCATGATAAGGAATAACAAACATACAAAATACAAAAACAGGAAGGAAACTGCGGATTCCTATCATGAATGGCAGATAATTTCAGCTGATTAACACAACAATTAACAAAACAATAGGCAAAAAGAAGAAGTTAGAAAAACATATATACCCCACCCAGGGGGGTACTTACGCGCGTGTATCCATCATCCGTTAAAGTAAAGCTTTACGGGGAAACCGTCCTGGAAAAGAAAATATCCACGGGTAAACTATCGACATCCGAGAACAAAGCCCCTCGGGTACACTCCAGTAAGACAGCCTGGAGCCCTCCATTGCCTGAAAAAATGACTGGAAAAAAACGGATCACAGTCGGCGGGTCACCATATGATGGTATTTTTTGTAGTACCATTTTGACCTCGTGTAAGACAAAACTCAGTAAAGGAAAACCTTTAGAAATAGTCAGGCAATTTATTCTTACATAATACAACATAACAGTTTTGTCTGGGTAAGCTGTTGGAGTAACACACAGAATGTCAGCCAAGGACTTACCAAAGACACACCTCTTGGTCCAGGCATTATATAGCTATCAGAAGGCTTTTACAATAAGTGTGACAAGGGTTTCACGGAAATACCATACATAGTCTGTCTCCTCCTTGTACAATTAATGTCCAAATGATTTACTTAGTCTTACATGTTATCAAAGGAATGTTGTAACATACTGTGCCTAGCTTCAACAGTCCACAGCCTCGCAATCAGCTATCGGCTAACCAAGGCCATTGTGGTATTTCCAGTTATTCGAGCAGCACGTCTGCAGTAAGGGGCCCCCAACAGACAGACGTTATGCTAACACTCTGGAATTTAAGTAACAGAGTGATGATCTTTTGTTTGTATGGCCTAGTATAAGCTATATGATTGACCATTGTCCACAGTAGACCATTAGTCCATCCTGCCTTGGGCCTTATAGCGTTATGGCGTCATAGAGGGTGGGGGTGACAACTATCAACCCTCTGACACTAGCCATTCGTCCGTCTTAGGATTTGGACCGTTCCAGATATTTTTATATTTACAAACTTGAGATTTGTTAAATTCTTTTGTAAGTCGTAAAGAATAGACCCTCTTTCCCATGTAAATAACCCAGTGCTAAGTTGCCATTTTCATGCCTTGCTGGTGGATACTCTATATGCAACCATTTTTTGTCCCACAATCCCACAATAAAATTCACAACAGACCAAGGATTCTTTTATTCTCAGAAGCTAATAAATACTTTAGCGGGTGTCTGAGGAAATGGCACATGTATAATGAAATTGAGGATTCTGACTGCATAAAATAAATCTGCTGCTACTGTATGTGTTTTATTTATAATAAACATTACCTGCTGTGTAAAAAAATCTTTTTAACTTTCCAACAATCAAAGCCACGAGCATTGCTTCAATAGTCTGAATTGTTTACTTATTTATTGTATATTTCCAGCAAGCTTCCAGATTTCCATTTTAGGGTCAGGAATTTATTTGTCATTCTGTGAGGTTGAATTGGTGGCCGACCTGCTGGGAAATTGACATTTGCGTTCGCCTGGATCGGATTTTAGAGGGTTTAGGGACATGATGCACTACTATCTTTTTTATCAACTTCAGATACAGTGTTGCTTTGTAATTAACTTTCCATGAACAATGAATATCATACTGTACAGCATTTGTTCTTCACATTGTACAAGTGCATTTACTTGCAGTGTAGACTCCACGGGGCACATTTACTATTGGTCGAATATTGAGGGTTAATTAACCCTCGATATTCGACCATCGAAGTTAAATCCTTCGACTTCGAATATCGAAGTCGAAGGATTTACCACAATTCGTTCGGTCTAAGGAAAAATTGTTTGATCAAACGATTAAATCCTTCTAATCGAACGATTTTAATCCATCGATCGAACAATTTTCCTTTGATCACAAATTGCTTAGAAAGCCTATGGGGACCTTCCCCATAGGCTAACATTGGTGCTCGGTAGGTTTTAGGTGACGAAGTAGGTGGTCAAAGTTTTTTTTAAAGAGACAGTACTTCGACTATCGAATGGTGGAATAGTCGAACAATTTTTAGTTTGAATCGTTTGATTCAAAGTCGAAGGTCGAAGTAGCCAATTCGATGGTCGAAGTAGCCAAAAAAAATTTCCTTTTAATCCTTCACTCGAGCTAAGTAAATGTGCCCCTACATGTACAAAGAATGTCCATTCTTGCTCCATTTTTCATTGGCAGAATAACTATTAACTGCATATTGAATCTACAGTAAATCTCAAAAAAAAAAATCTAGTTAACTTAATATTATTTCATTACTTAGCTTTACCATGGGAAGAACAGCAAGATTTAGTCAATTACATATTTCTATTACATAGAGTGAAGCTAGCAAAGCTTTTTGCCTCAAAGCTATATCTTAGGCTGAGACTTAAACATCAATCTCCTGCTTGGCAGCAGCTATTGGGCATGCAGCCAGATCCTCTGAGAGTATGTATAACAAATACTAGCCTGCTTGATTCATTTTCGCTCACTGGAATAGCATAACATTAAGTTGGAGCATAAATACCAACTTTCTCTTTCATATACAGAGCATGCTATTTAGTAATATCTAATTATGTCTGAAATGTTCATATAGATAAATGTATATTGCAAGAGAACAGCATCCATTTAATCATCGCAGTACAGGGAACACCTTTATACTATATAAAGCTTTCCAGAGTGGAACTGTATCTGGTAATGAGAAAATCTTGCAGTAATGGCAAATCTGGCTGCAATTTTGGACTGCAGCACCTACAGCCCACCAGGGAACTTGATATTTATGGCTTCTCTCAAAAACACCAGATACAGCTAAAATAAATAGGTGTTGCAGAGCATTACAGTGGAAAGAATTTATTCTTTATTCTTATGCAGCTTTGGATTTAAGTAACAAAGTACATTTTGTTGTTCAGGCTCAACAATTCCTGGCATTAAAGAGTTTGTAAGATATATTTTGATTAGTTGAGGTTTAGGGAGATTAAATAACAATTAAAGGGATCCTGTCATCGGAAAACATGTTTTTTTTCCAAAACGCATCAGTTAATAGTGCTACTCCAGCAGAATTCTGCACTGAAATCCATTTCTCAAAAGAACAAACAGATTTTTTTATATTCAATTTTGAAATCTGACATGGGGCTAGACATTTTGTCAGTTTCCCAGCTGCCCCCAGTCATGTGACTTGTGCCTGCACTTTAGGAGAGAAATGCTTTCTGGCACGCTGCTGTTTTTCCTTCTCAATGTAACTGAATGTGTCTCAGTGGGACATGGGTTTTTACTATTGAGTGTTGTTCTTAGATCTACGAGGCAGCTGTTATCTTGTGTTAGGGAGCTGCTATCTGGTTACCTTCCCATTGTTCTTTTGTTTGACTGCTGGGGGGAAAAAGGGGGGTGATATCACTCCAACTTGCAGTACAGCAGTAAAGTGTGACTGAAGTTTATCAGAGCACAAGTCACATGACTTGGGGCAGCTGGGCAATTGACAATATGTCTAGACCCATGTCAAATTTCAAAATTGAATATAAAAAAAATCTGTTTGTTCTTTTGAGAAATGGATTTATGTGCAGAATTCTGTTGGAGCAGCACTATTAACTGATTCATTTTGAAAAAAAAAATAAAAAATTTCCCCATGACAGTATCCCTTTAAGTAATACATGTTTTTAACAAAGCTTTAAATGACTGTAATATCTTACCATAATTAGTAAAACTGAGAGCTCAAACATGGGTCCCTTTCCAGATATCCTATAAGGACTTAACCTGATAGCACATGCCAACATCTGCCACACAAAAACTTTAAACCATTCTGTAGTGGTCCCAGAATAAAACTCCATTTGCAGTTTAAACCCCCAGTACGGCCACTTATAGAAAAATTTTATTAAATATCTTTATTAAAACAGAAAAATAGAAAAAAAAAATATTGATTCATAGTGTAGGGGTCTGGTAAATTAGCCATCTTTAAAAATATTGGCAGGCCAATCCCCAGTGTTATAGACGGTGTTATAGACGTCACCCGATTGATGTATATCAGGTGCGTGGAAAAGCAAATAATTAGGATTGAAGCTGACTAATGTGTTATAAATAACAATGAACACTAGTCAATTAACAACAAATCTGTCTTAATTAAATGTGTGATGTCCGCATTTACAAAATGCCTTGGAAAAGTAAAACAGCATCAGTCATATTAATCCAATATTAGGTGGCAGAAACCAAAGATGCTGGGATATAGTGTATGTATATATGTATATTTTTATTTGTAAAGCGCTCCTCGAGGGCAAAGCACTGTACAGCAAAACAATAAATTAGTAGTAACAAACAAGGGGTCATTGGAATAAAGGGTAACAATAAGTGCATTATTAGAATACAATTCACATAAATATAAAATATAATTACAATGCAGATTAAGTGCTCAGTGTCAAGGAAACAAAAGGCTAGAGGACCCTACCCCGTAGGGCTTACAGTCTAAAAGGGAGGGTAACATACAGACACAGTTCAGAGGGGTATTAAGGTGCTGTGGGTTACAGTTTGTTACACTGTTATATAAGTGATAGTTCAGGTGTTATCCAGGTGCTCCCAGAGTGAGGCAGAACATAGAGTGTAGGTAACCTCCTCATTACCTACACTCTATGTTCTGCCTTACTATATCCCAGCATCTTTGGTTTTTATATATACACAAGCCAATGAAAGCTTGTATGGTTGCCTAGCAACGGCCCTTGGCGCCATTTTCACTGATAGGTAGGGATGGGCGAATTTTTTTGCCTTGTTTAGCCGAATAGACTTGAATGCCGTTAAATTCTGTGGGCTAGTGGGTTGTCTGAATGTTTGTTTGTTTTCCTCCTGATGAAGATCCCTGTGGGGGATCGAAACATTGAGCTTCAATAAAGGTTTTTCCAATTTTGAACCTTTTGCAAATCCTGTGAGTGCTGCTATCTTTTACTTTTGAATCTATAATATATTGGCAGGCACCCAGGTTCTTATCTACGTAAACGGTGTGCACCTTGGGACTGTTATTAACATTTAGCAGGAGGTTGTGCAGACTACTAGTAAGGAGAAAAGTTTTGCAAACCTTTTATTCTTTTATTTTCCCCAGGTGGGTTTTGGCCAGCTAGATTTGGGCCTATATTACAGTTGGAAGGGGAGCAGGTCCTCTGACAGTTCATTATTTGGCCATATAGTGTCAGGATTCCCCCACATGTGCCCACATTTGTTCAGTCTCTTTGACTTCCTACTTTCTGCTGGTTCCAGAAGGTCAGTGCAAGGAAAGATTTGTAAAAGCTACTCTAGGAGTGAGATGAGGGATCTGGGTAGTTATTAGAGTATTCAGAGACTCCAATAAGGAGGCTAATTGGGCTTAGTACCCTACGGTGTTAATTGCGACAGTACCATACTTTTCATGCTTAAAATGCCTTTATTCAGCACTTAGGGCATTACAGTAATGTTTCCAGCCACAAGGCCTTTTATCACATGTATGGACCCATAGGGTTAATGTACCCTTATGGCTTTAAATCCCTGCACTTCCTCATTACCTAGTTGCTGGGCAGATGCCCATGTAGCTAGTTGTAATTTGCATAGTTGTACTATTGGCCAAGAGGTGTTGTAACCACTTCCTGTCACACTTTGGTATAGTGAGCGAGAAGGGGTGGGTCTTACTCTTTGGATTCTGCTTGCTGATCCTGCTGGATGTTCCAGGGAGCCTGGGTGCACCAAGGCCCAGTAAAGCCATTCTGCCCTAGAGGGACCAGTACCTCTAGTCGGGGTGCACAGCTAGACATAGAATACTACCTTTCACAGTATAGTACTCTCTAGGACAGTAAGATAAGTAGGTTAAGTAGCAAGTGCAGCTTGGCTCAAACTAGGAGGGATAGCAAGGAGGTAGCTCTCCCCTCAGGCAAAACTGGCCTGTAGAATAGGGACACAGCCTAATAGGGAATTAGGATTAGTGAGTTCCCTGATCCAATGTGTGAAGATCCAGGTCATGGTGCTGAGATCCTGAGGGTGTATCTATCCAGGTGTTATGCTATCGCCTCAGGGAGTTCCAGTGTGCTGTCTCTGAGGGACATGTAGTAGTCATGTCGTGATTATCTGCTGGGGCCTCTGTGGATTGTAAGAACAAAACTGGATCATTAGTTTTGGACAAACAAACTGTTCTATTTTTGTTGCAAGAACCTCCTGGCACTCTTGTATATTGTCTTTCATGCACAGTAGCATATGGGAGTTATAATTGCACTAGAAGTTGTTTGGATTATATAAAACAACTATTACTATTCTCAGTCATGTAACATTGCATTACATAGTATTTCAAATTCATTACATTTACACATATATATGGGGCAGATTTATATGAATTTCGAAGTATTCTTTGGGTACTTCGACTATCGAATAGGCCAAATTCAACTTTGACTTTGATTCAAATTGAAAATACTTTGAATAATCGACCATTCGAAAATCCAAGTACTGTCTCTTTAAAAAACGTAGACTTCGCCACTTCGCCACTTTAAACCTGCCGAATTGCTGTGTTAGCCTATGGGGACCTCCTAGAACCTAGAGCCAAAATTTGGCTATGTTTTAAAAAGTCAAAGTTTTTTTTTTGAAAATCGTTAGTTCGATCAATTGATTAATTCATTCGAAATGATCGATTCGAACGATTGCTACGATTGATCGAACGATTTTATTTCGACCAAAAACGGCCAAAAAATTCAAAAAGGAAAGTCAGGTTTGGCCAATTCGATGGTCTTGATAATCTGCCCCATAGCATATGGTCCATTCACATAAATATATTTTATTAATATAAAATGTGGGATATAAAGCACCAACGACAGTAGATACACGGATCCGCACACACACACTAGTTTCTGCAGCAGGGGACAGTGCCCCTCTTTTTTATTATTTTATCACCAATTGATCAACGTTTCAGGGGGTTCAACCTCCCTTCATCAGGATACAATTTCAAATGTGACAAACACCTATATGTCAAAGGCTCCGCCCTTTCTCCCACAATCCATTATTTACTCCATATTGGATTTTATTTTAACCCTTTAAACAAATCAATTCAAAATCTTCCAAATAAAGTGTAAGGGGCAGATTTACCTAGGGTCGAATATCGAGGGTTAATTAACCCTCGATATTCGACTGTCCAATGTAAATTCTTCGACTTCGAATATCGAAGTCGAAAGATTTACCGCAAATAGTTTGATCGAATGATTAAATCCTTCGAAAGATTGCAAAGCCTATGGGGACCTTCCCCATAGGCTAACATTGACCTCGGTAGGTTTTAGGTGGCGAATTAGGGGGTCGAAGTTTTTTTTAAAGAGACAGTACTTCGACTATCAAATGGTCAAATATTTGAACGATTTTTAGTTCGAATCGAAGTCGTAGTCGAAGGTCGAAGTAGCCAATTCGATGGTCGAAGTAGCCAAAAAACATTTGAAATTCAAAGTTTTTTTTATTCTATTCCTTCACTCAAGCTAAGTAAATGGGCCCCTAAGTGTAAGGAAGTTACCTGGTGGTCTAGTGGGCAGCGGGGTCCAACGCTGTGTCCCTGGCGAAGACGCCTGCTGCTGTGCTGCTCCCTTCCTGATTCCAGGTTCCCTTATGGCGCGAGCGCCGCGTGCGTCTGTTTCTTAAAGGTGCAGGCGCGCTGGCGTGATGACACCAGTGCGCACACGCATGAAGTTCAACCAACAGTTTAAAAGGGGAATTCAGTCTTCAGCAATTAGCATCCAATTAACCGAGGGCTCCTCCCGAGGTAAAAGGCGGCGGTTAATGGCAGAAGTGAGAGCCGAGACCACGGAGCTTATCTTGGGTTCTGGATATAGGGTGCCGAACGTGACAGTAAGTCCTTGTATATTAGGAAAAGTCCTTACTGACGTTTACAGTCCATGTATCAAAGTATTCTTAAATATTTTGTTATAAATAATAAAACTCCTCAGTTATATAGTAAAAGATTTTTTTAGAAAAGTGCATTAGAAAAACAAATATACCACTCTTATAACCAACTTTATGTTACTATATAGTCTAAAAATATTACTCACTGTACAAAAGTTATTTATATTACACACTGTTTCTTTGTTTAGTCTCCATGGTTTTCTCATCTAAAAGGAAAACGGGAAAGGGACAAGAGAAGAAAAGAAATGGAATCACTATCCATAAAATACATCTTACAGGAAGCATGTTAAACAAAAATTCTCATTGAGACCCCCTGGAGAAAGACTTTTTATTATCTTTACCTTGATCTTTCTGTACCACTTCTAAAACCTGCAGTAGGAACAACATAATATAAAGCATCAAGACATTATCTGTTCAGAATTATTATTAGTTATGCAAGTAGTAATATATAAACTATAGATGGTTCTTTTTGGTTAAACAGCAACATAGTACAGTAGTAGATACCATTACCAGTCAACTAGAGCTAATGTCAAATATGACATTTTTTTTAAAATAAACTAGCAAAATGGGAGTCTTTTTTTTAGTAGTTGTAGCATAGTGGATAGGAGGTCCTCTAACAATGTAGGGGATGTGTAGCAGTATACTGAGTAAAACATGCATGTGATTTGGTCTTATCATTAACTGCAATGCAATTCAGTGAATGTTTACACTGGTTTGTGAATTTTGACACAAAGCGAAACATAGCAGCTTTGCTTAGCACAGTTAACCAAACTTGAAAGTAAGGAAATATGTTTATTTGTAGCCCAAAAGCTGGAAAACGGTACCATGAACAAAATGCCCAAGGACTCTGATTTAGTTTCCCTCAAATGAATTATGAGACAAAAAATGTGGTTGCGCGACAAAAGTGAACTTTGTAATTTTGCGAGTTTTCCAGGGGAAGGAAAATGCAAGAGATTCGCTTATTACTAGCAACAGTGATGGTTGAATTTGGCGCGAATTTGCACGATTCGCCGCCAGCGAATAAATTCACAAAATGGCGCAAAAATTAGTTGGCGAAAATTTGCCAAAAACGAGACGCCGGCGCCATTTCACAAATTTTTCGCCGTTTTCCAGCGAAGCAAAACGGCGCAAATTCGCCCATCTCTAACTAACAATAATGTTTGTAAACCATCTCTTATCAGTTTTACACACTGCATTGTACACTTATGTGAGAGTAATTCTTCTATGAAAAGAGGAATTCTCCTTTGAGTTTAAGTGATCATGTCCCTTAAAAGGAAATAAGACAAATTCCATATTGCCTCATAGTGTTATCTACCTAATAACTACATTGTCTACATCAGGGCTGTCCAATTTCTGTGGTACAGAGGGATGGAAATTTTCTGGCCTACATGGTAGAGGGCCGATAATGGAAGCCAGTGTCATCTCCTCCCTGTTTTTAAACCACACTCACTTTAAACAATGCCCATGTTAACACAAGACTATGTCCACATTAATGGTGGTAGCACACAAAAAAACTAAATGGTTGGTGCTCACTGCAGGGATATCACTTATCATATGTGAAAAAAGTTGTCATATTAAGACATATCCTTAAATCCATATGACCCCTAAGCTTAGCTTCTGTTCAGAGCCCACTGAGCATGTGAGTGTCACAGACACTTTCCAAGATGGTGACCCCCTGTGACAAGTTAGAAGTCCTGGATCATTACTGCTATTGACAAGCTGAAACTTTAGACTGGTGCAATATGTTCAGTATATAAAACATGGCATTTTTAGCCCCATTCATTTTTAGGGATTAGTTCTCCTTTAAGGTGAACAACCCTTTTACATATCTCATACATTGCCTTTGAGTTAAAATGGAAGGGGATGCAATCCTCTCTTACATTTATAATGGTCATATTATCACAAGCCAACTGACATTTCTCTGATTTCGTTCAGATGGTTTAAACAGCCATGATTTAGCATTTTCTGCACATAAAATTTGTTTTCTGAATCATTCCATTTCTAACCTTGATTTAAACTACAGTTTTAGACTTGACAGTATATCTTAGTGGATTCATACCACAAAGTAATTTGCAGCATTGTGTTTGTAATCTTTGAAAATCCTGTCTTTTGAAGTTAGTTTAGACTTGCTGTTAACACTGAAATAATCTTATCACAATTATTTTTCCCCTGTTAAAATGACGTGATTTTCTATTATGTTATTTTTAATAAAAAAAACTAACCAAAAATGTGTATCATAATAATTGCCTTTTCATAATCCTTAAAATGTACATACAGCTATGGGACATGTTATTCAGATTGCTCAAGACCTGGGGTTTTCTGGATAACAAATATTTCCCTAATTTGGATCTTCATACCTTAAGTCTACTAGAAAATCCAGTAAACATTAAATAAACCCAATAGGCTGATTTTGTTTCCAATAAGGATTAATTATATCTTAGTTGGGATCAAGTACAAGGTACTGTTTTATTATTACAGAGAAAAAGGGGATCATTTTTAAAAATTTGGATTATTTGGATAAAATGGAGTCTATGGGAGATGGCCATTACGTAATGTGGAGCTGTCTGGATAATGGGTTTCTGGATAATGGATCCCATACCTGTACTAGTGATGAACAATAAGGGCAAAAGCCTATGAGACAATGGTTCAATCTTACCTGTGTAATAATACATACAGGTATGGGACCTGTAATCCAGAATGCTCAGGTCCTGGGGTTTTCCGGATAATGGATCTTTCTATAGCCACAATAGCGCAAGCTTTAGTGAAAACTTTATTTTTTATGTAGAATGCTTTACCATGCCTGAGTAAACAGCTCTAGAAGCTCTCTCCATTTGTTTAGGGTAGCAGCTGCCATATTAGCTTGGTGTGACATCACTTCCTGCCTGAGTCTCTCCCTGCTCACTCATAGCTCTGGGCTCAGATTACAGCAGGGAGGGGAGGAGGGAAAAGGGAGGGAGAGAGGAGCAAACTGAGCATACTCAAGTCCTAGCACTGGAGGTTTAAGCTGAAAACAGGAAGTCTGATACAGAACATGTATACACAATATAAGGGAAAATGCAGTGTTTCTTTTGACAGAGGAGCATTACTTTGAGGGTGTATTTATATATACCTTCCTGATAAATGTTACTTAATTTTAGTCTTTCCTACTCCTTCAAAACCTCAACAAGCATTGTCATTGCTTTTATGTGCTAAGGTTTCTTTAACTTTGCTTACAGAATCATTTATAAAAAATGCTTTTTACATAGGTGCTCGGTATTGATTGGTATATTACCTAGGGAACGAGTTCCTTCTTTCAGTTGCTTCATTTGTGATAGATTAATATATGGGACACCCTAGGTGGTAATCTGCATTAACTAACATTGTATAGATTGAGAACACTAATTAGGTGTTGGTTGAAACCATGTTCTTTATACACAGTGCAGTAGTCATGTGCACCAGTGTATGGTTTATGTAATGAAACATAAGAAATGATGCCACCTTAGAGCCTTAAAAATGTGAAATGGGCTCTCATAATTTGCAATAAAACAAACTGACTAAACAACATTAGATACTGCATTGTAATTTCTTTATTTAGTTGTAGGAACAGTGTCGGACTGGCCCACCGGGATACCAGGAAAACTCCCAGTGAGCCCAGGTGTCAGTGGACCCTATTGCTTCTAACCATTTGGCCTAATTCATGGTCATTCTCTATTTTTTTATGATAAAAAAGAGGATTAATAGTGGAAGAATAAAATATAGTAAGTAAATATAAAAGACTAGGAGAATAAAGAGGTTGACTGAGAAGAGGAGGAATAATAGTTTGGAAAGTGGGCCCACCGTCTAAGGTTTTTCTGGTGGGCCCCTGGCATCCCAGTCCAACACTGTGTAGGAAAAACCCATAGATTCAGAAAGCTATACCTGTTAAATGCATTATTTTACCAGTTATTCCTATCTAAACTTTTGTTAAGGTATCCATACATTCTACAAAAAAAAAAGCTGCATTGACGTTAATACAAAATGACAGGAAGTTCGGGTCTTCACACTTTTCTGTCTGGTCTTTTTAGTTGTTACACTTTTTGTGTTTTCATTCTTGGTATTTTAAAGATAAAAATAAAAAAAATAAACTTTCAGACACGGTATTATATATTTTACTATACAAAAACCTTCTGCTCGATGTCTACTATCTGTCTGGTTAAAATAAGAAAGAACTGCTTCTTTCAAAAACCAAGAATCATGCCCTTTTATACAATTCCTCTACATCAAGATTTATCTTTGGAAAGAGACAAGAAAGTTCTATGACTGAATAGCAGTTTCGACTATTTAGATCCCAGAGGGGAAAAAAAGTTGTTCATTGTGATAGCTTTTTAATGGACTGACAATATATACTGCTCTATAACTGTTCAAAGTGATGTCTCTGATTTTATCTAATATGTGAATGAACGTGAAGAAAATAGGATGATAATCTATGTTATAGTAATATTAGCAGAATGCTAAATTTATATAGATTGGTGTGTGCAGTGAGTGGATAGTGAAAATTTTAGGGTGGATTGATTTGAGGTTTGTTTGATGGTCTGACTTTGAGACATGATTTGATAAAATGTATTAAAAAACAAATTTTTCATATTCTAAATTGAAAACATACGCATATATTATTATGGTTGCAAAGGAACATGCCGTTTCCTTAGGTCATATATGACTTTGAGACATGGCCTGCAGTTCTTATTGGTTGCTTCCATTCAAGCTTTACATTGCATTGGTTATTTATTGACTTATGTCCTGTTTTGGTTATTGCAGTTCTTATGGTTTTTCTCAAAGATTCACCCAGGATACTGAATACTATCTACAAAAATGAGGGTAATTTTAACGAATGATCAGGATGCATTTAAACATAATCATGTTCCTGAAACAGGTAAAAATGTATAATAATATAACTAAAGCCATCCTGAGAAATAAAATTAAATTACTATGCCTTTTGTACCATTTGTTTTGTAATTTTTTCGAAAACTCTACAGTTTCTGGTTAAGAACCACTGTCTTCCAAGACTTTGTGAAAGTGAATATCTTAAGTTCATCCTAGAGACACTTGGGTCATCTGAGTTGAGGAGTCACTTGTAGCAGTGCTCTACCCTTGAAATTAGCTGTATAAAGTTACTGTTGTAAAGCTTCCCCATCACAAAATAGGTGCAAAGAGTTACCTTCGTTCTGTATGCCGTTCCGGGCAGCTATATAGGTGACACATAGTCAGGACTTAGACTTCCCATGTAAATATCTATCTTGCATTTTATTCAGGAAGTACAAGGCAAGGGAGCCATGTATTTACAATACTGATCACAAGCTCCCTTGAGCTTGTGTGAGCATATACTAAGCCAATCCGATGTGAAATGTGATTTAAGGTGGCCATACACGGGCTGATAAAAGGTGCCAACAGACCGTGTCGGCAGCATATTGGCCCGTGTATGGGGCCCCCCGACGGGCTTCACCGATCGAGATCTGGCCAAAAGTCGGGCAGATCTCGATCGGATGGGACAAAAAATCCCGTCGGATCGCGGTCGCATCTATTCGTTGATGCGGTCCTGCGATCCGACCGCCCGTTAGGCATGGTTAGGATCCGATCATTGGGACCTAGGGCCCACGATCGGATCAGCCCGATATTGCCCACCTCAAGGTGGGTATATCAGAGGGAGATCCGCTCGTTTGGCGACATCGCCAAACGAGCGGATCTCTCCATGTATGGCCACCTTTAGATAATATGATCTTGTCTTTTTCAATAACCAATATTAACAAATAAGATGTTTGCAATTAGACAGGTGACCAATAAATGCCACCTGTTGATTAGTTGCTATAAGTGTCTAGGCCTGAAAAAACTTTGCCCCATTATTTGGTAATTTCATACTGTATACGGCTGAGATTTAGATGAATGTCACGTGCCGTGACTACTTAGTGATGAGCCCATGAATGTAAACTAAATCAGAAAAAATACAATTCTGTGCAATTATTTTTATACAAGACTTGATTAATAACTTTATTATTAGGTATAAAGCTCAAGCTTGCAGTCTGAAAAATCCCTGATATAATTTAAATGGAAACTGGATGAAGTCTCTTGAAATTATCCTTGAAAATGTTCCCTCTTATGTCATTTTCTTTTACATGTAAAAATTCCTCCTGGCCGTTCAAAATATATTAGGATTATTTACCATAGAACATTTGGCTTTATTGATTCTAACCTAGATATTGTGACTGGATTCACTCGATAAAACAAGTCTGCGCAAATGTAAATTGTGCGTTAATTCTCTTTGAAATGCATTTTGACATTACATATGCAGGTACAATCTGCAATCATAAAGAAAGCTTACATGCAAAATGTCAATTTACAAATGAAGTCAACCTTTTCATGTGCATAGCAGAACAGCATCTGCTAGGGAACTGAAGCAAAATAACAATCATACAGAATTTTTGCTGATGGTGGATACAAATAACAAAAAAATATCATTCATCCTCACTTTAGTCTTCATTTCAGAATATGTGCATTTTATAAGGCTGGATGAGATACAGCTTTGAAGTCATGAATTTGAGCTCAAAATTAGTGTTTTGCTTCGCTGAAAAATTTGCGAATTTCCCGCAAAATGGCGGAAAATTAGCGAAACGGCGTTGGCATCTCGTTTTTGACTCTGGCATCTGTTTTTTGGACGCCGGCAAAAATGCTCTCGCGTAAATCCATTTTTTTATGCTGGCGAATTTTCACGGCGGTTTCGCGAATCATGGGAATTTGCCGCAAATTTCGCGCATGGCGAATAAATTCATCCATCACTACTCAAAATATTTAGCTTTTTAAACAAAACTGTTAATTAGTTTAATTGCATTACTATTTCAGTTAAACACCCCCTTAGTCTATTTGTGGTAAAAGTTCTTAAATCCTCCAACCAAATGCATGTTGAATTGAAAGTATCAATAGATTTCAAATGAGGTGTTAGTTGCCTGTTAATTCAAAGTATAATTTGCTGTCAGTTGGAATATAAGTTTCATTTTTATCTTATAAGTTGTTGTTGTCATCCATGTTGATATCATGCTTAAAAGAGTACAATGGAGAAGCTTTGTCTAGTATTGCTAGATGTTCCTTTTCTTTTTACTGTATTTGTTGTTTACTATTATGCTACAAAATTAGTGATGGGCAAATTTGTCTCGTTTAGCTGAAAAATTCGCAAATGAATGATTCGCAAAACGCATTGAAGTCTATGGGCGTTAAAATAATTTTGGCGCCCGTGACAATTTTTCTAAGCGCAACTATTTTGACGCGCGTCAAATTATTTATTTTGCCAATGGCAAAACATGGAAATTTGCTTCAAATTTGCACGTGTCGAATTTATGCACCCATAACATAATAGTTACTTTATGCTTTCTAGTATATAGGGGCCTGTTAAAGGTACAGACTCCTGTTCTGTCAATGCTGCTGGTTGTCCTCTGATTTGGCCTCTGGAGCTCTGTGGCTATCTGCCCTTGCCTCCGTGTTGCTGGCTACAGGCCCAGGATACATTGTGACTTCAGGTTTATTCCAAGTTCTGCTACTTAAGATATTCTTCATTTTCTAGTATGTGCAGCTCATTGCAGAAGCTTAGTATATACTTATGTTCAATTCTACCCTGGTCAGTGATCTGGTTTCACTCGCTGACTTGTATTATAACAGAGAAAACGGAAATCATTTAAAAAAAAATTGAAATATTGATTAGTATTTGATAGATGGCTTTCCTGTAATTTGATAATGGCTTTCTCGATAACACATTACATACCTGTGGTATATTTTTTTATTTCAGTTTTCACTAAAATGCAGCTGTATAACTTCTGGAGCATCAATTTTGGTGATATAGCTTTTTATTTGGGTGTAAAGCTTAGTGTTCCTGTACTATTTCAGATATGTAACATTTTTGTCTCCATTTTGACAGTAGAAATTCTGAATCCAAACTTATTGCAAATTGATACACTTGCCAAATAGTTTTGGTTGTGGCTACTTACAGAGGAAGTCAAAGAGGACCTGGATTATGGTGGGTGTTTCTATCAGTGGAGAGCACAAAAAGGGAGATTGAAAATAGGCTAGTATCTGAATTCTTGTTATGCTTTCATAAGAGGGAAATATAAAACACTTACTGTGAAATTCATTAAAGCATTAGTTGATACTGATGCAATTTCCAGATGAAGGGAGCAGGCTGAAGCCTCTGTCCTTAGGATGCAGGTACAGAAAGAATCCACTGTCATCAGGGCAAAGGCAGAAAAACCCTGTTGTTAGTTTGTACTGTAGGTAAAGGAAGATACCTCTCATTAGGGGAAGGCTTAGAGAGGGGCTTGCTCAACCCAACAGGCGGAATATAATTTGTCATTTTTACTATCTTTGGATGTTTTTGTCTCAAAAATGTGTTTAATAAGTTGTTAAGTGTATTGATGGTCGAATTTGTCCCGTTTAGCTTCACCAAAAAAATTCTATGCTCGCGTCAGTTTTTATATACAAGCCTATTCTGTCCAAATGCATTAAAGTTAATGGGCATCCAACTAATTTTGACGTGCAGCTATTTTTATGTGCGTGACTATTCTGGTGTTCGCCCAATTTTTTCTGATGCTGTGGATTTTTTCGGAAATTCGCCGCGAGTTTGTGCCTGGCGAATTTATACACCCATCACTAGTTATGTGAACACCTATTTACTAAACCCAGCCATGGTGCTGGAATAGAGATAAAAACCTCCATGCTTATTTCAGAAAGGACTAATGATAATGTCACAAAGTCCCAAGGGACAGTCAATGAATTTACAACACAAGGGCAGGCAAGTGTGTACGATGTATAAGTGTACATCTTGCACACATGCCTGCCCTTGTGCTGTAAATTCATGACAAATTCAACAGATTCATGACAGATTCAAGACACATAACCCACTGTTTGTGGTCATAAATAAAGTACTTCATGTGCCCTACATTATGGTGAGGATGTTCTGCCATGTTCCTATTGCCTACTCTGTCTCCCCCAAGAGTGAAATCCAGAATGATGTCACTCATTATATTAGCAGGTTTGGCATAAAGCAGAGCCCCCCCTGGTAAAAATTAAGCCCCTCAATCTACCAACCTATTGTCATGCACTTGACTTCTAGCACATCCTTTCTTAAACAGACCAAAGCAACAATAATGATACATTTATATATAATGCTCACTAAAAGGTTTTTTTTTTACCACAACTACTTATCAGTTTGGACTAACACCACATTTGAATGCCAAGGAACAAAGGCTCTATCTTCCATATTCCCTCTATTACAGTCAAGGCTGAGGATCATTTCAAACAAGAGCTTTTACAAATATAATGTAACTTTAAGCAGGACTAATCTAAAAGGAAAAAAGCTCTTAAGTGTTAAATTAAAAACTAACTGATCCTTGGCTGCAGTACACTAATAGCCATGATCATTTTCAAGTCTGAAAAATGTAGATATTTGCATTACTAACTTAAAGTAAAGTCAAGTTTTATATCAATGTATACTTTGCTTAATAACTAATATTAATGCAAATTAAATTCCTATTTCTCTCCAATATCTCTCTGTTGATTTTAAGTGGCCTCCTCTAACTGATATGACAAAGTGAACTAGTATGTAAAATGGATGGTGAATAAAAGTCAGAGCTAATAAATAGTTCTCATTTTCCAGCCAGCATAACTGCCAAGCTTTAGCATTTCATAAAAATTATCAAAATTTGCTAGAATAAAAAGATTTAAGTCGCTTTGTGGAACTCTCATAAGGTGAGAGCTGCAGCAGTTATTCTGGGAAATTAAATTACTTTAACCGAAAATCAAAAGCAATTTACTGTAAAATAGGAAAATTATAGCATTAACCCCCCACTTTCAATCCAGCAGTACGTTTGCCATATAGATCTTTCATGATTGTAAATGTCAGGAAATGGAAAACTACTAAAGAAAAGATTATAGAAATGTATTAGGAAATCTTACAGGGCACAGACATTTTTATCGTTAAGAATAAAAAAATGAACTCTAGCAAATATGCCACATGTCATAGTAACTGTAAAACACACACAAAAAAAATACACGGTACAGTATGTATACATGGTATTTTCACCACGTACTGCTTGCTGCGTCATATGTTTAAGTTAAAATTTGCTGCGATGACAGCAAATTAGAGATTATTATAATGTTGTTTTTCATGTAACCACCAATATATAACAGAAGTAATAAAAAGTTATATATGGTGAGTTTTGTACATTGCATTTGACTTTGGCCTCTTCCATCAGCTAAATTCCAATAACATACAGTCTGTGCCCCTATGGAAAAATATAGCTGGTAGAATATGATATGTAATAAACCGTTACCTTTAATTACATAATACCACTTACACAAAGTGGGTATGTGAGTGCAGGGAGCAGATAGTGATAATGGAGATTAGCAATTATCTACATTATATGATAACTATGATGCTTAGCAAAAAAAGGAACTAGAGAAAGGGTTTTCTTATTTTCCCTTTGTGGACCAAAACATAAGGGCTTATTTACAAACACATTCACAGTTGTGTCCATTGGGAAAAAAAAAATTGGGAGGAGTTACTGCCACAGGAAACTATAATTGTAGGCAGGCACCAATTTGGAACACCAAAGAGTAGAATTTAGGAGCCCATCAATTAAATAATACAAAGATTTTATTTACATTATGTATAAAAATAAAAGCCATAAGCGTTTCATGTCACCAAGGGACACTTAATCATGAGCCTAAGGTTACTCCCCTTCGCTGAAGGTCTAGGGCAGTGATCCCCAACCAGTAGATTGTGAGCAACATGTTGCTCTCCAAACCCTTGGATGTTGCTCCCAGTGGCCTCAAAGCAGGTGCTTATTTTTGAATTCCAGGCTTTGAAGCAAGTTTTAATTGCATGAAAACTAAGTATAGGGCCAAGCAGCGCCTCTTGTAGGCTGCCAGTCTACATAGGGCTACCAAATAGCCAATCACAGCCCTTATTTGGCACCTCAATGGACTTTTTCATGCTTGTATTGCTCCCCAACTCTTTTTATATTTGAATGTGACTCACGGGTAAAAAAGGTTGGGGACCCCTAGTCTAGGGTATGAGCACCCGAAACCTCAGTAGAAAGCAGTAAGATTATACATATGTCCAAGGATTTCAGCTTCTTGTGTTTCTAAGGAGTTACTGCCACCTTTTATGTGGTGATAGTTCCAGGATTCCCACAATTCCCACAATGTCAATTTCACAATGCCTGTGTCTATAGGCACCTATACCATTTTGACACCGAGCACCAGGAATGACACAGTTCCAACTCCAAAAATTTTCAGTGAAATTGCATCAGGTGCACCTTCCCCTCATGGCTGCAATTATGCTAGAATTATGGATTAAAATGCTGTATTGTTGGTAAAAAAATATTGCATTTTGTAATTTGCAGTCATAAATTACCTTTTTTTGTTTAGATCTTGTATTAGCTAATACCAAGTTATGTAATGTATGACGGTATGAATATACTTAAAACAGTCATACTGCTATTTCAGAAATACAAAAAAAATCAGAAAAAATAATAATCAACCATTACCCCCTACTAAGGGAAACCAGCCACAAGTGTTTAGACACTTTACGCTGGATGTGTTTGAGAGACACTTCTCCATCAGAGGAGTAGCAACATACAAAAACATTTTAGAAAAATATAATAAATATCAATCTTGACATATAAATCAAGAACTAGAGGAGCACACTCAAAAGTTGAACAAATTGCATGTTTATAAAAGATATAAAAAGAAAACATAAAGCATTAAAACTATTACATTCATGAGAAACCCACTCAATATAGATTCAGTATAACATGGCTATTTGTCCATACAGAGTTCATTCATTACAATGAAACAAATCCAATACTAAATAGATTATTCAGTCAATAATGATAAGACACAAATGTTTTGTTGACACATATGCAGTTGAAGTAAGTTAATTTATGTTTTGTTATTGAGTTGTGGTGCACTCCACCCTTTAATATAATAGTCTGTAAAGCTTTTTGCAATATTCAAATGCAATATTTATTACTAAGTCCTTTGTTGCACCAGACCCTTTCAGGTCTATATATCTATCCATCTATTTATCTACCTATAAATATATATATATTTGTCAAGATGAAGTAACATCACCACACCCAAACTGAGCTGGTAAAAGGTATGGGAAAGCTTAGCTATGAGGAAAGACTGGCCAAATTGGGGATGTTCACACTGGAGAAGAGGCGCTTAAGGGGTGATATGATGACTATGTATAAATATATAAGGGGATCATATAATAATCTCTCTAATGCTTTATTTACCAGCAGGTATTTCCAGCTGACACGAGGTCATCCATTCCGATTAGAAGAAAGGAGGTTCCGCCTAAATATTCGGAAGGGTTTTTTTACCGTGAGAGCTGTGAAGATGTGGAATTCTCTCCCTGAATCAGTGGTACAGGCTGATACATAAGGGGTTAGATGGCTTTTTAGCAAGTGAGGGACAGGATTATGGGAGATAGCTCATAGTACAAGTTGATCCAGGGACTAGTCCCATTGCCATTTTGGAGTCAGAATTTTTTCCCCCTCTGAGGCAAATTGGAGAGGCTTCAGATGGGTTTTTTTTTTGCCTTCCTCTGGATGAACTAGCAGTTAGGCAGGTTAAAAAAAGTTAAAAGGTTGAACTTGATGGACGTGTGTCTTTTTTCAACCTTACTTACTATGTTACTATGTTACTACGTGATACTATGTTACCCCACTCAAATTAAGTAACATTTTGTGATAAGGAATTAGATGAGACATAATTTTTCTTATTATTTAACATATTTAGTTATTACATAGAAACATATATAAATTGGCATCATAATAATGTCACATACTTTTTTGATTGCAGCTCTAATCATTTGGGACTAATACTTGTTTTTAGTGATGAGTGAATTTTTTTGCCAAGTTTCACCATTAAAATTATGCTTGTAGACTTTAATGGGTGAAAAAAAATTTAGTGAATCAAAAAATATTTTGTGACCCATAGGCAATTTTCCACAGTTTCGTAAATTTTCGGCGAAACGGGTCAGATTCGTCCATCACTACTTGTGTTCAATAAAAGTTCAAAAGTCTCCTTCAAGCCGACTCTGAACACTGTAAAAGCAATACACAGATTTTTATAATGCATAAGATAAGTTCAGTGGTCTCCCAATAATGAATATTTAATATACAAAATTAAGGAAAATATTTGCAAATAAAATATTTGCAGATAAACTGCTAAATGAAATGACTAATAATGACTAAAGCATTTCTGTAACATATGGTATTGTATTCCAAACCCCAGAGCAATCCCCCAGGTCCCCGTCTCATTGTCTGTCTCCGTTGACTTCGGGAGGAGCCCTCCGCTACTCAGATGTCACTAGGACCTAACGTGAGAATACCAAGGGGGAAGCTCTGGGCAGGCAAGAGAACCGTAATGTATACAGGAAGAATAGAAGAGTGCAGATGTGAAATAGACAGGGAAAGTACGAGTCATACAGTGCAGCACAGAATCAGGAGACTAGTCATGATAAACAGACCAGAGTCAAAACCAATCAGTAACATGGTACCAAGTCAGGATCCAGAAGGCAAAATTGGTTCAGTCAGCAATACAGCAAAAGGTAAAAACAGGCAAGGGTCAGGAATGGAAGAAATGACAAGTATCACACCCAGGAACTTTCGGGAAATAGACGTACATTGTGCAATGAGTCAGTGCAGTATTGGAAGTTTTAAAGCCAGACTCATGGATTACACAGATAACCTGTGGTCACACTGGCAACAGGTGAAACAAGCCATGCTTAATAGCAATTACAAAGCATAGCCATAGGAGTGAACCAAGGCCTTAGGTGTCTGCTCACATAGTGCAGGAGCAATGCAAACAGCACAGGAACACCAGATCACTGGCTCAACTCCAGGCGGATTATCACAATTTCTTAAAAAAGTGTATCACCCAAAGATTTGGATAAACATTTACTGTAAATTAAAAATACTAGAGCATTGGCTCCTAAACTATAGGGTTAGCCTCCCTAGTAGGGTCTGGATAGAGAATGGCTTGGGGGCTCAATCTGAAGGCAAGTTAGAGTGAGATTTTTGGAAAATGCCATGAAAACGTTGCAAATATTCTTGGAAGCAGAGCCTGAATTTGGTGGTTAACATTAATTTGCTGCCCTATATACATCTTAGAAGAATGGGGCATTAATGATACAGCATTAGAGAGAAACATCCTGAAGGATGTTCACCAGGTAATCTACTGTATACAAGAATATTTAAAGTTATAATGAATAGACATTTATTTAAGAAAAAACATTGCAAATAAAAAACCCTAGTGGCATAGCAACCAGCCACAGTTTTTTTTTTTTTTGTGGGGGGGTTGTTTGTTTTGTTTCCTTTGAAACAATTGGCTTTGACTTTGGCTCAATTACATCCACAAGCTCAGTAGGCAACATCCACTGTAAAGCCATTTTCATTAAGAGTACTTGGTCAAAATGCACTTGCATTCGCATAGTTGCACTTGGTGCTTCACCAATTTTTCCCGCCTTCCATTCCAGTTACTAAGTCTGTTGACTCAGGGGAACCCTGGAGATACCTCCACTTTCTATCAAGGTGGTAGAGTTCCTTGGAGCCCTGGGTCAATAATTGGCCCATTTGAGCAAATCAGACAATTGTGATAGATGCAGTGAAATTACCTTAAAAGAATCACCTATTTGCATCTGCAATGATGCAATACTTTTGGGGGAAACACTGCGTCGTGGGAAAAAAATGATAGTTGCACCTTTTTATTGCATCTAGGAAAGTGAACACTCCCTTATTTATGGAAATTTAAGAGTATTGTTTAAAGACTGTTGAGGGGAATTTAGACACCAGCGCCAAGGGAAGGGAAGATCCCCACAGGCTTCCTAACATTTTTCTGATAGAAGGAAAATCCTTTGAATCGTTGGATTTAATCGAACGAATATTCCTTCGATCGTTCGATCGTAGGAATATCGGTAAATCCTTCGACTTCGATATTCGAAGTTGAAGGATTTCAATTCGGCAGTTGAATATTGAGGGTTAATTAACCCTCGATTTTCGACCCTATGTAAATCTGCCCCTAAGTGTTTATACTGATAAGAGAACTATTGAGAAACTGGATGAGCTGGAATAATGTTACAATGTAAATGATGTATAAATTTCGGGGATGCATCTAATTGAATTGAATGAAGGGAAACATGTCATAGTGGAAGGGGCTGGGTATTCACACCATTGATCGGGTATTTAGGGGTGGTTTGTTTGATAACATGTAACTTTGACAAAGGCTGAATTGCAGCCAAAACGTAGTTTTTGAATAAAGCATTTATATCTTTGAGATAAGTCCTTTGAGTGCGGCTTCTTCGAAGGAGGATTGTATGCAAGATTCAATGCAATCTATTTACTTTTATTGGAGGTGGTACTCTAACTGCAAGTGGTAGTTTTATAACCATGTTCACATGACATCATGTGCTTTTTGCTTCAATCTCCTTCAATAACATAGCATGAAATGATATTATATGATATAAAGCAGTGTAGAAGGATGACAATTTCATTGTTAAAGCCCTTATAGTTGGTATCTTTTTGAATAAAAAAAAAATGTTCACTGTCTTTCTTGGCGTATGAATTGTATGTAAAGGTTGATGGACAAAAACACAAATTTTCAATATTTCTTAAAAATAAATCCCATGAAAAACTCATGTGTAAAAGATTGTAGAAATCAAGCACCACTTTTTATGTTTGATTATCTGATTGTTTTCATGCTAGCTGTCATAATCAATACTCATTGAAACATTATAAAAAATAAACTTTGAAATGACAATAGAGTTATTGAATGTTAAAGAACCATTTGAACTTCACAGAACAGTGTGCACCATTCCCACCATCCAACATATGCAAGGACCTTTGAGGGTAGTGGAATAAAAATATGATATCATCTATTATCAGCCTTGAGTAAAATTTAAGGGGCATTTGGCAACCATTTGGTAAACAAATTTAATTCTAGGAACTTGTGAGTTCATAGTTATACTTCTTTAGATTCCTATGAAACTGTATTTTCTTGTTTTTAATTTTTCTTGATTGCATTATCGTATTCAGTGACCCACTACATTTAATTTCCTTTCATCAAAGATTAGTTCAATGCAAATGTGTGTATTTGATTCTGCACATAAAACAGTTTCATCTTGCACTAAATCTGCCATGATGTGTTTTATGTGTTTCTAATCTCACGGAAAGCTGGTATGATCAACAGCAGCCAGAAGGCCCCAAGGAAATATAATTAAAATAAAATATTTTCTACAACTAGAAGATAAGCTCTCCTGTGTGCATACACTATAACTTCTAAAAATGTTTCTGTTTAAAATGGCTCCTAAAATGACATTTTTGTGCAACTGATTGGATATTTTTTTTGCCACTTGGGTACATTAACTTATTCTGCAAAAAATGTCTTTGCCCTATTTTACTGTGTTCACCCTGGGGGGAAATGTGGCAAATGTTTTGTGACTTTGCATTGCACCATGCATTTTATTTTTGCAGGAAAAAATTTTTTTTGCATTGAAAAAAAAATCAGGAAAAAAAAATGCCTATTGATAACAATGCATTTGGTCAAATTAGTATTCACCCATTGACTCTAAAGCACTTGGTTTGAGAAAAAATACCCTATTGCCTTACAATGCATTTGCAGCAAGAAAAAGGTGAAAAAATACCCACTGACTTGTTAATGTGAAATTCAGTTAAATCCCTTGAGCACTTCCAACGTATCATTCCACACGAAATCTATAAATCTATGTTTTTGTTCCAAATTCAAAAATAATGCTGAAACACTCCCCCATGATGAAAAATGCTACTCACATGCCTCTAAAGTGCCTATTTACACACCTTTGCTAGTGGGAACTTGCAAATGTGCAGTGCATAAAGCAATTATTGCCATGTAATCTTATCATAATACTTCATCTACTGTTAATTTATCTGCACAATACTAAATTCTATTTCTGCCAATATATTGCTCATTTCAAATGTTTTCATATTTATTGTTTATTCTATGTGCCGTTTTGTGATCTGTTCTAGCTGGAGCCACGTCGTTTCGTCTCACTGTGTATTCGTATACTGCTGAGATGACAATAAAGTTTACTTTGACTTTGACTTGCCTTGACTATTATTCAGCACTAGCATCATATACTGCAATAAAAGAGGTACTGTAGAAAGTTTCCCCCAGAATTAACACTGTTTTTAAAGGGGAAGTAAAGTCTAAAATAGAATAAGGCTAGAAATGCTGTATTTTGTATACTAAACATAAACATGAATTTACTGCACCACAAGCCTAATCAAACAAAGGATTTATGCTTTCAAAGTTGGCCACAGAGGGTCACCATCTTGTAACTTTGTTAAACATTTTTGCAAGACCAAGACTGTGCACATGCTCAGTGTGGTCTGGGCTTCTTAGGGTTCATCATAAATTATCAAAACAGCACAAGTCAAATAATACCTGTCAGACTGATTAATAATCAGAATATACAGACTGCATTGGGTCCTGTCTTATCATGTAATCTAATGTGGATTTTATAGTTTTTGTATTGTATAATACAAACTTTCTCCAGTGGCTGCTAGGGTGGCCACCTGTCCGGTTTTGACGCGGACAGGCCAGGTCAAAACTTCCTGCCCGGTTTTCCAAATTAGGAAATGGGCAGGATTCCCCATGATTGACATGGCAATTGGTCAAATGCCACTTTATAGCTACTCCCCCTGATTTCATGACACGCCCACCACAACACAGTCCCACCCCTCTGTATCATGGCCCCGCCCTCCGTATCACATCCAGGCCCCTGCCTGGTCTCCACTGCCACAAAAGGTGGCTGCAGCAAAATAATCATCCAAATGGCTCCATGATCTTTGTTCCTGCAGCTGGAGTTGGAAACAGTAAAGGGGAAGTAAAGGCAAAAATGAAATCCAATATAAATTTCTAAACAGTTGCCAACTACTCTTCAGGGAAACAAACAAAACTGCTTGAGTTCTGCATTTCTGCGAAGTAAGGTTCATAAGTATGATTGTTTCCCTGCAGAGAAGTTAGGGACCGTCTGACAATCCAGTCAGGTTTCTTATAAAAACAGTACACATTTTTAAATAAATGTGTATTAGGTTTCTTTTTCATTGAAGAAAGTAAAAATGGAATTTTATTTTTTTGCCTTTACATGCCCTTTAAAACGTATATTCTCTATTCATATTGCCACAGATGGTGCTTACTTTCCAATATCACAAATTGAGGTAATAATTGGACGAAGTTCAATGATTGACCCATTGTAAGCAACAGAAGGCACTAACTGCCATAGCATAGTTGTGGGTTACCTGTTAAACAAAATGTTAATATATGGGGATCATTTTGATGAAGGAGTATATTATAATTTAATAGGTCATAATCAGCCTTTAGAACATGCCAATGAGTATTTAGAATTTAATGGTCCCTGCTGTGGTACAGTGACCAGTACCAGTAAACATAATTCCCTCACACTCAAGCATACTTTACGACCACTTAAAGGAAAACTATGCCCCTCAAACAATGTAGGTCTCTATAAAAGATATTGCGTAAAACAGCTCATATGTAAAACCCTGCTTCATGTAAATAAACCATTTTCATAATAATATACTTTTTTAGTTTTATGTGCCATTGGGTAATCATAAATAGAAAATTGCCATTTTAAAAAATAAGGCTGCCCCCTGGGATCGTATGATTCACGGTGCACACAAACAAACCAAACAAACTATACTTGTTGAGCCAATTAACAGACAGAGTTGTGTCTTTTGCTTCCCCCCTTCTTCCAGTTACAGTTAGAGTTGTAGTATTTCTGGTCAGGTGATCTATGAGGCAGCACACAGACCATCACAAAATGGTGGTTCAAGACAAGAGATGTAAATGGGCAATATTTACTTAAATATATATTCCAGTTTGATAAGATTCTTTAATATGCAACTTAATTTGATACAGTAAACTATCTGTTGCTCAAGTATTCATTTTGGGGGTATAGTTTTCCTTTAACTGTCAACTTTTCAGCCTTATTTTGATTCTATACTAATGTGCCTCTAATAAAGCTTTTCATGTAACCTCCCTACCAGTTTGCTGGCATTTCATACGTTTCCAATCTAGAGCAATAGGAGCAATTAGGTTCAGTATAACATGTCTATTTTTGGATAAAGTTAATTCTCATGAAGAACAACATTCAACCTAGGACTTCAATCATCCTAAAACGATCATTTTTGTGATTCACGGTTATCATCATCATCATCGTTAATTAGATCTCATCTGTCAGTTGGTGAAACCTAAAATGAAAGCTTCAAATTGTTTTTTAGACAACAAGGACCTTTTAATAGTTTGTTTCAACATAGTTAAGCCTAAGACATTCAGCTTCAATGCAATTATTCCTCCTTTTCTTTCTACAGCTTAGATCTTTGCCCCTCATATTTTATATGTAAAATGTTTCTCTGAGATAGCAGTTGGTTTTCAAACTAATGGGAATGCATTTTGTTGTGCTTACCTTCTGCTTCTTTCTAAGTTTCAAAAGAAGTCAATTGGATGATGTGATGAGTCAGATGAATTCTTTTTTGATGCTTATTCCTTCAGAAGTTATGAGCACCACCGTTAACAGTACAAACACAATTTCCCTTAGATAGAGATTTATAAGTGGTATATAATTTCTCTGGAATTTTAAAAAGTGTCATTTCCTCTTAATATTTATCAAAAATAATGGCTGTGATCTCAGATTTAACATCCTGAAATTTTATTCCCTTGGAAAACTGTCAAGTCTTTTATTTATTTATTTTGAAATATCTCAAATCACTTTGCTTTAAAGTCTACCCACATGTTTTCACTTATATAATTAAAAGAGTACCTTCTGGCAATATGCAGAATTTTTAAGTGTGAGCTATATGAGGTAGTAATTCATTCAATATAATTTTAAAATATAATACAATGTGAAAATCCAATTACAATAAAAATGATGTGATCAGCTTTTACTGTTACGTTAGAAAGCTCAGTTACTTGCATATAAATTAGAACAAAGTTTCTGGCACCCATAAGCTTTTGTTATGCAGTTAGGTAGTTTGTGAAATTGTTTATTTCATATATGCTGCCCGATATCTTCTCATTCTGCTAAATGTTGACACATTCCTCAGGCAGTGAGACAATATTACAGGCTCTATTCATCATATTAACATTCTATGGTATCTATTTTGTAATGTTTGGAACATTTTCCCAGCCCAGGAATTCATAGAAATCAACCACTAGTTAGCTTTTAGTGATCCTTTGTAGTTTCAGTAAGGAAAACAAATACCTAACAGTTGGGTTACAAGATTACCCATAATTTGACCATGTTAAAGTAGTCCTCCTTTTGAGCTACAGTAAAGTATATGCAATTTATGAAAGGATGTGGTAAAAATTATTATTATTACGACATGAAATCTATAAATCTATGTTTTTGTTCCAAATTCAAAAATAATGCTGAACCACTCCCCCATGTTCAAAAGTGCTACTTGCGTGCCTCTAAATTGCAAAGCTATATATAGGCAAATAGGCTGATTTTGGTGGCTGTACTGTAGGTCCAACTGCCATAAGTAAAATCAAAACTTTGAAAGAGAACATTTGAGGCTTTTTCCCAGATAGATTTTTTTGTTACATTAACATCTAAAACACAAAAAATATTGGTTTGGCAAACATAAGCCTTGCCTTTTTTACTTCTATTTTCCTTTGAAACAGAATTTCATGCAAATTTGTAATACCATCCAGCAATGCAAGCAGTTCTTTAAACATCATTAAACTTATTTGGAGACTTCTCCGCCATCTGAATCTCACTCCAATATTTATTTGATGTTTAAAATAAATAAATGGTTTTAGAAAGGAAATGCCAATATCACTCTAAACATCCTTAACAATGAACCTTCTACCTTTTAATTTATTAATGTTGAAGCTATTTTCTGATTTCCATATGAAGTGGTTTTAAAAAAAAATGTCTTCCATGAGAATTAATAACATAGGGACTAACAAAAAAGAATCTTTATTGTTGCAGTAAAAACTAATGACCACAAAGCAAAAACTACAGTAGCTCCATATCTTAATTTTTTTAAAATACAACCCTAAGTACCCCCTGTAAAATTATATAGTACTTACGCTTGTTTATGAAGTTGACAACAATCTATTACATAGATGATTAGACCATCACAAAAGACTATTTCTATGTTTTCAGAATGAAAAATCTAGTAGGTAGCTGTACACAAACTATGTGTTCATTTTTATAAGAAGTTTCAAGCTGCCTAGAATGTAAACTCAACATCCAAAGGAAGAGTACAAAGGAATTATGGGTTTGACATTTACAACATTGAGTGTAGCTAAGAAATAGAAACAATATATGATTCTGTCCAATCTATTTGCAAAATAATAAGGACTGACGTAGAGGTGTGAAGAGGTGAACAACAATGTTTAGACTTCTCATAGTAATCTGAAAACAACTTAAATAGTGAAGCGATCTGAAATGAATCATTTCTGTAAACTATTTGCAGTTAATGGCTGCTGTCCTACTAGGTACTGTGCATTGCTCTCTTTGTGGTTGGTATCATTCCAGGAACCCTATAAAGGTTTGAATAGACAATAAAAAATATTTGCTTCTTGCTTTTACACTTTTTGAATTTGATTATTTGAATAAAGTGTGCTGTAAAATGACCTTTGACTATATATAGTAATATGTTTTTCGCATAACTGATCACATCAGTCAGTTTGTCGGTACAGACTCATTTGATCAGTCAATGTTGGCTGATAAATTTAGTCAGGCTGTACTGATAAATTTATAGAAACAATCAATATTATTCTTTTTTATGATTAGACTGAAAAAGGACAAAATAATAAATATAACAGGATTTCAATTGTGAAAAGGCTAACAAATACTGCATGTTTAGATCTAATTTTACATACTTATGTTGGCCATTTAAGCTAGTTTTAGAAACAATCTGCAGAAACAAACTAAAAAGGTGCTGACCTAAAAGGATTTATATAAATAACAAATGAGTTTACAGTGTGTTCCAAGAAAATGCAGAGGCCTTACAGGCAATATTGTTGATCTTATTAAATATTTCTGTGTAGAACAAAGAGAGATGTTATCTTTAAAAAAGCATAAATAATGGGGATCAGAAAATGTACAGTAAAAATGCAATAAATTTATTCTGTTGATGCTGCCAATGCTCCCATAACCGCATAATGCAATTCTTTCTCAGTAACCATAGGTGATTATGAGCTGACTATAGCCTCAATATCAGCTAAAATTTTAGTTTTCACATATAGGGAGACCCATCAAATAAATATATGTAACCATGTTTTCACCTATGAACTCTCTGGACACTAATGAAAGAAAGTCCTTTCAATACACCTTATTTCCATGCGATGGCTCTTTATTTGATGGTGTTCTTCACTACAAGATTACTGTACACAATTTATAGTACAGCACTGCAAGGTTGCATGAATGGAATGAAGAGAGTATTGTTCAAGTGATTATTACTATAAATGTGCACAGCAGACATTACTAGTGATGGGCGAATTTATTCGCCAGGCGCGAATTTGCGGCGAATTTGCGCAATTCGCGAAACGCCCGTGAAAATTTGCGTCAAAAATTCGCCGGCGTCAAATTTTTTTTTTAGAAAAAACAGACGCCAGCGCCAAAAACGATTTCGCAAATTTTTGTGTTCCATTTCTAATCCTTCTATTTGTTTGTATTTACTGTTGCAAAAAACAAACAGGAGTGCTTTTTTACTCACAGCCCTTAAATACAGTATGTCCTACCCATATGTGTTTTTTCAGTCAAATCCATTAAAATCAATAAAGAACAATTATACTAAGGAAGAGCATCAAAGATGGTATTTGTGATTCAAACAGTAAAAACTGTAGTTATTCATCATAACAATACTCTTGTTTTTGTACCTTTAGAATATCCCTACTCATGGGAAAGTTGTACAACAGAAATCTGAATGGGTACAATTTCTTTATTGTCCCTTATGTACTAATTATCCAGCAAAATGATTACCAAATTAAAATGATTGCACAGAAAAGAGAATTGTGCCATAAAGATATAATAAATCCTAAGAGAAATTTCAAATTAAATAAAAATTTTCACCATTCAGATAATTACAAAGGTTAAAGTTATTATGCACATTACATAATTACAGATGTACTGTATGTATTTTAGTATGATACTAAATTTAAAAGTATGAAAAATAATATAATACAGTATTGATTTATTTACAGTGTTTTGAGCGCTTTCTTTTTTCCCCCAACATATACAGGATAAATCCCAAATTTACTATTACGCTTTACTAGGATCATCCTGCTTACAGGCTGCTTTGTCCACTGGGCTAGGATAGCAGCCAACAGTTTTATGCCGATTCTGACCTACTGAAAAAGCCCGAATCCTGGCCAAATCCCAACCGAATCCTGGATTCCATGCATCCCTAGTATTAATATTCACCAAAAGATGAGAAATTAATTTACAAACTTGCAATTCAATTTCTATGATGTTTGTACATACATTGCAAGATCTTCACTGATACAAATACAGTGACTGCTAGACCAACTGTCTTCCTGCTGATTACAGTACGTCTTTGAATCTGCTTGAGCAAATGATGTTCAGATGATGTCCGGTGATGTCCAGGTAGAAGCAGCAGCAACGCACCAATGTGCCTCTAACAAGCTAAGGGTCGCCGAAGATAGCTTGAGGTTTGCCTGGAGATGGAAACAGGATAAAAAACAGTGGAGAGTAGCCAGAGAGCCAAATGAGGTACCAGGAGTGAATCAGAAAAAAAATGTTGCAAATAGGTCTGGGTCAGGGCTGGCAGCACATGTTTAAAAATGATGTTCTAGCTCGATTTCTGAGTCTGGAGCAAGTAGATCTTGATAACCGATTGATGAGTTAGGGAACATAGGTTTCTTTTAAATGTTGGAGCCAAAACATGAAGTTGCTATTGTTTAATGCAGGATGCAACAATGTTGCTGCATATGTGAGGCAACAAAGATGTGCTCGTCAATAGAATGCTGGGTAATGACAGTCAATTTGTGCGCGTGTGAGCTCAGGTCATCAGTACAATAAGGAACCTTAAAACCTTTCCTTGTATGCCAGATGCAAGTTGTACCTACCTGCATGTCAATCACTCCATTCACTGTCAGAAACAAATCCACCTGATAGTGAGTAGTGATGGATCTGTCCTGTTTCGCTTTGCCAACAAATCGTGAGATGGCAAAACAAAACACTTTCTTGAAAGTGACTTGAAAATAGAGAGAAAATTATTGGCATCCCAACTATTGTCAGCCTAGCTAAATATATAAAAACATATATAAATATTTGCTGCAATAAATAGAATAAAGGTTCAATACACATGCTTATATAAGTTTACTGACAGATGCAGAGGTTATAGGGGTAATATAAAAGGTTCAAGTAAGACAAATTGCTGGTCCCAGCGTATAAGTTCAAAAAGTGTATCGCTGTGAATTCCTAGGAGCTTGTGTCACACTCCCAAAAGGTATAAGATACTGTAAAAATGTTGCAACAAACAGCTTCAAAGCAGTATTTTCAAACTGCATGTGTTTTTTTATTAGCAGTGCAACACACTACATGTTTCGGGTGAAATCCTTTTTCAAGTGTATGAAGTGTGTACACTTGAAAAACGGTTTCATCCGAAACATGTAGTGTGTTGCACTGCTAATAAAAAAACACATGCAGTTTGAAAATACTGCTTTGAAGCGGTTTATTCCAACATTTTTACAGTAATATAAAAGGTGCATTATGGTCAAATACCATGGTGATTTGAACTGTTCTTAAAGGAACAGTAACACTAAAAAAATTTGTATTAAAAAATCCATTTCCCCCCACTAATAATAGGTCTAACCTGCATAAAGTTTATTAAAATCAATGCTTTATTTAAAAAATACTGTTTAAAAACACTACTTCCTGTGTAGTGCAAAACGGCGATAGGGCGACTCAATCTGCAGCTCTGCATCTTCCCCCTAACCTGACTTCTGCCAAAACCGGAAGCTAAACTAAGCTAAACTGTGACAGCAGCCCATTCTATTACACAACGTACAAGCCGGATTTTGTGGGAAGTGGCAGCGATACCCTTTTTTCCCACAGCTTACCTTGTAGTGGCAGGACTGTGGAACACTGATCGCTGCCCCAGTGCTCTTTCCCATGCTAGCAGGCAGGTGATGACAAGCCTGTGGTACCTGAGGAAAATAAGTCGGCACCACAGCCCGCACCCGAGCCCAGAGTCTTCAGCAACTCCTACCTCAGCTCTGACAAGAGCCCTCAAAGCCCCTGGCAGCAGAGATGAAGACCCCAGGGAACCTAAAGTTGTGGAGGAACAGAAGACCCAGGATTGCTGGCAACAATCGCCTGCTCTTTACAGTTAGAGCCACAAAAAGACAACAGAGCCTCACGCATCCGAAGAAAAAAGCAGAACCAAAGCCGGCCATTGCCGCACCGCACAACCGCCACAACCTCGCAAAGCCAGCGCAGACATGACACTTCAACATCCTCCAGAGAGAATGCTGCCAGGGGCTTTTGTCGGAGCTGGGGTAGGAGTTGCTGCGGACTCTGGGCTCGGGTGCGGGGCTGTGGTGCCAACTTCTTATTTTCCTCAGGTACCATGGGCTTGTCATCACCTGCCATGGGTAAAAGCACTCGGGCAGCGATCAGTGTTACACAGTCCTGCCACTACGAGGTAAGCTGGGGGGAAAAGGGGGATCGCTGCCACTTCCCACAAAATCCGGCTAGTACACTGTGTAATAGAAAGGGCTGCTGTCACAGTTGTAGCACTTAGCTTCTGGTTGTGGCAGAAGTTGGGTCAGGGGGAAGATGCAGAGTGCAGAGCTGCAGAGCGAGTTTTGCAGTACACAGGAAGTAGTGTTTTGTTTTTTAAACAGTATTTTTTAAATAAAGCATTGATTTTAATAAACTTTATACAGGGTAGACCTATTATAAGTGGTGGGGCAAATGGATTTTTTAATACAAAATTTTTTAGTGTTACTGTTCCTTTAAGCACTCTGTGCCATTTAGTTGATGGTCCTTGTATGTCTTGCTTAAGCAGAGAAAGGTCACTTTAAGCTAAGGAATGTTAACAGCAAAATATGGAAAGAGATTATTTCAACATATTATATTCTGTCAGGCAGATGGGAACATAAAATGTAATCGTTCAATTGACAGCTTAAAGTCTTAGATACTGAATGGACTTTGAAAGTTCAGGCATTAAACAAATGTAAGAGAAACAATAAATTTCAGAACTTAAAATAGTTTTCCTGTGAGCATAATTTTTTTTTACATAGTGGATATGACATGTAAATCTACTAACAATTTTGAGAGAAGTGGAATAGTCAGTGTTATCTAGGACATTATTCTGATTTGTTACCTTATAGTTTAACATTTTTTGCATGCCAATATATAATAATGTATTATATCAATAAGATAAATATGGATTAGTGCACGCACTGGAGATTATAACTGAATGCTGTCAACTTTCAAAGAACGCATATTTGTACTTAGTTAATATTGCTTGCTATCTTTCAATGCAGATTGATTATATCATACATTTGTGCATTCATTCTGGTTGGTTTAGGTTAGGAATTCATTTTAAATTAGTTACATTTTTGATATCCCATTCGCCAATGGTTGCAAGTACTATAGCATGAGATACAAGTTATAAATTGACTTATAAATTGACTTAAAATGCACAGCCACATATCACATCACAAAACCAGAACATTTATTGATAATTGTCATATAAATTCCATTGTTTATTGATTTCACACTTTTGGATTTTTTTTTATTTTTGCAAACATGATTTTTATAGATAAGTTAATTTTTAACCCTTAGACCTACATACAAACATTTTGGTGGTGAAATTGTGGGTTGTTTGTCTGTGTGCATAATGTATATTGTATTATGCTTTGACTTGCACATGCACTAGAGTAATAGGTTTATCACAAGGATATTGTGAGCCTTTCTTACTTATCTGGCGAAGGGGTTCTACACTCAATAAATTCACAGACATGTGTATATACATCAATTGAATAAGTATCAATGGAGTATTAACTAGAAATACTGGATAAACACTTCTTATATAAATTCCTTTTGTCACTATTGCTGGCAACATTTTTCACCCAACTGTTGTTTACTTAACTTGTTGCAGACTTTTTGTTTTGCTATTAGAAGCCTATCTATAATGATATGTAAAAAAGAAAAAAAAACATTTTTCACACTGACTTGATCACAAGTCACAGAAGAATTTCCATTTTTGTTCCTTTTATGCCACTTTTTCATAATTTTCCGATGTATAGATCATTTTACACGACATGATCAATAGGTCTCACATTTCCTGCAAAAAACCTTGAGCACTCCCTAAACACCTTTGTTCAATAAGAATTTCTACACATACAGACCTTTTTCAAGTTTTTTTAAAGCACTGGTTGACTCGAACAACACAAAGATGAGAACCGCTTGCTTTTACCTACTTTATGTAAGACTGGTATGAACTTTATGAAAATTATGGCTTATTTATCCAAACTTTTTTTGTGAACTTTAAAGAGGGAGAATGCACAAAAGTGGTGATATTGAGACAAAATAAAAGTGAAGATAAAAATGTCGGATTTCACTCCAAATTCACCAACCCTCTATCACCACGTTAAGAATTTGCCTTTTAAACAGACAGTTTTCAGATTTTGTCTTTTGCACAACATTTTAAAGACATTTTTTCAGAATTTGTCTTTAGCTCTTACTACACTTGTCAGCCATCAAATTTAATTTTTTTGGGGAGAGGGTTTATTTTACCTAGGAAAATAATACAACATATTTTAGGATAACCTGGACTTTCTAAATTTGCCTACATGTTTGTGTAATTCCAATTCTGTAACAAAATACAAGGGTCTAAATGCAAGGAATGCTATTCTGAATAATATAGGGATCAGAAATGTGTTTTATTATCTTAGGTCAAGTGTCTGCTGCTAAAATTAAAAAAATGCCTTGGAGGCTTTACATTTCCTTTATATAATATATTCACTCAAATTGCTAATATTGACTCATTCATTTAGGTAAAACTAGTAAAATAAGGGGCCGATTCACTAAGGGTTGAATATCGAGGGTTAACTAACCCTCGATATTCGACTAGGAATTAAAATCCTTCAACTTCATATATCGAAGTCGAAGGATTTAGCGCAGATAGTTCGATCGAACGATCAAAGGATAATTCCTTCGATCGAACGATAAAATCCTTCGAATCTAACGATTCGAAGGATTTTAATCCAACAATCGAAGGAATATCCTTCGATCAAAAAAAGTTAGGCAAGCCTATGGGGACCTTCCCCATAGGCTAACATTGAGTTCGGTAGCTTTTAGATGGCGAACTAGGGGGTCGAAGTTTTTTTTAAAGAGACAGTACTTCGACTATCGAATGGTCGAATAGTCGAATGATTTTTACTACAAATCCTTCGATTCGAAGTCGTAGTCGAAGGTCGAAGTAGCCCATTCGATGGTCGAAGTAGCCCAAAAAAAACTTCAAAATTCGAAGTTTTTTACCTTGGAATCCTTCACTCGAAGTTAGTGAATCGGCCCCTAAGTGTGAGTTAAAAACTTTTTACAGATAAAATTGTATAAAATACACTTTTTTGTTTAATGAGTGTTTTACTTGTTTTGTTAATGAGGATTTACACCTATAGGGTTAGACAGAAACTTGTGCCCTGACTATAAAGTGCTAATCCATATTATTATGATAATTCTTCACCAATGGGGCATTTATAAGAGGTGTGAAATGAAGATTGGGTGAACCAAAGCAGAGCAATTTGTTTTAGAACTAATCTGACACATTGGGAAGAGTTATACTGAATTTAACATTTTTAAAATGTCGGAAGAAAATGTCATCTAAAATATAATTTTTGGACCATTTTATGAAAGACAAATTCAGAAAAGTGTCTGTAAACTGTCTTTCTTTCACTAAAATATTAAAAGTGGCGGTTGAGGCGGAAATTTAGGCGGATTTCTGTTTGTGAATATGGAGAAAGTATTTTACTCCAGTTTACCACCACTTCCAAAAATGGGCTATCTCCACTTTTGTGAATTCCCCCCTAAAGCTTTTGTTATTTAAATAAACTTGAAATTTTACAAAATCTTACAATTTTACCAAATTTTATCTTCAATGGATCTACAAATAGTCAAAAAAAAATTATAAACTTGAATTTAAAAAATTTATTAAATTTTTCCTACGACAACTGCCATTGACTTTTACTTGAACTCATAAACTTTTAAAGGTTTTAAATGTCAAACATTCAATACTCTAATTCACATTTGTTCATTTTAGTGCAAAAAGATTAAAATTGTGGTAGAAATTTAAATTTGAACATTGATAAATCAGCCCCCTAAAGAATCAAAATTAAATTCATGCCTATGAATGTTAATGTATTTGTGACTTTGGCATTACTGCCCAATAAGTGACTGGAGGATTAAATAGCTAAACATCAACTTAAAAGTATTAAAAGCTAATTTCTTGGCATTGGAGATGGTGGCTTGCCCCTACACAGTGGTAACAAATAAAACAGCACAGTAGGTCTAAATTCAGATTTTGGCACTAATTATCACTTCCTCTGTAAGTGATAGCTCAGAAACTATTTGATCCAGCATTACAGTGTGTCACAAATTCTGTGACATTTTGTCCTCAAAGTAAAAAACAATTGGAAATCAAGATTTCACAATATTAATCAGTCATAATCAGTAGTAGCCTCTCAAATGACGCAAATTCCTTTTGTATTTAATTACATTGTTTTGGAATTATTTTACCAGTTATGGGCAGATTTATCAAAGTTCAAAATTCGAATTGGTGTGATTTTTTTTACTCTAATAAATATGAATGTACTCTCAAATCGAATGGGAGGTTATTTATAAAAAAAAATTGAAAGTCTAAAATTTGATGAATGTGAATGATTCGAAAATTTGATTCCTATTCAAATAGAATATAAATGAAACTTTAATCAAATTCTAAAAAAAAAATAGAAATCCAGGAAGGCTATTAACATATTCAAATAGTCAATGGATCGCTGCCATTGACTTACACATGAATTTGGTAAATTTTAGGTGGCAAATATTCAAATTAGAAGTGTTTCTGTGGTGAGGGTGTGATAAATCTCAAATTCAAATTTGCATTCGAATTCGAGAATTAAAATTAAAACGAGTGAATTTTGACACAAACAAAAAAATTGAACATTCAAATTTAAATTTACTATTTGGCCATTAATAAATTTGCTCCTTAATGTATATTTTTGGTAGTTTTGATAGTTAGGATATCAAAATTGAACACCAAACAGAACTGATATAGTAAAAAAAATTACTGCAGTAAAGTGGATATTAAAGTTAATAGAGATGAAATTTAGTTGCCATAGGGTGAAGAAATGGGAATGGCAACATTGAATAATTCAGATCCCATGCTGATGTATCAATATATGCTATGCCATTCTACATTATATATTATTTTCTACAAACAAATCCTGTAATAACAGTAATAATTCAAACCCATTGATATTAATTTACTTGTTTTTACTTTGATTAATCGTCAAATAAATAATAATGTCACTAATGTTATGTTTAATTATATTTCCTAAATAAATGGCTTCTTCCTGTACTTTTTAGGTTTGTTTTTCCATACCAATTGATTACACAGTTGATGTTCTACCACATGGGGTTTGCTTTTGTTTAAATGTTAATATTCTGTTGTAGAACTTTTCCTTCAGGATTTTTATTCTACAAAATCAATGAGTATGTGAAGTATGTGAAGGCTAAAGTAAATGTTAATAGAATTACAAAAAGGGTATAAAAAAAGACATAGAACTAGTTTACAAAGCTTGGATCTTAACAAAAACATATGTACACAGTTATAATGTACTAGGGGGTATAAGAGGCTATTAAAAAAGAAGATATTTATAACCTGTGCACATATTAGAAAATACAAGTGGTTCAACAAGCAAATATTTGAAAAGTTTGTCTTAAAAATCTCCACTCAAATCCAGAGAAAATATACAATTTTTATCTAAAAAAACTGATCTATTATAGAAGAGCTACACATAAACATCTAATCTAATTTAATTAGATAGTCTGGTTGGCCCTTTTAAAATTGGTAAGTTTTAGTAATGGGCAAATTTATTCACCAGGCGTGAATTCACAGTAAATTTCCGCAGTTCACCGCCAGCGAATACATTTGCAAATTTGTCGCAAAAATCCATTGGCAAAGTTTTGGCGGCATCAAAAATTTTGATGGCGGTGACAATTGAACGAACGCCCATTGACTTTAATGCGCGTCAAATGCCGCCACCGTCAAAATTGTTGCCGCCATTTTTTTGCCCATTTTGCGAATTTCGCGGGAAATTCAGGAATTTCGTGGCAAAGCAAAACAGACAGGACAAATTTGCCCATCACTAGAAATTTTTCACATAGGGAACACTTCCTAATACCCAGGTGCTGAGATCTCAGTCTCTAATCAACAACCAAAATATGGAGTATATATAATCTTTATTATGCCCAGATGCCCATAAGTGCAAAAGAGTGAAAGATAGACACAGAGCAAGAAGAGAATATTAAACATTCATTAGTGCTATAAGTCACTATTCCTTTAAAGGTAACAAAAGTTTTTTTCTGTAATTTACCTGATTGGAAGAATTATCTCTGACTAAGACAGGACCTCTCCTTTTATATACTCCTTTTATATACTCAAGAAAAATATCGAATAGTGGGGTGGGAACTTTTATTGAAATATACGTTAAGGTGTTAAATTACTGTATTTTGTAAATTGTAAAATATTTTAAAAAAAACAACTAGTTGTGTTGCTGTTCACATTGAACCAATGAGACTTGTACAATTCTGAAACTTAGAGAATGAATTAGATCATCTATACAAGATTGTTGACTCTGCATTATTAACTAAGCTGCCTTTCTAGATATAATCAAAGTGACATGACTCAAGGTCATGAGAATTCCCTTAGTGATGAAGGGGTTTTCATCTATACAGTATTATGCTAAAACCTGTAGGCATACTGTGCTACCCCTTAGTATTATAATCATTCCTTATGCTTTGCATTCATTGTTTTATTTGTTTTACTGGGAATAATAAACTACCTCTGAGTTAAAAACTGCAAATCAGTTCTTTCACAATGATTTATGGAACTGCCGAATAATCCATATTTTAGCAAATCGTTGCATAGCTGAGAGTGGATGTGGAGAAGCAGATTCAGCCAATAGATTTATGGACACTGATATCGAAAGCAGCATCATAAATTGTGAGGAAGCACCTCTTTCAGCTATGTGAAAGAGACCACATTTCAGTTGAATAAAGATATGTGCTTGTGCAAATATGTGGAGTCACATGCAGAGAACAGTGTGCTGAATGTTTACTAATAATTAACAGGTTAATTGCTAACTCACTGCAGTGGGAATTGTCTCTGTTCTCTTTTATGACATGCTATCTATCTATCTATCTATCTATCTATCTATCTATCTATCTATCTATCTATCTATCTATCTATCTACCAAGTTACAGAAGATATCACTTTGAAGGGGCAAAAAAATTATGTAGTAAAAAAGCAGGTATTTGTTGGATGTACATGTATTCCATTCCCCACCCATCAATATTGTTTAGAACCACATATGTCTGGAATTAAACTGGCTTAAGTTCCTGCCACTATTGAAGATCTGGATCCTGCTAATTCTTCTATGTAAAAAAGATTTAGTCTCTGCCTGTTTAGACTGATACTGTTATTGAACAGCAATTTTCACGTCTTGTAACAGATCATTAATTGAACTGGGTTTTGGTTTGACTAAATTTTGGTAATTTAGGGTAAACCTCCTTTATAGACTCAGGTCTTGGAGAGTGTTTTTTTTCTCTTAGTTCTGACCAGTTTTACTGTACCTGCCAATGAAAAGCGTTTCCCCTGTTCACAATATAGCAATATTGTCATTCTGGCACCTTTATATTTTTAGCTAAGGCCAAAAACTCAACATGGGTTGTTTGTTTGTTTTTCCTAAGCTTTTTCTTTGCTTTTGACATTCTTTTCCCGAAGTAAGTGAATTTTAAAATTCCAAGCCTGAGCCCCGCATAACAAATAAGGCAAATAATTTGAAAAACTCAAACTCAAAAAGTCATAGCAATGTAACCTACCTTTCAATATTGCTATCTACATAAAACTAAAAATAACATTTACAGATGAGCTATAGTAATATTTTAGAGAAATAGAAAAGTAATCATTCAAATTGTTTGAGATATGAAAGAAAAACATGATGAATAATATATGCCTTTACTTTTTAATTTATTCATATGCTATTATGCTCATATTAAGTTCCTTCAATATACAATATACTGCCCCTTTGTTGAAGATTGGTTCAGGGATAGCTGTGTTGGCCAGCAGGGTCACAGCTAAACAAAATCTGAGCAATAGCTGTACAAACACTTCAACAATCCATTCCATTACCACAGGGATTAGAGTCTCAGTGGGATGTTTAAAGTCTTATGAGTAATACATAAAGATCAGACTCCAAAGAAAAATGCATAGATTTTTAAAAACACAATAAACATACAGTATATATAGAAAATACTTTAGTCTATCCCAAACAGAAAAAAAAGCATTGACTCACCTATTGTGTATTATATAAATGTTGTATATTGTAGAGTAACTTATTTTGCTCCTTTTCCTTTTTTTCTTTTGGATAACATATACATTGTGCAATGCCTGGTAGAAAAAAGAAACAGCCATTGGCATTTGATTATCCACTGAATCTTTTAGTTTGCCAATTACTGTCACCAATGTTGCTAAGTATTGACTTTGAGGAAGAGGCTGCTGCTGATTCCAGTGTTTCTCTTTCTACTCCTGTAGCATCCTATGTTATTGATGCCTCTCTAATGAATCCTCTAGCAAACCAAATAATTCCACATCTATTAACAGACTAACGTAGGGGAACTATGCATCATCAGAAATAATCATCATATACTCACAAATGTGTAAGCCATCAATTGTTGGCAAGAAAATGTAACTTGAGGGGAATGCCAAAAAGTTGAAGTACTTCTTAAATAAAGATACTAAATAATCAATTGAAGTTAGCGGCACAGGCAGATTATTACAACTTAAACTGGTTATTTCTATATTGCAGATATTATTGACTACACTCTGCACCAAATGTTATTTTTAATTCTTAGAGTGGATGTGGAGAAGCAGATTCAGCCAATAGATTTATGGACACTGATATCGAAAGCAGCATCATAAATTGTGAGGAAGCACCTCTTTCAGCATATGTGAAAGAGACCACATTTCAGGGGAATAAAGATATGTGGTTGTGCAAATATGTGGAGTCACATGCAGAGAACAGTGTGCAGAATGTTTACTAATAATTAACAGGTTAATTGCTAACTCACTGCAGTGGGAATTGTCTCTGTTCTATGTTATGACATGCTATCTATCTATTTATCTATCTATCTATAGAAATTATTAAGTGATGTTAACAAAATTAATATTATTTTTGATATCTTTCACAAGCTAACACAGGTGTTAACAGAGTATAAATATCTGATTTATTTGTCTTCAAATGCTGTGCCACTTTTGCTTTGCAAAGAAAGGCATTAAAGTTAACAACTAAAATATTTGGCTTAAAATATGATGTTGTTGGTTTAACTAGAATGATATAGAAAAGCCAATTTGGCATGTCACTATAAATATTTTCAAATATTAAGGGGCAAATTCACTAACCAGCAGAAATTCTGCAGCGATGGCTTGTGCACATCGCAACACTTCGCCAGGCTTAAATTCGCCTAGACAACGCTAATTCACGAAGATCCGAAGTTGAGCACAGAATACCGAATGCTGATCGAAGTTGCACTAGCGAAAGAAAGCTCAGCAGTTCGAAGTTCCACTAGCGTTGGCTAATTTGCATATGGCGTGCATTTAAAGTACAATGGCCGTATATGCTGCAGCAAATACATTACACTACTCAAAGCCAGGGAACCTTTATAAAAATATAAGAGTTGTTATAATGCCCTACATGTGCCCTCAGTTTAGTTTAGGTGCCATATGTTATCAAATGTAGGGAGGAAGGAGGGTACCCCAAAAAAGAAATGTCAATCTTTTTCAGCCTATCATCCTGTAAAAAGGAAAAGACGCCAGCCTTAGAAAAATTTTCAACAAAACTTCAAGCAAGCCCTATCTATTCCATTGCACTTCACCTGGTCTGAGGTGGTGAAGGCAAGTCTGGCGATAAGAGGTAATGGATACTTTTAAATCCTGTAGATACATTAATAAAACCACATGCCTTACATACTCTTGCTTCACATTTATACGTTTATACGTTCCATGGTGCTTTAACCAACTCAGTGGTTTTTCTTGTTGTTTTTCAGGGAGCATACTAGGAGATAAATAATTGCCAATTGATCTATGCACGTGTTAGTATGCAGATCGGCTCAAGCATTCTCTGCGCTTTACTGATGCGCCATGAAGCATGGATAGTCTGGCTAAGGGCCAATTTAACTGGTCACATTTCACATGCCAATATTTATAAAGGGAGATCTAAATTGCTAGGGTACACAAAGAAAAGTAAAGTTAAACAATCAATGTTGCTGTATTCCAAGAGAAAACCACACAGTGACTCCAAAGAGAGAAGCAAAATGTTGATGTTACTGGGGGTACGATAAGTTGAGTTATGTTTTCAGGCTAGTGGCATAAGGAAGGCAGTTTTAGTGGGAAGGACAGAAGGTGATACTGGAGCCTCAAGTGGGAAGAAAGAAGCTATTGACTATTATATATTATGACTGGAAATGTTGTTGAAAATAAGATGATGTAATAATGTGCAGAATTGATAAAACCATTATTATAATATTTAAGCACTTGGGTATTAGAAGAATTTAATCAATTTTTACTCTATGTTTAAAAAAAGTTATTGAAAGTTAAAATACATAAGTTACAATTCTGCAGTTGTTAAATGATTACATTATTAATTTGTCCAATTATAAATTCAATTATTTAAAGATTTCATTACTGAGCCAAAAAGGACGTATCCTTGTCTTCTTTCAAACGATACATTTAAAATTACAAAGGATAATCATTTATTTGCTGGAAAATGAATATAAAAGGGGAAACATGAAAAGTGAAAAAGGTTAAATAATTTTGAACTCAGATTTTCTGACCATACAAGAAAGAACTTGCATTTGTTTGAAGACTGACTTTTGGGTAGATAGACAACACTTTGAGGAAGAGATATAATTAGTACATAATGTAGGCATACAGAAATAATGAATTTCAGACAATATGATGTAATTGATGTAATTATGAGAGCCATAAAAAGTAAAATGCTCTTAAAGAAATAGAACAATAATTACAAAAGTGTGAGCCCAATGATACAGTGAAACAGGAACGTAATGAAGTACCAGATATATTCATTGTCATCAAATACCCTTGGAGTAAGAATTGACCTTTGATCTCTGAAAGGTTGTGCAGTTCAAATACAGGTTTAGAAAACAACACATTTTTCACATGGCATTTGTCTTTCTTTTTATTCACTATTGTTAACAAGAGTTACAGTTTGTAGAAAAACAAAACAACAAGGAATGTTGATTCACTAATCATTTTCCTCCTACTGTGAAAATGTAAATTGTGAAAATTGTGAAAATTAAAATGTTATATAGGCTTCCTCATAATGAAATAAGAAACGTGCTAAATACAATCAATTTTAAATTCCATACTGTTTTTGAAATAATCAATAGGGATGTAGCGAACGTCGGAAAAAAAGTTCGCGAACATATTCGCGAACTTGCGTCAAAAATGCGAACGGTTCGCGAACGTCGCGAACCCCATAGACTTCAATGGGAAGGCGAATTTTAAAAGCTAGAAAAGACATTTCTGGCCAGAAAAATGATTTTAAAGTTGTTTAAAGGGTGCAACGACCTGGACAGTGGCATGCCAGAGGGGGATCAAGGGCAAATATGTTTCTAAAAAATCCATTGTTGACACAGCGCTGCGTTTTGTGCTGTAAAGGGCAGAAATCACACTACGTCACTCAGGTGGTGTTTCTGGAGACGGTATTATTATTGATATTTAGACAGAATGTGAAAAAGCTCACACAGCTAGGTGGCAGTGGTTTGAAGAACAGATGCAGATGAGAGATCAGCAGCAGGACAGACAGCTGCCCACAGCAGCTACATACAGAGCACTGCAGTAGAAGGTAGATTACTAGCCAGCAAAGCTACCTAACCTAAACTCACTGTCCCTCAAATCCCTGCAGAGTTCTGTCCCTACAATACAGAGCAGTATCAAGTAGATTACTAGCCAGCAAAGTTACTATCAACTGTCCCTCAAATCACTCAACAGCTCTCTCCCTACACTAGCTCTTCCAAGCACACACAGGCAGAATGAAAAAACGCTGCAGGGCTTCAGTTTATATATGGAAGGGGAGTGGTCCAGGGGGTGTGGGGGTGGTCCAGGAGGGAGAGCTTCCTGATTGGCTGCCATGTATCTGCTGGTCTGGGGTGAGAGGTCAAAAAAAAGCGCCAGGTAAGGCGAACCCAAAATGGCGAACATCGCGCGACGTTCGCGAACATTCGGCGAGCGCGAACAGTCGATGTTCGCGCGAACAAGTTCGCCGGCGAACAGTCCGCGACATCCCTAATAATCAAGATTACTGAGCTGCCAGACTGAAACACCAGAGACAAGAACATTAAACTTAGATTTTGGAAAAAGAGTAAAAAAAATTCTGGTGAACTATCTGAAAACAACTGAACTAAAACAGTTTTGGAAGGTGAAAACCCCTTTAAAACAGCTTGCACACATATTTGTTGCTCCATTGGTTGCAACATCAAATATATATACAGTAAAGAAAAAGCCACACCTAATTATTCAAAGTGAAGGATGGAAAGTAGTCAAATAAACATATTTTACAACTAAAATGTAAAAAAAAATATATTTTATTAGCATGGACTGGAAGATTGATTTTTTTCAAGCAATATGTGGAAATTGACTTTGAGGAAGCACCATTTAAATTTATATATATATCATTTACCCAAAATTATAGGCTGAACTCTTTACTATATCATTTGGCACAATACATTTTGATGAAAAAGCTACAATTCAACAAATGTCAGGCTAGTCATAACTTAAAGTGAAATTAACAAGTATTCTGTTAAAATTAATACAACTGAACTCATTTTTAGACTAGCATTTGTATATACTGTATATTGGCATTTACCTTGCTCTTTTAAGTGGATAAGTTGGTCCATACCATCAACAGTACTAGCAGAAATTTGATCTACTGTAACTATGCATTTCATCTCGCCATACTTCTATATTAAAAATGGCATTACCTTTTGTTGTTCTGAAAACTAGATATCTTATATATGCTAATGCCTCCATAGATAGGTGAAAGAATCTTATTCACATGGCTTGTTTTGTGCGACAAAAAAAAGGGCGACAAATAAGATGCTCAACAAATGCATACGTCATTTTATTCTTCCCTCCACTTCCACATCAACCAAAGGGATCTAAGCCGTCTCACTGTCTATATATGGACATACACAGAAATATATGGGTCATTCATTTTAATGTGGACAGATTTTGTTTGTAAGCTAGTAGTATAACTATAGATGGTACTTTTTGCTTAAACAGCAACATAGTTAATAAGCATAGTAGTAGATACCATTACCGACTATAGATAATGGAAAAAATGAACAGATATGTTTTTAAGAAATTGGCAACATGGGAGTCTTTTTGTTCCATTAAAAAAACTGTGGATAGGAGGGTCTCTAACAATGTAGGGCATGTGTATAGCAGTATACTGAGTGAAAAATGCATGTTATTTTGCCTTCTCCATTTATATTGGTAGCTAGTGATGAGCAACATTTTTCACCAAGTTTTGCTGTGAAAATGGTTCCCATAGACTGGTGCATCAAAAATTTGTTGAGCAATATATCACGCGTCAAAAAAAAAGCAGAACGAGTCAGATGCGCCCATCACCATTGGTGGCCTAAAGCAGAAACAAGGTGTCATGAAAAAAAGGCCATAGACTCTAATGTAGTTTGCTACAAAAATGACGTTTGACAAAAAAAATTGGTGCAAGACAAAAATTTTGCTGTGCGACAAAATATTCATTGACAAAAAAGTTTAAAAGCTTTTGCCAATTTCAATTTTTTTTAGCAGTTTCATGAATTTTGTGCGAAGCAAAATAGGGCAGATTAGCTCGTCACTAGTGCTGAAATACTGTCGCAAAAACATGGTTGTTAAGCTCTTTCTGCCAACCATGTTAAGAACTATTTTGCCTAATAGGCCAGCCCATCATGTTTATACATCATGCTAGAAATGATGGTATGTAAATTGCCTGTATATCAGCTTTCAATGTGTTTTAAGTCTTAACTGAAAAATTGCAAAATTCTGCTTTAACAACTTTTAAAACTTTAATGCATGGTGAGTATACCGAGTTGCAATTCACAGGACATTATGTGCTTGTTTTTAGTCATTTTTTATGTATTATTGTAATATGTGAGTTATTTTTGCACAATAAAATAGACAACTTGAATAAATGTACAATGGTGATCATTAAAATCAGAATGTTGGCTTCATACAAATGGAAATGTACTATGCCTAAAAAAGTAAACATTCTGTAAAGTGTACCATACTTCGAAGATACTTTACACAGAAACCGCCATGCAAATGTGTTTCTGGGGGCACAAATTACAAGGCTCTGCCAATTCACTAGGGCTGTGCCCTGTTTCTGACAACTTGGACAACAAAGGCCATTTCCTATCTCACTCATTGTGACTACAGGCAGAGTTTTCTCTAGCATTTAAACCTCTGATATCTTGTGACGAGTGTCCTATGTTCTTCGATATTTAATATTGTATGTTTTGCTGTGCTACAAGAGTGCATCTGGTGCTAGTTTTGCTTTATAATATAATATATTGGCACTTTATAAACACAATGTAATTATTGCAACAAAATAATAACTATAACAATAACAGAAATTATTAAAACTGGTCCCAGCACCTATCTGAAATGTAAATGATGCATAAACCTTGTTTCATTCAAAATATAAATCATTAATGAAATTAAAGTATTCCTTTGCATAAACAAGAACCCATTAAGTTCTAGAATATAGATATAATTCTATGATGGGGAAGGCACATAAAATAACATTAAATGATATTGTGAATGTTCTACTTTGTCCAAATGGAAAAAATATTTAGAAGCATTATTTTTCTCTTCTTTTATTTATAAGAAAAATCTTATGTGCCTTAATTTCTAGTTTCTGTTTTCCCAAATGTGTCCATAAAGACAGAATACTTTGAACGCTACGTCTCTTGCAAATAAAAAAAAGCCAAAAAATAAATCTCTCTCTACCTGACAAATGATGGTCTTCTTCTTCAGGGGAGGTGCTTAGCAGGTAACCAGCATAAAGGTGTGTAGCTCTGTCTCACAGGACTAAAGAAAATGTGCTCACCAACCAATGTTAGTAAGACAAAAGATAGAGAGCTGGATGAATAGATGATAGACAGACAGACGGATAGAGGTATCTATATACAGTATATAGGCAAGTAATGCTAAATCTGTTTTTTTACGCAGAGTTATTGGATCATGCTTCTTTGTTGATTAAATATTAGCTCATTTAAAAAAAAATGCTTTGCCTTTTTAGCATACGCATAGTATAAAAATAATTAGATTTCACATCTTCCCCCATTTATATTCTTTTCCTGAGTAAATAGTTTCAGATGCTATGCATTACATAATCTATTTACAAAATGAATTTCAATTTATGTTGTATCAAAAAATTCTAAGGGGCAAATTCATCAAGGGTCGAATATCGAGGGTTAATTAACCCTCGATATTCGACTGGGGAATGAAAATCCTTTGACTTCGAATATCAAAGTCGAAGGATTTTGCGCAAATACTTCAATCATTCGATCGAAGGAATAATTGTTCCTTCGAAGGATTTTAATCCAACGATCGAAAGATTATCCTTCGACCAAAAAAAGATAGCCAAGCCTATGGGGACCTTCCCCATAGGCTAACATTGACTTCGGTAGCTTTTAGATGGCGAACTAGGGGGTCGAAGTTTTTTCTTAAAGAGACAGTACTTCGACTATCGAATGGTCGAATAGTCGAACGATTTTTAGTTTGAATCATTCGAAATCGAAGTCGAAGGTCAAAGTAGCCCATTCGATGGTCAAAGTAGCCAAAAAAACACTTTGAAATTCGAATTATTTTTCTTCTATTCCTTCACTAGAACTTAGTGAATGCCCCTTAGATGCCGTTAGATATAGATCACTATGCCCCTTAGATGCTGTTAGATATAGATCACTATGATCACTATATAGATCACCATAGGAATGAATGATATGTCTTAATATGCTGGAGACATATTTTGTATTTTACCCAATCTATGTCTTGCAGAAGAGTTTTGACATTTTTTGAAAGTTATATCCATCTGCGCAGAATCAAGTCCCTCAACTTGGAGACTTAACAAATCTTTACTACAATCTAAAAAGTACAGAATTCAGCATTTGGTCGAGGATGTTTCCTGGTTAAAGAAAAGTGGGCAGCGCCATTTCCTCTCAACTAGACTCATAAGAAAATTGATCCCTCTGGATAGATGCAGACATATATCTATATCTATAGGGGAATGATTTGTAAAACATACTGTTGATTATAATTCTGAATTCTTTTTTTATTTTTATATCCAAGTACATATATAAAAATACTATTCCTAAACTAAACGTCCTTTGGTCATTTAAAAAAAATCATTTTGAAATGTCTATTGTTTCTCTCCTCAAAACAAATTGTTTTGTCTGTACTTGCACAGGAATGAATAAAAATAGAACTCAAAATGCCCGTTCATACTGCAATTCAAGTCAAAGGACTCAAATGCATCTTTTTAGATGACAAATTATTATTGAAAGGGCATAGAACAGACTGTGCACAATATGCCTACTTGACATCCAAGGGTTCTTTAGCAACATATTTCCACTTATTTGTTTGATGATGCTGTGCTCATTGAGCTCGGAAAGAAAAATATGACAATTGTCGAAATTAATGTATATATATATATATATATATATATATTTACAATAGCATATATGTTATTGTATTTGGTATTGTAAGATATTTTATGCACACCGGTAGATTGGTGTATTTTCCTACATATCAACACACCATTCCCAGGTTTCCCTTGTGAATTCCAGGAGGCTACCTGGTTCTTTGCATGCATGTCTTGGCTGAATTATGTAGGCATCATAACACCAGCATGCATTTTTGACACTGTCATTTAACCCCCCTCTACCCCTTAATGTATCTTGAGCCCTTTTTCTATTTATACTGACTGTTTAGTATGCACACTGAGCTGATTTATATCTTAGTTTGGATCAAGATCAATGTACTGTTTTATTATTACTAAGAAAACAGAAATCATTTTTTAAAATTTCAATTTTTTGGCTAAAATTGAGTCTATGGGAGATGGCCTTTCCATAATTTGGAGCTTTCTGGATAATGGGTTTCCGGATAACCGATCCCCTACCTGTACTTATAAATAAAGTGGCATTCCTAGCTTTTCCTTTAATTTAAAACTGTAACAACTTGATTTTAACAATTCAGCATTTCTATCTCATTGCAAATCACCTTGTCATCAGCAAAATGGTGCATATTCTATTCTAGCCCCTTTTTTTATAATTTAAAAGATAAAATAGGATTGGTTGCCCCGGAACTCACTTAGGCATCACCAACCCTTATTTTAAATTCACAAATAGTTTGTCTACAACCATCTAACTAATTCCACTTTACTATATTTGAGTGCAATCTAAATGTTTGAATATAAATGTTCACTTTATCTGTGAGGCAATAGGTATCTGAAGATATGTTTACATCTGTATCCCCCCTTTGAATACAGTTAATTAATGTCTTTCTTAGGTCTGTAAATGAAAATTGCATTTTTGCAAGCACTGATTTGCTCAGTATTTTACATTTTACTACCAATTTTCATGTAATTTAAAGGGATTCTTTCATGTTTTTATGGTAGTTTTTATGACTAAATTAAACAATGCACTCTGCAAGAAATTCATTCTACCATTAAAAATCTATTGTTGAACCAATACTATTAGTGCATTTTATTTTAATTTGTAATATAATGCGTAGAAGCCACCTCTGGACATTGTGCCTTTCAGAAAGAGGCAGCACTTAACTATTTCTACTCAATCTAAATGAAGGAGTTGTGTTCAGGCTTGGGTGTTTTACTATTGATTGCCATGCTCATATCTACCATTGGGTGGGGCATGGGAGCATGTTTAGCAGTGCAACTGTTATCTTGTTACTTTCTCATTGTTTGCCGATAGGTTGCTGGGGAAAAGGGAGGGGTGATATGCAGTGCAGCAGTAAAGAGTAACTGAAGTTTATCAGAGCACAGGTTACATGGCCAAGGGCACCTGGTAAACTAAGAATATGTCTAGCCCCACGTCAGATTATTCATAGATAATTTCAAAATATAAAAAAAACAGCTCTTTTGAAAAACAGATTTCAATGCAGGATTCTGCTGGAGGAGCACTATTAACTAATTAACTTACTTTATAATTCTATTCTGTGCTTTTAAACCAGCCCAAGTCAACTGCATCCTTTAGCAATCAAGATCTGTGCTCCAAAGATGCCCCAGTAGCTGCCCATCTTATCTTCTGCTGAAACAGCTCAGAAACCAGCACAACTGTAATAATCAATCAATCAATCCTTTAGCATCAGCTTATATGACAGACACCCCTCATTTTTCTGCTTGATGATTTGCAAGGACCCCTAAGCTTAGCTTCTCAATAGCTGCTCAAAGTATATTGAGCATGTGTGTGTCCCAAACACTAACATAAACCAAGGGAGAAAACTCCTGTGACAACTTTGGAGGTCTCTATCATTACTATTATAGAAATGCTGAATTTAATAAATTCATTATATAAAATATAATATTTCTAGTCATATTTTTTGTTATAGGATTTTGCTTTCATAACCAAACACAATCAACAATTATTATTCATTTAAATTGAATTTGTCTAACTCTAATCATTTTAATGTGCTGATTGTTAAAACTCTTGCATTTTCTCAGCTATTAGTTAATCTTGTAATATTTTAATCTTACTGGGTGTCTGACATAAAAAAAAATAGCTACTCCAGTGTTCTCTCTATATCAAAATTAGCCTCTGAAAACTATCTGCATTGCCTCACTGATCATTATGTGCATTATGTTCATTTTATTCACAATGCAAACTGTCACCAGATCAACACGTTTATGTCACTGAACAATAAAAGAGCTTTAAATTGTTCTCTAAATTGCTCAAAGTTTGTAAGTTTCCTAATACTGGTTAAATGATTAATGAAACTGTGAGTGGTGGGTATAAGGGCAATTTTCTTAAATGGGAACAAATTGGCAATGCAATCAAAATAGAGATGAAAATTTAATTTGATTAAACACAAACTTAAACCCAAGTAAAGCACCCAAATGTTGGTGCCAAAGCATCACAGTGACAACATGAGTTGACAAAACAAGCTTAATAACCCAACTGATATCTTTTGCTATGTCTGCTTACCAAACTCCTGCATTATTCACACATGTAATTGCCCCTGCATTGTTCACACCTGTTACATCTCTATCGTTGCTTTATAAAGGGGCATGGACCAGAAATGTTTCATTTTCACACTATTAATTAAAGCAAGGGTTTCCCTGCAAACTCAAGCCTTGTATGCCAGTATCTCTGTTCCATTGGATAACCAGGAGGTTGCTGTATCCTCCATTACTGAGCACCAGGCTGTAATCTGTTGGTGTTGTTGAGGGTGTGCGCCTGCTCTAACTTGTTCCAAGGACATCTCTATTGTTCATACCCTAAAGCCCTGTAATGTTCACACCTGAGACCCAGACTGAAACTGCCCACATAAATAACCTGTTCACACTTCACACAAAATGCTGATGGGGCACCAGCATTGTGTCACTGTATGTAGTACACTCTGTGTCACTGTATGTAGTACATCTTAGAGTGGTCCTGATAGGTTTCCCTGCCTCCTGCTCTGTTCTGCCTTCCCTATGCACCCTGTGTGCCATAATCTGCCTGCCCTTTGCTCCCTGTGTGTGCCATACTCTGCCTGCCCTATGCTTCCTGTGTGTGCCATACTCTGCCTGTTCTATGCTCCCTGTATGTACTATACTCTGCTTGCCCTATGCTCCTTGTGTGTGCCATACTCTGCCTGCCCTATGCTCCCTGTGTGTGCAGAACTCTGCCTGCTTTATGCTCCCTGGGCTTGCCATACTATGCCTGCCATATTCTCCTCATGTGTTCCATACTCTGCCTGCCTATGCTCATTGGGTGTGCCCTACTTTCCCTGTGTGTGCCATACTCTGTGATCCCCCTGCTCCCTGCATGTGTCATACTCTGCCTGTGGAACATAAGCCTGGTAGGGGTTTGTTCTGGGGGTTTGTTAGGGGCCCCTAGCATCATGTGCAGCACCTATCATGTGCTGGGGGGTGCTGTGTAATCAACAGTGTAGGATGAAGCATATGGATTTAAGCATAACTTTTTCACATATGCGTGATATGTGATATCCCTGCAGTGAGCACCAACTATTTGGTTTTTTGGTGTGCTACCACAATTAATGTGGACATGGTTTTGTGGTTTAAAGTTGGTGTGGTTTAAAAACAGGGAGTAGCTAACACTGGCTTCCATTATCAGCCCTCCACCATGTAGGTCAGAAAAATTCCGGCCCTCAGTACCACAGAAGTTGAACAGCATTGGCACAGCGTATTAAAGAAAATACTGCTATCGAAAGGGGACAATGGTCCCAACTCCTTTATCAAGCGCTCAGAATATATATACACTCATGCACAGCCTTACAAATTTTTGAGCACATTTCTTTTTATTGGCCACAGAATATTTATACAATTAGAAGGGGTTGTAAAAATATCTTAAATTAGAGCATTGTGTTACAAATACCAGGGGCTTTGGCAATGCTACTTTTCATCTTCCATGGAATATACAGTACCTGTCAAATATATCACATAACCTAAATAATAATGTAAGTTTTGAATTAAAATGTCAGATTGCAGAGTAGCATCAGAAAATGTATATATACTGCCTTTCTGTGAGCCTGTCCAGCTTAGATGTCTAATTAGGCTGCAAGCTCTTGAAAGCTGTCACACTTTGTCAGGAATGCTATCAGTATTCATTAAAATTGTATGTTGTTGTCATGCAAAACCTTATTGTGTTTTATTCCTAAAAATAACAAACAATTCCAATAAAGTGAACTAATAATGCATAAATAAGTGTCTGAATCAGAAAATGTAGTCATTTTTCAAAGCTACAGTACATATGCAGCAATGCAAGTATTCAAGGATTCATGTCATCCATAATTATATATAACCACCTTCTTTTTATTAGTACAGATAATTATTTCAGTCCTCAACTGGATAAAAAGTGTGTCATACAGTACATCTGAACCAGTTGGAAAGGAGGTAGTCATTATGTACAATCCCCTGTGTTTAATCAAAGAAGCATGAACTTTGCTATGTTCTTACATTTTTTTAGAGTACAGAAAGTCAGGTTAACTGAGGCATTTGTAATTTTGTTTAAATGTAACATTTATGATAGTTTTTTCATTTTAAGGTACCCTACTATAATGAACATTCTTTATTTTTACAAGAAATATGTATGTTCTTTTTTTTTTAAATGTTTTACTCTCATAACAGTGCACTGTTATTTTAATTTAAGACTTTGTGAGGACAATTTTTCATGGACTTTTAATTATTTCTGCTAAAAACAGAATGACCATAAGCATGGTTTTTGAGATGTTAGAGAACAAGCTCCAATGCATGAGGGCTATGGCGTTCTACATTGTTTTTGCTTTTTCCCTAAAATGTAGTACTTCTCTCTGACTACAAGCTATAAGCCAATACAAGAAATACATATGCAGCTAGGTTCCAAAATGTTAATATGAATGAATTTAGTTAAAACAGAGCTACCTGTTGGTCAGTTTCCTACAGTGATCCATTCTACATTGTTTTTGCTTTTTCCCTAAAATGTGGTACTTCAATCTGACTACAAGCTATAAGCCATCACAAGAAATACATATGCAGCTAGGTTCCAAAATGTTAATATGAATGAATTTAGTTAAAACAGAGCTACCTGTTGGTCAGTTTCCTACAGTGATCCAGTGGAGGAAACTGTTAGAAGAAAGGGGGCTGGTCTGATGTCCCTCTGGTGTGGCAAAACATTAGAAACCTCAGATAACTATTCTCACATTGACAAGTTCCTCAACTGGATCACTGTAGGAAACTGACCCACAGGTAGCTCTGTTTTAACTAAATTCATTCATATAAAATAGGTGTTTCACCTGTATGTTTTTAAAGGAGAAGGAAAGGTTAAAACTAAGTAAGCCTTATCAGAAAGGTCCACCTACATATACCAGTAAACCCTCAAAGTAGTGCTGCTCTGAGTCCTCTGTCAAAAGAAACACTGCATTTCTTTCCTTCTATTGTGTACACATGGGCTTCTGTAACTGCCTTCAGCTTAAACCTCCTTGCCCCAGGCATGAGCATGCTCAGTTTGCTCCTCTTCCCCCCCTTCTCTGCTGTAATCTGAGCACTGATTATGGGCCTACCTACACATACTATGGACTTTGGGTACACTGGACTGAGAAACTTCTAATATGGTAGGACTCTTGGATGAATTTTTGATTTGCATTTTAAATATGTACCTATGAATCTGATGTTATACTTTACCAGTGGGTAGATCCAAATAGGATAATACCTTGTAGAGTTTATACATACACCTGGCCACTAGTAGTAGCTGGTGTAGCGGGTCACATGATGTAGTGTGGGGGTTGTAATGTTGATTTAAGGAGAATCACAAAATATATTCTGTTAATTGCACCAGAGGAAGCACCCATGTGGTTTAAAACATGTTGTGCGCATCACCAATAAACTAAAAAACAAATTGCACTACTTAGCTCTCCAGTGAATCTTTCATTATACTCATATTCCAGTCTCTTTTTTAAACTAATGCATGGTTGCTAGGGTAATGCTGCTTAATTAAAAACACAAATAATAAAAACTATTGTAAAGCATCTCAGAATATCACTCTCTACATCCTCCTAAAAGTTAATTTAAAGGTGGATAACCCCTTTAACAGAATACATTTCCCTTAACATCTTTTAATCCTAAAGAAAGAAGGTATATTGCAAAAATGCTTAGAATAGCACTCAACAATTTTTCATTTACTTATTTTCAAAATTCTATTTGAAAAATACTTGTACCCTTATATGTACCTATGCAACTTGTGGTGAGTACCAATGTACCCCTTCAGCCTGCTCTGATGAATTATGCACAAGTGCGTACACTAAACTTAATAAATAATTTTACTTATATCTACTGCCTGGAAGATTGCCTTTATTTGAGTGCCTGCTCTACAAAATTGTGGTTCTAGCGCATATGCTGACACAAGAGAAACCTGAAATTACCATCAGTCTCTATGTTGTGGTTATTCCAGTGTTCCTTAGCTGCTGACTTGCTCTAGAAAAAAACTGATCTGATGCAACCACAGGGTCTGCTGTATGGTGCTATGTTTTGGGTAGACGAGGATGAGTAGAGTATAAAAGTGCTTTATTAGCAGAGTCAGACATTACACAACAGTAACTTTCACTTTAAGCTTCCAGGAAGTATGCACAGATAAGTCTGAGCACAGTGACATCTAGAGGCCATTTGTATAAACACCACATATTCCCCCTATAGTAGGAAAGCATTTGGACAACTATAATAAACAGCAAAAAATAAACAGTATGCATTTTAAAACAATATTATACATTCTTCACATCACAAAGTCCTTGGTCCATGCAGGTAGTTTTCTGATTCTCTCAGTATGCCTTACGCCTTATAGGTTCACTTTCTTCAGGCCTATTGCAGTTGACATCAGGAGTAGGAAAATGTCCTTCATCAAATGGAGCTTCTCCAAAGTCATATCTAACATGAGCAAGACGACTTGCATTCCATATGCGTCCATTAGACAGTTCATATATGTATGGTCCTCGCTGGTGTCTCACTTCAAGTGGTGTAGTAAATTTAGATTGTCCTTGTATCAGTATTCCTGGTTTCTTAATTCTGACTAAAGATCCAGGCTGAAAGTGTACTTCTATGGCACCATGTTTTCTGTCTGTATAAGTCTTGCATTTGGCTTTTTGACGTTTCACAATGTCAGCAGTAGATGATTTTGTAGGCACAGTATTTTGTGGAAGTTTGATGTCTGCAACATGTAACTTAGTGCGCATCTGTCTGCCATGGAAATAATTCAGCTGGAGATGATTGGGTTGTTGCATGGTGCATTGCTCTGTAGTTATGTATGAACTCTGTTGTAAATACTTTCCAAGATTTCCCAGTAAGATTTGCTGTCTGTAGTGCTTCTTTCAGACTTCTGTTGAATCGATTTCTCCATTTGCTTGTGGGTAATACACTGAAGATTTCCTATGCACAATATTCCTCTCTCTCAGAAAGGATTCAAACTCATATGAGACAAACTGTGGTCCGTTGTCTGATATTAACTCCTTTGGATTCCCTTCTCTGCTGAAGACTGTAGACAGAAATGTTATTACTGTAGCTGATGTTATATGAGAAACAAATGCAATTTCTGTCCATTTACTGTAATAGTTTATCAAGGTTATAGCAAATCTGCAGTCTATAAGAGCATCTGTAAAAGGACCGACAATATCAATAGTAAGTTTTTCCCATGCTGAATCAGGGAATGGTATTGGTTTTACAGCTGGTCTCCCCTTAACTTTGTGTACAAAGTTCTTTGCACATCCCAGTGAAGTGTTGCTTTGTGGTGAAATTGTAGACACTGGCTGTGTGGCAGGCACTGGTGCTGTAGTAATGAGAGCATCAACTAATTGTAAAAAAATTGTAAAAGTCAGATTTTGCAGTATTTGATTCAAATTGTACAGTCACTGGCAAGCAACCAAGCACAGGGATTGGATCCTTTAAGTAACTGACCAGTCTCAGGGCAGGTGCAACAAGCAGATCTTTTGCAAAGTGTTTTAAGAAAATATCCTTTGGTAGTATAGAAACAGCTGAATCTGTATCAAGCATCAGGTTAATGGAGTGTCCCTTGTCAGCAGAGGCAGTACTGACACTGACAGTGTCAGTCTCTTAGCATTTCATCTGTTAGATTCCCAAACTCACAGGTAACAACCAGCTCTCTCAAAGCTGCTACAAATTGTTCTGTGGATTAGCCAAAACGTTGTCCACGTTGGCGGAATTTATATATTTCAGCAACCACATTTACTCTTGAAAAAGAGCAGTTTCATAAGTATCATCAGATAATGGTAATGTATAGAATATATGCTGTCCCTCTGCTCCCAGGCAACGCAAAAGTAAAGCACTCTTTCTAGCAGCAGAAATCTCCCCTTGGTCAGCAGCAATAATGTAATTTCCAAACATACGAATCCAAGCAGTAAAACACAATAAATATCAATCTCCTATTTTTCCACTGGATTAACCATTTCATATCTTATACTGCTCTGTCGGCGTCTGTGCTGATGAGAGAGGGCAGAATTATGTAAAACCAGATTTGTATAAATTGTAGGGATTAGCCCAGCAACAGGATAATGGTGACTCCCTTGATGAGTAAACCGATTAAATCAGGCACAGTAGAACAAGGGGTTTGAGTGAAACACACATGTGGGTTTCTATTTAAACAGCCCTATTTACACCATTTAGAGCTGGACAAAATGAAAATTGTTAAAAATAAAACAAAACAGCAAAATAAATCCTTGCCAGCTTGGCAACTAATTATACATTCAGGCTTCCCTGACTATCAGACCAGAAACAACCTTGCGTTGCTCTGGTCTCTACATTAGCAACAGCAGTCTTTACCACACACAAAAGAAAGGTTTGTTTTTCACCCAAAAAACCCAAAAGTTTTCTTACCAAAACAAAATAAGTCTTTGACAGAACTCCCCAGCCTGATATCTCACATCAGAACTGGTTCCAGGGTGGAGCCAAACCCTAAGTAGGCTGGGAATTCTTATAGCAACCTGGATCAGCAGATTAGATTCTGCTGAGCTCATTAACTGGTCTGTGAGCTGACTGCATTACCAGAAACTGAGAGCAAACTGCTCAAACCTAGGACAGACATACACACCATCCTGCACAAATCCACAAACTTTACTGTCTTGTTGCTATGAGTAGTGATGAATTTGCGGTGAATTCCGGCGATTTGCCACCGGCGAATACATTTGCGAAACCACAGTGAAAATTCGCCAGCAAAAAAATTCACCAGTGTAAAAAAAAATGGAAGCCTGTTTTTTTTGGACGCCGGCACAATTTCGCCAAAACAAATTTTTCACCTAAGCGAAAAACATAGTGAACATAGACCCTTGACCCATTATGTGCCTCAAGACCCTCCTAACAGCAAAGACGCCCAAAACCATATATTTTTGGAAAGTACACATTCTGATGAACCCAACAAAGATAAAGATGTCTTTTTACAGCAAACTACCAATCTGCAAAGCTTTTCTAAACATAGAGGTTTTTACAACATTTCTGAAAATTGCCTAAAAATGTTGCAGCATTTATCTAACACAATGCTTGACGTACAAAGAAAAATCACCCTAAATATGGACGTCAGAGGTCTACTGAATAGTTTGATGCCCAATATGCATAGATTTATCAAAGTATGTGGTATGTACGGACCCCAAATGAAAAACGTGTGTATGAATTTTCGTGCTGGCCAACTCCAACTGCTGAAAAGAGAGCCCCAACTGTGCATTATGTGTCGTAAGACCCACAAACTGTAAAAAGACTCCCAGAATTCCATATATTTTCGGAAAGCACATATTCTGGCAGATAAAACTAAGTAAAATATATTTTTCTATACTAAAGCACCAAACAGCAAAACTATACTAAAGATATATAAGGAACAATAATGAAGGGATACAATTGCAATAAAACCACAAAAATTGTGTACATCAACAAAATAACAAAATATACACAAATTGGTAAAATGAAAAAGTAAACAAACTAAAATGTGTATATGTGTGTACACTTCCAAAAATTGTGTGACGGTGTGTAAGTGTGTATATAAGTGTATATAAGTGCATATAAGTAAATTTAAGTTTATATAAGTGTAAAATAAAAAAGGAAAACACATTTTTTTTACTAAAATATGTGTGTATAAGTGTATAAATGTAGGTAAGTTTATGTAAGTGTGTAAAATGAAGGTCACTTACTGTTCCTGGGTGATCTGATGGCTGGAGGGATCCTAGAGAAGCTGTCTGCAGAGTCACGGCCAGCAGGAAGTGCGTGGGTGTCGCTGCAGCACAAGGTAAGAGGAGGAAGCAGTACAGCAAGGCAGACGCGCAATCCAATGCATCTGCCTCTTTTAGGTCAGCCCTGCGACAATCCTGTCACAGGAACGACATGACAGCCCCCAGCCTTGTTGCCCAAGGGGCTGTCAATGCTGCTAAAGCTCTGCAGAGTACAGTGTGTATAATTGTAAGCATGTACCAGGTACGTGCTTGGCAGTTAAAGCCCTTGCCTGGCAGAATGTACGTGGTACGTGCTTGGCAGGCAAAGGGTTACTCAATACAATAGTTGTAAACAAACAATGTTTATAAAATCCATCATAGAAAAAAAAACTAGCACAACAATATATAGTACATTTGTAAATACATTGTGAATTCCCTTAAATCACATATGTGCACTTAAGCTTGCACTCTGGAAATGATCTAATGACTTTAGAAATGCACACAGAAAACACTGTATAGCTTACGACATAAGGATATTTATTGTGAATGTTATAGTATCGATAGTATGCAGTGTATGTAATAAAACTTCTTAATGAAAAAGTTATGCTTGCTCCAAAATGTTTATGCTATATGATTTTTATTAAATAAATTATTTTTTAATTCTTTATTTTAGTTTGTATGATACACGCAGAATATATTGACAGATCACAAATAGTTATAACATAGATCGAGTACATAGGTACAGTAGCTTATAGAATGAACAAACTAGCTATTTGAGCATATTATAACATATTAAGATAAACAGAGATGGGTGAACAGCAATGATTGCAATGTTAATCTACTGCGAGCTAAGAGATATTTATCAGCTTGTTATTTATAATTGGCCACCAGTCACGTCAATGGCCTTAGTGGAGGAATGAGGTGAGTCTGTTGTTCTCCGACTGGGCTATTTAACCAGAAAACAAATATTCTGAAATCAATGCAATTTTATGCAATGCTACAATAAAAGTTTGGTATATTTTTGGTAGTAATGTTACATACAGGGATTAATTTATCAACGTTCAACTTTTATGTTTTACTGCTATATTTTGAGCTAAAAATCATGATTTTTAAATTGTGTATTCAAAACTCTATTTTTTGTTATTCTTTAAGTGCAAAAAACACAAATAACTCAAAAGTTGTTATTTGTTATGTAAAAGCCAATGTGAGCTGTCTAAGACAAATTTTAAATGTTTTTTTTAGATTCAAGTTTTTTAATTGATTTTTTAAATTAACTGATTTTTTTCTAGTTGACTTTTCAAGTTTATAAGCTCATTAAAATGGTGAGTAGAATACAAATTTGAGGCTTTCACTTTTTTTTCGTTATTTTATTCAATCAAGTTTTTATTTGGATCTTGTAAATCAAGCAAACATTAATTTTTATTTCATTCATTTATTCCAGGTACAATAGAAAAAACAAATATTTTGATAACTAGACCTCTGTGTTTTTGTTTTATGCTTTAATATATGCCTTTTACTAAGTGACATCAAGTCACCTTGTCTGTACTTCAAATTCTTTACTACCTTGTGGGCACCACAAGATTTGAGAACCAAAAACCTAAAGTCAATAATAGACTAGATTTATTAATTTAAGAAAAATTAAGAAAAAGGTGGAGAGGAATCTGGGACTATTTTATCTTTATTTTTTATTTACTCTAAAAGAACTAGTATTGCAGTTAATATTCTTAGAAGTGAAATTTAGTGACTTTGATATATAATTTTGTTATAGGAATTTTTGAAGAAAGGTCACTGGTATGACAACTTTTATATTTATATTGGTTTCTTTCAGTATAAAATAAATGATCTATTAACCTTAAAATTTTGAGCCAAAATGTAATTTAAAATATGACAAATGCAATTGTTTTATTATTTTCTTTATCACATTATCTGAAAGGTAGGTTAGATTTTTCATCATGTTTGCTCTGAAACATATTCAATGATAAACTGCAGCCCTAATAAAATATTTTTTATTTGTTCTGAAACAACTGAAACTTTGCTAAAAGTGTGCAGATGATTTTAATAAATGTCAGTGAAATCTTTCAGTTCTTTAAAAACACATTTTGAAGTTTTTTGCATAGAACATTTTTCCAAACAGAAAATTCCCCTGATGAAAATTCGCTGGTGTCAAAAACTAGCATCAACACTATTCGGATGCCCATTGACTTTAACTCCAGCGTGAAAATTTACGAGATCGAATTTTCGGACGCGCCTCCAAAATTGGAGGCAGGCGTCAATTTTCAAGTTTCACAATTTTTTTGAGAATTTTTCGCTATTTTGCGCAAAATTTGTGAATTTTTCAGCGACACACAAAGGAAGAGATTCATCCATCTCTAAATTGAATTAATGAATAGGGATGTAGCGAACTGTTCGCCGGCGAACTAGTTCGCGCGAACTTCGACTGTTCGCGTCCGCCGCAAGTTCGCGAACGTCGCGCGACGTTCGCCAATAGGCGTTCGCGTCAAAATCGGTCGCCCATTCGACCATTCGATCGCTAAAATCGAACGATTTTCGTTCGATTCGAACGAAAATCGTTCGATCGAACGATTAAAATCCTTCGATCGTTCGAATCGAACGATTTTCGGATGATCGAAGTTCGCGAACAGTTCGCGAACAGTTCGCAAATTTTGCCGGTGTTCGCGAACGGCGTTCGCGAACACATCGGCGGCGGTTCGCTACATCCCTATTAATGAACGAAAAAATTGCATAAAAAAACATGCATGCATAACTAGAATTAAATACACAAAATAGTATCACAATCTGTTTGAAAAGGTTTTTGAAATCATATTTAAAAAAAGGGCATTAGTAGCTGCCGAGGTTTGTGCACTGGTATTAAATTACAGGCTCTGATGCTTTATGAGATGCATATTGTTATGTGCTGTAGGTGCTGAAGAAGCAGAAATGTTCAGAACACAAACAGCTAAAGTTTGCAGCCCATTCCCTTCACTTTAAAGATATGTAAGGACTAAAGTTACAAGATTATTGCAAAAAAATACATGTAACTAGTTGGGCATCTAATTAAACTTTCTTCCGTGGAAAGCTAAAACACAAAATCTCTGCTTAGCTTGTACATTTTTCTGACATACAGCAGATAACTTGAAAAAGAAAACTAACCAGTCAAAATAATTTATACATATTAAATGTCAGACCAGTTCAAGAGGAAAACAAAAATGTGTTTTAGCAATGACATTTATAAGCAAGTTTTTGATTTAGAAATTTCTGAGCTGCAAAACATGGCTGTTAAAAGAAGCTATATAACAACATGTCCCATTTACCTAAAGTGTTAGAGAAGAAGTCAATTAGGAGAACTAAAGAAAGATACTGAGACACATTATGGGGCCGATTCACTAAGGGTCGAAAATAGAGGGTTAATTAACCCTCGATATTCGACTGGGAATTAAAATCCTTCGACTTCGAATATCGAAGTCGAAGGATTTAGCGCAGATAGTACGATCGAATGATCGAAGGATTATTCCTTCGATCGAACGATTAAAATCCTTCGAATCGTTCAATTCGAAGGATTTTAATCCAATGATCGAAGGAATATCCTTCGATCAAAAAAACTTAGGAAAGCCTATGGGGACCTTCCCCATAGGCTAACATTGAGTTCGGTAGGTTTTAGATGGCGAACTAGGGGGTCGAAGTTTTTTTTAAAGAGACAGTACTTCAATTATCGAATGGTCGAATGGTCGATAAGTCAAACGATTTTTAGTTCGAATCCTTCGATTCGAAGTCGTAGTCGAAGGTCGAAGTAGCCCATTCGATGGTCGAAGTAGCCAAAAAACACTTCGAAATTCGAAGTTTTTTTACTTCGAATCCTTCACTCGAAGTTAGTGAATCGGCCCCTTAAAGTTTATGAACAATCAACCTGGAAAATATTTTTATTATATGTCCATTAAAATGGAGCCATCTGTTTTCTGGTTGTATGCCTTAATTATAAAATGTATATAATGTAAATATAGACAGAAGTAACTTTCACCTACATTATCCACAGTATGAGTAATATTTGTGAGAACCACATTTTTTACACTTTTTTATTATGAACTGTTTTCCTATGCATATTGTTTGTATCTGCAAAGTGGTTCCCATGTGCAAAATTACAGTTTTTTTGTGGATAAATTGTAAAGCATACAAATGAACAAGATTTGTATCCAAATATGGTCTCAATTTGAACACACACATCTTTCCCATTTCCAGTTACAGGTATAGGATCTCTTATCCAGAAAGCCATTATCCAGAAAGCTCCAAGTTATAGTAAGGCCATCTCTGATAGAGTCCATTTTAAGCAAATAAATCTACATTTTAAAAATTATATCCTTTTTCTCTGTGGCTCTGTGGCTTGAACGTGATCACAACTAGCATTTAATTAATCCTTACTGGAGGGAAAAGAATCCTATTGAGTTTATTATGGGGTTATTTATTAAAAGTCAAATTGTATGTTTTCACTAAAATCCTGAAATTTTTCTAGAAAAAAAAAATTCGAGCTATATTATGGCCAGAAGCTACAAAAAGTCAGAATCCAAAAATACTCCAGCTAAAACCTGTTGAATTAATTTAAAAGTCAATGGCAGAGGTCCCTTTAAGCATTTGAAGATGTTTATGGCCTTCAAAATTTTGGGGTGTTTTATGCTAGATTGCACTCAAAAACTTAATCATTTAGAGGTTTTTTGGCCTATAAAATCAATCAATTCGAGGTATTTTAGTTTTTTTCCCAATTGCATTCAGTTGAGTTTTTTAAATTCTGATTTTTTCATAAATAAGCATTCGAGTTTGTTTAAATTGTGAGTTTCTTTGAGATAGAAAAAAACAAACCCCACAAATTCGATCTTTAATAAATAACCCCCTCAAGGTTTAAATTATTTTTAGTAGACAAGGTATGGAGATCAAAATTGTAGAAAGGCCCCTTATCCATAAAACCCCAGCTCCCAAACATTCTGAATAACCTATTCCATACCTGTATATGGTAGTAGGCGACAGGTTTAAGGTTAAACACAGGGAAAAAGGAAAGGTAGTATCAAGGGACAAAGCTATAAGAGGCTGAATTATTTAAAAAAACAATATTTTTTCACAATTCAACCTTTTTAGGGATAAAAAGCTTGCATGTGAATAATGGTTTTAAAACACTACATTTTCAATACACCATACACCATATAAAAGCTGCCGAGGTCATGTAGAAATCAATAAGTGCTGTCCTTGACAAATTTTTTTAAGTAAACAAGGATTTCGAGGTTTTTGTATTCTTATTCAGATTCTCTCTGTGTTTTTATCTGTTTGTGCTTTTTATTTTTTGATCTTCTAATAAGAAGACATACATGCTTTTTGAAAAATCGAAAAAAAACCCTCTAAATTACACAAATTATAAGTTTAATAAATAGGACTCATGTGTCTAATATAGAAAATTTAAATAATTTCTAGCATTTAAACCTAATTTTAGGATTCCACTAATTTTATATTTTCATGGCAGCAATTGAATATACAAAGGACAAACATTCTCATTTTCAGTTTGTCTTTTTTTTTCTGAACATTATCATTTTTAGCAGAGTGGATATTGAACCCTTCAGTCATAATGAAGCTTTCCTCTTAAGTTTCTATTGATTTGACTTTTACCACACTGTTGCTATTTTTCTTAATCAACATCTTCATTAATAAGCAGCCATTCATCCAGCTGCTTATAAAATGACAAACATAATGTTTTAATTAGACGACAATATTGATGGAAGCAGGAAATAAAGCTCAGTTTGGCAAACTCATCTGTACATTAAGAAGAGCTTAAAGGGATACTGTCATTTTTTTCAAAATTAATCAGTTAATAGTGCTGCTCCAGCAGAATTCTGTACTGAAATCCATTTCTCAAAAAAGCAAACAGATGTTTTTTGCATTCAATATTGAAATCTGACATGGGGCTAGACATATTGTCGATTTACCAGCTGCCCCAAGTCATGTGACTTGTGCTCTGATTAACTTCAATCACTCTTTACTGCTGTACTGCAAGTTAGAGTGATATCACCCCCTCCCTTTTTCCCCCCAGCAGCCAAACAAAAGAACAATGGGAAGGTTACCAGATAGCAGCTCCCTAACACAAGACAGCAGCTGCCTGGTAGATCTAAGAACAGCACTCAATAGTAAAAAGCCATGTCTCACTGAGACACATTCAGTTACATTGAGAAGGAAAAACAGCAGCCTGCCAGAAAACATTTCTCTCCTAAAGTGCAGGCACAAGTCACTTGACCGGGGGCAGCTGGGAAATTGACAAAATGTCTAGCCCCATGTCAGATTTTAAAATTGAATATAAAAAATCTGTTTGCTCTTTTGAGAAATGGATTTGACTGTAGAATTCTGCTGGACAGCACTATTAACTGATTCATTTTGAAAAAAAAAAATCTTTCCCATGACAATATCCTTTTAATAATATTGGTGGGTCTAGATAAAAATGCATCCAAACTATTTCAATCTAAAGTCTCTATATTGTGTTGAACATATTTATATTTTTCCTGAAAATACCCTGTGATGCTTCTTAATGTTTGCAACTAGAGATGCTGTTGGCATTTTCCAAGCAAGCATTTTGCCAGCATTAGGTATAACAATTACAGTTAGGAGAGAAGTAGGATACTTAGGGGCATATTTATCAAAGGTCAAGTTGTGTTTATCAAAGGTAGTTTTCAGTCAAAAACTTAAATTTTTGGGTTAAAAAAAACAGACTTTTTTGTGTTTTTTATAATAAAAAAACTCAAGTTTTTTTTTAGATTTATCATACACTGAAGCTGGAAATAGCTCAAATCCAAAAAAAACACCAGCTAAAACATGTCGAGGTCATGCATAAGTCAATGGCAGAGATCCCTTGAACCATTTGAAGATTTTAATAGCCTTCATGGTTTCTTTTGGTGGGTTTTGCCTGAAAAATTAAATTCAAGCATTTTGAGTTTTTTTCCCACGGAAAACTCGATTAATTTGAGTTTTCGGGTTTTTAACCCCGAATTCACTGATTCGAGTTGTTTCCAATTGAGTTTTCTCTTAAATTACAAAACATTCATGTTGTGATTTCATTCGAGGTAAAAAAAGACCTCACAAACCTCTAAAACTTGACCTTGATAAATCTGCCCCTTAATGATGCAGCCAATAACTATGAGTCAGTCATCAGAAATAATGCCATACTGACTTGTTTACTCTTAGGAGCTACATGCTGTTCTAAATCTGAATTATGTAGCTACAGATGGCGCAAGATTTGATGTTACATGATATACCCTTGGGTATACTGCCTCTTAAAACCAAGCAGCAGAAAGAGGAGGTAAAATCAGTAGTCAGAGAAACTGCAAATCATGGTGTGAATCAATAAAATACAGTAAAAGTCATTACGTAAATAAAAAAGTAATAAAAATCATAGGCCTAATCATTACAAACTCATGCTCAGCTGATCTGTGTTTGACACCTTCATTCGTTTTTACATTTTCTTAAGGCAAACTTTTTTTCATCACATTTGGCACAAAAAGTTATTTACTTAAAATCAAGCAGCTTGAAAAGTCACAAATTAAATATTTTCATATTATATAATTTTAATTAAAATCCAGCATTTGGGTAGAGTAAAATTAAACACACTTTGATAAATGTGCCATTTATTTTACGCAGCTTTTTACACAGTTTATCTGGAGTTAATTGCTTTACGCAGTATGATAAATAAGCTCCTTAGAGTTGCTGACCCTCTGGGCCTTCAAAAAGCTGTTGAGCTGATGCCTGTCTAGCAGTATAAAGATGTATAAAACTGTTAATATTTTAGAAACTACTTAAAATAGAAAATAATTGTAAATTGTAAAAGTGCTTAGAGGACCATTTTCTCAGCGCAGTCTGCATTATTTTACTATTTGTAATGGTTCTGGCAACATTTTGGGGGATTTACTAAAGTCCAAATTTATCTAGTACTTTATTTAAAAAAAAACACAACCAAACTCCCATGCCTGATTTTAGCTTATTTATTAATAAAAAAAACTTGAATTAATCAGATGAGGGAAAAACTCGATAAAATTGAGCAAAAACCTGAATTTGTCGAGTTTTTACCTGAAAAAAGTCAGATTTTCAGACTAAACCCAGCGCAGATCATGAAAAATTTCAAATTAATATAGGTACCTCTACCATTGACTTATACAGGACCTTGACAGGTCTGAGATAGTGGATTTTCATATTTGGGCTTTTTGCTGAATAAGGATTTAACAAATACACAAAGTTTTTGCCCAAAAAAGCTTGATCAGAAAAATTTGAGGTTTAGTAAATAACTCCCTTTGTATTCATAACTGCTGTTTCAAATGTTCATATTTAGCTCACCTTTCCTAGGTTCTGTGTAGTCCCTCCACCCACTTTCCCTCTTAAGCAAAGAAAAAGAAAATCTGTAACAATTACTTTACTCTTATTTGAATATATGTATGTATTTATGCCAGTATATATATATATATATATATATATATATATATATATATATATATATATATATATATATATATATATATATATATATATATATATATATATATATATATTTGGCTGGTGTTGAATAGATGTCTATCATAATAGCCAGAATGCTACTGCCGGCTTTGCAGCTCTCTTGGTTTCCAATGATTGGTTACCAGGCAGTAATTGATCAGTGACTTGATAGGGGCAATATGTGTCATAACTGTTTGCTTTTGACTCTGACCTGCATGCTAAGGATGAACTGCAAACTCACTGTGCAATTTTTTCCCATATGGCCCCCCCTTAAAGTCGCTGACTAACTCAGAGCTAGAGAGCTTGTTCTATTATTGTTAGACATCTGCTCACTCCATCCATTATAGAGTACATTTTTGGCTAACTAACTATATCAAAAACATTTACACAGTTTTTATCTTTACACTGAACTCTTCCTTTAATTATGTCTGGAATGTTATTTTATTGACAATTGTCTGTTTGGATTTAATAAAGCTGTTGTCAACTTTCACCCTCAATTGAATTTCATATTTACATGCGGGAAATGTGAAGCTTAAACTTCTGCCAAGCAAATATTAAATTATTTACCAGTGTTTTTTTCTCTACCAAGACAAAGCCACACAAACATCCAGATATACAAGTAGAACAAAACCTGGATAGAGTGTTGGCAAATGCCCTACTAAGTTTATTCAAAGCTGAATTTTTTGCACAAGTTTTTGTGTGAAGCTTCCTCCTTGGTATGCAGAATGGGCAATTGTGAAATAACAATAATAATATTAATAATAATAAGGCAGTTATAATTGCTATTTCCAAACTGTTTATAAAAATACACTTTATCATCAAATTACATTATAATATTTCCATTATATGGAATTACCAAAATACTGCCCCATAATTCTCCAAAATTTTAGCTTGGTGTTTTCCGATATATACTTTGTATTGTAGTAGTCTCTACTTTTGTATTTGCATATTTTATTAGCAGTCAGAAAACATTATGACTTTCATCCATCTAAGTAAAAGCCTAATGAATCTAATTATCACAAATGTAAAACACACACATTGCCGTGAATGTAAATGAACACAGTACTTGAAAAAAAGAGAAGACGTAATTGTTAAAAATTTTTTTTTTACAATTTTAATAAAAATAAAATACAATAAATAAAATAATAGTATATTTTACTATATGTTGTAGTGAATTGCAAATAATTTCAAATAACGCCACAATGTAGACTTTGGGGGTTATTTACTAAAACTCAAATTAATCTCAGTTTTTTATGAAAACAACTCCCTTCCACGAATTGAGCATCAAAATTGAACATCAATTCGTATCATATGATTGATGCTCTGAAAACTGAACTTTATCATATAGTTGCTGCGAAAAATCTACTTTTCTGGATTATCGGGCAAAAACTGTGACTTTTTTAAATTATCCAGCGCAGCTCGTAATGTTAAGAAACAACTTCAGGGACATCTGCCATTGACTTCTATATGACCTTGACAGGTTTGAGATGGAGTATAATAAATCTCTATATATTCAAGTTTTTTTTTTCCATGGAAAAATACAAGTTTTCCCTATAAAAGCCTTGACCAGATAAATTTGAGGTTTAATAGATTTGCCCATTTGTATACTATACATTCCACGCCATTTTTTTTCAAATATGCTTTTTATTTAAAATAATGAAGTGTTTTGTAAATGTTAAGTAAAGATTACATTCGTACAGTAGGTTATTCTGTGCAGGGAGGCTTAATTATACATGTTTGTTAATCTTTTGAATCTCATTAATTGACATTGTTGTATTTGGGAACTCCATGGAAAAACTTTCTTGAAAAATTATTAAATTCTTACTCACTGATAGCACTTTGTAAATGGTTGACATTCCCTTTAAGAAACAGTCTGTTTGTAATCTGGATTGCTGGAACAGGTCTCAAAGCTGAGGTTAGGATAGGATGGGTTGATTATGGAACTAGCTCACAAGGTAAGAAAAAGTAAGATTGGTTTACATACAGTATGCAAGACAGGAACAAGTTTCTGAACAAAGGCAAAATCCAAAATTATAAACCTTTCATGAAAATCAGACACATACTATGGTACATACAGTATGTATATTGTACAGAAAGCTGTTTAGCTCTTCAGATGATGATAAACTATATCTATGATGGCCCATGTCGATAACAACTGGAGTGCAATGTATAACAGCTTCAATATTTTAAATAAACTGTAAAACCATCTCAAATGAGACATGGTTCAGGAAGCACTGCTGTTAAGTATGCAAAATCTGAAGTATGTCCTGAAGGATTGTTGACTAATATAACAGTGAAAGTATTAATAGCACTCCACTTTATTTCCCCTAACTGTCAATGTTAAATAATGGACAAGAAGTCCAACAAGTTAAAGTGTCCTACATTTTAAAAAGACTAAACTTACCCTCACCTCACCCAGGAGGTCAAAGATTTTACAGAGAAAATATTATTTAACAACCCTATAGTTCCCTGATTTCAATTTTAAGGTTTTACAGTTTATATGTGTTTAGATTTATTTATGTTTAGATTTATTTATGTTGCTTTTTTCAGCTACATTAATGCAAGTGTTTTTTTATACTGTGTTGGTAATCAGAAGTATTTAAACAGGCATCATCTTCATATAAATGTGTTTCTTTAAATTAATGCAGCAATGAAGTACTTGAATATGGGAGTTTTCTGTTTATAGCTCTGTGATTTATATGGTTTATCGAAAAATATGTCAGTTGTAAACAGCTTGCTTAATATATCACATCAAGTGCATCTCTCATGATCAATTGACCATCTCTTGATTTGCAGCAATATTTTAAAAGTATAATATTTCCTTGTAGTCCTTGACCTGCTCTCCTGGCCCCTGAAGATGGATGGGGATTTTCAAAGTAATCAGAAATAATATATCACTAGCCTCTCAGTTTTTAAAGGGAATTACATTGTCTAGATTTCAACTTGATACAAAATGTCTTGTACAATATCTTTTCAAAGGCCAGGGATGAAAATATTCCTCGCAAATTATCAATTCTTCTGTGTAGAACTGGAAATCTAAAAAGTTAAAACTGGCAGAACTTTTGCAGCTCTATAATATGCCCATCAGAAAGATGTGCAAACCTATCCACTGACATGTATTTTTTAAAATTTCATCAACAGTCTATTCTATTAGAATTGTATAGCCTGTATGAGACTGATATAAACCATGTCAAAATATTCAGAATGAAAACAAAGATTTCATATATTACTGTGTCACAATTCATAACAGCAATGCTGGAAATAATGCTGGGGGCATTGTAAAGCACAATAAATGTAAATTTGTAGAGCAGTTCTTAATAGATAAGTGGAAATAGATTTCATACTACATAATACATCATTTCTGAAAAGTATGGAACATTAAAATTATTTTTTCAATTGTGTGTTGATCTCTTGTGGATAAAGTATAGCTTACAATTAAACCTAGTCAAAATAATAGTTGAAGAGAGGAAACCAACTGCCCTAATCAAAGCAATTCATTTCGTAATTATAGCTATAAAAATACCCACTGATTCAAGTGGGTCAAAGTTGATGGTAATGTGCATTTACTGCAAACATTATTTTGGAGAAATGCACTTCAGTGCGCACTTGATTATTTGAACTTAAGTAGAGTAAAAGAAATGCTTTAGTAAATAATGTTACTAAATGTTACTTCTGTTAAAGTCCTTCTGTGTTTATATACTTTTATTGATGAGCTAAAATATCAAGTGAGAAAAATGATAACTGCGGGACAGTCTATACATAACCTTGACTGACACAAAAGTTTGCCAGAGAAAACTAGGATGCAAGGTAGGCTGCATGCAACAGACTTTTCTATATAGGAAACCTACCAGTGCAGTCCATGTTACTAGCTCTGCTCTGCATCAATGTGCTTCCCAGCAGGTACAGCGCATTGATTGAGACCTCATTGTTCCTTGACTTTAAAAGCCTGCTCCCTGCTTTTGCCTGGGTGTAGGCCCCATTACCCTGTTCCTGAGATTGCTGTTAAACTTTCGCCTATTTTCCTGAACTCTTTTATTGATCTTGTACTTGATTTTTGCTTAATCCTTGAGTTACATTGCTTTGAATATTTAATTATTGGTTCCAGAACCAGCAGTCTTGCCTGCTCACATGCAAGGAAAAATCGGAGGACTTGAATCCATCAATCGAACGATTTTCCTTCGATCAGAAATTGCTAGGAAAGCTTATGGGGAAGGTCCCCATAGGCTAACATTGGTTCTCGGTAGGTTTTAGGTGGCGAAGTAGGTAGTCAAAGATTTTTTTAAAGAGACAGTACTTCGACTATCGAATGGTCGAATAGTCAAACAATTTTTAGTTTGAATCATTTGATTCAAAGTTGTAGTCGAAGGTCGAAGTAGCCATTTCGATGGTCGAAGTAGCCAAAAAAAAAAAAACTTTGAAATTCAAAGTTTTTTTCATTCTAATCCTTCACTCGAGCTAAGTAAATGTGCCCCTAAGTATCATAAAAAATTACTACTGATTTATGGACAAAGCTTGAAAAGGCAAACTGGTGACTACTTGACTTCCGGTTTAATCTGGAAATAAATTTGCTGCATCCTTTAGGGTCTTCAGAGTCCTTCTTCTGAGTGAGTTATTGTTTTCTATGAGATGGCGCAGGTAGGGGGGTTGAAAAAAGGAGCATTTCTTCTTTCTACCTAAGTCTGAATGCCTGTCGGAATGCATCCCTGGCCGAGCTTGCACAGGGAAAGGGAGGAGGGGAAGCGGGCCAGAAGTATGCTGTGAGATTTGCAGCCTGGGCTCAATAAACCAATGGTTACTTTGATTTGTATTTTGAATGTAAACATTTTTTACAGTTCCTTTAAGATGGGATTGATGGGGACAAAGTCAAGTAAAGTCACATAAAGGAATGGGGAGAGTATAGGGACCAAAATGGCATATTATGCACAGGGGAGGGTATGATATGGATAATGATAAGGTTCTATTACTTGCGGCTGGGTATGGAGACAGATCATGAGCAGTATTACAAATACATTTCTAATACTGTTGTGATGTTCCAGTATCACAAAAGATGACACTCATGAAGTTGACTTGTTGATTTGCTTTACAATTGTTAATCTTTTACATATTTATTTGGGAACCACCCTATAGTAGAAAACAATTCACACTGAATCATCTTAATCGAAGGAGTTATTTTATAAAATCCGAATGTTAAAATCTGGAAAAATTTAATTGTTTTTCACTAGAAAACTTGAATTTTTAGAGATTTATTATAAATAAATTCTACAAAAAGCCAGAAATCTAAAATCCGCCATCTCAGACCTGTAGAGGTCAATGTCAATGTGAGAGGTACAGTACCTATCTCAATTTGAAGTTTCCATGGTCTGTGCTGGGTTTAGCCCAAAAATCGTACTTTTTCTGTGGTTTTGAGCAAAAACTTGAAAAATTCACGCAATTTGGAAAAAAAAGCCCAAAAGACTTGAGCAATTCAGGAAATAGCTTGATGGACTAATTTGGGTTTTCTCTTGATTTTATTGAGTTTTTCTGTGATCCGATTGAATCGAGTTTTTTTATTAATGAGTAAGCTAAAGTCGGGCATGGTCATAGTTTTTTAAAATAAAATATGAGATAAATTAGGATTTTAGTAAATAACCCCTTAAAGTTGCCATTCCTAAACGGTTAAACATTATGTTTTTCTCAATTCCAATATCATTCTGGTTCTATCTTTTCAGATATTGTCACATTTTATGATCAGTTCTACTTTACTTTTTATTCTTACTAGTAATTCTGTGGGTATTTCTGCCCAGATGAATCAGTGACCTCCACTGCAACTTCCACTGTGCAGAGGTCAAGATCATCTGTTTCAGGATCATACCATCGAAGCTAACAAAGCCTATTTTCCTATTACCACTGCTTTATCTGTATTATATCTTGTCTAGTTCTATCCATATTTACATGTTTCTGCATGGCAATGGATGGGAATATGTGTATTAATGTGCACTGAACTAAACCTACCATATACATTACAAATGTAATCAAATCTCTGATAGTATTGTAAGAAAGGAATATTAAGTATAACTTAGAAAATATCATAAAGAATTGACAATATCATAAAGAATTGACAATAGAAGAAAAAAATGCTCATAGCATTGGCTGCATTAACTTGTCTTGGAAATGGAGGGAGACTATTAACCCATAACCTTACAGGTAGGTTCTTAGGGTTTAGGTTTTGTATTGTTTATTCTAGATTATGTTAAAAGATTTAACTTGGCTGTACTAAATCTGTCTAAATGACCAACTTCTACAACTGAGAGCTATTTATAGTCTTCCTTATCATAATGCACATCCCATGTTAATGCAAATAGGATGCATAAAAGTATTTGTATTTTTAAAACATCATGTCATGGTCCAAAATAAATAAATTACTATAAAATCTGGCCTATCTTTATAGCAGTGTCAGGTCTCTGTTGTCTCATTAACCTCTCCATGCCATATAAGTTTTAAATGCCAATTAGTTCTATTCCAGGTATTGCTACACGTGGATATACTAGGCATGAATAAACCCTCTTCTTCAAAGATATTGCAGAGGTGAAAAACATAATCCCATTGTGTCACAGAGGCTGATATGCTTCACTGAATCACTAATCATGCAACTATAGCATATTTCAGTTGTTGTATATAATCTAATATTTGCATAAAAATAAATAACAGCGATATAATCAAATGTCTTTGTTCCATGTCCTCATTTGCTATTCTCTATTACTTAATGTTTTGCTTGTCTTGCTTTTGAGAACTCAAAATCTATGCATATTGCAACTTATCACCAGAACTGCGAAAGGTCCATTTTTTATGCCTAGGTCTTATAATGTATTTATGCAGCATATTAATTATTAACTAAAGCCAGTTACTGTCTTCTGCATAACCTTGTTTAATTATCCCAGTTCTTATTACCTTAGCTAGCTTTGCTTCATCAAGATCAGCAACCTTGATACAAAGAATGGTCATTAAGATAATGTACATGCAATATTTTTTATTATATAGTCATTATTTTTTTGTTTTTCTAGGAAGTTTTGAAAGCAAGTTTGTAGGGTTTTTTGGTGGAGAAAGGCTTTTCAGAAATGGAATTGTACTGCACATAACTGTGTTACTGGTAATTTGTTTAAAACTGAATGTTCTTTAGCATTATTCCTATTTAAACTTATATATACAAAGATAAGAACAAAATCTGCTTAAATAAGCTAAAATATGTATTTCTTGTTTCTGCAAAGATAAAACATTGCCAAAATGGATAGAGAAAAATATGCATAAACCTGCATAAAAAGTAAGGAAAAGAGTTTCAAAGAACATAAGAGTTTGGAGCCTTCCATGTGTCTATTAAAACCATAGAAAGTTATCACTCGGCCTAAAATCTTTTGCTCACAGTCAATAACAATATACAATATTCTATAAAACATTAATACATAATGCTATAAAGAAACTTCCCTCCATACTTTTATAGATTTGATATATAATCAATATTGCATATTGCAGAACATTACAGGCTCAGAAAAAAAGCTAAAAAAGACAGTATGTATTGTCGTCACAGTATTTATGTGATGTATACATATAAATGCACATGGAGGACAGACAACAAATCTGAGCAATTACAGGCAATGTTTTCTGGTTTAGCCTTTTGCAAACAGAACATTTTGAATTGGTGAAAAATGCTCTACAAGCCTACAGAATAGCAACCCTTTGTGACCTGCTGCCTGGGCCACCACCATTATGTCAATGCCATGAGAAATCATATTTGAGAGGGGCTAGGTGTGAGCATGTCAAGTTATTACAAGGATGTTGTCATGTTAACCAAGGGAAGAGTATAAAGAGCAGACTAGATTATGTTAACTGCTATTTCTAGTTCAGTCACCAGATTGGGTAGAAAAATTCCCAGGATAAATCATATAAGGGATATAGAGGGGCACTCAGTGTCTGACACCAGTGAGTGTGAGGCAGGCCACCATACAGAGGTACCAAGAAGAGTGGATATGTCAGATTTGTGGAGCTCACTGTAGGTGGAACGAATTAGTAAGTAAGTAAGTAAGGGACTGGTAATACCTCGCCCACATAGGGCCCAGTGGAAGATGGGCTAGGTCAAATAGGGCCGAGTTTTTCAAATACATCTGGCCCCTGTGCTGAAAATCTGTGAAGGTATGATACCCCTGAGGCCAGAAGAGGCAGGGAAGGTGGATAGTAGGCTGAGCCCAGTGGCCTGGAAAAACATATTCAATATCACAGTTATTCTGTACAATGCACCTGCAGTCTATCAAGATTAATCAAGGTACTGCTAATGCTGGAATTCGGACATTGATACATCTACAATCATATTTATTATTTTTAAATTACAGGTATGGGACCTGTTATCCAGAATGTTTGGGACCTGGGGATTTCCGGATAATGGATCTTTCAGTAATTTGGATCTCCATACCAAAAGTCTACTAGAAAATTATTAAATAAACTCAAAATGTATTAATAACATCTTAGTTTGGGTCAACTAAAAGGGACTGTTTTATTATTACAGAGAAAAAGGAAATAATTTTTTAAAAATATTGGATTATTTGTATAAAATCGAGTCTATGGCAAACAGTCTTTCTGTAATTCGGAGCTTTTCAGATGAATTTCCGGATAATAGATCCTATACCTGTATAACTTTATATTAAAGCAATCAGCAGGTAGAGTTTCTGACATAAGTGCTCTTAATCATAAGCTGATGAGTAGTGATGGGCGAATTTATTCGCAAGGCGCGAATTTGCGCGATTCGCCGCCAGCGAATAAATTCGCAAAATGCCCGCGAAAAATTCGCGGAAAAATTCGCCGGCGTCAAAAAAATTTTTCCCGAAAAAACGGACGCCGGCGTCAAAAACGAGACGCCGGCGCCGTTTCCCGAATTTTTCGGCGAAGCGAAACTACGCAAATTCACCCATCACTACTGATGAGCAAGAGTGCATAAGCCTAAACACATTAGACCTTTGAGTATGTGCTATACACCCATGGTTTTATTTCAATAATCTATTAAAGAAATGTTTTTATGGGAGACCTGATGTTGTTCATTTTTTTTCTTCCAAAAATACAATGGTGGACTGCACTGCATGCAAATCCTAAATAATTCCCTTTAAATAATACCCCAATTAAGAGGCAACAATTAATTCTAAAAACACATGAATGAAGATGTTGCCAATATACAATGATTCTAAGTGCAAATAGAATAACATCTAAATAAATAATACATTTCATAAACATAATCCCTGAGATGAAGCATTTAAATTCTGGTCAAGCAAAAGTAGCTTCATGTTTTACTACAATGATCTCTTTTAAACTTAAGGACTAATAGTAACAAGATATAGCATATACCTATTATAGTTCCTGAGCATTTGCAGATGTGAACGTTTAATAATTTATCATTCAAAGAACATTCAAAGATTAACAAGCTAGAATTGCTGCAGGCTGTCTAGGTTCTTGAAAAGTCTTACCCTGATCATTTCTAGTAAGTTGTATCAGAATTATAAAATGTGTTTTATTTATTTATTTTGAATAAATAATGAAAAGAAAGCGAGGAACAGATGCACAATAAAGCCCTTTGTTCATCAGCTCTCCATAATAATATATATAAAATATTTTCTTCCAGCTTCTTTCATGGGAACTGAAATGCACTTGGCTAATGTCACACGGTGGTGGTGTGTATGGAGGGACAGGAAAGGCATATATATACCTGTCATAATATAATAGGGGAAGATGCCAGAAAACAAGTTCTTCAAGGAAGATGTAGTAGGAGTAGAAGTAAATTAATACAATTTCCACTCCACAGATTAGGCACCTGTATAATGAACTCCCGTGACTAGGGGGCAGATTTACAAAAAAAAAATCAAAAATTCGAATATCAAAATTTATGCTGTACTGTCTCTTTAAAAATTCAACTTCGACTATTCGCCATCTAAAACCTGCAGAATTGCTCATTTTAGCCTATAGGGGGCCTCCTAGAACCAATTTGGATTAATTTGGTGGACTTTGAAAAATCGAAGTTTTTTTTGGGAAAAACTTCAAATCGAATTCAATCAAATGCGATCCGAATTCGATCAAATACGATCTGAATTTGATTCTATTCACTCGAAGTTTAAAAAAAAAATTGATGTTTTAATAAATTTCGGGTAGGTCTTTTTTTATTCAAATTTCGAGTTGATGGTAGTTTAAAATAACTCCCATCAACTTAAAATTCGACCCTTGATAAATCTGCCCTTTGTTGAAGCAAGGGGTTAGTTTATAGAGAGCTTTTCAGGGAAAAGGGAGAAAGGCTAAAAGCAAACCAAACATCGATTTATAACAAAAAAAAAGGATTTTTTCAACATTAAAAAAATAGACAGAATTGTTCTGTTTATTGGGCACATTTTAAACCAAAGTGTATAAAGGCCTCTTCAATGTAACCTTGGATGCCTACAATGATTGTGTGTAATTTTCCTAACCACATGGATTGTACTGACCTGCTAATTTAGCACATAAGTCATAAAAGAATGCCACAAAGGGGTTGTGCTTTATGCAATTTCTAGCTTTGCAGATGTACCTCACACAGAGCACTGGGTAATGATTTAAATAAAAAATAACCATATTGCATGCTGAATTGTTTAATTCATTGCCTAATTTATTGTCTGATTCAGCATACTGAAAATGTCTGAAACGTAAATACTGGCAAGTATTCAATTAGCCAATAGAGTTTATAGATCCGTTGGTGTATTTTGTACTTTCATAATTTTCTTATTCTTGTTTAATGCAGTAACACAAATAGTGATGAGTGAAAAATTAGCAAAATGCATTGAAGTCAATGGGAGTCTTAAAATAAGTTTGATGCGCATTCATTTTGATGCAAGCGTAAATTTTTTGTCCAAATGCAATTAAAGAAAATGGGCGTCTGAATAATTTTGAATCGCAATTATTTTTATGCACGCGACAATTTTTACACACGTGACTCTTTTGTCCAAATGAATTAAAGTCAATGGGTGTCAAAATAATTTTGACGTACGAGAGGTAAATAGTTCATGATTCAAACCATTTTCAAAGTCTTTAGCAAATACTGGAGTCTCAGACCATACTTTAAGGCCCACCAGCAAACTGGACACCCATAACAATTAGATGGAGACAGTACCAAATGTTATAGGGAATTTATAGTCCAATGTTGATAATAAGTAAGGGCTGATGGGAATCATGTCAAGCAAGGGGCCCACTAAAAGATCTTCTGCTACTCAGTCAGGCTAGTCTTACCTTGAAAAAAATCTATTAAAAAGCCTCAAATCATCCTGTGTCCCACTTTTTAATGTAAAATATAAAAAATAGTCTGTATCAGTTAAAAGATTGCATACAAAAAGTCTTTTTAAAGCATACTTTTTTTACTGTATGTAAGGTCTGATAAACTTTCTCATAACAAAGAAAAAAAATGTTCTAGTAGCATGATAAATTGAATGATGAAAACGGTTTCCATTTTTTTCCTATCTTTTCTTCATACCTTTATCATCAAGCATATACTTAGAACCTTTAACTACAGTGACTGGAATTGAAACTATTAACCTCCTCGTCCAGCTATAGAATCATCACTGCGGTAGATAAATTTGGGGCAGCAGTTCCGCCTTTAGAAAAAAAAGCAGCCTTAGGTCTTGTGAGCTGACAACTCAGCAGGTTTCTTTGCAGCAAGTCAATTAAGTAAAGCCGCACACTGACAAGATTCATTTAAAACAAACATTGATGAATTTGATTACATCTTGCTATTCGTTTAAAATAAAAATGGAATTTAAAAGACTGCATCTTGAAAGGAAGGCAGCATTGCTGTAGTTTGCACTGATTTCCATCTAAATTTAATTAGGCATTTACTATTAATTGTTGTAGGAATGTAATGCTGAGAGTCACTTTATAAGTTTATTGCCTTTATACAGCACAGTAATGGTTCATGTCCTTGTACCAAGTAACACGCAGATGAATTCAATTGCTGGGATGTTGAAGAGAATTCTATGTAACTGGTATAGATCATACTGGGTAAACCATCTGTAAAAGGAGGGGAATGAAAATTGGATACACATTCCATTTTAGTTTGCTGGCACTTGGGTAGTTAGCAACAGCAAAGTCAACAGTTCTTATACTATGACCTGAGGAAAGAGCAAGGGCTTAGTGCTATCAACTAACTTCTACATTTACCTAATATCTAATATACAGGATGGAGTATTTGCAATATTTATTTTATAGAAATAAAATAAAAAATGGTATATATATACAGGGTCCTATTTTCATGGTTTTAGTGTTTTTTTTTAAAAAAAAATTTACGACAAGTGATCGCTTCATGGCAAAAATTTGCTGAAATGCATTAAAGTCCATGGGCTTTTTTGACGCACAACATTTTTTTTCTCCCATTGGAGCCTATGGGCGTCATTTTTGTGGCAAAACTTGCCGAAACATTTTGCTCATCACGAACCATGACTCACAAACTCTAAAACTATGAATGTCATGACATTTATTGAAAAATCCAAATTAAAAAAGTGGGAATAGAAAATTACGCTGAACTCTGCTCTAAAGAATATGAAAAATTTGACTTGTTGGACAATGCCTAGTGGAAAAAAATCTGTAAGCCTCTAAAGGTTCAAATTGATTTAAAACGATTGAGTAGAATCAGCACAGTTCCCATTGACTTCTATAGGACCTTGACAACTTTTACCTGGCAGAGTTTTGTATTAGGAATTTTCATGACTTACACTTACTAAATCTCAAATTTGATAAATAACCCCCTAAATTAGTCCTGTTAAGTATTCATGTTGTTGTCCTCACTAGTGCCCAATAAACCACTAGCTGGATACTTGGCAGTTGTAGTAGTTATTTTGGGACAATTGGGGTGGCATTGATTTACAGCAGATTGTTGTAGGTTTTGGATATTTATTTATAAATAACTATGTACCATTAAATACAAAATTAGGCAAACACTGGATTAGTGCTGTTATACTGTTCAACACTAGTTTAAGATAGTCAGAGAAAATGCAATTCTAAAACGTTTCTTTTGGGGACCTTCAGAGCAAAGTGTCAATAAAAACTTCAGTCTTTTTTTCCACTTTATAACATTTGCAATGGCATAATTTACAGTCCCAGTAATAAAGCAGAATGGGATAACAAGACCTTGTTCACTGTATATGCAGCATTGGACAACAATCAATAACTTAGCAGATGATATAAACATGTGTTTTGTCCAGATTTTACAATAACAAACTGAAGAGCAATTCCACAGACTAATAAAAACATTATTGACTTTTTTTTAATGAAATGCCTGTTAGCAGCCCTGGCACAAATGATCAAGGTTTCTTTTCAACTTAATCTTGCTACAGAAGCTCTCTAATATTATTACCAATACAATTTATTTTTATTAGTCCTGATAATTGTCTTCTGAGATTGGCCTGCATGGTCTATGGTGTAAGACACCATTTGCCCCCCCGTATAAACAAACTTTTACCCTCACTCTTTATTGAAAATTCTACTACTACCAGTATTTGAATATTTATACACTAAGAGGGCTATTTACTAAAATCCAAATTTATCTCATATTTTATTTTAAAAAAAACGCGTCCAAACTTCCATGCCCGATTTTCGCTTTTTTTATTAATAAAAAAACGTAATAAAATCAGATCTTGGACAAAATCAATAAAATTGAGCTAAAAACCTAATAGTTCAAAATTTTCGGGCTTTTCTCCTGAACTGCTTGAATTTTTTGTGTTTTTGCTCGAAAACCCAGCGCAGACCACAATAACTTCCAATTGAGATAGGTGCCTCAACCATTGACTTATACAGGACCTTGACAGGTCTCAGATGGCAAATTCGGGCTTTTTTAGCATCAGGGTATAATAAATCTCAAAAAAAAATTCCTCTATAAATTTAAGTTTTATAGTGAAAAAACTAACATTTTTGAGATTATTACATTTTGATTTTAATAAATAACCCCCTAAATAAAATATAATTTTTACTCTCTGCCATACTACAGTGTAACATTCAGTTCTGTCTATATATTCAAAAGTTGCTGAATGAATATAAAATTCTTTTAAATGTGATATCAGTAGTGTTACCCCTGCCGAGCAAAATGTAAACCAGAGGTTTGTTTCAAGGCCTGGGTACATTATAGAAATGTTCTTGCTGTTAGATAAAGAATTTCAGCCATAATTGTTTCCGTGCAGTTAATAACTGCAAGCTGTCAGAAGTCTTTTGTCTAATATATTAACCAACTTCTGCTCTACATTTTAGTGCTCAGTAAATAAATTGCCCTTCTAAAGCCATCTATATAAAGGTCATACTTGTCTCCTTTGCTCTATACTGCTGAAAATGCTGCACTCTGTGTTAATAATATTCATCATATCAGACTGAAGAAGGGAAAGTAGTAAGAAAACCCTCAGCGCACTATCTAATTTAGAGTACCACTTGAAATGATAACAAATGCATTAAAATACTGCCATTACATGATAGAAACTGAAAACTTAAATAAAAACAAACTTAGCAAACTGCAAGGTCAATCAAACATAAACTTTTAAGTATAAACTTTATATTTTATGACAGCAACAATAGATATTATTAATAGGAACGTACTTCCATGTCAGTCGAAAATAGAATAGCTCTGAAAATTTTATATAAATCTGAAAATAAAGCCCAGAGGAAACCTCTAAGGTGGCAATAGCTCATAGTTGCTAAAGGCTGCCAAGTATGCACTCACACAATTAAATGCAAATCAATTCATATCACTGGTGCCAGTGCTTAAAACATCCCAACCACTGATTAAGCTGCTGCTGCAGTTCTGTTTTCCGGTCTATTATTCTTTATTTAGAAAGCTTTTTATTCAGTATTTGTTAATGAAATCAATGTATTACACATTTTACAAAACATTAAGCAATGTTAAAGGGAGATTTTAAAATAATAGTGGCTTTATGTGTATCAGATGAGATAAAAGGGGATGTTAATAATAAATCTACCTGTATAGCTGGTTGGGTGTGTGCATATTACACAGGTTATTAGGACCCCCGCCCCCCTTCCCAGGGATATAAATTATAGACAGATGCAAGTTCTAGACTCTTTTCCCATTGGATCCTTCTTTATCCTATAAGATAACTTATTTTACCCAAACTTGCAGGGCATTGCTGCACTTGGCATGTCAATCCAGAATTATAATCCAGCACGAGATTTTTAGTCTTGTCAGACACAAGGCAATCCTGTATTTAAAGCCTGCTATAGGCAACTAGTAGGTACAGGGCTCTACTTTACACTCACCTTATACTCACATGCTATTGGGTCAAAGTAGCCCTGAGCTTAACACCTACTACAGTTAGTTGCCAAGTAGAGCATTTTGCTGCACCATGCAGCAGCAATCCCTAATTTACATATCTGAATGATGCAAGGTGCAGGAAAGTGAAACTTTGGGAAAGTTTTTAGAACATTTGTTTCTCTGAATCGCAAGCAAACAAACACAATTTTCTTATAGTTACTTAATCCACAATTTTCCCATAATTTATCAAGTGAACCATAAAACCTATGAATACAAAAGTACGGCAAGTAAAAGCTGTCAAGGTCATGTAGAAATCAGTGGAAGCTCCCTTTATTTTCTTGCAAAGTTTAGCCTTTCATTTGTTTTTTTAGAGGTTTTCGGAGGTCCTATCATTCATTGTCGTACAAATTTTTTGTTCGTTCACAAAAAAATTCAGGGTTTGCGAAATTTTAACTTTTTTTATTCGGATCTTTAATAACTTTCATGGCATTCATGACTTTAGAGAAAAGAGTGGCCCTAAGGCTGGCCATGGAGGTTTCATTTGTTTCAATGTAACAATCTACAACTAGCATTCAGATTAAATTAATAAGATAAAAATAAGATAAAAATAAAAATTAGATGATTTTCTGGCCATGAATTGACTGACTGCAATCATATCAATGATATCTCTGACAAATAGCGGGTGATATAGTAATATTACCCACAGTTATCATCAGATAACAATGGTGCTTTGGTATGCTAATGAAAAGGTTAAATGCATTAAATGAGTTAAGATGACTTTAGATAACACAGTTTATTCAACTAACCCTGAGTCATGATGCATTTAACTCACAAATTCAAGTGGCTTCATCTGTAGCTAATGTTTATAGGGAAAGTTATCTGTGCATTCTATATTAATTATGATTGGGAAAAGGATGGTATTTTTGGTGAACAAGACAATGAATGTATGGTGACAGTGTAGTGAGTAGATATGTTCAAATTCTTTGTGATTATAGTGCTATTCCATTTGAAAATGATAGTATTACGGATGGTTTCTTATAGTTGTATGCTATACTAACTCAATAGAAACTAGTTAACAATACCTAAAAAAAAATAATTGAAGTGTACAATTTAGAAAATGGAGATGGGCCAATAAAGCACTCAGGAAAAAAAAATCTATGTTATCCTTTTGTGTGGATATTGCAATCATAAATTATGTGATACCGTAAAAAATATAGACATAGAACACAATAAAACATATCTTTATATCAAATCAAAATAAATCAGTCACATTTTATTTTATATAAACCAGGGAAAAGTGTAGAACTAAACATAAAACCCTAATCATGCCTCCAAATGTCTTGTTTGCACAATGATTATATGCAATGGGCATAAGGGGAAATATCAATATGAACTAAAGGGATATTATATTGACCAACTGTGGCAATTGAGGACAAAAGAAATTGTGTCATTGTTCCTTACTGAGTAGGATAGTTGTTCTAACATGCCTAAGAGTTTGTTTTCAAAATGTATTATCCCATGATGGAAAATAAGTGTTATAGCCAAGGTGTGCCCAATGGAGTTATTGATATAATATATGCTCACATTAGGGTGTAGATTAAAATTCTTGCCTGTGCTTGTCTGTGTGTGACAAGGTGGGCTTCCAAAGACAATTGTATACATTTGGAAATATTGCTCAAAAGAAAAAAGTTTATAAATGACATGAATACAATACTATAGACTGGGAATTTACATCTGTTTTTGTGACTACAACAAATAACTATTGTCAGTGCTATGCTAGTTGCATCCGAAGTACTAACTTGCAACAATTTGCTTTTGACGATTCATTTTCTCATCTACAGGGAATTAAATCAATATACAGTCATTATGACTTACCATAAACCCCTTGTTCCGTTGTGTACGGCACTAATTCTTCAAAATCAACCTCTTGTTCCGTTGTGTACGGCACTAATTCTTCAAAATCAACTCTCTTTGTGTTCATTTCAGTCTGAAATCTTAACAGCCATAAAGAAGAAAAGAAGAAAGGAAACTTCTAAGCATTGATATCAAACTGTCACGTTCTGCACCCTAAATCCAGAACCAGTGCTAGGCTCCCTGGCCTCGGCTCTTGCTTCTGCCTTTAACAGCCGCCTGAGAGGAGCAAAGCTACAGGTTCTGGACGAGCAAAGGGGCACAATCGTCTCGCCAAGGATACTGGATGGAAGAACACAACTTGGAAGGTCGGGCCAGCACAAGCAGAGTTAGAATAGTCAGACAGCCCGGAATCAGGATTGGAGAACGTAGAGTAATCAGACAGGCAAAGGTCAGCTTGGAGAGATCGGAATAAACAGGCAGGCAATGGTCAGATTTGAGAGTTCAGAATAAACAGCCAGGCAAGGGTCAGGATACAGAGTTCAGAATAGTCAGGCAAGGGTCAATAACCAGAAGATCAACAGGATTAACATAGGAAAAGCACCAGGAACAAACTAAATTGAAACATTTATATGCTGGGATAGCTGCCATGGTTCATGTGAGGCACTGACATATATATGTGTATGTATGTGTGTGTGTGTGTGTGTGTGTGTATGTAGCCATGCAATGTTTCAAATACTGAGATCCATTTAAATAGTGGTTAAATTTCGCGCCAAGCGCCATGATGTCATCACGCCAGCGCATAAAAACCGGAAGTGCACATCATAGGGAAGCTAGCACAGGAGCAGAGAAGCAGCATACGGCTGGCGTCCTCACTGGAGATGCAGCGGGCGACCCTACCACCCACTAGACCACCAGGGTAACGTATCGTTACACAAACTTTGTTAATTTCTGGTTTCTATGTAGATTGATGTTTAGCTTTATATATAGAGAATATACAAAAGTTTTTCTGTATGAGACATAAGTAAGAATGCATTTTTGAATTTGGTTAATGTACAGAGTGGTATATAAAATAATTGGCATGAGTGCTGGATGCCCAACAATGTGCTTTGACATGTATTCATAGAATAAACCAGCATTTTGCTGCCTTTGCCACTGAATTAAAAATGATCTGAAATCTATGAATAATGAGTATCTTGACTTGATGTTTTTTTTATATAACCTAGCTGATTCTTGGAACTTAATTCAGAACAAATAATTCATCAATCTACAGTACTTTGCTATAATGTTAAGTCTTGAATAGGTTAAATGTGCATAGCCTTTTAGGTATGTTTACTAAATCTGTCTTCAAAAGAACATAAAAACATGTTGCCAAGCAACTAATGGAACTTGGGTGGGTGTTTATCATTTCCACAATTCATTTAACCAATGAAGTGCACTTAGAAAACCATATTTCTTTAAGGCCCTTATTTTATATCTCAACATGATTTTCTTTTAAGCTGAACCATTTCTATCTAAATTAAACAGTAATTTGTTCCACAATTATAGAAAAGGGAATTTAAATGCAAATGATTTGCCTGAACATAAAATACACAATAAAATGATGAATATATTCTGATGAGCTTAGTAAAATGAGTTATTGTTGATGAGATTTAAAAAAAAAAAACTCCTTTAGACTATCTTAAAACTGCCTTCAAGTTTCAGCTAAATTCAGACACCAAAGGTTCAGTTATTGGCATTATACATGTGAAGCAATATCTAGTATAGGTAAATCTAAAAACAACTAGACTTGCTGAGTAATTATTGAAGACTTTCACTACTCATCCGAGCAGCTACAACTGACTAGTGTGGGAAGTTCTCGGCATATAAACTCTTCCACTAATCCAAACACAATGGCACATTGTAGTAGTGAAACATCTTCAATAATTACTCAGCAAGTCCAGTTGTTTTTAGATTTACCTATAGTAGATATACCATGACCTGGATGAATGAAAATCTTCATAATCCTATGTGAAGCAATCTAAAAGTGATTGTAATAGTTGCAATGAACCCATTTCAATAATGGACCACATATTAAGACACATATATACTAAAATATAATGAGGTGCAAAGTACAAATGCAAAAAAAGCAGGGCTTGTTTTTGTTTATAAATACAGTATTAGAATAGTATAGGCATAAGACTAAAAAGACTAGTATAAAGCCAAATGCTATGTTTAAAGAATAACAAAAAAAAGTGAATATATGAATATAATTAGTTTATACCATATATATATATATATATATATATATATATATATATATATATATATATATATATATATATATATATATATATATATATGTATATATATATATATATATATATATATATATATATATAAATATACCTCTATAGTAGAAGTCACTTTAATCATTGTTATAAACAATGTAAGAAAAGTCTAATTTTCTACACAATCCCTTTACAAATATCTCTGGATTTATAACATGACAGGACTGTCCAACTGGAGGCCCACAACCCCCTACCTACCTATAACCTCCATAGACTACAGAATGTCAACTAACTAGCCACAAGGGGGACATGTTGTACACTTCATTATAACGTCAGGTTTGGCCTACTTTAATAATTGTACAGGTGTGGAACCTATTATCCAGGATACCCTTGGGGATTCTGAAGTTAACTTATACAAAACCAATGACAAATCTTACTGAATCATTCTTGAAGCCTGAATATTGGCAAATTTCAAAGCAGGAGGGTCTTTTACTGAAATATTCTTTACCCCATTAGCTGGGTTTGCTGCTCTTTTATGTCAGCGATCTCTCTTTGGTCTGGCTGATGAAGCCATCTTCTCTTTAAAAGACAAAGTTGAAGGGCTTTTACATTTTACATTGCAAAGAGTGCTAAACATTTGCAAAATGGCGTTTCAAATAACGCTTGCGATCAGGGGCATATTTACAAAGGAATCAGAGCCTGCAGCTGCATAGGGACCAGGAGGTATAGGGGCTCCATGAGGCTCACATTTATACACAATTTCAAGAAATATTGGTAACACAGGTCAACCTCTAGACATTTTGGGGATGTGAAAAATAATTTGCTGTGGGGCCTAGTAATATATAGTTAAGCAACTGCTTGCAATTTTTACTACATTCCCTCTTATGAACTTCCAGTAATGAATATAAAGGTATTTTATTATACATACCTGATTCCACAAACCCACAGATTTAATTTCAGTGCACAGTGTAATAGTTTGCTCGTTAAAAATAAAGATAATTGCACAGAGCTCAAAGAGCAGCAAGCCCATGGGTGCAAATGCTGTCTAAAGGAGCACTAAGGGGCTCTTGCCCTTGTGTCTCCTTATATCATCCTCATGAATGATCCCCATGCATACTTAACTTTCTTAAGGACTCACTTTATTGAACATTATTTAATAGGTTTTCTAGCTTCAGCCCTTTCTGTTTTAAAAAGTGGGAAATAAAGAGTTAATATTTGCACATTAGACTCAATGCTTCAAATAAAGCACATTTAAGAGCACTGCAATATAACAAATTTGTATAATTCCTCAGATGGCGATTTTCTAAAAGTTTAATCTTAATACTTAGAAAAGTATGTCCATCTCTCTGCTCGACTGCTGTGTGATGGTTTACCTGCTGATTTATTCCCCATTTGTAATGCAGGGCACTTTGTTCTTTAAGCTCGTAGTAGCAAGCCTTTCTGTGCAATGAAGAAAGCTATAATTTTCTACTTTTTATGCAGTCAGCAACCATATCACAAGTATGAATAATAAACTGGTCATGTAATGATCTGTGCTCTGTTCCACTTGCTTAAGTTTCTGGCATAAAAGTGAAGTTGTGTTTATTTGCTTAAATGCATTATTTTGATGCGATGGTCTTATGAACATGTCAAAGAAATCCCACTCTGAAAGTCATCACTTCTCTCAAGCAGACTTACACTTAATGGGGATAACTTAATTGTCAGTTCATGAAACACAATTATGATGATGAATATTACTTCTAATAATAAATTAATTTCGTTGCTGTGGAGAAATGAAACAGGTGGAGTTATAACATTAAATGGCCCTCTTAATCAAATCAAATGTCATATCATTTATTGGAATTTGAAAATAAGCATTTAAAATTGACTAACACCCAAACAAGCCATACAAGGTTCTCCCATTGAGAAATGCAAAGTAATCAGCAGTAGTTGCCCCTGATGCATCATCAAGAATTTTGTGCCAGAATATAATTTCCATCTATTTTTAATTCAATTGAACCTAATGTTAAAATGAGCAGTGGCACAAAAGAACCCCTTGCTATTGTCTGCACTCTAGATAAAATGCCCACGGCTACAGTTGTTCCATAATTACAGAATTCAGTTGGCATTTATCCTTTGCTTTTCAATATTTCCATATTTTAAGCCGTTAATGAAAATAGCACTGTCAATAAAAATAAACTCTTTTTAATGATGCCTTTCACTCTTCAGTAAAAGAAATGAAATGCAGCTATTTTCTAAATGTTTTTGTTTTTTATTCATTGGAAATCACAATGCATGAAACTTAGATTTTATGCAATTTACTTGAAAGTGAATGGAATAAAAAAAGAAAGGGCAAATTTTATTGAAAGAACAGTGTGCTCAGCATATTTCATTTTAACAAGAACAAATGTGATTTATTGCTTTGTCTGCTCTTTTCCTCTATTCAACAAAATTTGTTCTGCCTTATATCCCAAGTGCATGCAGTAACTAACACAACATATACTGTACATTATTAAAGAATCACCATTCTTCTTCAAAGTTTGTTTTCCTTTGCTTTAATTAAAATGTATTATAAATTAAATTATCCATAATAGCGCTACATGCCTATGGTGACTAAGGTTCAGGTCTGTCTCAGTATATGACTACAGTATTTATTTCCCAGTTTTAGAAGAAAAAAGAAAGCACATTTATTTTCTGGGGTATTAGCTTTCCTTTCCACATTTGGTATGCTGACACAAAGCCTATACATTAACTGATATATCTTGTTACTGCCTTTAATTGTTTACCATTACCATAATAATATTTTAATCAGAATTCTGCTGAAAGCATATACAATCATAGGTCTTAATTTGTAGACTGAAAAAGAGAATCTGATCAGATCTAATTTTACCAAATTATGAGTCAAGTTCCATAATTTTGACAGCACACACCGTTTTGTATAACTAGAGGCACACCCTCCCAAAGTCCTTCCAATAGTTGGATTCACTTGCACATACAATTCTTGGGCAGCACTCCAGCAAGCTTTTATTTTACAAGGGAAACAGCAGCAACTTTCAAGCCAAGACATGCTCAAGGCATATCACGTGGGGTATATGGCGCCTATTGACACATCAAACCTATCATAAAGCCAAAAAAAACGATTTTTGGAAAGTTTTTAGCAAGTTAAAGCATTAAAATAAGGTTGATATATAATATACAGATGGAGCATCCATGAGATTGAAAGCTAGAACTCGTTACCATACTATTTTCCATTGAGTAGTCACACAATGATTATATTATTAAAGGGATACTGTCATGGGAAAAAAAAAATCAAAATGAATCAGTTAATAGTGCTGCTCCAGCAGAATTCTGCACTGAAATCCATTTCTCAAAAGAGCAAACAGATTTTTTTATATTCAATTTTTGAGGGCAAGGCATATTGTCATTTTCCCAGCTGCCCCAAGTCATGTGACTTGTGGTCTGATAAACTTCAATCACTCTTTACTGCTGTACTGCAAGTTGGAGTGATATCACCTCCCTCCCTCCCCCCCAGCAGCCAAACAATAGAACAATGGGAAAGTAACCAGATAGCAGCTCCCAAACACAAGATAACAACTGCCTGGTAGATCTAAGAACAACACTCAATAGTAAAAACCCATGTCCCACTGAGACTCAGTTACATTGAGAAGGAAAAACAGCAGCCAGCCAGAAAGCATTTCTCTCCTAAAGTGCAGGCACAAGTCACATGACTGGGGGCAGCTGGGAAATTGACAAAATGTCTAGCCCCATGTCAGATTTCAAAATTGAATATAAAAAAATCTGTTTACTCTTTTACTAAATGGATTTCAGTGCAGAATTCTGCGGGATTAGCACTATTAACTGATGTGTTTTGAAAAAAAAAACGTCTTTCCGATGTTTTCCGATGACAGGTTCCCTTTAAGTGATTTTCATGACTCCAATCGGTCCACATGTTAAAGGGAAGGCTGGTGTACTCAGATCCTTTCATTTACTAAAATGCAGGTTTCTTGTACTTTATCTTCTTGCCTATGAAGACATTTATTGCTAAGTATGGAATATGTCTAATAACCATAGCAACCAATCAGCTCATAGTATGTCTGTATAGCTAACATACAAACATCTGGTTGGCTAATATGGGTCATAAAATTTGAGCAAACAGTGTTCTTTTTAAATTACATTACCCTTGTACATTATATTATGTAAAAGTCCTAGTCAAGTAATACATTTTAAGGATTAAAGTTACATTTTTTTTATTGGATACACTCTATAATGTAACCTCAATGAACTGTAGCTGAATGAATTAAAATACTTATTTTATAATACTTTAATGCTGCTCTGATTTAATGCTATAAAACAGAAAACAATGTTTGCCTCAAACAAGTGGATTAAAATTGTTTCATTTTTAATATAGTTGTTGCAAAAGCTGCATTTTCATAATACATTTAAAAAAAAAAAAGTAAAGTTTAATTGGGCAACATTGGCAATAATGTCTAGAGAGCTCTATATATGTTGCAGTCTTTTACAAATGTTCTGATTAAGTCAGAAAATGTTCTTAGACAGAGGTTAAAGAAGGAATCCGGTCTAATTATATAGCAGTTATTAAGCTAAATTATGCCTCGGCTTTTTTAAAACTGCTGATATTTTCAAGTAATTATTTTAAAACTTTTATGAAGAATAAAAACAACTCATTGTTTAGGGAAAATAATGTTTTTACACAATTTTGAAAGAATATAATTCTATAACATATATAGGAAGAAGGGGATTTATATCAACGTACTACAAAATCCCCTGCTCTCTCAACCATATGTAACATTTATTGTAGCTGTAAAAATGTTTTGTGGTGTCTCATTTTAAATGGAATGCTTAAGTAACTCCCATTGCTGAGGTCAAAGTAACCTCTTTGACAGATAATAGTTCAACAGAATTTCTTATAGACACTTCTACAATCTAATTCAAACTTTAGACCAACAGAGTTATGTACAAAAAAAACAATAGTATACCAGTTTCATTTATAAATAATTTAAGCGTTCTAGTGCAGAATAACTTAGCTAATTAATTTTAGTTTTTAATCAGTTTTTCTCCAACTTTAAGGGCCAGAGTTTTTTTAAGATTTAGATTATTTTGTAGAATTCTTTCAGAGATCTGATTTTAATGGTCCATCACAAAAAGTGATCTAATGTCCCAAAGAGGATATTCTTCACTGTAAAGAAATCTAACTTAGCAAAAACTGTTTCTGTTCTTCCTTTGATTTTCCTTATTTGTTTTTGTCCCCTTTGGATTCTGTGAATGTCTTCATCTTGTCCTTTAATGTTTATTTTGTGAAACCATGTGTAACAAAATCTCACCCTGGTGGTCTAGTGGTGGTGTGGCGGGGACTCCGCCACGCCATCGGCAAGGAAGCCCGCCGCGCCGTCCTGATCCTTCAATGCCAGCCTCTTTGTGCGCGATGTGCACGCACTTCCATAATTTATAGGCGCATGCACTGTGGCGTGATTACGTCAGCGCGCAATGCCGCGAAATTCAAATAGTATTTAAAGGGACATTTTTTCCTATGTCATTGCCCGTGATAGGATTTGTTTCCTGGTGCTGTTAGCTGTTGCTATTCTGTTTGAACCTGATTCTGTTTATCTGTACTAGTAATATTGCAGTACTAGTAATATTGTATATTAGTAACATTAGTAATTAGTAACAATATCAGTTTTTTGGATGTCATTATATAATATATATAACCAACCTCCTAAATCCATTTTCCCATACATGACTAATTGGAAAAATATATGGAAGATGTAATGCCAAAGTAAATATAAGAAATAAACATCAGGGTAAAGGAATTGTCTTTAGGAAAGGCAGAGGACAAAAGTATTATTGATGGCACATGCTTTATAATGAAAAAAGATGAACATTGTAAAAGCAAAGTCATTTATTATGCTAATCATGCAAAACTATGACATTTCATCAGGAAACTGTTCTTATAAGAAACCTGTACAGTTGACAAGAAACCATGTCAGAAAATGTACGAACATGAATATGACAATGTTATATAGAGAGCACGATAAAAGGAAGAATTTAATATTGGTGGAACAAACATCCTTCAATACACGTGATGGAACACTCGTAGCTTAAAAATGAAGACCCTTAAAGGAGTTGTTCACCTTTAAATTAACTAGTGATGGGCGAATTCACAGCAACAGTGGACAAGAAGCCATGTCAGATAATGTACGAACATGAATAGGACAATGTTATATAGAGAGCACGATAAAAGGAAGAATTTAATATTGGTGGAACAAACATCCTTCAATACACTTGATGGAACACTCTTAGCTTAAAAATGAAGACCCTTAAAGGGGTTGTTCACCTTAAAGGGGACCCATCACCCAAAAAAATTATTCAAAATCCTATTTTATCACATTAGTCAAGGAAAATGAACTTTAATTACACTATATAAATTATTAGAATCTTGTTTCCTTCAGTCTGGGATTTCAAAATTATAGCAAGCAGGCAGCAGCCATTTTGTGGACACTGTTATTAAGACAAGCCTTGTATCATCTCAGAATCTTGTTTGTGCACCAGAATGGGGGACCTGATGTCCATCCCCATGTACTGGCTACACAATTAAATGGTTAAGAGAAGTGGGGGAATGTGTGGGGAGCAGTGACATCTAAGAAGTGCTGAATTGAAAGTGAAAGTAATTGTCTGCCCCGCCTCTATGCCACGGGCATAGAGGCGGGGCAGACAATATTTGATTGACAGCTGAGATTTTTAAATGAGCTTACAACAGCTATGAATGCTTAAATAAAAAATAGAAATTGGATTTCATGTTTAATTTGAAAAGGACTTTTATTATAAAGATTTTTGTGTCTGGGTGACAGGTCCACTTTAAATTAACTAGTGATGGGCGAATTCACAGCAACAGTTTCGCCACCGGCAGAAAAAATTCACGAAACTCCCGGAAAAATTTTGGACGTGTGTCTGAAAAGTCCCTCGCGTCAATTTAGACACCCATCACTAAAATTAACTTTTTGTATGATGTAGAGAGTGATATTCTGAGACAATTTGCAATTGGTTTTAATTTTTTATTATTTGTGGTTTTTGGGTTATTTAGCTTTTTATTCAGCAGCTCTCCAGTTTGCACTTTCAGCAATCTGATTGCTAGGGTCCAAATTATCCTAACAACCATGCATTGATCTGAATGAGACTGGAATATGAATAGGAGAGGGGCTGAATAGAAAGTTGAGTAATATAAAGTAGCAATAACAATAAATGTGTAGCCTTGCAGAGCATTTCTTTTTTAGATGGGGTCAGTGACCCCATTTGAAAGCTGGAAAGAGTCAGACGAGGAAGGCAAATGGTTCAACAATTCAAAAACTATAAAAAAAATGAAAATAAATAAATAAATAATGAAGACCTTTTGAAAAGTCGCTTCGAATTGGTCATTCCACAACATACTAAAAGTTAACATAAAGGTGAACCACCACTTTAATGAAAGTAAAATAATATAATGGATTAAATAAAAGACGGGACTACAACTAAATGTGAGGAAAACAAAGGTTTTATGAACATTAAAGATGGACAGTTTTAGAGTTGACGGTGATGATATAGACATTGACAACATTTACATTATAACATTGTAGAGAAGCACTAATCACAGGTTTGCTAGGTGTTTGAATCAATTTGCTGGACTACAAATCTCAGCATACTTCAACATATTATCAAGATGAAGGCATGCTGGGAGCTGTTGTCTGCATTGGAGTTAAGCATTAAGCACATTAAGCAAAATTTCCCAGCACTGAACAAGTCTGTCCTTCATCCCTTCCAGTGTAATATAATGATCCCAAAACAGCACAATAATCTTTGTTAGTGATGGGCGAATTTATTCGCCAGGCGCAAATTTGCGGCGAATTTGCGCGTTTCGCGGTGAATTTGCGCGTTTCGCTGGCAGCAAATAAATTTGCAAAACGCCCATGAAAATTCGCGAATTTCGCGCAAAATTCGCTAATTTTTCTGCGAAGCACATCACAATTCGCCCATCACTAATCTCTGTATGTCAGATAAGAGCCTGATGGATGACATAATGTTAGTGATCACAATTCTCATTGGCTGATTTTCAAGCATCTGTAATTAAGTTTTTGGTCAGCTGAATTCTTGACGGTGAATTGGTTTCCATGTGTAATTACGTTGTTTCTCAACTTCTATGGAGAACTAGGTGGTGCAGTGAGGCAGCTTTATAGTGTCCTTTTAATAACACTCTTAGGGGCAAATTCACTAAGCCGCGAAGCGCCGAACGATAGCTTTAATTCGCTAGCGTTTGGCATTTTCGCTACTGCGCAAATTCACTAACGAACGCTGGCGTAGTTTCGCTAGTGTTACTTCGCAACCTTACACCAGGCGAATTTTCGCTAGCGACGAAACTACGCAAATTCACTAACTTGCGCAGTGTACTGAACGCTACCTTTTACGCTAGACTTCCTTCGCCACCTCAGACCTGGCGAAGCGCAATAGAGTAGATAGGGATTGTTTAAAAAAAAGTCCATTTTTTTTCTAAGTCCCAAAAAAACGCTGGCGTGTTTTCTACATGATGACTGATAGGCTGAAAAAGATCGAAAATTTTTTGGGGCTCCCCTTCCTCCCCCCTACATTTCCTGACTCATGGCAACTTACCTAGACAGTGGGCACATGTGTAGGGCAAAATAAAATTTTTATTTGCTGATTTGAAGGTTTTCTAGGCATTTGTAGTGCAGATACGTGTTCCTCCATTGAAATTTGAATTTCGCGCCGTATGCAAATTAGCCTTCGCTAGCGTAACCGCTTTATATAGCGAATCAACGCTAGCGCAACTTCGCAACCTTAACTACCCCTGTAAGCAACTTCGGATTTTAGTGAATTTGCGGAGCCCTGGCGAAACTACGCCTGGCAAAGTTCGGCGAAGTGCGGCGAAGTTGCGCCTGGCGCAACTTCGCATCTTAGTGAATTTGCCCCTTACTGTTGCATGTATTATACTTTATACTGTATATACATGTGCCACCATCAGGTTTTTGTTCTCCACAATTCAGAGTAGAGACCTGTCCATATCCCGTGAATACATAGCTGCCGGCACTTTACTTCTGCATTATTTAGACATACAAATAAGGGAATGCCAACGAGCAATAATAACAGGGATGCCTTGCACCATATTTTTATTTTTCTACAAGTTGCAGAGAGCAGCAAGACAAATATTATTGACAGAGCAGTAAAGTGCTCAATTTTTACCCTACAACTTGCCCAACATTTGCACACACTAATCTGCAGTCTTGCAGTTTGTACTCAATGGGTGCTAGATTTTGTGCTAGCTTATACCTGGTATCAACACAGTAAATTGCTTTAGATTCTAAACTCTTGCCATTGGAACTCTAATCATTGTATTTTGTGCTGTAACCCCTCATTTGTTAATGTGTTTTATTATTTGTTATAGTGTTGTAAATGGTTGCTGTGCTTGCAAGTATTATGTTTATAAATTATGAAGATAATAGTGTATATGTAAGCACACAGGTACTGTAAGTAATATTCTTCTTTCTCATTCAGTACATTCAGCATTGCTTGGCACTGAGTTCAATTTAATTTTTTTCTATTTTTTTTTTTGCTTTGTTTTGTTTCCTTCCAGTAAAATATAAAGTGGAAATAGCTTTATCTTAATGCTGTAAAGCCAACAGAATCTTGCAAATAACTGGAAATAATAATTGTAAGTGTATAAGGTATTGATCAGGGAAAAGTGTGCTGGCATCCTTAACTATTGTTTGTAGCATAGATAATAGTTCATTTAGTCTAGGCTTCATATAAATAACAAGTACATCTTATTTAACACCACTAACTAAACTTTCAGTATATGCTGCATTTTTTTTCTTTATAAGTTGTTTGTAATGTAGAATTCCTTGTGTTTATTTTGCTTAGCACAGATATAAAACAGCTGTTATGTTCAATTATTATTATTTGGTGCAGTCTATCGGGAATTTAAAAAGTAGGACACTATAGCACATCTTCAGTGTATGCCCTGTAATGGAGACATTTGCAGCAATAAATGTGTTATCATTATGTAACAATTCCACATTTAACATGTAAGCATGCAGTGAGATGCAGAGAGATGAAGTTATATGTATGAAAAATTACGTTTTGGGAAAGAATGCTTATGGCTATGAAATATGTTTGATTACACTCATTCCTAATACAGAATACATTTGCAAATTTAGTCGTGTGTAGCATTCTATTTAATGTTGTGTTACCGGTACAGTATAAATAAAAATGTAAAAATGTAAATGTTAAACAAGAGAAAGTTCTGTTTTTTTACCATCCACGGGCTCATTTACTGTACAATAGTGACACAGTGGCCTTTTTCAGTTTACACCTAATAGAATTAGAAAGACATTACAAGGATACTGTTCTCATAGTAAGATTTATCAAAATTTCAGATTAGAGCTCACCACAGAATGTACGCACTTTCTATTCATTACTATGGGAATTTTAGAATCCTATTTATGGAATAGTGAATTGTACCTTTGAAAAATCCCATAGGAATAAATAGAAAGTGGGCACATTTTTCTGAGGTGGATCCTGGACCATTTGCGATGTACAGGTCATGATGCAAAGGGCAAACACCAGGGTACAATCTGACATGTTTCTGGCACTTTACTCCAAAATGGCACTGATCTGGACTCACTCAATGATTTCAGGTGTTTGCATTACTATTCCTATTTTCTTCTACAGAAGATCTAGATATACAGTCAAGATCAGAGTCACTGCTTTTTTGAGATTACAATGGCTGATTATAGGATCAGTCTTTACATGGGCATTATCCTCCACTCTTGCCTGCTCCGGAACTGTTGTCAGCTTGGGTGCAGGCATATTGTACCTGCTGTGTGCCTGCACCCAAACCGATATAATGGTTCCAGGTACAGACAGGAGAGGAGGGCTGATTTTTGGTCTTCTTATTTCAGCCCCCTGTTTAGCACTAGTCTTAACAGATTCACTTTGACCAAAATGGAATACAGAGGCCTAGACACACTTAATGATTTCAGAAACACAAATTTGGGAGCACCAGGTAACAATACGGCCCTGCACTTACTACCTGCCCTGTGGAAGGTGATAAGGACAGGACTGCCTTTTGTCCGCAGGTGTTGAGTTGTAGTGCCAGAACTTGGACATACAGTATTTACATAGTTACATGGTTAAATCAGGTTGAAAAAAATCAAAATCCATCAAGTTCAACTCCAGCATCCAGGAAACCCAGCATCCATACACCCCAACATACCTTCACATACAGTAAAGGATATATACCCATATCTATACTATAATAATTCTCTTAACATGTGTACTAAGTGGCACACTATTAAGCCTATGTAAATGATCATCTAATGTATGTTATTGTGTCAAGCAGGTCAGTTTTGGGAGAAAAAATATTGTTACTATGTACTATACTGCTTTTGGGAGATTCCAATTGCTAATGTGAAGGGGTCATTTAGTGATGGCAGTATTCCTTTACTTAGTTGAATTCTAGTTAAGTCAAATTCTTTATATCCTTTAAGTACAACAAAGTCTCTTGCAATTGGAAGTTGAGAATTTGTTAAGATTACCTTTAACTTTGCCTCCATTTTGCTTAACAAAGAGCAGGCCCAATAAAAAAAAAGAAATGAAAACTTTCACAACATAACATGACATAATATTCCAAAAATATTTGTTTTATTCAGCTATTCCACCACAAACTCTATCACTAAGGTTTCATGGTTTTTTTTTTTTGCACTTTAAAAAAAAACAAAGGCTGAGGCTGTGAAAAAGTGTTATTCTAATTGGTATTTTTTTGTGGTATAACTATGTTTTCTTGATCCCTGAATCATGAAATTATATATATTCTATTAACAGAATAGAAAAAAGTTGAGTTCCATAGCTATATATTCATTGGTAACAATGGCTATTATAGTAAAAGTTGCAAAATATAATTTGATTTAAATATTGCATATTCACCAATGTACTGTACTTATGTATTTCTTCAAAACATTGTTATACAAGCATGAGATCTGTTATCCGGAAACCCATTATCCAGAAAGCTCAGAATTACGGAAAGGCCGTCTCCCAAGGATTCCATTATCATCAAATAATCCAAATTTTTAAAAAAATAATTACCTTTTTCTTTGTAATAATAAAACAGTACCTTGTACTTGAGCCAAGATATAATTAATATTAATATTGGAAGCAAAACCAGCCTATTGTCTTTATTTAATGTTTTCATGATTTTCTAGTAGACTTAAGGTATGAAGATCCAAATTACTTCCTATTGTTAACTCTGCATTTGTAATGACAATGCTTTGCTTTCTTTACTCCCTGTCCTGGCTTATGATTGGTTATCAGTTTTGTGGGGGGTTTTTTGGAGCAGCTTCTGAATCAGCAGCATTTTGTGCTTCCAAATAGAGAGAACCTATCAAGGAAGTGAAGCAGAGCCCAGTTGAGCCTTTAAGTGGAGGCCAGATGAGGAAAAGGACTCTTCAAATAATTAGAGCCTCTGGTAGTGGAGACAGGGAACTTGTAGTCAATGGGCAGAGGTCAGGGCTGGCAGTGAAAAGACAAAATCAAACCGACAAGAGGTCAGCAATGAGTAGACAGTATTCAGAAAGGCAAGGTCAGAGCAGTTAGGGGCTCAGTGACAGTTATCCACATGAAGAAGCAATACAGCATGGCTGAAAACCAGTGAAATTAACAACTTGGTCCTTTAGAGGGTTTTGAGCATTAGCAAAAGTAAGCATAAAAAGACTCCCAGCACCAAGAGTATTTGTCAGAACATGCACAGCGTACACACCATAATTCACTGTGACAATCAGCACAGTTGGGTACACATATATATACCAAAGAGGATGAGAAAGAAAGAGAAAGATTCTCTAAAAGAATCATCCCTACGATGGCTTCCAAACCCCAGAGAACTACATCACATCTTTATTGTTTAGATGTAATTTTCCCCTTGGTGATATCCTCCACTATTTAATAGATGTCAAACTAACACCAACACATGAATTTGAACCCTGGATTGTTTTGTAATTTATAGGGCTCATTTATTAAGCACAGCATGGGGGTCATTGCTTAAATTGGTGCCATTCATTAAACACCAGTCATTGCACTTTGTGTGTAGCACCAATACACTCTGCCAGTCTGTTCCAGTGAAGCAAATGCAGTGTGTATAGATGCCAGAGAACCATGGAGCTACTAGGGCTCCCATATCAGACTGTGTACCTAATTATTTTGCATAAAGAATCAGGTGCAGATGACATTTTGACACTGAGCACCAGAAATAACAGTATCCTGACTGCGTCCCATTAACTTTAACACAACTGCGTCCCATTCACTTCTATGCAACTGGGATATTAAAAATTCTTAATTATTCTTAATAAGTTTTTTTTTATTTACAATGCATATGTGTATTAGTGTCAGCATGAACTAAGTGATAAAAGCACATTTGTTTGGAAGAGTTATGAGAATGAGACTGTTGCAGTCTGAAGGGTACTTAAAGAAGGGTTGGAGAAGGAATATACAGTGATGAAAGATAAAAGTCTTGTTGCAAAACAGAGAAATTGGTGTTTGGGTATATACAGGATCTAAGCATTGCTTGGAGTTACAGAGCCAGATCAAAGTGCATCCATGCTTTTAAAATGCTTTCTAAAAAATGGTACATATTGTACAAAAATATAGACAATTTCTACATATTTGTGTGTGTATTTTCATGAACGTTAATCTTGAGAAGAGAATCGGAAATCTCCCTTAAAGAAAACACTTTGAAAATATTGGGTACGAAGTGTACAGATAATGTGTGGACGCTGAATGTCCAACCACATGCGAGGCAGCCAGTCTGCTGTCCTGCAGTTGATTTTAATGTTTACATGTAAAATATCTTTTGATTCTTTAAAGTAATCTATAATACTTTTGAATCTGGCAGTAGTTCCGGGCTTCCAAAGTCTCAACTGACTTGTTCCAATTAATACTACATGGATGCCATCATAATGCCCTGAACAGGACAAAACAAAATTGGGTTAAACTGGCGTACCACAACTTGTACACAATTTATCAAAATGAAAGGCAGTTCACATCCTTAATGGTACATTGTGCACAAGTTGCAGATTGCAACAATTCTATGTTGTCGGTAAAAATATGGCAATTTTCTTCTCAATATTGCACTTTGTGCTGCCTTTGGAAATTAGTTGTTTGCATCTATCATGCCTGGTGAATGTTTAAAATTGTTTGTTTATTTAGTAGCAAATATTTTAGCAACACTTTAGCTACACATATTATACATCATTTACAGTAGTTCCTGCTCCAGTAGAGCTCACAATCTAAGGTCCTATAACATTCACACACACAATGGTCAGTTTTATCAGGAACCAAGTAATCTGCCTGTTTTTGGACTATGGGTGGAAAATGGTGTAACCACAGGAAACCCACTCAGGCACAGGGAGAACATTAAACTCATATTCACACACACAGTGTGGTCAATTTGATGGTTGTGTTAGTCAGCTTTTGGTGCACATAAGACCCTTAGGGTTAAATGTAATAAAATTAGAAAAGAGCAAAACTTTTCGAATAAAAATTCACCTTTTGCAATGTAATTTATTTTTCATTAGGCTTTTATTGCATTGTAAATCTTAATTGTGCATTGCGAACCTTTAACAATTGCTGTGCAGTTTCGTTAAGTATTTTGTTGCAAAAAAATGGTTTGTGATTACCAGGGCCGGACTGGGAGTAAAAAGCAGCCCTGGCAAAAAAAATCAAAGCAGCCCACATAGAAATGCATGCTGGTCTTTTATTTACACACGAATATATATATATATATATATATTTTAGTTTCTGGGCTTGCGCTAAAGGAGAACTAATAATGCATCCTATAAGATACATACCAATGGGCATTTAAATTTATGTTTGCTTATCATGTACAGTAGGGGGTACATTATCCCTTATAATACATGAGTGATACTCAGAGTTCCTTGTATAACTCAGCCTGCAGCCTTGTGCCTTTATATGGTCACAGAACAACCCCTCAGTGACTTCTAATATCCTTATCATTTACAGTAGGGGGTACATTATCCCTTATAATACATGAGTGATACTCAGAGTTCCCTGAGCACCCTGTACTCACTGAGCTGATGCGGGAGACAGGAGACTGAGAGGCCTTGTACATTCGGCTTCCACACCACTTTGCACTTCAGCGACAGCAGCAGAGAGCAGAGACGAGTGGGAGGGGCGGGGCCACAGTTGGAGCTAGGACTGAGGAGCGGGGTCCTAGAGCCCGCCGGATGCGGTGAAAAGTAAGTTTTAAATTAGTGTTGCCGCGGCCCAATTAAACAAAACATAGTGCGGCCCCTCGGGCATTTGCCCGAAAAGTTACATTGCCAGTCCGGGCCTGGTGATTACAAAATTTTATTACATACACTGCTAATGTTTGCAAAAGCAATTTGGTCACAAACTTCATGAGGAAGTCATTAAGGTCTATAATCAGCCAAAAATGGTGCAAATATGGTCGCTAACATTCACAAGCATCTTTGCAAACGTTTTTTGCGCATAAAAGCAGATTACATTTCCTCTTGAGCGTCTTGCACCCCTTAGCTCTTCTGCACTTGCTCTCCAGGGGAAAGTAAATGAGCCAAATGGTTTTCCTGTATTACATGTTGTCTTAACTACAGTGTGGTTGTTGTTTGCTCCTAATTAGCTCTGATTTAATCCAAAGGTGTTATGAACAACTTGCACAACTATATATGTCTCGTTAATGATAACAAAAATAATAAACTTGCACTTGCATTTCATCTGTAATCAGATGTAATTGCACCAGAGTTCAGTTGATACCATTTCTAGTGTTTGGCATGTGAGTGATGTGTGTGTGTCCTATTCTTTAGGCATAGGTTTGCTGAGCCCTTTGTTGGAGGGTGCTCAGGGAACCCTGGAGGTGGCAGTAGCTCCTGGTTTCCTCTGCATCAATAGGCGCCACTGTGTTTGATTTAGAAAAGGAGGCAGTAAGGACTAAGCCACATTGAGCCCAAATGTATGAACAGGGTCGGACTGGAGCATTGGAGGCCCACCGGTTTCCAAACATCATGGGACCCCTTGTGCGCATGAGCAAATTCTGACGTGTGTTGTGCACGCACAAACGCCACCAGACATCATCAGGGGAGCAGGTCTGGGCTGGCAGATTAGTGAAGCTGGTCTGGGCCTGCTGAGGCCCATGAGGGCCAGGGCCCACTGGGTTTTTTTCCCAGTCTTGCCCTGTGTATGGAAGTGCAAGAAGCTCATTTAGATGCAAGTTCCTATAATGAATGTGGTTTTACGTGCAACTGACTGCAGGGAAATATCTGGAACTGCAACTGCGCTTGCAGTTGTAAATGACCCCTACTCTGTAAGGCTTATTTACAATGCAGGGCACAGGACATACTGTATGTATATTTAAGATACACACCAAATTAAGTTAAGGAATATGATACAGCTACTGCAGAGAACTGTATATGGAAATATATAGAAAACAGAATACAATATTTAATTACATAGAGGGGGACATTTTTGGTTAAATATTGAGGGCAGATGGTCTGTGACTAATTAAAATATGTATCCACTTAGCATATGCATATGTATACTACAATCTACATTTCATCAATGCTTAATGATGGATGAGTTCCAAATAAGTCAAGATGTTCCCAGGCATGTTGTACTTCTGTTAAATGGACTTCTGTTGAGTTCCTACTGTACAAGTTTTTCTATAAACGCAGCATGTCTTTGTTCCAAGATGTTCAGTTTTAGCTGTAGTGTGTTTTATTCCCTTGCTTTCTTGGCAACTGCTTTTCTGCAGGGGCTGCAAGAGCCAAACATTTATGGTGAAAGTGACTGTAGAAAATACAATACATGTTAAGTAAAATTATACTTATTTGGACAAAGGGTTTAAACAACATTTATAACATAACAGATAGCCGAGATACACTTCTTTAATACTCTTTATATTAAAAGATATATATTGAAGCTCCACTAGCTGATACAAATGAAAGGATGAAAAGGTTTAAGATTTATTTAAATTATTATTCAAATAAAATGATACATTCATGTGTTTGTATTTATACGCATGCTCTAGAACAGTGACCCCCAACTAGTGGCTCGTAAGCAACATGTTGCTCACAAACCCCTTGGATTTTGCTCTCAGTGGCCTTTAAAGCAGGTGCTTGTTTCTGAATTCTTGGCTTGAAGGCAAGTTTTGCATAAAGAGGCTACCAAATAGCCAACCACAGCCCTTATTTGGCACCCCTGGAACCATTTTAAATGTGTGCGTTGCTCCCCAACTCTTTTTACATTTGAAAGTGGCTCACAATAAAAAAAAAAGGTTGGGGACCCCTAGTCTAGAGTGTTTGTGCATGTGTGTGAGCATGCCACAGCTGTCTCATATTGTAGCATTGTTCCCTTGCGGTCAATAGAAAGTAAGAATTATTACAGGAAATATTTACTGATATCTATTAACTGCAATGAGCATATTTACACATGTTATCCCTGTACATGCCCTCTTAAGTAGATCTTAGGGATCATTCACAATGCAGGACGCAGGACGAATATACGTCCCATCCCATGGCAAGCCTTAATAATCATCTATTCAAACAGTGATATCAGAAGGGACTAAGGAAGATTTGAAGTGAAACCTGCAGTAACTGTAATAAAGTTAATTGTTAGGCAGCAAATTACCTGTAGCATTTGCAGGGGATTGGCTGAGCTAAGAACATGCAAGGAGTAAGGAGTGTTCATTGGCTGTTACAATTTTAGTGGGAGGACTTGGAAAGTAGGAAGTGTGCTCCTGATAACTGAATTATGTGAAAAGCAGATTTTAATAAAAACTGAGTATGCTGAGTAGAGCACAGTAGCATTAAATTACAATAAAAGCTGTAAATGGTTTCATGAAATGAATTTATCTAGGAGCATTTTAATTTATTCCCATATTACACATAATTGTGTTATCTACTGCATTGTCATGTAAAGGTTAATCTTCAATGAGATGCTAACTTGTGTAATATTACCTTACTCCTTCCCCCCTCCTGGAAAATGTTCTTCAGATGCCCATGGTGGTGCCCATGATGTTTGGGAGGGCAGGCAATAAGAACAGGGCTTCTAGTGTCCTTCTGACATTACTCTCAGCACCGAGTGCTTTTTTTTTAATATAAATGTAGAAAAATACAAACACTATTTTTTTTGTTCCTCAGGACTCAAGTGCTCTGTAAATGAGTACTAATCCATGTCCTTTTGCACTCTTGTCCTTGCATTCCCCAGAAATGACAGATATATTTAGACTGCCATTCAGACCCAGACCTCAAACTGCCTCCTATCTAGGGGGTGTCACTGGTCGATCCTCAAAAAAAGAGAAAAGGGAGAAAAACAAGACAATAATAGTGTAGCGTTCTTTTCTAAAATCACACCTCCTTGTGCTTAAATTCACACATTTATCAGTGTTATTGAACCCACTTCAGCCTTTTTAAAGTGCAAGTGAAATATTTACCAAGTGCAATTACAACACCATCAAGTAAAAAGTGCATGTGCTAGAGTGAAAAGAGAGATTGAAAAAGTGAGGACAAGTACCCACACGATTGTGGTTCCACTTCTGGTGGTATATTATACTCACAGACGGCCCATGTAAAATCAGATGTCACGACATTAACTGCTCTTCAAATGGTTCCTTGGACAACAAAAGAGTGGCATGTGCGGAAAAGCGTTTAAAAATACTTTAATAAAAACGTATTACACTCACAGTGTTTTTGGTTTTAAAATCACTTTTAAAAACAAAACGGCATTCCTCTCATACGAGCTGAAGTCCCTGCAGTGTGTGGTATGGTGTCCGCGGTATCTCTCTCTTTGCCGGTAAAATATCCGTCCAGTATGCAGAGAGCTCCATGGCGTCCCTCACAGTCTTCTGCGCATGTGCGTGTCACTTCCGCCTACCTTTTTCTGACCAGCACCGCTGTGATTTTGCTTGGAGGTTTGAGAGAGCCTTCTTTGTTGCTGGCTTGGGGAACTCACTTGATTTCGAGACTTTGGTTTTTAACATTTGCCTCCTATCTAGTCCTGACACCACCTCAAACTGAACCTAGCTAAACAATCTTTCTACCCATACCTGGCCCTTCTCCTCCTTTTACTACAGTTGGCATTACCATTAATCCTGTTAATTTGGCAGGACAATGGTGGTCTACTGTGCAAATTTTTGCACTTTGCACCCTACCTTCCATAGCGTGAATGATCCATATTGTGTTTCCTGCAAGGGTGTTACCTGAACATTATAACAGACTATTATAACTGTCAGGGGTCATGTCTGTATTCAGACATTATTTTGTCCCCAAGTGGTTCAAAGTGTGCTGGAATACGATTACGTTTGAATAAATTTACTGTATCAAAATGTGTCATATAATTGTTCTAATTTTTATTTTTGAAAGCGGCACAATTTTCAATTAGATAGCACGACGCAAGAGAATTCCTTTAAAAGGTCTTTATTAAGAAAAAGGGCTTATACAGCAACGTTTCAGGCTAACAACAGCCTTTCCTGAAAGCTAAAGAGGCCCATGGAGAGACTCTTTATGTGGCAGACTATAGTGCATTATAGATACACTTTTTATAAATAATTATATTTTGATTTTTGATCTTTTATGGCTTTTGGTTGTGACAAGGATTTACAGTATGCGCAAACAGTTAGCCCTTATTTACATTCATAAAGGGTAAATAAGTGAAGTGAACATTTAACATATTCCTCAAAATGATATTGTTATATTTATGTCGCAAATATAGTATGCTGCATATGCTACTCATCCATTAAAAGAGAGAATATTAGAACATAAATCAATTGGCATCAATGTTGATTGCATTACATGCATAAAAAAACACATTGGATGGCACTGATGTCTAAGTAACATTCCATAAATCAGTGTCTCAATTGCAGTTATCTAAAATTGATAAACTCATTTTAAATCCTGGTTGAGGGAAGAAGGAAAAGCGATTCATTAAAGAATCAACAATACCATTTGCATGCACTAAGAGTAAACAATGTTATTGGCGAGCTTTTTAAAATTCTATAGCAACACTCCAAGCTGCTCTCATATGACAGATCATGTAACACTGATAGATGCATATGTAAACATGTTTACACCTTGATAAGGCGCAGCATAGGGCTGCTATTTTCAGTAATTGCATCCTGAGATACAGGTCTGTGTAGTACAGAATGGTAATGCATAGCTTCCTGGGAGATGGGTTGGAAATGTTAATGATTTAATAACAAAAACTGTGCTTCAATATTCTTGAGATTCATATGGGCAATAAAAGCTCAACTATAAAGCCACAAATACATTTGTTACATGAACTCTGTTTCATGTGGAATGACATTTTGCATATATTATGTTGTTCTTTTTATTGCAGTTGGCGCAGTTAACATTTGAACTGTGAATGTTCTACGGCTGTGAAAGTCTTCTTAGAGCAGAAGTTATTCACATGCCTCATGCTAGACAAATGCCATTAGCTTAAATCAAAAATAAATATATTTTTCACCCTCACTTAATAAATTATGGACAGAGACATAAACATTTTTCTTGTATGTCCTTGTTAGAAACTATGCATCTATAACTACTGGTTTATATGCCCAGGTAGAGCCTTTAATACAGGGTCATACATCCAAACCTGCTGACAATCTGTTTTGATCTTCTTAGATATTATCAATCCAAGATATTGCAACATGGCTTCTTATGGGTGGAACTTTGAGAACAACCATATGAAAGGACCAGAGAGATCAGAATGAAAAAGACTTAAAAAAATCAATAAATGCAAGGGTAAAAGTGTTACATGGACTGATGAAAGCTTCATACTTTGTCTGTCCAGATCAAGCAGCTTATAGTTCTATGTATGGTGCTCACAGGTGGGCCTGCCCAACCAAAATCTAGCCAGATATCAATTGGGCAGGTTTGAAAATCCTGACGGACAACAAGCACATTGATTCATTGACCCTGTCCTTATCCAGCAAGCCTCTGTAGGCCCCAAGGTATGATCCAATGATTCATATTGATCAATCAAATGAGCTCAGTTTGGCTAAGCATGTGGGTGGCCAAATCAGCTCAATCCACTTGTCCATACCTCACCAAATTGGGCAATGTTTGGCCAGCTTTAGACTGAACCAGGATGTCTTCCAGTTTAGATTTATGATTTCCAATGTGAAGTCTCTATCTGTGATACTTAACAATTGTTGGATATCCTGCATGAATACAATCCTAAAACCACTGACTGTATGGTGTGCTCTGTAACCGCAACAGATTATTTCCCTTTAGCACAATGCGTACCACATACTAGATGTCATTTTAATGTGTACCTTTATTATGTTGACATTTCCGTGCAAGCTGGATTTTTCTCTGTAAATATTCTTATAGTGTTTCAAACTTGTATGCACACCTTGACTTTCTAAAGCAAAGAACATTTACCATTTTGTGCTACCTACATCCATCTCTGTCTAGCCCAGATCAACTACACTGGTAGGAGGAGGAAGGAGAGAATAGTTTGTCCTTGTCTGCAGAAACAGTATTTGAAACTTCCTTGGCAAGAGATTAAAGTTAACTTATTATCATTTTATCATTTTTAACTTTAATCATAAAATGTTAATTAATCATACCTAGAATAGATCACATAACTTATTCCAATTTAATTTATTCATATTGACACATGAATGGATGCAGTCAGTTTTCAGGTGTTTAAAACTTTAGCTTTAACTTTTTGTTGTTTTGGAAAGTAAATTTAAGAAGACCGGTGTGGCCTACTAGACCACCAGGGTGAGTAGCCCTAACAGTAAATATAAATATATACATTTGAAAAGTTGCAGGCATTTTTGCCTCCAGGATATGACGAAATTTTACTAGAGGCTATGATGTCAGTGGCAGAATAGTGTGCAACATTTAACTTCTTCTCAGTTTGCCTGGTCTAAGGTGGGCGAAGAAAACTCTGATGAAAGAGGTAGCAATCAGGACTAAAGACTGTTCACCACAGCGGAAAGTCCCCTAACAATAGTGTGAACGAACACTAGCGACAATCTCATTCGCTAGCAAATTGTCCTCTACGCCTGTTAGTGAATTGGTGATGTCCCTGCAGATGGGAATTCTGTCGAATTGAAACTAGCGTTGGCCACTTCGCCCTTCAGTGAATCTGCCCCATTGTTTGAATAGTCATAACATTTTGCTGCAACATTGGTAGAAATATGGTGAAAAACAGTTGCATTAGTAATAAACAGACACATTTGATTCTCTGACAAGGTTAGAGTAAAAGATCTCTGGCTAAGTTATAAAAATAGAAAATCCTACATGTGTACTAGATGTTGCATTTTCCACTAAAGGATTCCGACTAAACACTTCCAGAATTGTGTTCACAATGGACCATAAAACTTCCCTTAATCAGGTCCATATATCATAGTACTATGAGCAATATTAGTGCATCAGATGAGGACCATATGTCGTACAATAGTTTGCCCAATATTTTGCCCTGAGGCCATGTGATCGGATCAGCTTGATTTGGCTCAGGATATGGGTGGCCAAATGAGGTCAAGATCCACTACTTTGGTGACCTCACCAAAACAGCAGATATATTAGCATACATTTATTTCCATTAATTATCCACTCACTCACTCTTACCCCCCCCTAGCTAATGAATTTTATTTTTTGCAGATCTGTTAAATCTAAAAATTTTATCTATAACAGGATAAAAGTAATTTTTTTTACAAAACATGAAAAGCAGAGCAGTTTGATATCAAAGGAACACAAGTAATTTTAAAACTGGTAACCAGAGCACTTCTAATTATTCTTTTAGTATTGAGTTGTAAGTTAATGGATTTGGGTTATTAATTGTAAAGAGCCATGAGCAAAACAATCTGACTTGTTGAGAAGTGTGCAACAACTACATTGGATCATCAAGCAGAAGGCTATATTTCCACATTTCATTACATAAGAAGCAGCATGATTCTAAGGAGCCATTTATCTGAAGTTTACAACATCTAAAGTAAAACCTAATTTGCACAGGGAAACTGAAGCAAAAAGCATGGGACTAAAGTATGTATCTCGAGGTTAGTTTAATGATGCACAGCAGCACAGACAAACAACTAGATAAACATCTTCCAAAACATCATCTGCCTTGTAAAAATTTCAATACATCTCAGTATATTAGTTAACAACTACAGGGTATTGTACTTTATTTAAACAAATCTATACTAATTATGATAGTGGTGCTGTCTTCCATAAGTCAATATTACTCTGCTGGAGGGTCTCTGTGTTTATTTTAAACTAGAATATTTTCTGCTGTGTAATGCACTTAATGAGTTTTGATTTGACTTTGACTGCTTCTACCAGTTTGTCTGCTATAGGCAGTGTTATAAATAACACAATTTTGTGTATAATTAATTAGGGACTAGTGATGAGGGAACAATTTCCCAAATACAGATTGGTCGCTAACTTCCAGGTTTCGTGAAAATGTGTCAAAAAATCACCTTGCGGGTCATTTTGCTTTGTGCAACAACAAAAAATGTGAGACAAATGCATATGTCATTCGATCCTTCCCCTTTCCTTTCACATCAACCACAGGGATCTGAGCCAGTCCACTGTCTATATAAGGACATACACATAAATATATGGTTTATTCATTTTAATGTGGAATACAAAGAACCCATTATCTGTTGGTTGTCAGATTAATTATTAGTTGAATTTCATTGATAGTCTCAAAGCAGAAACAAGGTGCTACAAAAAAATGGCCATAGACTCTAATGTAGTTTGCTACAAAATGATGCACAAGAAAAATTGTCATGTGACAAAATAGTTTCACAACTTTTTCGCTGTTTGGCAAATTTTTCGGTAGATTCACTCATCATTGTTAGGGACAAACAAACTGTTTTGGCGATTAGAATTAAAGTTGAATTAGGGGTATCAGTGACACTGCACATGCTCAGTGTGATCTGGGCAGCTGTTGAGGAGCTTAATTAGGGCACAGGTACATTTATTTATATATTTAGACAATTTATATTTTTTTGGAGAAGAACAGTATATTAGGCAGTCCTCCACATTTAAAAAAGAGCCACATTCATTATATTTTAAATCTTTAAGTTGTTGACAAAAACAGACATTCTCCATTCTAAATTCCCACAAATTTTGGAATGGACTTTTTATAATAACAATAAATAGATAATGCTGACACCATTAGTTGTGAATCTAAGATTTTCACAGACTTACAGTGATAAACCAATGGGCAAATAGTTAATAAAATACTAAATATAAAAATAAAAATTGTGGGATATCTTGGTTGAGAAAATATCTGATATGTAAGATTGCTGGATCTGGTAGCCACTGCATTCCAGTGACTGGTGGGATCATTTAAAATGCTTGTATCTAGAAAAGTTTCAATTTAATTCCATCAAATATAACTGGTAATTGGCAACTCACTTGCCTGTAAGAATTCAATCATTGATTATTTATACTAAATTAAATTTTAGGAATCTAGCTTATGATATATCCTTCAGTAAAGATTTTGTTGTTGGTTCTAGTGTGTTGAGAGGTATTTTCCCAATGTCCAATAGTGGAAAATTTGGTGAACATTTGAGATAAAAGAAATTAATTTTTTTAAATGTAAGTTTATATAATTAATTTGCATTTTGAGTCTCCTTGAAATCCCTGGCAAAATATATAAGTAAATGATATGAAGTAAATATGTCTGTTTGTATGTTTTTTCTTCTTTAGTAGATAAGTTATATTTTTCATTGTTTCATTTTTCATTTATCCTGCTGTCAACTACATTTTTAAAGCAAGACATTATTGTATTGTTTTCAATTAGATACATATGGGTTTGATATTAGCAGCTGTAGAAACATTATTGGCATTTTAGCGCTAGGGAATTAGATTCTGCATTGTTACGTTTCCAAGTTTGGATAGCTGTATATATTATTCAGAAATGCATTTTTATCTATATATAGAGGTATATAAAGGTGCTTTGGACCAAATACATTTTTGAAGACAGAAAAAGACTGTGTTGAATGATTCACTATATAACCCATCTTGGTTTGAAGCAAGTGCCAAGCAGCCAGTTGTGTTAATAATATTGTATATCTGAATGAACTATGCTACCCATCTCTTTGGATTAGTATAGAACATCTCTAGCAGCTTTAGGTTGTTTGTAATTTCAAATTAAATTTATTATAAAGGTTTGAGCTTGAGTTAAGAAACACAAAGCAGTCTTTACTAGAATAAACCTAAATATAACCTTGGAATTAATGGATTTTCCATAAATCTGTGAAAGAGCCTCTCCATGATTTTGGTATCCCATAACTATATGTCTTCCCAAACAAGACTGGCCTACACAATCAATATATATTTTCAAGGGTGCAAAAATGTTTTTGAACTTCTCACTTGATAGTAGTGATATAGCACAAAAATAATCCAAAATATTCTAAAACACAATGGGGATCATTTATAAAGTTTGTGCAACGCATATTTAGTTGCATATAGTTAGCTGTGCCGTCTTTCCTTTTTTTGCAAATCTTCGTGAAAAATGCATTGTGTACACATATTCACAAATGAGATGGGTGTTTGTGGCCATTGTGAGTATTCATTGCACACAAATATAGCATTCCTGATAATTATATATCAGTATAAACTCATGGTTTGCAAAATCTATTTAGAAAATATTTTTTCTGCTGCCAAAGGTGTGTTGTATTTAAAATGAAGAGTGTGCGAATAAATGTTCACAATTTGCAATTATGTCATAATTGAAAAGCTCTTAAAGACAAATACATCGTCCAAAAAAAATTTGCATACACCATTCTTGTGCAGAACACAAACAAGTACTAGTACACAAAAGTGCATTAACTTTTGCTATGGTATTCTTTGCTAATGTTTTCTAACAAATTGGCACATTTCACTTATATTTAATTTTAAAAGCAATGGCAAACTCAATTTATTATATCTTTTTTTTTTATTTTTATTAAAGAACAGTTAATGGAAGCAATGTTAGTAATATGAATCTAACAGATGAACAGGATGTAAAAGCACTAATAACTATTTTCACAAGGAAATTTTGTATGCAGTTTTAAAAGATCAAATAAACACTTTGTGTATACTTTCCAGGTCTGGAGAAGAGATTTATCTTACCTTTTTCATTTACTTTTGTATCCTGCCATAGCAGATCTGAGAGAAGTGGCTAATAGCTTTTCATTTAATGAGAACAGTATCTTGTGGTTTCAGCTATCCAGCATTAAGGTCAAAATGCAAGATAATAGTTCTCTAGGCAATGCAGACCTTTAATTCCTTGGCACCACAGATAATTGCAGTTGATACATGGTAGATACTTGTAGAGGGTAGTTTGGGCATGTTGGGGCAGATTTGCCACTAACAAATTAGCATTTGTCACTAGGGATGTAGCGAACGGCGGAAAAAATGTTCTCGAACATATTCGCGAACTTGCGTCAAAAATGCGAACGGTTCGCGAACGTCGCGAACCCCATAGACTTCAATGGGAAGGCAAATTTTAAAAGCTAGAAAAGACATTTCTGGCCAGAAAAATGATTTTAAAGTTGTTTAAAGGGTGCAACGACCTGGACAGTGGCATGCCAGAGGGGGATCAAGGGCAAAAATGTATCTGAAAAATACATTGTTGACACAGCGCTGCGTTTTGTGCTGTAAAGGGCAGAAATCACACTACGTCACTCAGGTGATGTTTCTGGACACGGAATGTGAAAAAGCTCACACAGCTAGGTGGCACTTGGTTAAAGACTGGGCAAACAATGCCTGCAAGGGCAACGTATACAGTAGTGGGTACGGAATATATTATTGCTGCTGTAAAAACATCACTCAGGTGATGTTTACGGACACGGAATTATTATTGTTATTTAGACAGAATGTGAAAAAGCTCACACAGCTAGGTGGCACTTGCATACCTCCCAACTGTCCCTCTTTTGACCACTCAACCCCCTGTCCCTCTTTTGTACTGGAAAGTCCCTCTTTTCTCTGAACCGAACAGCCAGAAAAAAAACAGTTTCTAACTTAATTAGCTTTTGAGAGAGCTCAGAACAGCTAACAGGTGCAAATAAGATACTTTGTAACAATTTTGACTCTGGTTGGTGCTGGTAGTGGTGAACTACTAGGAGGAGCAGCACACCAGTCCCACTCCCCAACACAGCTAGACTAATAGCACTGGGCTCTTACAGTAGCAAAGTAAAAAAAAACAAAAAAGAAAATAAAAGCAGTCCTTACAAGGACTATTGGGTTACAGGCAGCAGTCAGCAGATGAGAGATCAGCAGCAGGACAGCTGCCCACAGCAGCTACATACAGAGCACTGCAGTAGAAGGTAGATTACTAGCCAGCAAAGCTACCTAACCTAAAATGTCCCTCAAATCCCTGCAGAGTTCTGTCCCTACAATACAGAGCAGTATCAAGTAGATTACTAGCCAGCAAAGTTACTATCAACTGTCCCTCAAATCACTAAACAGCTCTCTCCCTACACTAGCTCTTCCAAGCACACACAGGCAGAATGAAAAAACGCTGCAGGGCTTCAGTTTATATATGGAAGGGGAGTGGTCCAGGGGGTGTGGGGGTGGTCCAGGAGGGAGAGCTTCCTGATTGGCTGCCATGTATCTGCTGCTCTGGGGTGAGAGGGCAAAAATAAGCGCCAGCTAAGGCGAACCCAAATTGGCGAACGTCACGCGACGTTTGCGAACATTCGGCGGACGCGAACGGTCGATGTTCGCGCGAATTAGTTCGCGGGCGAACAGTCCGCGACATCCCTATTTGTCACTAAGAATTCCATGAATTTAAATTTGTCTTAAAGGGAATAATACAACTGGACCCATTTTTGATTGCCCATGCCTTCATGCTCGGAAATCATAACTGAAACCCCAATTTTTGTAAGTTTGTAGACTTTTTTAATGAAGAAAATCATTGGCATCTTTTTATTCTTACAAAGATTGCAGAGCATTTTTCTGCAGGACTCACTCACGTTTTCCTTTATGATTTCCTGATTATAAAAGCTTAAGCAATCATAAATGGGCCCCTAAGTGAATGAATAGTGTTACAAATCCACAATGAACATAAATTCTGTCTATATTGTTGCTCTCTGATCAAGAGCTCAAGATCTATAACGGGATATTAATATACCTTCTGGGTATCCTTAAACTAGAAAATGGCATTTCACTGAAGTTTAGCATCTCAAATTACTTCTCACTGACTATAAACAAAGGGATAAAAAACTAAAATATTTTACCTAGAAGCTGGAAAACAACTCATGCCATGCAATAAGCCTCATGGTATCTGATGAGAATGACTTTTTGTATATATGTACATGATACAACATGGTGGCAATTTGCATTTAGAAGATGATAACACCCTTATGATCACCCCTATGCTCTTGTATCCATATATATATATCCATATATATATACAGTATTGATATGTGTTGTTGACTCTACTGGTTTCAGCAGCTGTACTCTGATTAAAACTCAGTGGGATCACTATGATAAACAAATCCCTCCCGTTGCTAGAACAGGTGTTCATGCCCTCGTTAGAAGCCAGACTAAATGAGAAATATGTAATGCTGACGCAGTTCATTGCTTTAACAGGAGTCTGTATATCAATCAATGACTTTTGTCCTTGAGTTTAATACTGTTTTTTTTTTTTACTTTAAAAGCAAACAAATAAGCCAGTTTGTTAAAGATTATCCATACAAACTCAAGAGGTAAATTGCATCATTACTGAATATCTGAAAAATGTTGTCACATTAGTCATGGAATATGTTGATGAATGACAAAAAACTTTATAACTGATGTATGATTATCATTCCCCTACATTTCATTTGTTTGAATATTTAAAATTAGTAGGGATGCATCCAAGCCATTATTTTGGATTCGGCCGAACCCCCCGAACCTAATGTGCGTATGCAAATTAGGATTCGGATTCGGGGCAGAAGGATTCGCCCGAATTCGAATGAATTCGGATTTCATTGTGATGCAGCACACATCAGTCGACTGGATAAGTTCCTTATATGTGAACTCTATGTGAACTATTTCATTGTAGCTTTAAATTATTGGGGTAATAGGGTGGCCACAGACTCTCTTCTTTATATCACATCACCAGGTATGATGCTGAATTTTTGTAATGCTTAATAATGACTTATTCACATTTAGATTTGATTTCATATTTAAAAACAGTCTTGCTTGATATTTCCATGGAAAGGAGTCATTTACACGAGTGTTCCCCTTAGTGCTCACAAGCACTTGTGAAAATCAAGCACTAGGCAAAGAGAGCAGCATTAGGGGGCACAGACCAGCCTTGCTCTTACTTCCTGCTGCCCCTAATTGTGTATGTATGAATCACGCTATATGAGTGACTAATTGAACAAAGTTTTGGGGTGGGTGGCTTTTCTTCTTGCCGAAGCCTATGATTAAGGGAGGTCTTCAAATGCGTTAGGCAGCCACCTGTTTTTTTAATGTTATAATAAACAATGGTTTTTACTTTATAAGGCAACGTGCCTTCAACTTTTTCTCTATTTTGATCTCATAGTACTGATTAAAGCACCAATTTGTAAAGAGAAGAATGCAGTATGCAAAAAAATAAACACTATCTGCCTTCTTTTCCAATTTTCATGCTGCATTTACCTAACAGCCTGACTTTTACGTATCATTAATATGGGCTGATTTATCAATGTTTGAATATTTTTTCCCGTGAATTATAGTTTTTTGTGCTAAAAATCTTTAATTTCAATATTCAATATTCACTAAACAATTAAGAGCAAAAAAAAAAACTGCTGCCAACGTCATGTAGAAGTCAATGAGATCTGACCTTGGCAAATTGCAAAATATTTAACTAATTCAAGGTTTTTGAGTTTGAAGTATTTTTAACACCTTGTAAACTCACTACAAAAGCTGAGTAGACTATGAATTCAGTATTTATATTTTTTCCACAATTTTATTAATTCATGATTTTCTTTTTCACATTTTTAAATAAATAAGGAGACATTCCTGCTTTTTTAAATTGTTAGTTTAATTGTTGTAAAATTTTGATTAATAAGGCCCTTAGTATTACTCAGCATAAAATATTAGTTTATAGTGCTAATTTAGGGCTTAACACTAGACTTGGACGAATAAGTAAAAACACAGTGATAGAACAGCATTAATGGAGCCAACATTATTAGCACATATTCATAATTATTGTTGTATATTTTTGTATAGTAAACACACTCACATATATTTGATTAAAAGTCGGAGAAGAATATGGCCCTAATAGACATTGGATGATCATTTAGTAACACATTCCGTATCTATGTGTTATTTTTGTATACAAAATGGGCTCATTTACGAACGCAAGTGCATGGCGCTTAATCCAGGCTGACTGAAAATATTTTGCAAAACTGCACCCAATTTGCAATGAAGAAAAAATTGCGTTAATTTTGGCAGGAATTCTGGGAAAGAACACCTCATCACTGCATTTGCGAATGTAAATCAGCCCTATAATGTTTTTTTGGGGTTAGCAAGTGTAGTATGGAGTTTACATTTGATATTACAATTTGCATTTCTTTAATATGAACTGTACTATATGTTTACACAGCATAACATCAGTTTTTTTTGTAGATTTTTTCTATACTCAGCTTTATTTTGATTGAATTAAAGAATAATGAAAAGAAAGATGTGCATTTTAATAAAGAGATAAGTATGGATTGAGGTGAGAAAAGGAATGTGAAGTCTTGTGAAGTATTTACTGCCTTGAAGCTAAAGATGACATTGAGAAAAGCCTAGCATGCACAAATGCTGTCCCTATGATTAGTTTCTATTGATCTGCATTTGGTTTTCACAAATGTATACTCATTCTTGAGAATATTGCTAAGCCGTTAAAACAAATATTTTAATACATTTGTTGAACACATCACATAATAAAAAGCACACAAAGAACAAATAGAAGTGTTTGCCATTTAAATAAGTGTAATTAATTTAAAACATGTTAACGGTTAATTTAATGTTTTGAATATAAATAATGGCTCACAAGTGAGTACTGGGGGGGGTTACATCTGCCATGGCATTTGTGGAAAATCATCAGAGCAAAATCTTCAGGAATCACTACAAATAAACTACAGTGCAGTGTTTTTCCTGTTGTCCGGTGATTTGGCATGTATGTATGTAGGATGCCAAAGGTGTATTGGTTATAGTAATTCAGACCAGGCAAGGCTTTGAATGATGTTATGTTTATGTTAGATGAAACACATCGCTAGTAAAATGCAGTCATCTTGTATTTATTCATGTGTCATTTACTTGTTCTCGTGAGTTTCCTTAAGAGCAACTATGGAGTTAGCATCTGTTAATTTGGAACATAAGCTTTAGCTGTATTTGGTCCATCACCATATGTATAATTTTTACTAAATATTATAAACCCATACAGACCTTAGGGAGTCACAGCAGGTTGCCTGCAAAGATTCTACATCACCCATGCTTTTTAATAACTTAACCCAAATGCATAAAGTTGATATAATTTGATGGAAAGAAATATATGCTAGGGTAAATGTGTTCTGTAACAGATATATATATACAGGTTCTATATTATTTTGTGGCCAATAGCAAAATTAGCAAATGGGCACTTCAAAGGACTCCACAAAAGGGTCACAAAAATGAAAATAAAATATTTTATTCAAAGTTGCATTAAAAAATCATCATTGCAGTTTTTGTGTCCCAGGGACACTTAAATCATGGGCACACTATATTATTAGGGGATCATAATAGAAATTTTACCAAAAGTTACATTTTCATTTGATGAACACATATATTGTACAACATAATGGAATTTAAGTTCCTTACCCTCTTTTGACGCCTGCCCTGATCTCCTTCTACTATATGCTTATCCATATTTTAGGTAGGGATTGTTTTTAAACTCTATTTCATGTTGCATTACCTGCAGTACATTCTGTATCAGAGGATTTATCTGAGAACCCTGAAAACCACAGAAACCTGAAATCTCAGCTTTACTTTTGGGTTCCAATAGTCTACAACCTTATCAATGCCTGAAGTTCTCAATCCATGAGGCTATGTCATAGTCTAAAGAAATCTGGTTGATAGCAACACATTTATGTTCAACTTAAAGGGGAAGTAAAGTCTATATAATAATGCTAGAAATGCTGTGTTTTACATAGGAAACATAAACATGAATTTACTGCATCACAAGCCTAATCAAACAATTGATTTATGCTTTCAAAGTTGGCCACATGGGGTCACCATCTTGTAAATATGTTAAACATCTTTGCAAGACCAAGACTGTGCACATGCTCAGTGTGGTCTGGGCTGTTTAAGGATCATCATAAATTATCAAAACAGCAAAAGTCAAATAATATCTGCCAGAAGCCGATACAAAAAAACTGATTAATAATCAGATTATTCACACTGCACTGGGTCCTGTGTTGTCATGTAATCTAATGTGGATTTTATAGTTTTTGCATTGATTAATACAAACTTTTTCCAACAAAATAATCCTCCAAATAAAATCCTAGTTTATCTGTTTAAATCTGGCTCCATGATCTTTGTCCCTGCAGTTGGAGTTGGAAACAGTAAAGGCAAAAATAAAATCCAATACAAATTTCTACACAGTCCCGACTGCTCTACAGGGAAACAAACAAAGCTGCTTGAGTTCTGCGGGGGCTCTCCCTGCTGTTCATAAGTATGATTGGTTCCCTGCAGAGCAGTTAGGGACTGTCTGACAATTCCTATCCACAGCAGTAAATTAAGGGAGAATTTCACTGCATACAGTCAGGTTTCTGATAAAAATGGTATACATTTTTTAATTAAAGTATATTGGAGGTTTCTTTTTCATCAAAGAAAGTAAAAATGCGATTTTATTTTTTTTGATTTTACATGCCCTTTAATTGAAAATCTATATATGGACTAATTTAAACAGTATAAAATATACAACTTCAGATAACAGGCACATTGAATCCATTGGTTTTCTACAAAAAGATTAACATAGATATGTATAGAAGGAAGGTCAGAAGGTAAAAAAGGTAAAAATGCTCATCAACAGATGAGTAAAATATTTAACAGAATCATATTGGCGATTCTATCAAGCTGTGTGAAAACAAACATGTTCCCAAGACGAATACAAAAAACATGAACATCATATAACATATGATGAAATTACAGAACAAGGTATGTAAGCAATATAAATAGTTTAGTGGGAATAAGAAACAGAATCTTTACATGACTTCTTTTGAGTTTGCACCCAAGAGAAACCCTTAGCTTGTGTTATCTAGTAAAACATGCTATGAATATAATGTGCTTGTCCAACTCAGAAATTGCTTAATAAACAATTCAAGTAATTCAAATAATGCTTTGGGTCTAAGTGGCATTTTACTTTTTTAGCCTTGTTTATCAGAAGCAATTTTTTAAAAAAAAATTCAGATAAATTGCAGTTGCATTTCCATTAATTAAAAAGTGGGGTCTATGATGCAGACTGCATAGAAATTATATTGAAACCTAAACTGGGAAAATTATAAGACTGGGTATACAGATTAAAAGAGTAATTGTCATTGTAAAAAATTCTGAATATTGTGCAGTATGTAACACTTTTGTTCATTAAATCTTCCTACCACTCTGGCACACCCTTAACTGCTGTGTTTTATGAATAGTCCTTACATATCCAAAATTTAATAGGGACAATTAGCTACTCAGATAACTGATGAAGGGTTGGTCAGCTTCTAAAAAGTCAGGGAGTGCAAAAACACAGATTTATCCAGAATAAGCAACTTTTGCACCTTTTTTCTCATAGTCTCTTTTCTCTACGTACTATACTTTATTCTTCCATTATTTAGCCTCTTTGTTCCTATAAAGAAATAGGGAATGACCATGAAATAGGCTAAATGGTTATAAGCAAGAGGCCAGTCCGACACTGGTTACATACTGTACCTCTAAACAGACTGACTTTAGTCACTAGCTCTGGTGCTTCCTAAGATAAATGATTATGAAAAGAGAAATAGCAGCACTCAGGGTTCAGTGAAAGAAAACCCTGAAATAAACTGTTTACAAAAGTTTGGCCCCACAGCATCATGGTTACACCACCATTCTTTACTGTGGGTAGGGTTTTTTTGTCGTTAGTGTAACTTTTGCATAACACATATATTGCTTTGAACTTTTCCCAAAAAGCTCAAATGACCCCAAAACATTTTTTAACATTGCAATTAGGTCACAACTAGTGATGAGCACATTTTTTCACCAGGCATAAATTTGCTACAGAATTACACATTTCGCCATCTGCAAATATTTCATGATTCCTCCCCTCTCCCCCCTCGCAAACCATCACTGTAGAAAGATTGCCTGGTAAGGATGCAAATAATATTTATTGCACTGACTTCTGATGTTTAACCCTTTCCTTGATGTAATGTGCAAAGTTGCATTTGTGTAAATTCCCTATGAGTTTTGGGGTATTTATACATGGAATTGCGACTGTGCCATCCTTCTATTAGTTTTGGGGTATTTATACATAAACATTGCTACTTTTGAATAGTGATGGGCGAATTTGGGGCGCTCCGCTTCGCCAAAAACTTGCCCGTGAAATTTGCAAAACGGCGAGAAATTAGCAAAACGTCGCTGGCGTCTCATTTTTTTCCGTTTTTAACTCTGGCGTCCATTTTTTTGAGGCCGGCGCCATTTTTTTTGATGCTGGTGAATTTTCGCAGCGGTTTCGTGAATTTATTAGCCGCCAGCGAATCATGGGAATTCGGCGCGAATTTGCGCCTGGCGAATAAATTCGCCCATCACTACTTTTGAGGTATTTATACATGGAATTGTGACTGTGCCATCCTTCTATTAGTTTTGTGGTATTTATACATGGAAATGCCACCATGTCCATTCTTCTATTAGTTTTGGGGTAGTTGTACATGGAATTGCAACTGTGCCATCCTTTTATTAGTTTTTTTGTATTTATACATGGAAATGCCACCGTGCCATTCTTCTATTAGTTTTGGGACATTTATATACGGAATTGTGACTGTGCCATCCTTCTATTAGTTTTGGAATATTTATACATGGAATTGCGACTGTGCCATCCTTCTATTAGTTTTATGGTATTTATACATGGAATTGCAAATCTGCTATCCTTCTATTAGTTTTGAGGTATTAATACATGGAATTGCGACTGTGCCATCCTTCTATTAGTTTTGGGGTATTTATACATGGAAATGATACCATGCCATCCTTCTATGAGTTTTGGGGTATTTATACAGGGAAATGCCACTGCACCATCCTTCTATGAGTTTTGGGGTATTTATTGCGATGGTGCCATCTTTCTATTAGTTTTGGGGTATTTATACATGGAAATGCCACCGCGCCATCCTTCTATGGGGCAAATTCACTAAGATCTGAAGTTGCGCCACAGCTTTGCCGCACTTCGCCAGGCGTAGTTTTGCCAGCGCTGCGCAAATTCACTAAAATGTGAAGTTGCGTTCAGGGAGGCGAACGGTAGCTTACTTCGTCAAGCAAAGCGAAGTTACGCTAGCGATGCATACATCGCCAAGTTAAAGTACATTGGACGTATATGTAGCAGCAAATACATTACACTACACAAGCTTGGGAAAGCTTCATAAAATAAAATAGAGTTGTTAGTTTGCCCTATACATATGCCCACTGTATAGTTTAGGTGCCATATGTTAGGAAATGTAGGGGGAAGGAGGGTTTTTTTTTCAGCCTATCAAACTTAAAAAAAGAAAAGACGCCAGCGTTTTTTTTAACTTTTTTTGAAGCAAGCCCTATCTTCTCTATTGCACTTCGCCTGGTCTGAGGTGGCGAAGGCAAGTCTGGTGCAAGAGGTAACATTCAGTAAAATGCGCAAGTTAGTGAATTGGTGTAGTTACGTCCCTTCACCATAGCGCAATTTCACCTGGCGTAAGGGTACGAAGTAGCACTAGAGTAGGTCCACTTCGATAGTGAATTTACGCCATCGCCCGTTAGTAAATTGCACAGTAACAAAATGACGTCACAGTGGCGAATTTGCGCTACTGTTAGGTGCTTCGCACTTTAGTGAATTTGCCCGATAAGTTTTTTTTGGGGGGGCAGTTGCAAATTTTCACACCTCTTTAGATTAGAGCAGGGGTGTCCAGAAGGTACACCCCTGACCTTTAGCTGGGGATCAGTAGATCTCAAGACACTGTCAACTAACACCTTATCTAAATAACCCTCCTGTTTTATGCTTTTCATTCAGATATTTATTATGTTAAGTTTACATAAGAAATATTTGTATGTAGTTCATAATGGGACATCATCATTAAAAATAGACCTTGCATTAGAAAAGTAAGGGCACTCCTGGATTAGAGGGAAAAAAAAAATAATTTGAAGCAGTGTAAGAGCCTGCTGATGAAACTGCGTATTTCCATAATCGTGTAATTAGGTGGGACCTAGGGCTTGGATGGAAGGATTTATTTTTTTGTGCTAGGTTCAGTTTGCGATGGTATTGATTCATACTTGAGGCGATTGCTAAGAGTCAATAAGAGATCTGATTCTAAATATTATTGGTTAGTGAAGGTCTAAATATATCTGCACACAAGTGATATCTAAACTCTTTATGTATATAAATCAAAGAGACTGGCATACAGGTGAGTGCTCCACACAGCCATTTTTGTCTCAATAGCAATAATAATTATTAGTAATAAGTAGTGAAGGGCAAATAAATTCGACAGACACTAATTTGCAGCAAATTTCCATGTTTCTCTGCAAGCAAATTCATTTGCGAAAATTCAATGACAATTCACCAGCAAAAAAATCTGCGGCGTCAAAAAAATTTGACACACGTCAAAATTGGCATGTGCATCAAAATTATTCGGACCTCCATTGACTTTAACACATTTAGACCAAATAGTCGCGCATATAAAAATTGACTCTCGCGTCAAAATGTATTTAATTTTTTTGATTTTGATGCCTATTGACTTTTTGAGGCCAGATGAAATTAGTGTTAGCTAGACATCCAAGCAGTGAGATTTTTTTCTTGTACCGCTTTAAGAGGCACAGTCCAGAAACTCAACTTACTGTATAATATTTATATTTGAATAAAGGAAAATGAAAAAAATAGTTAAGTATAAATTAATCTCTTATTCAGTTAGCATGATGCTTAATACTATATCATTAACTCAAAAATACCCATACATTCCCCAGCTTGAAATTAAACACTGTAAGTACAGACTACTGTGGAAACCCTCTTCACTATAAACAGTATGAGTAAAACTGAGGACATGGAGACCAGACAATTTTACTTTTTAGAAACTCAGTCTGCATTTTCTGCTTCAGAACTCTCAAAGATCTGGTGAACTGTTATTCATGAATTAATTACCATTTCCAATTTAGTTACAGCATTGGAGGTCACTGAGAGATAACAGAGACATAGGTATTGACTTAAGGAATACATTGCTTTTTCTAAACAAGATGCTTTCTTGTTCATATAAATAAAAGTATAAATAAATCCCTAGCAAACAATATAAAAATAACTGTGTCTACAGGTAATAAATATATATATATATATATATATATATATATATATATATATATATATATATATATATAGATAGATAGATAGATAGATAGATAGATATGGTATATATTTTTTTTTTATATATGTAATATTTTATATATATTAGACAGTTATTTTATTTTGTTTGCCCTAAGCGTCAGCATTAGAGAAACCACTCAAAAAGTGAGGAACATATTTCCACAACATAGATCCACGGTTAATACTCGTAAGGTATTTTGCCAGTCTCTAAACATTGCATAGAGGGGGACACACAGCGGAGGATTTAAAATTTAGGGTAATCAAGCATGTTCCCCAGCCTTGAAGGGGAGTTGATAGGGTTCTCCTATTGAAAAAGACAGAAGTCCAATGGATACATAGGTTAAAACCCTGAGGCCATTAGGTCTCAACAAGGATTTTGATCTTCATCTATTTATCAATTAGTTTCACCCCTTTGAGATGTTTATAATATTTGTCTATTGATGTATGAATTAGCTTGATTCCTTCAAAGATATCCATAATTATGCCATTATGATGAATGTATGTTTTTGCCATTCTTCCATTTATTATTGAAAGAACACTGTTATATAAATTGAGCCCATTTCTAAAATGGTGGCCACTGTTGAAACGTCCATGGGGAGGGAAATTATGCCGGCGTGGCGGAGCAGCGCTTTTGCATATTAACGTTAGCGTTTTTACGCCGAGCCACTGTGCACAAGGGTGACGTCATCCCGACCACATGAGACACCACAGGGTTTAAGCAAGCTTCTGGGAATTGTAGTCTCAGTATTATATGGAGATCAGCTTAAGAAAGGGAGCAGCAAGCACCCAAAACATTGCATAGATCTCCACATGAGTATATTTATGCTTACACTGGCTGTTTTTATACTTACAAAATAAATAAAATAAACGCTATGTTTTAAACTTTTATACAATGGTGTGTGACCTCGTTGGACAATGTATATTTTGAGTGGAATGACTCTCCACATTTTGAGATAACGCATCCAGTGTGCAATACATATGTTGGACATATATATATATATACATATATATATATATATATATATATATATATATATATACATATATATATATATATATATATATATATACATATATATATATATATATATATATATATATATATATATATATATATATATATATATATTTCATTATATTTGCACTCAATTTTTTGAAAAGTAATAAGACCACTCGGGAGAAGATGGCGCCTGTGAACTCCGTGAACAGGACCTGCGCAGAAGGGTGAGTAATAAGTTAGGGGCATTTGCCCGGGGGGACAGGTAAGCCAGGTGGGAGGAGGGGGGCAACACAAGGGAGGGGGAGGGATTTTTGCGCCCAGGGGGTTTCCTTCTCCTTTAAGAGTGGCTTGGATGTTTTCTAGGACAGGCATAATATCATAGGCTATTGTGATACTAAAATCTACAATTAGTACAGATATTGGTAAATATAGTTTATGTGAGTATATGTTGGGGTCGGTATGAATGTGTGTATGTACTGTATGTGCACTGGGGTTCATTTGGGGGGTTGAACTTGGTGGACTTGAAATAAATCTTCAACAGCCTTCCCGATGAAGGCTCGTGTGACAGCTGAAACACTGAATAAAGATTATTAAACGCCATGATATTAACAAATGTTTTAATATAAAAATATATTTTAAAAAAGCATCTGTTACATTATAGTTAAAAAATTTTAATGGAGGTAAAACAGGGGCACTCAATAATGTCTTTGCAATATTATTTCTTTATTTACAATATATATTCTACTATTCAATGATGAATTGCTATAAATCACTACATTGTATATATTTTTATATAAAATATTATTTTATAAATCATACATTTTTATAAATTAGAAAATACATCATATATAAAGTAATTCTATAATAATTTAAGTTAAAATAATTCAAAGAGCAGAAGAGTATGTAAAATAAAAAAATAAAACTAAAAATGCTGGATAATACTATTTTTGATCAGGTGCCCGTTACAGCATTAGTTAAAGGATTAACATGTTCTATACAATAATTCAGCCTTTGTAAGATATCAAGAAAATAATACGCAATACACACATGTGGATATTTCGGAATCCTTCTATCAGTTTTTTTATATGATAGAAATGATAGAGACCTAGGAGAATTTTTTTTTAATAAAATGAACTCATAGTGATTAGACTGCAGAAAAAATGAGAACACAGTGCTAAGGTTAATAAGCACAGGCTAAGGTATCGTCAGAGATCCAACTAAAGTGAATATTGCTGAGGATGACACACCAGAGAAGTTAGAAAATGTAATGAAATATTTTTTTTTTCTCTTGGATTTATGAGGTTTTTAAATTGTGGGTTTTACGTCTGATTTAGACTAAAGGAGAAGACATATGAGATATTTAATATCAAAAACAGTTACTTTCTGTAGTTCATACCTACAAAATTTTATGACATAAAATAATATATTAAAGCGTCAGTGTACTTCCTTGATCAAATGAGTTCAATAAATAGGACTTATCCTCTATAAACCTTTTGTACCATTATTTTAATAATGATAAATACAGGGTTTTGTTATTTCTTGAGCTTTGCGGGCAATAGGGGAAACTGAAGCTACTCCCTGTTTTTTTCCTGTACATAATCAGATACCCATTGCACAGATAGGGGGTTATTCATTTATTATTTACTAAAGTCAGAATCCAAAAAACTCCAAAACTTCCAAACTTTTTAACTATAAAATCTGAATTTCTAGTGGAAAAAACTGATATTTTTGGAGATTTATTATACCCTGAGGATGTAAAAAGTCAGAATCCAAAAATACTCTATCTCAGTCCTACCGAGGTTGTATATACTGTAAGTCAATGGGAGAGGCCCCTATCCTATTTGAACGTTTCTGTGGTCTGCATTGGAATTAACCCGAAAATCCACCTATTTCGGGCTTTTCGGGCAAAATTTTCAAAAGATTTTGACTTTTGCGTGAAAATAGCTTATGATTCTGATTTTCACTTGATTTTATTGTGTTTGTACCCGATCCAAATAAATTGTGCTTTTTTTTTAATAATCAATAAGGTCCAATCGTGGATTTTAGTTTGGTCTGACTTTTTTAATTATAATACTCAATTCAATTAAAAAATTAGAATTTTGATAAATAAGGCCTTAAATGTCCCTCCATAATGGACTTCTGCTTATCTGTGCACTGTTATCATCACCTTGTTAGAACAGGGGTGGGACCTAGGGTTTCCAGAAAAGGAGTCTTTTGGTAGTTTGGATCACTATACTTTAAAAATAATTAAATAATTTGTACCTTGAATAAAACCAATAGGATTGTTTGCCTCCAGTAAGGATTAATTATACTATATCTTAGCTGGGATCAAGTACAAGTACTGTTTTATTATTACATTACATTTTTCAAAATTGGATTATTTGATTAAAATTGAATTTGAAGGAGATGGCCTTCCACATAATTTGGAGTTTTGTGGATACCTGGTTTCCAGATAATTGATCCTATACTTGTAGTTGATGCATATTGTGTTTGAATGTGTCTTTAAACAAATTAATTTTGTGTACTTTTAAATCACACAAAATCTTTTGGGCGGTTTAAGGTTTGCCAAAATGCATGTTTCTAAATTCATTATTTCTACACCAAACACTTAGGGGCAGATTTACTAAGGGTCGAATATCGAGGGTTAATTAACCCTCGATATTCGACCAGGAACTAAAATCGTTCGACTTCAAATCGACTTCAAATATCGAAGTCGAACGATTTAGCGCAAATCCTGCGATCGAACGATCGAAGGATTATTCGTTCGATCGAACGATTAAATCCTTCGAATCGAACGATTCGAAGGATTTTAATCCAACGATCGAACGAATATCCTTCGATCAAAAAAACGCAGGCAAGCCTATGGGGACCTTCCCCATAGGCTAACATTGAGTTCGGTAGCTTTTAGCTGCCGAACTAGGGGGTCGAAGTTTTTCTTAAAGAGACAGTACTTCGATTATCGAATGGTCGAATAGTCGAACGATTTTTAGTTCGAATCGTTTGATTCGAAGTCGAAGTAGTAGTCGAAGGTCGAACTAGCCCATTCGATGGTCGAAGTAGCCAAAAAAACACTTCGAAATTCGAAGTTTTTTTAATTCGAATCCTTCACTCGAGCTTTGTAAATGTGCCCCTTATTTATTTTTGACCTGTAAAGTTGCTCTAAAGATCTCGATCTAATGGCATTCAATGAACGACTGAATGGGGTGTCATTTGATGAGGTATGATTACAAAGTACAATTTAAGTCAACGTATAATCATTTTGTCAATCATGTTTCAATTTTTACAAATGGAAAACCAATACAGCCACAAGATAACTGAACACAACGATTTATTAGATAAATGTATGAACTTTTGCAGCAGTTTAAAAGAATGAGTTTACCGTTAAGAGAATGATTTATGGGTTTTTGGCTGACCTTATTTCCTTTACAAAGTTGAGTATTGTATCATTAATCAAAAATCCCCTCATCTTACAGGGTTTTATAAGCTTTCTTTATTGCCTGACTAAGAAATCTTTATTAGAAAATAAAATTAATGTAGTGGGAGTGAATGATGTATACCGAACATTTCCTTAAAAATATAATCATTTCGTCATTATTGCTTGTTTCAAATTCTTCTAAGCAGAACCGCAGTAAAAAGGTTGTAATAATTCTGCATGGAAATCAATCACATTTAGTAAGAGTGTTAACATTCCTATTCTGCTCTCAGGTTTGAGAAAAAGGCAGTTACTATTCATGTTTAGGTTGTACAGTAACTTTATTATTTTTACATTTCTATTTAATAGCGAGCAGCTTGGTCAAACTCAAGTCATTTTAGAATTTGCCACAATTCAATTGTAGACAGAAAAGGACATTTTTCTTCTTAGTATGGTAAGGTAATAGGATGTTTTTGCCACAATAAAACTCTTACAATGTGACTTTCTGTGATTTAGTTTAAGGCGGTAGAACATGTCAGACTGCCTTCAATGCCATTTATGCCGTTTCTCAGGCAAAATGCAGTTTTTAAATATTAATCAGGCATATACAAGACTTGAATATTTGCACAATAATACATGATTGCACAAATTGAAAGAACCTCTAACATTCTACTGAAAGCCTTTTAGACACAGATAACTTGTACAATTGCTTGGGTTATGGTGACCCATAATAATTAAAAAAAAATTCTGTAGACAGACCTGCTGGGGAACCAGTTCATCCATAAACAATTTATTAGAGGTATTCTTCAATAAAATAGAGCTTTTAGTGCTTGTAACCAGATTCTGTCTGTGTTCTTACAAAGAAGCTATTGCTTAGTCTTTGAAGCAATACAATTTGTTGCTAGATTCTTCCAAGCTAAAAAAAAAGGCCATATGTACCCCAAAATGGGTACATACAGTCATTCCAAATGATTTATGCTAAGGTATGGTAGACTAGCCATAGTGGATACGATGGGGCTGATTTATTAAGATGCAACTTTTTTGATGCCAAAAATCCCAAAAAAGACAAAGGATTTTTTATGCCACAAAACTGTGACAATTCCAAATACAAAAATACTCCAGCTAAAGCCTGTCAAAAACATGTAGAAATCAATGGTAGATGTCCCTTAAAACCACTGGAAGATATTTCTTTTATTCACGGTTTTAAAGATTTTTGGATATTTTTCATGCTGGCATTTGTAATACAATAGGAAAAAGTTGCAGTTTTCCAACTTTTCCTGTTTGTGCTTTGTCATTTAGGATTTTCTAATACATTTCATGACATTTGTGGTTTTCTAGAATGTGAGTTTAGTCGTGCTTTCAAAAACCTCTAAAACCATGAAAACTCAAATGTTGATAAATAAGCCACGTCTTAAACCCAACTCTCCCTCTCCTGTCACAAGGCCAATGATGCATATTCAAAAAAACAAGGCTTGAGGTATTGCTCACATTTTAAATGTGTTTATGGTATCTGTGGGACATTTAATCAGTATTGAGGCATAATTGGCACTGGCTTCGGGCTTTTTTGCCTTCCTCTTGATAAAAAAAGTGGATATATCATAATGTATTTTAAGTTTTCTTTGTCACAGCAGCAGTAGAACCTTTCCAGAGTACTGCAGGAAATTGTAGAAGAGGGAGAAAGGAGGTTCTCTCCTGTGACTGCACGGTGGGTTAATTGATACAGATGCTACTACTGCTTTTGCTAGGTGAGGTGACAGCCTGCTTGGACTTCCTATCATCGAGACACTGCAGATTCAGGACCAGCAGTAGGGCTGCTGAACTTCTCTCATAGGGGCAAAAATTCATTCAAAAGACAATTGGCAATTTAGTAAAAGGTGAAGGGGACTATCACTAGCGAAAAAGCAAAACAAAGCAAATTTTAATAAATTATGGTATCTCTGTAAATTTTTCAATGAGCGAACTTTCCAATATGTTACTCCAGAGTCTGTTTCATCATGTTATACCTGGCAAATTGATAAGATGAAACTACATCTCTACAATTTGATGCACATTTATTCGCAAAGGTTGAATTGCCCATGTTTTTTTCCTGAACGCTAAAATATTGCACTGCTGTGCCCGTCTTTAAATTTTTTGCGAATTTTGAATTGAGAATAATTTTTCGCAAATGGCTCGCAAACTAAACTGGTGTTTGCATGAGTGCGCACACTGGGGGTCATCTATAAAGTTTGCGCAGCACAAATTTATTTGCAAATGGTTGTATTGCCCATGTTATTTCCTGAAAGCTCAAATATTGCACTGCTGTGCCCGTCTTTCCATTTTTTTGCGAATTCGCATTGAGAATAAATTTTCGCGAATGGCTTGCAAATGAGACGGTTGAGTGTGCCCACTGTGCAAGGTTGTTGTGCATGAAAATAGCATTAATAAGTAACTTAAATTCACAATTTGCAAAACTAGTTTGCAAATATTTTCTCCACAACCAAAGTTGTGGCTTAATTCAAACGCAGAGTGTGCACATAATATTCACAATTTACGATTTTTGCCATATTTATAAAACTCTTTTGCAGTTCAGTTTGCACACTCTTATTCAGCTTTATAAATGCAACCATACGCAGGGCGAATATATTCACTGTGCAAACCAATCTGCCCTGTGCAAAGTTTATAAATGAGCCCCACTGTGCGAGGTTGTTGTGCGTGAAAATATCATTGACAGTAACTTAAATTTGCAATTTGCAAAACTGTTTTGCGAATATTTTCTCCGCCACCAAAGTTGTGATGTAATTCAAATGCAGAGTGTGCACATACTATTCCCAATTTGCGATTTGGCCATATTTAAAAAGCTCAAATAGACAATGTGAAAAAAAAATTGCAGTTCTGTTTGCACAATCTAATTCTGTTTTATAAATGTAACCATGCGCAGGGCAAATATATTCACTGTGTGTACCAATCTGTCCTGCGCAAAATTTATAAACGAGCCCCAGTGACATTATATCTTGTATACCAAAAAAAGTCATAAAAAAGACCAAACGCTGGTGTTTTTTCATATTTTTGTCAATATTTAAATTGACGTAATCGTAGTATGTTACCAAAGTTTCACTAGGAAGAATGTAACGATAGAAGCGCTTAGACATTTCTGCGCTGATAAATTTCTGCTGGTGAAAATTCACCAGCGTTCAAAACTTTGCATTTTGATAAATACTCATATTCACTGCAAATTAACATCCGACTAAGAAAATTTGCCCTTTAGTAAATTTGCCCCTATGTGAGAGATGCAGATCCTGCTGGTCAGAGTTTGGGCCATCTTCTCTGTAGGTCAGTGATCCCCAACCAGTAGCTCGCGAGCAACATGTTGCTCTCCAACCCCTTGAATGTTGCTCTCTGTGTCCTCAGAGCAGATGCTTATTTTTGAATTCCAGGCTTGGAAGCAAGTTTTAATTGCATAAAAACTAAGTATAGTACCAAGTAGAGCATCTTGTAGGCTTCCAGTCCACATAGGGGCTACCAAATAGCCAATCACAGCCCTTATTTGGCACCCCATGGGACTATTTTATGCTTGTGTTGCTCTCCATCTCTTTTTACATTTGAATGTGGCTCACGGGTAAAAAAAGGTTGGGGACCCCTGCTGTAGGTAGAGGCAGCCTAATACTGGTGGATATAATGACATAGTCTTCAGTGAGGAACGGAAGAGCATAGTAGCAATCTCTGGCTTGGGTTAGGCTGGCAAGGCCCTAATGATTTGATAAAATGCGAATGCTGTAGCCATTTTACCCCATTTCCTGGTGTTTCATTAAGGCAGTGATCCCCAACCAGTAGCTCATGAGTAACGTGTTGCTCTCCAACCCCTTGGATGTTGTTCCCAGTGGCCTCAAAGCAGGTGCTTATTTTTGAATTCCAGGCTTGGAGGCAAATATTGGTTTCATAAAAACCAGGTGGACTGCCAACCAGAGCCTCAATGTAGGTTGACAATCCACATAGGGGCTACCAAATGGCCAATCACAGCACTTATTTGGCACCCAGGAACATTTTTCATGCTAGTGTTGCTCCCCAACTCCTTTTACTTCTGAATGTTGCTCAAAAGGTTGGAGATCCCTGCATTAAGGTATGCAACAATGGGATTCAGTGGGATGGCTCAGGCGAAGGGTCAATTAAGGAATCCCTTTGTCATAGAGAGTTACGCATGAGAGCAAAACAAATTTTGCTTAAGTTATATAAGTATTAGTAGTGATGATGACAATCGAAAAACAGCTACTGTATACTGCCCCTTGTGCAACAGTACATATTTATTGTCTAAAACTGAATATTTTAAGTTTTGCAAAATAACAACATGAAACAAAAGTCCTGCTGTTTTACTTTATAACAGAGCAATAACATTTAGCAGGCAAAACAGCTATTACATTAAAGGACTGATTTATTATACTGCAAGGTTCTTAAACTTGCATTTTCTTGCATTGATTGCTTTTTTTCTTGGTACAGGGTTTTTTTCTCCCATTACAATGTTTTTTTTTATAAATAAAAAAATCTTGCAAGGTTATAGATATTGGTGAGCTTTTTATTTTATGAAAAATGAATAAACAATCCTTTTAAGGCATCATTGCAGAAAAAAGCTAGCCAGATGTAACAGAATAATTATAATTAGCCAGGCAAAAGTTCAGACAAATGTTATATTTATTGGGCTCTTGTATTCAATCAACTTGTGTTGATTTATATAAGTCCAACATGATTATCTTTGCAGGTACAACCAGAGTCAGTCACACTGTTATGGCTACATGCCTAAAACTATCATTTATTGCCTTCCATTATAGCTTAAAGCGATACTGACACTAAACAATTATACATATTATACATTATACAAATATACATATTTACTATGGGTCGAATATCGAGGGTTAATTAACCCTCGATATTCGACCATCGAAGTTAAATCCTTCCACTTCGAATATCGAAGTTGAAGGATTTACCGCAATTCGTTCGATCGAACGATTGAAGGAAAAATATTTCGATTGAACGATTAAATCCTTCGAATCGAACGTTTCGAAGGATTTTAATCCATCGATCGAAGGATTTTCCTTCGATCAGAAATTACTTGGAAAGCCTATGGGGACCTTCCCCATAGGCTAACATTGATGCTCGGTAGGTTTTAGGTGGCGAAGTAGGAGGTCGAAGTTTTTTTTAAAGAGACAGTACTTCGACTATCGAATGGTCGAATAGTTGAATGATTTTTAGTTCGAATCATTCGATTCGAATTCGTAGTCGAAGGTCGAAGTAGCCAATTCGATGGTCGAAGTGGATGACACATTTTTTTGGAAAGGTATCACTCCTCCAAGATACATTTTTTGGATGTGGACATTCACTACACTGAGACAGGTTTCACAACATCGGTTTTTATGAAACCTACAGATCGTAATAACCTTTTAACTAAATAGAACAGAATAACCTCAACTAAACAGAAACATATCCCTTTTGTTTCAACCTATGATATCAATGCTAAATATATGAGGGGAACAATTCTGAAACATTGGAAAGTTTTAAAAACTGACATTAAGTTTGGTAATCTATTTACCCTACCCCCATACAAACGGGGAAGGAATGTAGGAGACTTGGTGAAAAAGAGAAATAGTTCATACATAAATAACAAAAGTACCAACAGGGTCGGCACTTTCCCTTGCCTTAACTGTGACCACTGTACAGGCATTATCAAAGGTGATTATTTAACTCACCCACAGAAAGGGACAAAACATTTTGTAAAGGGCTTTTATACCTGCAATTCAAATGGTGTAATCTATTGTTTAAAGTGCCCTTGTGGCTTGGCTTATTGGCCCCTACGAATAGACCGCTGAGTATACAGTTAAACAAACACAAATCAGCAGTCAGAAATTATAAACCACCCCAAAAAGAAACAAATAAGGCAACTGTATCTGTATGGTTTTCACTACCACCTCTATGTTGACGATACTCAGATCTATCTCTCATCTCCTGATCTCAACCCAGAACTCCTAACTCGCGTCTCCTCCTGCCTGTCCGCTATCTCTACCTGGATGTCGCAACGCTACCTTAAATTAAACCTTTCTAAAACTGAAATGGTTCTCTTTCCTCCAACTAACACCAGTAACATCCCAGAAGTATTCATCATAGCTAACAATTCCACTATCACCCCCTCTCAGCAGGCTTTGGGTTTATCCTAGATTCTGCCGTCATTCTCTCCTCATATCCAGTCACTTATTAAATCATGTCACTTCCACATGGAACATATCCAAAATACGATCATTTATCACCCAAGATGCTGCCAAAATTCTTATTAACTTGATTGTCATATCACGTCTAGACTACTGTAACTCTCTTTTAATTGGTCTTCCCCTCCAGAGTCTGTCACCTCTCCAGTCCATAATGAACACTGCTGCGAGGCTCATACACCTCAGCAACCGCTCCTCCTCTGCCTCGACATTCTGTCAATCCCTGCATTGGCTTCCTTTACCTTTCAGAATCAAATTCAAATGAATGACCCTGACTTTCAAAGCACTTCATAACTCTGCCCCACATCTCAGAACTTATCTCAACTCAACTCTTCTCTCATTACCTCCTCACATGCTTGTGTTCAAGACTTTGCAAGGGCTGCATCCCTCCTCTGGAACTCTCTCCCACGGTCTGTCCGACTTTCTCCCAACCTTTCTGCTTTCAAGAAATCTCTTAAAACGCACTTCTTCCGAGAAGCCTACCCTTACTCTGCTTAACTACCAAATGCAACACCACATACAGTACCACATTGCTCACCCACTTAATTCGATCTTGCCCACTCCCACACCTTGTGTATTACTCCCTTACCTTTAGACTGTATGCCTATGCATAGGGCCTTCCTCACCTTTTGTACCGGTATTGATTGTGATGTATGTAACTCCATATGTTCTATGTATATAATTCATGTGATTTAGTTGTATAATCACATTTACTTTACAGTGCTACGCAATATGTTGGCACTATATAAATACATGTTAATAATAACTGAGAAAAAAGAAGCAGGAAACCCTTTTATATAAGCATTTTTTTGATGAGGGCCACAGAGCTTCCCAGCTAAGATGGCAGGTTTTGGAAAAAGTAATAAGTACTGACTATGACTTGAGGTTAAAATTAACCCAGCGGGAAAATTACTGGATCTGGCTGCTGCAAACTCAGTCCCCTAGAGGATTAAATGAGGAGTTTAGCCTTAGACTTGTTACTTGTAACAATTTTTCTATTTATTATGTTTCTAATTTGTTTCCTTTTACCTTTACAGATTCACCTAACTGTTTGATAGAATACATTAGCAAGGGAAAGGTATGGCTAATTTTTTCTTATCTGAAGGGTTTACCTGCTTTATTAACCCGTTACAATACATTAGAGGATATATGTGAGCTTTAGGACATGTCTTGTTTAACCGCAAACCTCTAGAGGGTAATGCATTGTATTATGAAAATTTAACCCTAACAGCATTGAAGTTACCATCTTTACAAGACTTTGCGTGGACTTTTGTGAATATGAAAGCTTTATCCCCTTTTTTGAGAATTGGGACCATTAGGACTTTGAACTTTATTTTTTTGATTTGCATTTTTTGGACTTTAATTCTCTCAAGGTGAATTTACATAATTGGAGGAGGGGATAATTGTGTGTAATACATTTAAGGATGGTGTTGGGGGTTTACAGAAAACCCGATGAAGGGGTACGCCCCCGAAACGTTGTATTGTTGGCTTGAACATTAAACACGGGAAGAATCCCTTAAGCTTTCTACGTGTGCTGGATTTAATTGCTATTACAGGTTAAATAGCAGACATCAGATGAGCTCTGTATAATACAATGAATGGATGTATTTATTGCGCATTATATTATAATTACTTTGAAATACTTGATTTTTTATGTTACTTTTCCTTTAATTTTGATGTCTAACTTTTAACTTCTAAATTCTTTATTATGCTACATTTCTTACTTTATGCCTACATTCTATCTAGAGAAATATATCTGATGTCTTTTTTTAGATGCATATTTTAAAACATGTGTTATAAACAGATATAGGGTTAAGGTTCTCTTACATGTCTTTAGATATAAATGATGCTAAAAATTGAACATGTAATACAGGGTTTTGAAGTCAGAAATTGGTCTATTATCATAAAAGAACTTTTACAATAGGCACAGAGTGGCAAATCACTTGGCTTAGTGTGACAATCCATGATTTTAGCAAGGGTCATGGGGCCCAAAACCATTAGGGACATGGGAGTCCCATTAGGGATTTTTATAACTTAGAGCTAGAAATGCACATTTCCTCAGGGAACCAATTTAATCAGGAAAATGTTCATGTATAGTGGAAATATGATGTATGTCCTATTTATCCAAACACAAAGGCTTCAAATTACAGCACAATAATGTGTAAAGTAAAAATACCCACTCGTTTCATCCAAGAAAAAGGTAATTATATTACGTCTATAAGAAAAACATGTCCTAATTCAACATTTTCATTGCAAATACACCTTGTAAATGAATTTGGTTGTGATTTAGTTCAGGAAGATATTGCTTGAAAATAATTCAAGAATAATAATTTTGATGCCAGTTAATTTTAAAGACAACCCCCCCCAAAATGCAGTATATTGGGGAGGAGACCTTTCCATCATATGTATGAAAAAGCAAGAATCTATCAAAGGTCGAAGGTCGAAAAACTTCGAACTTCAAATTCAAAAAGACCAAAGCGAATGGTGGCCGAAGTTTTTTGAGGTCGAAGTGGGCCTACTTCGAATCGTACGATTCGCAGTAGTGCTACTTTGATCTACTTTGATTCAAAGTTTTTTTACTTCGACCTTTGATCTCCCAAACTCCTCCAATTGCCTCCATACAGGTTCTAGGAGGTCCCCATAGGCTAAAACAGCACTTCGCAGCTTTTAGGTGGCGAATGGTTGAATTCAAAGTTTTAAAGAGACAGTACTTCAAAAAAATTCGAATTTCAACGTTTTTTCAAATTCGAATCAAAGTTGGACTATTCCCTAGTCGAAGTACCCAAAAATTACTTCTTATAGTTTTTTACTATTAAAAATTCACTTCAACCTTTGATAAATCTGCCCCGCAGTATTGACACTAGAGGTGGAGACCAGCGAATCATGACAAGTGCATTCCTATGGATGTAATATACATGAATTGTTATCTGCCAACATTTTGTTGTGCAGACAATGAATTGTCCTTTTAGTTTTTTGTTTTTCTGCTATATTTGTTTTGTAAATTGCATTTCATTCATTATATTCTGTACCCAGGTCACTATTTTTTTTAAATTATGTACAAAATTATTTTATACCAGTGTATTATATACAGATATTACAAGTGTATGTGACACTCTCTAGTGTGTTGGCACCATTGGAATGTTGTGTTTTGGTTTTGAGGTACAAAATACTTTTAAAATGATCAAAGATATCTTTGATGGTCTTTTCTGTTTTTTTTTTTTTTAGGAATCATAGTTTTATTTGAGGGCTACATACCACTTAAATGATAGTTGTACCTGAATGCAATGGTGACAATACTATTGTTATACTTTGCATAGTTGGTTGTCATAGATTCTTTGAAAAGCACAGGAAGTTCAAGTCCCAAAATCACTTCACAATGGAACAAGGTGAAGGAGGAGTTACAGAACAGGTGCTAGGCTCCCTGGTCACAGCTCTGCTTCCAACTGTAGCAGCTCAGGAGGAGCCCTCAGCTACTCAGATGCCGCCAGGTCTTATTAAGGGAGGCACAAGCAAGAGTTCTGGATGAGCAATGGGGCACGATTGTTTTACCAAGGATTTAGGATGGAAGGCAACACAACTCAGCAGTATCAATCGGAATAGTGTGGTCAGACAGGCTGGGTCAGTACATGCAGAGTTCTCAGGATAAGGATAGTCAGACAAACAAGGATCAGGATTGAAGAGTTCCGGATAAACAGGCAGGCAGGAAAGTATTAGGATTGGAGAGTTTAGAATAGTCAGGCAGGCTAGGGTCAATACCAGGATTCACAATAGGATTCACAAAGAATAAGCATCCAGGAACCTAACAATGGGCAACTAATACAAATCTGATATCCCATTAAGAACTTTTGAATTTTGCACCAAAGCTTGATGATGTCATCACACCGGCACGTAAAACCGGCCACTAGACCACAGGGTAAGCCAGTGTCGGACTGGCCCACCGAGATACCAGTTAAAGTTCTGGTGGGCCCAGGTGCTGCTAAACTTTTGTCCTATTCCATGGTCATTCCCTATTTCTATGAGAACAAAGTGGCTAAATAGGTGGAATAATCGATTACAGTATGTAAAGAAAAGAGACTAGAATAGAGGGTGGGCCCCTGGTCTAAAAACATTTGTTGGGCCTCTGGTGTCCCAGTCGAATACTGGGTTAGGCCACTAGACCACCAGGTAAAGTTGTCGTTACAGAGTGAAGTTAGAGATCTTCAAAGTCCCCTAGAATAAAATTCCACCACTCTCCATTAATTTCTATAGCATTTTGAAAGGCATATTTATCAAACATTGAACTTTCACCCATTGATTAATACTCTTTTAAAAATGTCATTGCAATGAATGGAGAGTGACGGAATTTCACTCAAGTGGACTGTGGAGATCTCTATCTTCACACTTTGATAAATATACCCCAATGGGGCAGATTTACTAAAGGGCATATTGTCACCAGCGACCGCTTCGCACACATGGCACCACTTCGCAAAAATTCGCTACCACTACGATAATTCACTAATATGCAAAGTTGTGCCCTGGGTGCCGAACGCTGGGACTTTTCACTAGTGTTACTTCGGCAGTGTGAGCATTTCATAGCGAAGATGCTCTAGCATTCATTTGTGCCTAGTGAAAAATCTTTAGTGATCTTGCGCTTAGGTCAATTTGCATATGGAGGGTAATTTAAAGTTGTATTATGAATGTTGGTGCAAATGCTTAAAGTTACCACTTTTTCTTACAAATGTCCAGGGAACCTTAATAAAGACAAGAGAGTTAATACAATGCCCTACACATGAGCCCACTGTAATGAATGTTCCATATGTTCTGAAATGTCTGGAGAAAACCAGTTACCCAAAAAAAGTTTAAGTCAGCAATTCCGCTTCAGAAAAGGAAAAGTTGCCAGTGTTTTTGGAACTTTAATGCATTTTTGAAACATAGGATATGATTTAAGTTCCTTTTAGACTATACGCCATATCGAGCAGGACCACCACAATGCAGTCTTGCACATGCAACAAAGTGTATCTGTGTAAAATATGTCTTTCATTTATGTCTATCAACTCCCAGTGCTGCTGGGAGCTTTGGCGCTATATAAATAATAACAGTAACTACTGTATGTTTTCTTAAATTCCCAGCCCTCATGAAGCAGTTATTGTATGCCCCTATGATGCCCCACTAACAAAGTTCCTGCAATGTGGCTGTTTATTCAAAGGAAACAAGCAACTGCCAGAGCTAAGTAAGTTCTTACATCTAATGAACTGGGAAAGAAAACAAGAGAGGAAAAATAACCGAGCTTTTGCTTAAATGCATAAGGTTTTTTTTACAAAGCTCCAAATTATTTTGTACTGCAGACTACATTAATCCGTGTACAGTATTGTAGGATCTACTAATAAAAGTAATTCATATTTTCTTTCTGCTTTCAGTAAGTAATATATTTTCTCTTCAGCTGAAAGAAAATAAATAAATAAATGAAACAGAAGGATTTTGGTAGATTTATTTAGTTTCTTTGTGGTAAAATGACTAAAGCTATATCACATATTTTCACATATGATAGATTAGATTATACTTTGCAGCAGTTCTTGATACTGCATTAGCAGAACAAAATGATGTAGCTCTGGGCAAAGGACATATTTGCATATAAATTGGTTCAATGGCTTTTTTACTGGTATAATGTCATTCAAAAATAAATTACACAAGTCCATAATGGGGTCTTCACTCATTTCTTCACCCTTTTTTAGATAAAGCCTGTATGACCAACGCAAAAGGCAAATACACCAAATGCTAAAAAAGCAATATTTAAGCTACATCATAAATTGATGTAAAACATATTTTCCCAAATTGGCATCATTTGTGTATAATTAGTGATGAGGGTAACTGCCCTGTTTTATTCCAGTGCAAAAATTGCAAATCCACACAAAAATTAGCAAAATGGTAAAATATAGCTGAAATTTCTCTAAATGCATTGGAGTCAATGACAAAATCTTAAATTCATTTGCTTGCAGCGAAAAGTGAAAATTCGCAGCAAATTCGTGTCTGCCGGATGTATTCGCCTATCTCTATTGATGACTGTGAAATTGTGAAATTAATGTGTTTGCTGTTTTGAACCTTGAGCTACTATAACAACTGTTAAAAAATGAAGTAGATGTTGTTTTCCCCTTTCAAATACAGAATGTATTCCTTCTTGGGTTTATTGGCTGCTTGATTTTCCATGGAATATAGAGAATACTAATAATTTCCAGAACCCTATAAAGGTATCCCAAATTCCTAATCAGAGATTTCATATAACCCTCTAAAAGTGCCAATGTTCATTCAAGGTAAAATAAAAACTCTAACACTCTACCTTTGATAAATCAGCCCCCTAAATATTCTATCCCATTTAATGGGATAATAATAAAATAATAATAAAATAATAATAATAATAATAATAATAATAATAATAATGGGAGCATTTCCCAGGTTTTCTATACTTTTACATTATAACTTTGGCCCATTTTCCTTAAAAATAATTAATCCCCTGTGAATGTTACTATTCTCACAGTCTTTCTCAAAGTCTTTGTTTAGAGTTTGCACAATTTTTTAAGATAAACCCTAATTTTATGTAACCCCATTGATGTTTTCCTGGATTTTACTTTTTTTCCAGTCCCCTGGACAACATTTGACTATATTTACTTCTATAGACAGAGGGGATCCTATTACATTATTGGATGGTTTTGATTATGTTGATGGGGTTGGGGTTCATTTCTAAAAACAATGAATTCAAATGTTTTTTAAATGTTTAAACGAACATAACATGTGCTGTGGTAGCATTGCCACACAAAACAGTAATTTGTTATAAATGAGATTAAACTGATTTTGCTGATACAGGTATGGGATTCAGAAACCTGTTACCCAGAAAGCTCTGAATTATTGGAAGTTCATCTCCCACAGATTCCATTTTAATCAAATAATTAAAATGTTTTAAAAATGTCCTTTTTTCTATGTAATAATAAAACAGTATTGTATTTGAGCCCAACTAAGATATAATTAATCCATATTGGAGGCAAAACAAATTGGGCTTTACTCATGTTTCTGACTTTAAGTATGGAGATACAAATTACAGAGAGATACATTATATGGAAACCCCCAGGCTCTGGCCATTCTGGATAACAGGTCCCATACCTGTACTACCATTTCCAGCTGCAGCAAGAATATCATTAATTTAAAAAATGAGCTTACCTAGCTTTATGGATAGGACTTACCTAAATAAAGTGCTTTTATCGAAACATAGGTACAGGTATAGGATCTATTATCAGGAAACCCATTATCCAGAAAGCTCAGAATTATGGAAATCCGTCTTCCATAGACTCTAGTATAATCAAATAATTAAAATGTTTAAAAATGATTACCTTTTTCTCTGTAATAATGAAACGGTACCTTGTACTTGATCCCGGCTAAGATATAATAAATCCTAATTGGATGCAGAACAATCATATTAGGTCTAATTAATGTTTAGATGATTTTTAGTTAACTGAAGGTATTTGGAAAGGTAATTATGGAAAGATCTAAAAAACCCCAGGTCCTAAACATTCTGAATAACAGGTACAGGTCCCATACCTGTACTGTTAAATCATGATACATGTATAAAATCTCTTATCTGGAGATCTGATATCCAGAAAGATCCAAATAATGGAAGGTCCATCTCATAGAAAGTACATTTTAAGCAAATAATACAATTAAATTGTAAAAAAGCATTTACCTTTTCTCTGTACTTTGTGTTACTATGGTAACAAAGCCGCATGAATCCATATGAGTGGCAAAACAATAGTATTGTTTTTATTTGGTTTTTAAATTATTTTTAGTAGACCTACAAAAAGATCCCTTAACCAGAAAACCCTAGATCCCAAGCATTGCAGATAATCTATCCATTAGGGTACAATTATTATCCCTTTAACTTCAATACCTAGAGAGCAGAAAAACCTGTTACATACAGTAGAAAGCATTGTGTATTTTATAAAGCTATTTTTTTAATAATGAATTCTCTGCAGTTGGGCACTTAAAATGGAATGTCTTGCTTTTATATATCTTGCCTTACTGGCTGCAACACAATTTCTATTGTACTGTATATCACAGAAAGTAGGAGCTTTATATGACAGTTATAAAGCAAATTAAGAGTGTAGCCTTTGGTAAATGTAATCAATATTTTAGCATTGTCAGCAGGATATTAATAAAGTTATTCAAGTTGTTAGGCTTCCAGAAAGCATTTTACTAGCAGAATTATAGCACAAAATGTTTACAGTAACTATCTGACTCCTGTATATTTGTGCAAGTGTATGTTGCAAAATATTGGAATTTTATTTTTGTTTTATATCAGGACATGCCTTTTTAAACATCCTTGTTTTAATTTATTTTTCCCAATTTTAAATAGGTTTTCACTTGTTTCTGCTGCACAAAGAGTTGTTTTAAGGTTGAAATTACACCTGAATCTATTTTTTGTTGTTACAGTATATTGAGTCATTTTTATTTCCATTCAAGACTGTTTGTATTGACATACCTGGTTTCTTCTGTTTAAAGGAGATGTAAACCCAAAACGAAACATTTGCATAATGAAATCTTTCAATGTACATTTATTAGAAACTATTGATGGTATTGAAGGTATATTCAAATGACAAATGCAATTTAATGACGTTTTTGTCCATTTCAGTTTTGCTGGTCCTGAGACCTTGAAGCTATGCATCCGAAATCAACTCTCCTCCTGGCAAGATTTGTTTTCTCACAATGCCTTGTATGCTTTCTCACAGGCTTGATAATTACCTGGACTTTTGCCTCAGTGAACTAAGATTTTTGGCTTTATATTCATCTCATATACACCTTTTTATGCAAAATATATACTCTACAGCCACATGAATCGAGACACCTTCCACCAGCTCATTCCAAAACCAAGGATATAAATATCATAGTTGGTCCACAATTTGCTGCTATAATGACATCTACTCTTCTGGTAAGGATTCCATTGAGTCACAATAGTATTAGTAAGGTTGGGCACTGATATTATAGAGTTCTGGTTTGTGGTTGACATTCCATTTTATCTGGTTTTCAGTTGGGTTTGGGCAGGGCTTTGTGAAGACTAGTCAGGTTCCTCCACTCCCATCTGAGCAAACCCATTCTGTATAAAGCATGCTTTGTGTTTTATGTATGGGGCAGTATTGTGCTGAGACGGGAAAGAGCCTTCCCCATTTTTCTATTGCTTGCTCTCAATACATGCTCAACTGATACCATTTGCTACTGCTAAATACATCATTTACCAGTAACTCAAATGAATCCATCTAAAAGAGTCAGGGTGTGTAATGCATTCAAAACATTAAACCCCCAAAATACATTTAAATGGAAATGCCTCAGATATGCAGATGTCAATATACAAAGCTCCCTGTATAGATGATAAATCTTGTGTGATTTTTGTGCATTTCTGATTTTCTGCCAAATACAAATACAAGGACATTGCCCTTAATGCCTGTTCATCAGAAAAAGGCATAGCCCTGATATTAAATACTGTGGTGGACCACTTATCGTTTTAATCCATTTAAAGAATGAAGAATTGAAAATATTTCTGCTGGAAATCTTTCAGATAATTTTCTATCTACAGTATGTGCTATTCTTCCCAAGAGAGTTTTTAGCTATCACTAGTTAGAAGATAAATGTAATACAAATCCATCTGTATTTCTGTGTTGTAACAAAATGATATTGTGTTAGATGTATTTTATTATCTTACACCACCTACTCCTGCCTCATTTACATTAAACAGTCTGTTAGATGAAATATAGAGTAAACCACTCTTGTGACTCTTTAAAATAACAAAAGCAATATAATATTACAAGGATCATTTACCTCCACAAGTGCAGTTGAGGTCACATAAAATTGCATAAATTGATGGTATTCCTTTGATGTACTTGCATCTAAAGCGTTCCACATCCTACAAGAGCAACTACTTATGTTTGGAAACCCTGGAGCTACTACCACCTTGAAGAAGGTGGCAATACCAGGGTTCATACAGTGGCCTGCATTGAAAAATGTAGCATACTTAATGAATCACACTCAGGAGTCATGGGGAGACACATTATTAAAGGTTGAATTTTAGTGGCATTAGAGTTTTTCAAAGCCAAGTTTAATTCTATTTCTCTAAATTCACAAATGCCATGAAAGTTATTAAAAGATTGAAAATAAAAAGAATGGTCAGAAAAAGTTCCAAATATAAATTGAGTTTTTCCGATTATTACTGGTGAAAAAATATCTGAAAACCTGGTTTGAATGGTTAAAAAGAAGGATCAATAGGATCAGTGCAGTTGACATATGGGACCTTGACTTCTTTTCGTGGTTTCTACTAATAATTAATAATAATTCTATTATTAATAGATCTCACATTTTTAGAGTTTTAGAGAATATTAAAACAAAAAGCTTGAATTTTTAGAGAAAAAATATGAATATTGGTAAATAGGCCTCCGAGTATTGGAAATGATGTAATCCTTACTCCAAAAACTTTCAACCAGTTGCATTTTATTGTGTTGAAGCACAAGCAGAACTGAAAGAATTTTGATTCCTGAGATGCAATACAGAAAGGGGCACATTTACTCGAGTGAAGGATTAGAATGAAAAAACTTATTTTTTTGGCTACTTCGACCATTGAATTGGGTACTTCGACCTTTGACTACTAAAAATCGTTTCACTATTCGTCCATTCGATAGTCGAAGTACTGTCTCTTTAAAAAAAACTACCTACTTCACCACCTAAAACCTACCGAGAACCAATGTTAGCCTATGGGGACCTTCCCCATAAGCATTCTAAGCAATTTCTGATCGAAGGTAAATCATTCAATCGATGGATTAAAATCCTTCGAATCGTTCGATTCAAAGGATTTAATCATTGGATCGAACAATTTTTCCTTCAGTGAAAGTATATTCGAAGTCGAAGGATTTTACTTCGACCCTTAGTAAATGTGCCCCTAAGTGTATCTACCCTTCACTGTTTCAATTACAATGAAAGCATATGGAACACAATTGGATTCAGGTCTTGTGGAATGAACATAGAAGTGAGCGTATAAGGAGCTAAAGTTTATATATTTGTCCTGAAAGTTTCTTAGAGTTTATCTTAACAGTTACTAGATAAATTTAACTTCAAGTATTTATTCTGACCAAAATTATTTTGTGTCTGCTGTAGCTTTGTATAGAAATTGTGTCATTGCAAATAACTTAATTGCCTGACCAATAAACATATAATATAAAGCTGGATAGCCTTCTGAATTAGAGGGGGCTGTTAAAGTAACAACTGGTGAAGGAAAAAAATGGCATTAATAGGCCAATTTATTTAACATAATGTTTCTGTTCATTCACTGTGCTATTCTGCTTCTTCAGAAGAATGATTTAGTGCAGAAGCCAAATTCTGACACTATCATATACAGTACAGTGCTAAGCAATATGTTGGCGCTATATAAATACATGTTAATAATAATAATATATGCCTGTGTGTGTCTGTGTATGCATTTGGTGTGAGTGTGCCTATGTGGGTGCACATGCAAGTGCAATTTTAGATATTTTTTTTATTTTATAATTAAAAAGGAATTTATATATTGTTTCCTAGGTAATCTGATTATAATAAAAGCTTTATGTCATGCATATTTTATGGATGTAATATGAACAAACTTATTTATTTCAATTTACTCTGCCTCAGTAAAATGAATACAATTTATTAAATGCTCTATTCTAGATTTTCAACGGCTTGGGAAAATCTAAATGTAAAATTGTCGTTTTATATTTTAAATCATTTTCCAATATTATCCATTAATCCCGGGAGACTCATTCATGCAGTTAAAGCCCGTTATGAATGCATTAAAAAATACTGCTGAGTATAAAATAAAGAGTCCTGATGGAAAAAGACACAATAGTAATTAAAAACCTCATCATATAGGTAGATTTGCTAAGGGCTATAGATCAGTGACAGTGCACATAACTAGATAAATATGCGCTATAATTCTCCATAAAAGAATATGTAGAGCCTAAAGCTCTTTCTTTGAAAACACATTACAAAATATCTCAACAAAATTAGAATAATGTGAGAACAGATATAACAAATGATAGGCATTCAAAACATTCCAGGAACATATTTATTATCAAATAACTATGTTGTAAGTTTACTTTGTCAAGGTCAAAAATGTAGGAAATGATTGTATATTATGAAGATAATGTTATTAGAATGCTAAAAGTTTGATAATGCTTTGTTCTAGACATTTAAATAGACAAATGTGTATCTTCTCTTGTTGACCTACTGTTGGCAATTTGCTTACCAGAACCTTATTATTAAGCACAATTCCAAGACAAGGTTCTTCAAAATAACTGAGTTATTTATTAGACAAAATATTGGAAACTTGGGAAGCTTGTCACAATGTCACACTTAGCAAGTATTGTATGACACAGAGAGCTTCAAATGTCAAACCTATTTGTCCAAGCTTTTATACCCTTTGACGGGTATTGACAGTAAGTACAGTGGTTTACAGGAATTTCCATAAATGGCATAAACCTTTCTGTACCAGGGCAGAGACACATATTCAGAGACACATAATTACAGTATTACAGTATTATTACAGTATTTCCCAAGAGTAAATGGAGCAAGGCTGTAAGACACGCTGGGAAATTTCTCCGTTCTCTTACCTCCCGATGCATCTCTCCCTGGGTCCTTGGGTGCAGGCTTGCACTACCGGCAATGTCAAGTGACGCTGGCGTCAGTTCATTCGCGTTCATCATGAGCGTTGTGGTGAATGTCTGAATGTCTGAATGTCATTCCGTCATTTTTTTGTCGCCAATTCTCCTTTAAAAAGGCCTTCCTCCATTTTAACACTGCCCAAGCTGGTTTCTGTTTACAGACCCTTCTGAAGTGTTATTTACTGTTAGAATTTCCTGTTTTTTGACTTCTGCTTGTTTTGATATTCGATTCTTGCCAACTGCCTCAACCCTTTTGCTTGTTTTGTGACTACGCCTTGCCGGGACTTATTACTATCAAACACAACAATTCCTTGTTGGTTCCACAGCAGAAAGCCCAGGGGCCCCAAAAAGGTGTCGGTGAGCATCGGAATCCGCAGGGTTTCCCTTGTGCGTCTAAGCGTACCAGCTGCCTTCAAGGTTCCTGATTGATGAGTATGTTACACAAGCATTGTGGTCTATATCTGCCAACTGCAGACAGGGTATATGTGCTGTGTGTTGCTACAGTCCTGTCTCATATTTATGATATTTATGATAAACCTTTTGACCTGAAATTATATGAACACTGCCTTATATTATCTTACTAGACCACTATCAACCCTCTACATGCTAAAATAAAATTAATTTACAACAAACAAATCTGCAACATATCTGCAACATATGCCAAATTGCATTCAAGTTAATGGGAAGCTGAAATTACATTTGTTTTTTGCTCTTTTTACTACTACACACATGTCTAACTAAACATTTTTTATCCCACATTACGGGGGTATTACTAAATCTCGAATGTATCCCATTTTTTTTTAAAACAAAGTCAACCTAACTTTCTTCCACAAATTTAACTCATTTATCAAAAAATCAGCTCAAAAAAGTCGGAGTGGGAAAAGTCTTGACGAAAAGCATATGTGTTTTCCGAATTTGATTCCGAATCATACATTTTTTTCAAATTGCAGTCTGAAAACTTGGATTATCGTATAAAAAACAATCACAGGTCATGATGTCAAGAAACATCTTCAAATTGTAAAAGCAACATCTGCGATTGACCACAACAGGTTTTAGCTGGAGTATTTTAGGATGCTGATTTTTAGCAGCTTTGGGGGTATAAAAGCTCTAAAAATTTCCCCCCTGAAAAAAAGTTTTTTCTCTAAAAAACTCGACCAGAAAAAAACTGAGGCTTCATAAATAGGTCCCTAAAATTAATTAACCCTATATTTATGTGTAAGTGTATTGAATCATAAATACTATGTAATGGAATATGACTGAGATTGAGAATAGTCATGGTTGTGTTAATAATCCAAACAACATCAAGTACCAACTGAGTAGTTAAATAAAGAAAACACCAAATATTAATATAAAGGAAAAGAGCACAACAGTGTATAATGAATAGAAACAGCACAATAGTGCATAATAAAAAAGATGTACAATTTTTAAATATGATGAGGAGGAAGGGTTTCCACCCAAGATCAGTAGAAACTCTTGAAACTCCTGCTGCATGGCGTTCACTTGCATTCATGACTGTTAGGGTACCATGCCCATGGCCATCACCAAGCCCTCTCCCACCTTTACACCCTCTCCCACCATTTCTCCCTCTCCCATGGCCCCTATACTAAACCTCACTCCTACCTACACTATGTGGGGGGTTGGAGATTTGGGGGAAGGTAGGGATAAATAAATGAAATGCTAAACTAAACAAATGTCACCCTAACATCCCCATCTTGGGTCTCAAGGGCGAGCAGGCAAGCAGAAGAGGAAAACAGTAAACTTCAACTTGGATAGCTCCACAAACAACTACTTTACTGTAGCTAAATCACAAAAAAAATACTCCTAACTCCTTTTCTAATAATGCATGGAGTAATGGCCCAGCCACTTGTTCATAACAGATGAAAAAACAGCATATTCTGTGCACAGCACAAAAATTGAAAAGTCCATTCAACAGGCCAGTGGTTAAGGCAGCTGGCAGACTAAAACAAATGTTTTAGGAAGATGACAGAAAAAAGCAAGTCTATATGACAGTACAGAAGTGAAAAACAGGAAATAAGCAGAACTGAACAAGAACAAGGCAGGAACACACTCATACACAGCAATTCTAATGATAAACTACAGAAAGAAGTTCAACAATCCAGCCAGGTTAAAGCAAGTGGCAGGTTAAAATAACCCCTAAATTGCCTGCATCTGGTTCAAAATTGACTGCAGGTGTCAACATTAAATTGCATGAACCTGCAAATGCTCATGTGGCTTAAAATTTGATGAATGGAATCAACTCGAAAACTTGAATCGAAAAAATTCAAAAATTCTAATTTAATCTCTTGATAAATCTGCCCCTTCATGTGAATACATGAATACATGAGAAAGGCATCAAAGTTAGGCTCCATTAATAAATTGTTTCCTTTACCTAAGCAGAATACCTACCTACTGACAGGACAGGTAATATTATGAATGAAGATTTTACTGAAGTGTGCCATTTTTGAGCTATTTTGAAAATGTCTTGGTAGCAGAAGGATTTCAAGGTTATATTTACATTTTCAGAATGAAAACAAACAATTGCATTGATGCAATCAATTTTATTAAGGGGCAGATCTGTCAATGTTCCAATTTGAGTTTTTATGGCAATTCAAATTTTTATCTGCAAACTCAAACAAACAAACAAGCCAACTCAAACACAAAAACACAAACTCAAATAACAGTTTTAGAAATGTGAATGTAGCAGTTTAGCATTTAAAAGATAGCAGTGTCAATGAATTGTCCTAGGCAAAATGAAAGCAATTTTTTCAATTAAAGTTTTTTGAATTTTTTGTAAGTTTGCAGACTCATTAAAATATCAGTAGAATACCATTTTGTTTTGTTCAAGGGTTTTTTTAGGTTTTTAATTCCAATGGATTGCCAACATCCTGCTTCTCTACTACAGAGTGCAATCATTTGGGGGCCCATTTACTTAGCTCGAGTGAAGGAATAGAATAAAAAAACTTTGAATTTCGAATAATTTTTTTGGCTACTTCGACCATCGAATTTGCTACTTCGACCTTTGACTACGACTTTGAATCGAACTATTCAAAGTAAAAATCGTTTGACTATTCGACCATTCACCGGCGCCGTTTCGCTAATTTTTTGCCGTTTCGAGAATTTCACGCGAAATTCGCTAATTTTTCGGCGAAGCGAAGCAGCACAAATTCGCCCATCACTAGCATTCATATAAACCAGCATACATTAAAGCTGATATTATATTAGTGAATGATTTAGGAGCCGATTCATTAACTTTGAGTGAAGGATTCGAAGTAAAAAAACTTCGAATTTCGAAGTGTTTTTTGGGCTACTTCGACCATCGAATGGGCTACTACGACCTTCGACTACGACTACGACTTCGAATCGAACTATTCGAACTAAAAATCGTTCGAGCATTCGACCATTCGATAGTCGAAGTACTGTCTCTTTAAGAAAAAACTTCGACCCCCTAGTTCGCCATCTAAAAGCTACCGAACTCAATGTTAGCCTATGGGGAAGGTCCCCATAGACTTTACTAAAAATTTTTGATCGAAGGATATTCCTTCGATCGTTGGATTAAAATCCTTCGAAGGATTTTATCGTTCGATCGAACGATACGTACTATTTGCGCTAAAATCCTTTGACTTCGATATTCGAAGTCGAAGGATTTTAATTCCCAGTCGAATATCGAGGGTTATTTAACCCTCGATATTCGACCCTTTGTGAATCGGCCCCTTAATGTTGTTAAACACAATTAAAATAATTGTCCAAGCTTATAACTGTTATATATTAGTACATGTGTAGAATTGAGTAAATGGCATCAGATACCATCCTAAAGCTCTGGGAATAATGATCTGTGCCCTTCTTTCAGCACTATTTCCCTCTTTGTTAAACCTCCACCAAATCTCATCCTGACCTAAGCATTTCCTACCTATTGCAAATTCACACATATGCTAATCTTTTCAGTCTCTAAACATAAAAAATCAGAATCTATGTCCTGTTCACCTGCACAAGTGGCTCCAGGGCTTTCATGAATTTAAAGAGAGATGAACTGACACACAAGCAAATGATGAGAATTTTAAAACGTATAAAACTGGCAGAGTATTGAAAGAAATGGCTTAGTTCAGTGTTGGTCAAAAATATCAGTGAGAAATAAAATAATTCAACTATGAATAAAACTGCAATCAAACAGAACTGATACCAAAGCCTTTGTGATTCCAAGTATTATGCCTCTAACTCCATCTAATCCAACCATTAATACAAATACACTTTGAATTTGCAACATCAATTCTATAACGCAGAATTAATTATACCACTAACATTTCTGGGCAATTATCAATCAATATTTCTTGTATCTATATTCTTGCTGAAAAATATGAACTATAATATTTGATGCTGTTAGACATTGATCTCTCCAAGAGGTTGTTCTCAAGAAATCATAACATACAGTAAATATCCACTTCACATTTTATCAATTAGCAAATCTATGCAAAATCTTATTTTTGTAAAAAAAAAAATATAAACTAACATACAGGTATGGAATCCATTAATTTAATTAATTAATGCTGTACATTTGCCAGAGAAACTTGTCTGTGGGAACGTTTCTCTAGTGTTACTTTCTTCCTACAAAACTTGTTAACATACTTACAGTTCGCGTATGTCAATTTAAATATGGCAGGTACATACAGGTCATATTTTATCATTATTATTTGTTGTTGCTGAAATGTCCAAGGAAGCAAAATGAAGACAAGAGATCTTCTATTGTCCTAGACTACCCTAAAAAAAATGTGGTCTGAGCTTTAAATTGTTAAAAAAAAGTGTAAATAACATATATTTAACAGTTACAACTTGTGAACATAATCCCACATTAACATATGAAAAATGCCAGCATTTTTTCTTTTTTTATGGCTTTTTGGTATACAGGATATGATTTCACTGACATAATACTGTTGAGGATGTAGAACCTGGCGAAACAGACTCTGGCGAAAAGGGTAATTGATTGGAAAGTTTGCATTTTGGTAAATTAGTGAAGTAACGACCTTTCGTCTGAGTAAAAATTAATCTGGTGAAATGGAGTGAAACTTCTCTAGCGCTGAGCTTTTTTGCTAGTGAAAAGTCTGCTTCACTTTTAATAAATTGGTGATGTCCCTGCGAATTTTAGATTTGGCAAATTTTCTCTATAAAAAGGCCACCTCGCCCTTTCGTAAATCTGTCCCTGTGTCCTAAATACTGTATGTCAGTAGTTTTATACAACCATAAAGATCCGTCACAAAGAAACAAGTGGCAGACACATGAAAAAAAAACCCACTCACATGTGATTCTAGATGACAAAACCCTGATTAAACACAGATAATCAAATGTGGAATTACAATACCTTATAATTAGCTAAACAAGGATTCAATTAAGACATCATTCACACTGCAATGGACTCAACAGACCAATTCCAGTAGCATATAAATCACCACATCTATTGTGTGAATAAGATTTAAAAAAAAAAAAAAAGTTGAACTTGATGGACGTGTCTTTTTTCAACCTTACTTACTATGTTACTATGTTACTATGTAATAAGACCTTAATGGTCTAAAATAGAATCAGGTAATTGTTTGAAATCAATACATCTATTAACATGATTATTACTATTTTTTATTATTAGCATGCATTTATAAAGTATCACCATATTCACCAATGCTGTATTACTACACATAGAGGCCTATTCCAATATCAAAATGTAAAGTTTCTTTTTTTACTTTCAATAAACACGTTACCTTATTTTTGAAAAAATATAACTGCGCAATTGCATTGATTTTATTAATCCAGCTCAAAGAAAAATTCTTAAAAACATAAAAAAAAACTCCAGGGGGCAGATTTATCAAGGGTCAAAGTGAATTCAAGGGAATTTTCGAAGTACAAAAATTCGAAATTCAAAGTAATTTTTTGGATACTTCGACCATCAAATAGGATACTACGACTTCGAATTTACTTCAACTTCGATTCGAATTAAAAATCGTTTGACTATTTGACCATTCTATAATCGAAGTACTGTCTCTTTAAATAAAACTTTGACTTCAATACTTCGCCAACTTAAACCTGCCAAAGTGCTATGTTAGCCTACGGGGACCTTCCAGAGCATATTTCTCAGTTTTTTGGATTAGAAGGAAAATCGTGAGATCGTACGATAAAATAGTTTGAATCGTACGATTCGAAGTACGATCGTACGATCAGAATACGATCGGAATACAATCGTACGGTGCAAAAAATCCTACAAATTTGACTTTGAATTTCGTAGTATTCAATTCGGTGGTCGAATTTTGAAGTATTTTCTACTTTGAAATTCGACTTTGAAAATCTGCCCCTAGATATCAAAAGTTCTAGATCTGTAAGTTTCAGCATACAGAATTTCTCATGTATTTACTGCCATTTTGCATCTATAGTAAAAAAAAAACCAGAACCAGATAACAGAATTAAAGGAGATAAGAAGGTCCCCATAGGCTTGGCTAACTTTTTTTGGTCGAAGGATAATCCTTCGATCGTTGGATTTAAATCCTTCGAATCGTTTGATTCGAAGGATTTAATCATTAATCATTCCGTTGATCGTTCGATCGAACTATTTGCGCAAAATCCTTCGACTTCGATATTCGAAGTCGAAGGATTTTCATTCCCCAGTCGAATATTGAGGGTTAATAAACCCTCGATATTTGACCCTTGATGCATTTGCCCCTTACTAGTGATGGGCGAATTCGCGAAACGGCGCCGGCGTCTCGTTTTTGATGCCGGCGCCCGTTTTTGACGCCGGCGCCCGTTTTTTCGACGCCGGCGCCCGTTTTTGCGGAAAAAAGTTTTTTTGACGGCGGCGAATTTTTGCCGCGAATTTTCGCAGACGTTTTGCGAATTTATTCGCTGGCGGCGAATCGCGCAAATTCGCCGCAAATTCGCGCCTGGCGAATAAATTCGCCCATCACTACCCCTTACTGTTTGTTTCATTTTGGAGGGCTGTAATCTGACTAATGCTTCTTCCAGTTGTGCTTTATAGTTTTTGATTAAAAGTTAAGGTAACTGTAAGTGGGTCATTAATCGATATTAGAATGAGAATTGTTAATGCTATTCCAGTTTATCCGTGGCAAAAATTGAGAATTCCAGTACTTTTTAAACAAACTCAAAAAGTATAGTTATTTAGCATTGAAAAGCTGGCAAGTTCATGTAGAAGCTAATGGGAGTTATATTAGCAAAATGTAAGCTCTTTTTCAATTTGTATTTTTGAGATGAATTAGAAATTTAGCAGACTCATTGAATATACTGTAGTAAACTTATTGCATACAGTATAGTAGACTTTATTTATATTCATTCCATTGCAGCCACACCAAAACCAATTAGCAACTCTGTTGTAGCTGGTTTGTACCTTCATACTGTAGGTTAGTCTTAGCTTTTTAAAGTTGACTGCAATCTGTAATTTGAGTAGTAAAATTGTAAAAGAGAATGATTTAACATTAGAATTTTTTATATATTCTTTGTTTAAATATTTTAATAGAAAAGGGTACAGAATCACCTACTGCTTCCACTCCCGTGTTCAAAATGGCATTATCAGTTTGGGATCAAACCATACAAAAAACACCTTTGATGTCTCCTCATTGCCCAGCTATGCCTGTATTTGGTAATCCTATTTTTGAACCAGGGCTACAGGACAGGGACTTTTGTTGGTGAAAATCCCACAATATGTTGTATGTTGCTCATTTTCTTGGCTTGCAAGGCCTTAAGAAATGGTCTACTATAGTTGAGCAGAATAGTCTCCCGTCATCAGAATGTTTTCGGTATATCCAATTACAACATTTTCTTCATATAGTGATTAAAGGATGTACTAATACTTTGACCTCTTCTGCCTGGGAACAAATGTGTGTTAAATTCCCTTGTAGTGGAGGAATAATATCCATCCTGTATAAAGAAATTTTGAATTCCGCGATTTCTTCCCTTCCATCTTACTCTAAGCAATGGGATAGAGAATTGGGCACTATAGTAGGTGAATCTACATGGCAACAAACTTGGACGAATACGGCTAAGATTTCGATAAATATTTTGGCTCAAGAAACATTGTATAAGGTAATATCTGGATGGTATATGGTTCCCATGAAATTACATAAATTTTATCCCACGTCCAGTCCACTCTGCTTTCGTAACTGCGGCATGGACGGCTCTATGCTACATATTTGGTGGCAATGCAGGCAGGCGTTCAGATTTTGGTCCAGAATATTTACATTAATTGATTCAATTATGGGAATCAGACTTCGAAAAGATCCTATGATGGTATTACTTAATACGTCTATTCCAGTCCCGAACAAATATCAGTGCAAACTCATACAATTTATCTTTACTGCAGCGAAACAGACTATTGCTACCTCCTGGAAAAAATGTTCAATTCCTATAATTCTGTTCAGACTCAAAATGAACTGGATTATGGTGAATGAGAGACTGTTGAGTATTTCTACAGATAAATATAATGTTTACACCAAAATCTGGACGCCTTGGATATCATATACCAGATTACAATAAAGATATTAGATGGGAACTTTATGGTTTATATTTCTATACTTGAATGAGTGTAGCAACTGGTGAGGTTAGATAGAGTTAATACCTGCAGAATGGAACTTTACATGGTTATAAACACTGCATTAGGAGCAATGTTGTAACTTCATATTAAACACTGACACGGAAACGGATGTTTAAGTTTATTAGTTAAATTTTTGTTAATACGCAATTTCCAATGCTAAAACGTTCGATTTATGCCATATAACTGTGAGACATGATGGATACAAGAGTTTTTCTTGACCCTCAGGGTAATTGCATATGGTGACAATGTCCTCCTCTGCGTAGGAGAGTATCCATTTTCTGAAAGTGAAAACGTATGAAAATTAGCTATGACGAAAGTAAATGCTGTAATGTTTTCTAATAAAAAAAGTTTTGAAAGAAAAGGGTACAGAATCAAAAAGGTTAAGGGGTAGGGTTATTCACATAGATAATGCACTTTGACCATCCCTCTTAACAATTGACCTTGTATAATCATCATAATAACAGTTTGTCTTACTATTAAAATTGCACTCATATTATTTTATGCATTGTTTGTGTAACTGTACATAAATTATATTAAAAGAATTATCAAAATTACCTTTACCTATTTATACATTGTCTTATATTGATTTTATATATGTTAACTATAGGCCCCATATTTTCCATTAGCTTTTACTTTTATTTTGTAAAATTAATTTCAATTTCCTAATTTCTTCTACTTGGGATAACCATTCCATATACATTGGGGGGGAGGTAATAGATTTCCATTTTTTGGGTATTAATGCCTTTGTATATTGTAGCAAATGTAAGATGAGTTAATTGAATAATACTTTTATTTTCTCAGATGTATCTGTATTATAGATATACATATATATATATATATGAATAAATCCTCTGTAATTCTGCAAGGCTATAGTGCCATCTTTGTATTATTGCATTTTCTAGAGCTAGAACAAATAAGGCAATCAATTAATAACATTACATTTATATTGTACATACTGTACATTGCTATAAATATGGCAACTTCATCTTCATACTTTTAAATGTAATAAATCTACCCTTTTCTGTAAGCTTTCAAATGGCATGATCACAATATCTAGCAGTAAGTGTTTTGTGGTGGTCAGGCAAATAAACCATAAGTGAACCATAAAGGAATTTTGCAGGATAGTTTGCAATATAATTGGTTTAATAAAAATTAGTGGGGAAAGTAACAGTGGCACAACATTTAATTTATTTTGCCATGTTTCATTATTTAGGGTCCGAGTTATCATTGCTCAATATTATTTTAATGAAATGGAAACATGGAATGTTTTTGGAATGGTTGTTGCTACAATTTTATTGAGCATTTCACAGCATGTCATTAGCAATATGCAGTGAAAAAAATGCAGCCCTGCTGCTAAGCTTTACCCAATACAGAACAGAATGGTGTTAAACTGCTCACAAACTGAAGTTACACCTCTCGTCACGTCCGGCACCCTAAATCCAGAACAAGTGCTAGGCTCCCTGGTCTGGGCTCTGCTTCCGCCTGTAGCAGCCACCTTTCACTTCGGGAGGTGCCCTCCGCTAATCAGATGCCGCCAGGTCTTAAGAGAGGAGCCAAGCAAGAGTTCTGGACGAGAAAAGGGACATAGTCATTGTCAAGGTTTTTAGACGGAAGGCACAGTTCTTGGAAAAGACAAAGTGTAGTCAGGCAGGCCGGGGTCAGTGCGGAGTACTAGCAAGGTCAGACCAGCAGGGTCGGTGCAGGCAGAGTTCAAGCAAGATCAGATGTGCTGGATCAGTGCAGGCAGAGTTCAAGCAAGATCAGATGTGCTGGATCGGTGCAGGCAGAGTTCAAGCAAGTTCAGACAGGCAAGGGTTAATACCGGTAGAGTCGTCATTCAGGTAAGAGTCAGGATTAGCAGAGTTCAGAATAGTCAGGAAGGCAAGGGTCAATTTTGGCCAAGTTCAGAGTAATCAGACAGGCAGGGATCAAACACGAGAAAATCACACCCAGGATACTAGCAAGTAGAACCTACAACGGGCAATGAGTTTGGGCCAGAAGCCCCTTTAAATATTTGAATTTCGCACTATTCGGCATGATGACGTCACGCTGCCTGCACGTAAACCCGGAAGTGCGCGGCCATGCACGCCATAGCAAACCCAGCGCAAGAGGAGAGAGGACTAGGGCCCTAGTACCTGCAAGACCACAGGGTAAGCCCTTACACATCTATCTGTTTCAATGTATGCTTTAATAAATATGGAAATTATAGAATTGATGGGGATCCGTCTGGGATTCCCCGATGTGGTAAACCTGTTTTTGTTTTTTGTAAAGTTCAGGGATCCTTTTTCATTTAATGTCACACAGATAAAGCCAAGTAAGCCTACATAACTGTACAACTTTATCAGTTTACACCAATCATGAATGGAATTATAGCACAGTTACAATATGTCAAATAGACCTAGAGACGTTTTATTACAGCTGCTATAAGAAATTGTGTATTAAAATCTGCTGATTTATAGGTGTTAACCACAAGCTTAAATTTAACCTGCTTCAAAACACTTCTGTGACTATCTCCATGCTTGCCAGACTTTCTCTCAATTATGATCTGTAATAAATCGAAGACCAATCCAATTCTTTTGTGGGTTTTGTTCTCTAGTCTATCCTTCATTTATAATGCATGCAATGCTTTATTTATTTATTTCTGTTCTGTATTTGTTAATACAGAGAACAACAGAACTACATGTGGTACTATTTGTATACTGTATGACATTCCCTAAAAGTGTTGAGTATTCATATCTCCCAATATAAAGCAATGTTGAGCAGCGTGTGGGTTTTAGAGTAAAGCCACACAAAACATTTTGGTATTCCAGAAGTGACTTCCTCAATATCAAGATAAATTTGTGAACTTTGATAAATATAACCCTTGTTATGGACTAGACAAAGGCACACTAATATGATTTCCAATTTCTTTTATTTTTTGCAGCATTCCAGTTTGGAATTTATATTTCAGACTGGTTGCCACAATCCCACTGTCCCTAGAAACGAGAAAATGTTTTCAAAGGAAGACTGGCGAAGTCTATCTATTTTCTAAGTCCCTGTGTTTTTCTCACTTTTTAAAATAAATGCATATTTGAATGTCTAGGTTTCACATGTTTCAATGCCACAAAGTTATCATCTTTAAACTGTTTGCAATTAAAACAGTATCAGACTATGTTGGTTTAAACAAGTATAATATATCAAGAATGTGCATTGTTTGTATGCATTGTCTACTTGTACTTTCTGTTTTCTCTTTCAATAGAACTTCTTCGGTGCAGTTACTGCCACTTATTTTTAAAGAACAATTCCTGCAAAGTATGTTCTCAAAATCCCTTTTTTTTCCCTTTGGGAATGTATTTCATGACATATTATTAGGTTCATTCATGTTAAGCACTGTGCTTTCTCCCTACTGTCATCACCTTGAAAACATTTATATCCTAAGGCTTCTTAGGCATTTCACAAGTAATATCCAATGGAGAATAATAATAAGCAATGAAAATATGCTACCCGAGGCAAAATATTAATTAGCCGTTTTTTCCTCTCATAAACTTTGAAACATATGTTTTTCTTCATCAAACTAGTCATCTTCTCGAAAGCTGCATTCTGACACTTTTCACTGTTTTTTCATTAATACTCATCTTTATCATTTTAAAGTTATGAAATATCAATATCTTGAAATGTGTTTATTCACATATGGTAACTTCAGTATTATCTGACAGCTCTGTATTAATATCATGCAGTTCATCCAAAGTGTCATTTCTGCTAGGTTGCTCCAGTATTGTCTTTTCGAGAAAAAAAAGATTTTTTTATGCTCTTTCTGTTTTAACCCGTTCACTTCCACTTAAGATATTTTAAATTACCTGAAAGTTTCTGAATCCTTTAGAGAAAATGTTTTTTTTTTTGTTTTTGTTTTTTTTACTAGGTCACTGATACGTGAACAGTTTTACTGTCAATACAACAGATCATTCCAAAACCCTTTAGGGATGCCATAGTGGCCACAATATTAGTGAAGGAGGCATATATATATGATTTCTACCAAACAAAGCTTTTTGCATAGCATGTCCCTAAAATATATCTGCTTGGTGAATTATCATGCACCATTACACAAAAAGTTAAAATCAACTCCCCTCTGTTGTACTTGCCTATTTATTAACAATTAGTGATGGCCAAATTTCTACCATTTCCCGAAAAATTCACAAAAAAACGTGAAACTTGGAAATTGAAGCCCATGTCCAATTTTGGGCGCACATTCAAAAAGCTGCTCACGGCAATTTTGCCACTGGCGTTGAATTCAATGGCCATCCGAATAGTGTTGACGTGCAACGATTTTGCTGTAAGCAACTTTTCGGACGCGCGTCCACATTTTTGACACCGGCGAATGTGGAAATGCGGGGCTAATTCATGATAGTTGAATTTATTCCCCCATCACTATTAACAATTGAATTTATCCATGAATTTCTAAAAAAATATATATTTTTTGAAAAAAGCTCTAAAAATTCGAGATTTATGAAGTATGAAAACCACAAAAAGCAATAATACAAAACTTTGCTAGGTAAAAGGTCCTATAGAAGTCAGTGGGAGCTGCACTAAACCTTTTGGACCGTTTTAGATTAATTTGTCGTTTTTTTACTAGGAGTTGTCTGAAAAACTCACATTTTTAAAGGTATTTGTATTTTTTTGTGAAAAAAATTGTTCCATGTAATTTTCTGTTCATACTCTTTTTATTAAGATTTTTTTAATTAAATGTCCTGTAATTTTAGAGTTTGTGAGTTTAGTCCTGATTTCAAAAACCTAAAATCTGACCTTTAATAAATAGACCGCTTAGTTTTTGGCTTGTGTCCTAGCAAGCTCTTTTGGGTCAGCTTCACAGAAGTAAGAACTGAGCTAAGTATGCAGTATTCTTTATACATAGTTTAAAGTAAAGCAAAATGTTTGAAAAGCCCAAATTCATAGTGGAAAAAACATTAGTGAAAAGTTTATCAGCTGAAAGTCATAAGTCATGGTTTAGAATGAATAGAAACCAGATGGCTGGAGCAAGTAAATCCCAAGAGATATCCTTCAGGTACATAAATGTTTCTATGGACATTGTACCAAGAATGTACAGGGAGGAATTCTGCAGAGAAAGATAGTGTAGGCCTATAATGGGCATCTTCAGATGTATACTAATACCATTAGTGCAAAGGCCACATGAGGCAAACCATAACAAAATGTGTTTTTAAGCTGTATTAGGTGTTAGCTGTATTGAGACAGTTTTAGTAATATTGGCATCAACGGCAATGAGAGAAACTACTGACTTGCCAGACTAACTTAATATCTTTTTATGAGAAGGTAAGCAGGGACCTTGATTCTGGGATGGCAGTGGATGTGATTTACTTAGACTTTGCTAAAGCATTTGATACAGTGCCACACAGAAGGTTACTGGTTAAATTAAGGAATGTTGGCTTTGAACATATTATTTGTACCTGGATAGAGAAATAGTTAAAATATAGACTACAAAGAGTGGTGGTAAATGGAGCATTTTCTAATTGGACCAGTGTTGTTAGTGGAGTACCGCAGGGCTCTGTACTAGGTCCTTTTTATTTTCAACTTGTTTATTAATGACCTGGAAGTGGCCATTGAAAGTACTGTTTCTATTTTTTGCAGATACAGGTACTAAATTGTGCAGAACTAGGATCCATGCAGGATGCTGCCACTTTGCAGAGTAATTTGTTTAAGTTGGGAAACTGGGCAGCACACTGAGGTTCACACATGAGGTTCAATGTTAATAAATGCAAGGTTATGCACTTATGCACTTTGTCAAAAATAATATAAATGCTGTAAATAAAAGTTGTACACTAAATGGCAGTGTGTTGGAAGTTTCCTTAAATTAGAAGGATCTAGGTTTTTTTGAGATAACAAGTTGTCTAATTCTGGGCAGTGTCATTCTGTGGCTACTAAAGCAAATAATGTTCTGTCTTGCATAAAACAGGGCATTAACTCAAGGGATGAAAACATAATTATGCCTCTTTATAGGTCCCTGGTAAGACCTCATCTGGAGTATGCAGTGTAGTTTTGGAATCCAGTCCTTAAGAGTGATATACATGAGCTGGAGATATGCAACTAAACTGGCTAGAGGGATAGAAGACTTAAATTAGGACGGTAGACTGTCACGGTTGGGGTTATTTTCTCTGGGAAAAAAGGTGCTTGCGAGGGGACATGATTACACTTTACAAGTACATTAGAGGACATTATAGACAAATAGCAGGGGACCTTTTTACCCATAAAGTGGATCATCGTACCAGAGACCACCCCTTTAGACTAGAAGAAAAGAACTTTCATTTGAAGCAACGTAGGTGGTTCTTCACAGTGAGGACAGTGAGGTTGTGGAATGCACTGCCAGGTGATGTTGTGATGGCTGATTTAGTTAATGCCTTTAAGAATGGCTTGGCTGATTTATTGGACAGACATAATATCAAAGGCTATTGTGATACTAAACTCTATAGTTAGTATAGATATGGGTATATATAATTTATGTGAAAGTATGGAGGGGTGTGTATGGATGCTGGGTTTTCATTTGGAGGGGTTGAACTTGATTGACTTTGTTTTTTTTTTTCAACCCAATTTAACTATGTAATAATGTACTCTGTTTCTCTTTACTGAAAAGTATGTAAAACCGCTGGAAAATTCATGCATCCATGACAAATGCATTGGAGTCATGGGGTGTTTTTTTTTTTCAAGATTTTTTTTATCTCCTAAAACACATTGGAGTCATTTACCATTTTTTTCTTGTGCCAAATGCATTTTCCTGTGTTTAACATTGCAACGAAAAACTCAAAGTCATGGGCATTTTTTTTTCATTCTCTAAAAATCCTAGAGGAACTTCAATTCTGCTTCTAGATGGTGGTTTTCAGATACCAGGTGAAGTCCTGAATTCTTCAGGAATAGAGTGGATAAAACTCCAAGACTCCATCCTCTTTTAATCATTTCTGTTATATAGTTTTAACTGATTCTGCCCGATCATCTTTAGTTTAAACTTGAATTAACTTCTCATGTTGGTACAGTGACAGCATTCCACTAAAGTCAGATTTCCAAGTAACAGAACTAAGTAGGGAGGACCACATGTCATTTGTTCAATATGGTACCAGTATTAAATGCAAGAAGTCTGACTGGTAAAATGTGAGAGCTGGAGGTGCTGGAGGGAAAATATGATGTGATCGATGTGTCCGAAACATGGCTGGATGAGTCGCATGACTGGGCAGTTAATATCAGCGGCTATACTTTGTTTCGGAGGGACAGAGGCAATAGAAAAGGGGGAGGAGTATGTCTGTTTGTTAGGCAGGATTTAAAAGCTTACATAAAAGAGGAGGTTATGTTAGTAAATGAGGGGGCAGAAGTTTTAAGGGTAGAGTTCTTCACCAATTGTAAAGAGTCCAGCAAATTAATTGTAGGCGTATGCTATAGACCCCCTGATGTAAGTGAGGAGGAGGAGGCGAAGCTCCTGATGCAAATAGAAAAGGCTGCTAGTTTGGGTAAAGTAATGATATTGGGGGATTTTAATTACCCAGATATTGACTGGAGCAACAGTACTGCCAGGTCACTTAATGGGAAAAAGTTTATAAACTTGTTGCATGACAATTTTATGGCACAAGTTGTTGACGAGCCAACCAAAAAAATGCTTTTCTGGATCTAGTGATCTCTAATGACCCAGAACGTATAGCAAATGTGCAAGTCATAAAACCCTGGGTGCCATAATATTATATCATTTAATGTCTGGTGCAAAAATAATATAAATACTGGGGCCACAAAAACCAGGAATTTCAGAAAAGCTAATTTTAGTGCCTTGATGGCTGCCCTTTAGAGCATTGATTGGGGCATTAAGTTTTCAGCTAAAAACACAGAACAGAAATTGTTGTCATTTAAAATGATATTAAATCATTACTGTTCTCAATTTATTCCCTTAAGGAGTAAATGTAGAAGCGCTAAGAATCACCCTATGTGGCTTAATATAGAAGTAAAGAAGTTAATAGGAAAGACGAGAAAGGCATTTAAAAACTACAAGTCTGTTGGGGCAGAAACTGAATTTAATGAATATAAATACTATAATAAATTTAGTAAATAAGCAATCCAGAAGGCAAAGAAAGGAAATGAAGAGTGCATTGAAGCGGAGGCTAAGACTAACCCCAAAAAGTTTTTTAAATATATTAATAGTAAAAAAAGAGTCGGGTTGAGAGTGTTGCTCCATTAAATAATGGTACCAGTATGGTTGTAACAGACACAGAAAAGGCAAATGTGCTAAATCAGTTCTTTTCTTCAGTGTATACAATAGAGGAGTATGAGTTCCCAGGCTTACTTCATAGCTGCACTGATGGCTCAGCTCAATCTAGTCAGTGGCTGACTCGGGATATGATCCAAAAAGCTTTAATAAAAATTAATGCAAACAAGGCTCCAGGGCCTGATGGCATACACCCAGGGTTCTAAGAGAGCTTAGTTCAGTTTTAGACCAGCCCCTATTTCTGATTTTCTCAGATTCACTTTCATCTGGTATGGTACCTATGGATTGGAGAAAAGCTAATGTCATTCCAATATTTAAAAAGGGATTACGATCTCAGCCTGGCAATTATAGGTGGATAGTGGAGGGGGCTGTATATTTTTCCAAAGCGTTGGATACCGTGCCCAACAACCGACTGCTTTCTAAACTAAGGTCTGTTGGGCTTAATGAAGTTGTTTGCACATGGATAGGAAACTGGCTACAGAATCAGGTACAGAGGGTGGTACATTTTCTACTTGGAGTAAGGTTCTTAGTAGGGTCCCTCAGGGCTCGGTATTGGGTCCACTTTTATTTATTAATGACTTAGGGTAGGGTGTTGTAAGTAATGTATCCTTGTTTGCAGATGACACAAAACTATCCAGCCCAATTAATTCCATCCAGGATGTGGCATCCTTGCAACACAATCTTGACAAACTGGCAATCTGGGCAGCAAAGTGGCAAATGATATTCAATTTTGATAAATGTAAAGTCATGCATCTGGGATGTAAAAATTTCCAAGCCGCTTATACCCTTAATGGGACTGCATTAGACAAATCCATTATGGAAAAGGACCTTGGAGTCATTGTAGATGATAAATTTGGCTGTAGCAAGCAATGCCAGTCAGCAGCATCAAGGGCAAATAAGGTATTGAGCTGTATTAAAAGGGGTATTGATTCACGGCAGGAAGCAGGCATTCTTCCACTTTATAGAGCACTGGTAAGGCCCCATCTAGAATATGCCGTACAGTTTTGGTCTCCATCTCTGGACATTATTGTATTAGAGAAGGTGCAGAGAAGGGCAACTAAGCTGGTAAAAGGTATTGAAAATCTTAGCTATGAGGAAAGACTGGCCAAATTGGGGATGTTCACGCTGGAGAAGAGGTGTTTAAGGGGTGATATAATAACTATTTATAAATATATAAGGGGATCATATAAGAATCTCTCTAATGCTTTATTTACCAGTAGGTCTTTCCAGCTGACACAACGTAACTCATTCTGATTAGAAGAAAAGAGTTTCCGCCTAAATATTCGCAAGCGTTTTTTTACACTGAGAGCTGTGAAGATGTGGAATACTCTCCCTGAATCAGTGGTACAGGCTGATACATTAGATAGCTTTAAGAAGGGGTTGGATGGCTTTTTAGCGAGTGAGGGAATACAGGGTTATGGAAGATAGCTCAAGTACAAGTAGTACAAGTCCGATCCATTTGGGAGTCACAAAGGATTTTTTCCCCCCTCTGAGGCAAATTGGAGAGGCTTCAGATGGGGTTTTTTTGTCTTCCTCTGGACAATTAAATTTATTTTAATTGTAATTTGCAGCAGATTCAATACTTATACAAGTTGGGCTATGAAAGGTGGGTATTTGCACTATAAAGTTAAAGCATGAAAATGAGGGTTGAGTGTTTTGCAATAAGAGAAAAGGCCCTGATGTTGTATTAGGTGATGACAGACGTTCTGAGGAATATTTGAGAATGGAAAATGGGATTTAAGAAATATGAAGTGAGCTCTGTTGAGTGATTTGATATGGATTAGGGAGAATTGTGGAAATGTGGAATGAGAAGAAAAGGATATGTATGAGATCTAAAAAACAAGGAATGAAAATGTTGATATGCAAAGAAGGATGTTCCAAAACACTAGTATTATCGTCATATTAAGATGAGCATTCTGTGCAGCAATGTTCCTTTCGAGTGTGGTGAGTTCAAATTCAACTGAAAGATAGCCAAAGGACATTACTTAAATGCTCATCATCATGTTATTACATCAAGATGAATTTTAATTTCTTCAGCAATATTTACGCATTGTTTTTGTGATTGTCAGTTTATTTGCCTTTTGATTACATTTCAAAATCCCATGTTCATTTCAGTTTTTAAATGAAAATGATATAATCAAATTATATGTAGTCCAAATATATATAAAAAAAAAGAAGAAATGTCACCCACAGGAAAGGATGGTGAATGGCTGTAAAACCAGAGCTTCTACTGCTAAAGACTTATGTCCATATAACTTACATCTGTTTTTACAATCCTATTTCTTTCTTTTTTTTTTTTAACACAAATGCTTTATTATCACATCCACAAAATCAGTACACATCGCATATTGAAAGGAAACGTGGAATGACACATACAATGACCAGCATTGAAATATTGCTACGCATTGTGAACATTAAACAGAAAACTGTAAATCTCTCACAACTGTGTCTCCTCATTCGAACAACAGCTCTACAGGGTGTCTAGATTCGACTGGGTAACCACATAAAAGGAAGAACAAAAACATAAAAAGGGGGGGGTTAGAGAAGGAAAAGGGAAGGAAAAGAGAAAAAGGAGGGTCGCAAAAGCAGAGAGGGCCTAAGGCGGGTCTACCTGGATAGAGTTAGTCCTATAGAGCTGCCACGGCAGCCAAATTTTAGTATGCAGATCTCTTTTATCTTCCAGAGTAGCAGCCATCTCTTCCATACGCTCACTGGAAGAAAGTAGGGTGATAAAGTCCACAAGAGCATAATCAGAATCAAGTTTCCATGTCCTAGCAATGATCGTAGCAGCTGCTGTAAAAATGTGGAACAGCAATTTCCTCATAATGGGAGTAGAATCCGGTGGGGCTGCATGAAGGAGTGCTATCTCCGGTTTGATGGGTATTATCCAACCTAAATGGGTCCTGATCCAATCAAAAATCAAAGTCCAAAACCTACAAACTTTCGGGCACTCCCACCACATATGTAACAGAGTACCTGTGTCAGCACAACCCCTCCAGCATTGTGGGCTATAGGTGGGGTTGATACGACCAATCTTAGCGGGTGTCAGGTGCCATCTGAGGAGAATTTTCTTACTGAGTTCAATATGGTTGGTGCACCGAGTCGCGCCCTTAGAGGCCGAAAAAATCAAGTCCCACTCTTTTGGTGCAAGACTGATATTGAGATCCTGTTCCCATCGCAGCTGAAACAATAGTTTCTGATCTGGGACCTTCTGTAAAAGCATTTTGTAACAGTCCGATAGCACTCCTTTGCCATACCTGCTCGATCTGCATAAGTGTTCCATTAAGGTAAGAGGCCTGATGGACCGGTAGGTCGGTAACTGTGTTTGCATCAGGTGACAGATTTGCAGCCAAGGGTATCTAGCCTGCTCTTGCAGGCCATATTTCTTTTGTAAGTCCTCAAAGGATCTCCAAGTGTTGGCAAAGTAGAGGTCACCCAAATTCCTAATACCCTTAGCTTGCCATTCCCCTAAATGAATGAGCGGAACCAAACGTTTAAGTGCCGTGATAGGGGTGAGTTGAGAGGGGAAAGTTCCAAACTGAAATTTCTTACAATGAGCGTCCCAGGTATGAAGTAGTAGTTTAGTCGTCGGTAAGGCTGCAGGCGTAGCCGGCCTGGAAGCCCGAGGAAGCCAGATCAAATCCGCTAGGGAGTGGCCAGCCAGAAAATGGGATTCCAAATCCACCCAAGATTTACAGCCAGGATCGCTATGCATTCTAACCACATTTTCAAGAAGGGCCGCCTTGTGGTATAGGGAGACATTGGGAAATCCTAAACCCCCTGAGTGTGTAGGGTAATGTAATGTATGCAAGGCCAATCTGGGTTTCTTACCCTTCCACACGAAAGCTTGAAGAGCCTTTTGGAGATCTTTAATATATTTGGGCGGTAGGTAGACCTGTAAGGTGCGAAAAAGATAAAGGATACGAGGGAGAATGGTCATCTTAATTGTAGCTATACGGCCCAACCAGGAAAGCTCAAACTTTTGCCATTTGGTGCAGTCAGACTTAATAGAGGTCAGAAGTGAAGGAAAGTTTAACTGGTAAGTGTTATGGAGAGTCTTGGGAATCTTAACCCCCAAATAAGATATATAGTCGTCCCTCCATTCAAATTGGTATTCCTGCTTCAAAGTCGCGACCAAGTCATGGGGAATGCCAATGGGGAGGGCTTGAGTCTTACTACAATTGATTTTATAATGGGAAACATTTTGGAACAATCCTATTTCTTTCTTAATAATAAAATGTCAGAATAATCAGTCATTGCTAACGACTGGAATAAAAAATACATGCTTTCAGCTAGTTGAAATTACAGGATGAAATGTGCTCAAAAAAAGATATAACATTATATCATATTGGATTCAATTTTGAAAATGCGTTGTTGACTCCTGGGTAAAACAGTTCAACTTGATGCTATTCACTTTCTCATTTAATTGTGGTTTTAGGGGGGAATGCTGTTTTTTCCATTTTAGGGGTCAGAAACAACATTTCTTTAGGCCACTTAATTTGTCATTTAATTTTTTTAACCTGCATTTGCAATAAAAGACTAATGAGACAGCAGGGATGAGAGAAAGCAGAACAAGGGGAATTGTGCCTTCAGGACTGTTTCCAGTTAGTGCTGCAAGGAAAACAGCAGATCCATTTCAGAAACAACATAGCACTTGCTGAAAGCAATTCAGTAAACCTGGAAATTCTGGTTTACTTACTTTACTTAACAACTTTTCCAATTAAACTTGTTTATTACACAAACTGTTTTAAATTTTACACTCATTAACTAATTACACTCATTAGACTCATTTTCTTTAAGAAAAAAATACATAAAAGATGCTTTCAGCATGCAGAGTGTTGTTACTGAGCTTATATTATACACAATTAGTTGCCACTGCATGCAGTGGTTTTACTTTAGACATAGGTGGTGGGTACTTTTTGTCCTTGAGGAGGATAATTAAAGGTATTTTCTACACACCTTGATAGTATCTCAGGATCAATTCATGTATAATAATCTCATCTCATATGGCAGGCTAAAATTCAGTCAGTTACTATAGGTAACTTTTATTGCAGATTAATATTTTGAAAAGAAAAAAAAAATTAGTAATTACCAAAGGTTTTAAAGGGACAGTATACACTTCTTTTAAACATAAGTTCAATGAATAGAATTGGTGCAAAACGTACTTTTAGCCTACTCTTTTAATTAAAAAATCTATAGCTTCTGTTATATCTGGTAACAAGATTATAAAGCCAGTTTTCCATTAGCACTTCCTGTCACTTCCTGAACCCAATGATGTTTACAAGGAGCTGATAAAAAAATTACCATTCCACTGAGAAACCCCTGATACTGTGTTTCTCAGAGGCTGCTGCTTAGAGAAAAGATGGGTTTGTTTGTTCAAAGTAGATAGGGAGTTTTGAACAAATTACCCTGTTTATAAAGGAAGGGAAGGGGGTAAAATCAGTGAAAACAGTGCTGTATATTTGTCTTTCGCTTCGGGAGGAACCCTACTTGGATGACACCAGGTCTTAAAGTAAGAGGATCAAGGGGACAGTTCTGGACAGACAAGAGAACCAAATTTGTAGGGAAAGGATTGAGAACAAGGCGCATAGTTGAGGATAAGGCCAGGTAGATACCAATCAGGCAGAGCAGTTCAAAAACAGGAGTCAGGCATGTAGTCAAAGTCATAGGCCAGGGTCAACACCAAAAAAACACCAACAGAACAACCAGCAGTACAAAATCAGGATCCTCAAGAATAGTCAGTAAACAGGCAGAGGTCAGTGCAGCCAGAAAAGTAGCAGAAGTCAGGGACAGGCAAGGGCCAAACAACAATAAGAGAACCCAGGAAATAGAAAATAATAGAAAGCATTTCTTGACAAACTGACAAAATTCTGTATAGTTTATAGAATACCAGATTCCATACTTTCTGCTTGACAGATTTGACAAACTTCTTCATAATGTATAGAATAATGTAGATTTTTTTCACCCTCATTTATTCAGTGGGTCAATCACTTTTGTTTATTTTTTTCAGTAACAGAAAACAGGATGATGCATGATTTAAAATTGATTTTCTTTTCATGGTGCACTTTATGTAAATATTAATGACACTTTGTGGGAAACCCAACTATGTTCAACAAATGTTGTGTCTTTGAATTGCAGTTTATTAAAGCTCAATGTGAACTAACACAACTGCTTACTTCCATGTAAATGAACTTTGTATTCTGTGCTGCAGATCAAATAGCAAGCTTTATTGACATTTGGCAAACGTACAGATATAAATACAGACATAAACAACAAAGCTGGCTAAAGTTTTAATTATTTGTAGATCCATCACTGCCCCCTATTACAGATTGCAATGCCTCTAGCCCTTAATGGTTATCATTTTATCAGCAAATCCTATCATAAAAACCCTGGAATTCTTCCCATGGGAAAAGTTAATCCTCAAAATAACCTTAGAAAAGATTGAATAAAGCATGGAAGATGATTGAATTAGCTGATATCAGCAGAGAAACTGATTAGACCCTTGTCCCTACTTTTTAGTTAATTATTTTACCTAACATATGCTCTTGTCTCACGTTTATAACTTACTATCTGGTTTATATTGGAAACAATTATGTCTAAAAAAAAAACCATGCACAGCAAAAAAGCTACAGAGGATGATTTCTCTGTTCAAATTTATTGGCTTCAAATGTATCGACCTGGAATTTACAGTAGGTAGAGTAAGTATGAATATGTCTGTCTGGCAGCAGAATCAATAGGATGACAGAATAATGAGTTATGATGCATAGTAGTACAAATCACATGAAGGTCTGCAGAAGAGAGTGAAATACTCTGATATTAACCATAGCAATTCCCAAAGACTACTCTAAGAGGCCATTTGGTTGGAGTTTAGTATTAGAAAATAATGCAGAGCCAATAACTGAAATGCATCAGATTTAAAGGACATTCTTTAACCGTACATACTGTAGATAGTTTTAAGTATGTTATTTCTAATAACGACTTTTGTCATTAATAATAATAATAATCTAAAGTTAATAGGATGTTTTACATTGTGCCACTTAACGTAATAATAATATAAAAGTCAAAGCTACTGAATATGACAATTTTAACTTAATTGCCAAAATACTAAGGAGGTTATTTATGAAAGGTCGAATTTTAGAGTATTGGGAATTTTTTTAAACTAGTAATTTTATTCACAATTTGAACAGTATATTCTTTATGGAAAAATTTTACCAAATAGGCCTGTCCCGACAACTCAAGTTGAATTTAAATTGAATTTGAATCGAGTTTTCCTCCAAAGAACTTTTTTTTTGATGCACAACATTTTTTTTCTCCATTTGGAGTCTATGGGGCGTCATTTTTCAAAGCGGAACTTGGCAAAAATTTGGCTCATCACTACTATTAACATCTTCAAATAGTTCAAGGGACCATTGACTTCTACATGAACTCGGCAGGTTTTAGGTGGAGCATAGTCAAATTAGAACTGTTCTCAGGGTGGAGGGGTAAGAAATTTCACATTCAAATTCAAATTCAAGTTAGAGGCCAGATATGCTCCAAAATGAAATGTTTACAGAATGACTGCAAACTCCAACCCATCAGTACTATAGCATTTTGCAGCTGTACAGGACACCTAGGGGCCGATTCATTAACTTCGAGTGAAGGATTCGAAGGTAAAAAGCTTCAAATTTGACGTTTTTTGGGGCTACTTCGACCATCGAATGGGCTACTTCGACCTTCGACTACGACTACGACTCTTTAAAAAAAAAATCGACCCCCTAGTTCGGCAGCTAAAAGCTACCGAAGTCAATGTTAGCCTATGGGGAAGGTCCCCATAGGCTTGCCTAAGTTTTTTTGATCGAAGGATATTCCTTCGATCGTTGGATTTAAATCCTTCGAAATCCTTCGGATTTAATCGTTCGATCGAAGGAATTATCCTTCGATCGTACGATCGCAGAATTTGCGCTAAATCCTTCGACTTCGATATTCGAAGTCAAAGGATTTCAATTCCTAGTCGAATATCGAGGGTTAATTAACCCTCGATATTCGACCCTTGATGATGGGCCCCCTAAAGTCTTTTCATTGTGAACATACAATTCAAAAAACTTATAATTATTAATTAATTTACTACACAAAATAATTTCAGGCAAAATTTTTTCTAAATGAAATAATGAAAAATGTAATTCAAATAAAAAAAGAAATACATTAAGAAATGCCCCAAAATTTTTTTTAGTGATTTATTAACCACAAAAAAATGTAAAAGCTGGTGAGTTCATGTAGAAGAAAATGGAAGCTGTATTCGAAAAACGCAAGATATTTGTCAATTCAAGTTTTTGAGATACATTCAAATTTTGATTCACTGAAAATGATGGATAGAATGTGATTTTAGCAAATTCCAGTTTTTCTTCCATATTTTTTCATGGTTGACGTTTTGAAATTCAAGTTTTTTTTTTATAAAAAGATAAATTCAAGATTTAAAAGGTTTATTTCTAGAAAAACACTTTAAAAATTACATTTTGATAAATTGGTATCTTATAAATTTAAAGATACCAATTTATCAAAATGTAATTTTGTATTATCTGTTTTGCTGTTTACTTTTTCACTGGTTCGCAAGGCAAGGGGTGAATATACCCCTTTTTTACACGATCTGATTCAGTTGGACTTATGTAGAAAAGGTGCATAAACACTATCTGAACTTTTTTTTTACACAAACATACCTGATTCCACAGATTGGAAGGAAGCCATGATATTTTGCCTGTGCTACAGGGGCAAATTTACTAAATCGTGAATCGGCTAACGCTAGCGCAAATTCGCCAGCATGACGTAACTTTGTTACTTCGGTGATTTACTAACGGGTGCATAAATTTGCTAGCGAAGTGGACCTACTCTAGTGCTACTTCGCACTCTTACGCCAGGCGAAGTTGTGCTATGGCGAAGGGACGTAACTACGCTAATTCACTAACGTGCACATTTTACTGAACATTACCTCTTGCGCCAGACTTTACTTCGCCAGGTCAGTCCCAAAAAACGATGGCGTCTTTAATTTTTGTAAGGGCGAAAGGCTGAAAAATAGCGTAAATCCTTCCTCCCTACATTTCCTAACATATGGCAACTGAACGATACAGTGGCCACATGTGTAGGGCAATAGAACACCTTTATTTTATTTTTTAAAGTTTTCCTGGGCTTGTATAGTGTAATGTAGTTGCTGCAGCATATACGTCCATTATATTTTAACTTTGCGCTGTATGCAAATTAGGCATCAATATCGTAACTTCGCTTTGCCTGATGAAGTAACTGTAGCGGAACTTCACTACTGTTGGCCTCCCTGAACACAACTTTGCATCTTAGTGAATTTGCGTAGCGCTGGCGAAACTACGCCTGGCGAAATGCGGCGAAGCTGTCGCTGGCGCAACTTCGGATCTTAGTGAATTTGCCCCACAGTGAGCAGCTCCCCTTCTCTAAATGATAACAGATCGATCAAACCACTCCCTCATCCTGTTCCATGTGAAGGGATGGATTCTGGTACTTGAAGTCCAGAGAATTTGTACATCCCCACTATACGAAGCAGAGAGACATAGGGGCATATTTATCAAGGATCGAATTTCGAAATAAAAAAACATCAAAATTCGAATCTGAGTACTTCAATAGTTGAAGTATTTTTTCCAGTGAAAACAGCCGTATATCGAAGTACGATCAAAGTAAAATCGCACGATCGAGCAATTTAAAAGGATTTTTCAAAAAAAAACTTCAACTTCTGAAAACTTTTCCCAAAAGCCTCAGATAGGTTCTATGATGTCCCCCAAAGGCTAAACAGCAATTCGGCAAGTTTAAGGTGGTGAAGTGTCAAAGTTCTTTAAAGAGACAGTACTTCGATTTTCGAGTGGTCGAATTTTCGAAGGTTTTCAATTTGAATCGAAGTCGAATTTGGCCTATTTGATGGTTGAAGTACCCAAAAAATACTTCGAAATTCGAAGTTTTTTAATTCACAAATTCACTTCGACCTTTGATAAACCTGCCCCTTAAAGTGCCAGAATCCACCATGTTACAGTGGAACAAGGTGAGGGAGGGATAACAATGCTCTGTGAACATAAGGAATGTTATTGTAATATGGTATAAAATACATTTATACTTATTTCTGGTATTCAGTTTCTCTTTAACAGCCCTGGAGAAGAACTGAATGGAAAAACAGGAGAACAGAAATGTATATACAAAATACTGCTTTCAGCTGCAATTACATTTACAAAATTTACTGGAATATTTTAATTAATTTAGATTGAAAAGTTTTTTTTTCGAAGAGCAGCAGGCAAACTGTTGCAAAACAAATGTACTTAAAGGAGAAGGAAATGTTAAAACTAAGTAAGCTTTATCAAAAGGTCTATATAAATACATCAGTAAACCCTCAAAGTATTGCTGATCTGAGTCCTCTGTCAAAAGAAACACAGCATTTCTTTTCTTCTATTGTGTACACTTGGGCTTCTGTATCAGATTTTCTGTTTTCAGCTTAAACCTCCTTGCCTCGGGCGTGAGCAGGTACAGTTTGCTCCTCTCTCCCCCTAGAGCTACTGTATGAGTGAGCAGGGAGAGACTCAGGCAGGAAGTGATGTCACACCAAGCTAATACTGCAGCTGCTACCCTAAACAAACAGAGAGCTTCTAGAGCTTTTTACTCAGGTATGGTAAAACATTCTACAGAATAAATATAGCATTCTAGCTTGCACTATTGCAGCTAATCTATTGGCAATAAACTGCCTCCGTAGCTTTCCTTCTCCTTTAATGTAAGAAAAATTGCTGTTTCAAATAAGAAAATAGTCTTTGTAATAAAAGTTTTGAACAAGTTACATTTCTATTACCTTTTTTCCAAGAAGCAGCGTAAGTTTAGCCCATCATTCAAGGCATAAGGTGACAGAGTGTTGATGAGCCTGTGAACCTAAAAGCATTCTCTTTTTAGTAATGCTATACCTCTCAATCCTTCAGTTTTTGTAAATTACATGTTCAATCCCAAGGAGCTCGAGAAGATCTATATTATGATTGCCACTTCTACAGTGCTCCACAAAAGGTGTATTAAATGTACTCTTCATGGCTTAGATAGATGTCCTGTATATCTTGTTTTCTGTAATACTCTGCCAGCATGAAAAGACCACAGGAGCATGTTACACAATATCAGCAGAAGAGGTATTAAATTCATTCCATGTACAGAAGGCACGCTGGGTTTTGAAGGTTTTGAACAAAATCATTTGTAGTACTGCAAGTTACAAGCCATAAATCATCTACCATTTAAAGGGCTATTGTAATGACTGAACATCATCATATTCTTGTATCATATAAATATAACCATGTATGGCTTTATTTTTGTTTTTTAAGTCAGTAATTACTTTAAATAGCATTACATAAATACATACCTTAACCATATTATTGAATTCTAAACAACCAGTTATGTTTAATGATGGGAGAATTTGCGCCATTTCGCTTAGCCGGAAAATTAGTGAATTTCGCGCGAAATTTGCGAAACGGCGAAAAATTTGCGAAACGGCGCCGGTGTCTCGTTTTTGACACCGGCGCCCATTTTTGACTCCGGCGCCAGTTTTTTTGATGCCGGCACCCGTTTTTGAAGCCGGTGAATTTTTGAAGCCGGTGAATTTTTGAAGCCGGTGAATTTTTGAAGCCGGTGAATTTTTGAAGACGCTGAATTTTTGAAGCCGGTGAATTTTTGACGCCGGTGAATTTTTGACGCTAATTTTCGCGGGCGTTTCACAAATTTATTCGCTGGTGGCGAATCGCGCAAATTCGCAGCGAATTTGTGCCTGCCGAATAAATTCGCCCATCACTAGTTATGTTTCCATTCTGTCAATCGGTGATATAACCAAGTGAAGTGAAGTTATTTTCATAAACTTTTTCCAACACTTCCCAACACAGGGGGGTTTTAAGTTCAAGTTTGTGAGGTTTGGGATAGGTTTGTGTTTCTCAAAAATCTCAAAAATTTTAGTTTTTTTTAAAGAAAAATTCAAGGTTTTGCCCCAAAAAGCCTGAACAGAAAAAAATCAAGTTTGGGAGGTCCATTTATCAAAGTCCGAAATTATCTAATTTTCAAATCCGAATAAACACAATTTTTAGTTTTTTCCCACAAATATTAGCTTATTTATCAATTTTCACAATGAAATTGGTAAATTCGTACACATTTTTTGTGGTTGTGGTCCGAAAACAAAGATTTTTCCGAGTCCTATCGTATGATTTCTTCGTAGTTTTTCCTGAAAAAATCATGATTTTTGGGAAATTTAAAGAGATGTTCCTTTCCATATTTGTTTTTTTTTTCAACAAATAGGAATTCTTCCAGCGACCATTTTAGAAACATAGACGGACATTTTGTGCACTTTCTTTTTGGAAAGCAAAGGAGAAGGAGCAAAGTCTGGCAAGCTGCCAATTTTTTTTTTAAAACATTTGAAAATGGCCCATAAGGGTAGAGCAGGAGGAAGAGTGGGGGAGAAAGGTGGGGAGGAATGGGAGGAAGGTAGTGGTGGGGGGGCTCAGGATTTGTTTGAGAGGGGCAAAGAGGAAGAATTGGAGCTGCCTCTCAAACAAGTTCTAAGTCCCAGGGGCAGCGGTTAGTTAGGGGGGGCACAGGTAGAGGTGCCAAATTAGAAAGCAAGTGGGGGTGAAGGGAAGGGAGAAGCCTCTGGAACTGCAGCCAAGACAGGTGGAGGGTGTAGAGGGCAAGGGCCACTGATGAATTAGAGGAGGGGGAGGAGGATTTCTCTGTGCCCTTTAAGAGGTCATCTGGCCTGGCAGTGGGTCCTGGGGCAGGGTACACAGAAGGTTAGGCAAGGGGAAGGGGACCCAATTAGTTAGGGGGAGGGGACCCCAGGAGGGAGAGCCCAGCAGAGCGGAAGGAGGAGAGCCCAGCAGGGAGGGAGAACCAAGCATGGAGGGGGAGAGCCCAGCATGTAAGGGGGAGAGGTGGTGGATCATGTGATCACTATAAGTGCTGTGTGCCGTGATGGACATGCGGCATACAATCGGTTCAGCGGACTGAAGAGGCGTATCAGAAGTTCATGGCCCGGAGGGCGAAGGTCCAGAAAGCTGGCAGAGGGATTCCACCACCCATCCAGCTCAAGGCCTTTGAGCATCACCTTCTGGACACCATCGGTGAAGAGGTATGCTGATTGTAAGGTGAATATCTGAACTCTTAGAACAATCTTTTTAATAGATTAATCACTGTTTTTGCTTGTTTCTTTTGCTGAAGGGACATTGTTTTCTTACTTGATCCTTTGGACTTGCAAATATACAATATACAATATAGTTCTTATTACTAGTTTGAAATATGTATACCTTAATTCCAATAGTGACTGACTTTCAGCTTGTGTAAAAAATATTACCCCCCCACATGCCACTAAACTGTATTAGAGAATCTACAGCTGTTAATCAGCATTTTTGTGGTTGCATCAGGCACATGAATCAATGGTCATTTCTTTTCTACAAGTGATGTGAAATCTTGACTTTTGTATACTTTTGTTTTTGTACATTATTACAAAAGTTGTTAAGCATTATTTTTCCTTTTGTAGCTCAAGAGCCAGCGTCACAGCAGCAAGGACCCACAGACAGGGAGAGAAGAGCGGCCTCTGTTCAGAACCCTTCCGGGGCCCAAGTCTGCAGCCCAGCACTGAGCATATGGGCAGCTGGGTATATGCCTCCTCCTCCTCCTAGTGGTCTTGTATTTTTCAGTGGGCAGCTCCAGAATGTCCTACTTCTTCTTTGCTTTCCAAAATGCAAGTCCAAGTCTTAAAGGGCAACTGAATGTTGCATTACTATGCGCTTTAACCAATGATGTTCCTCCAGGGCCTAAGTCTGTAGCCCAACACTGACGTCATGCATCTGTGGCTGTTGAGAAAAAGGGCACCAAATATGTATACAAATTTTCGTAATGTTAAGTATTGTTTGCAATGTTTTATATTTTTACATTCAAACTATTTTTACATTCAAACTGAGCCGTACCTTTTTACCCTCACTAGGCTATAGGGGCTCATCAAGTCTCAATAAGTACTTGCCGGTAACAGAGTAACCCTTTCTAAAGAACTGGCCTTTAGCAGTGATGGCGGCCTGTTAGAGGATCTAAAGAATGCTCTGACCGGATTTATGATGTGCCATAGGCCTAGGGGAACTATTTCTATTTCTTGTGGAATTACATTTTTTAATAAAATATGATACCTTTGTCATCAATACATTTTGGTGGATGTTTAAAGTATTGTCTAATACTTATTAATATATTTTATAAAAAACTTACACTTCAAAATGTTTCATGTTTTATTTGTAGGTAAAGATGATCATGTTTTCAATCCAATTCTTTGTGAAAGGCAAGACGGTGTAAAAGATATTGGTAACATATATTGCTCCAGTCAGGCCCGGATTTGTGGGAAGGCCACCTAGGCCCGGGCTTAGGGTGGCAGGATTTTAGGGGGGGCGGCATGCTGCCCAACCACACCCACATTGGTTCAAAAACACTGGGGATGCACAGGAGATACAATCTCCATGAAAATTTGCATGAATAAAGGGTAGGGTACAGGGGGGACAAACAGCAGTGGGCCTAGGGGCGCCCGCTATGTAAATCCGGCCCTGGCTCCAGTCAGTAAGTGACCATTGATTGGCAGGAACACAGGCAATGCGATATCACACACTTTAGGCAAGAGTCACTTCCCCTGTGCAGTCTGACATCTGAGCGGCAATACTACATTTAAAAAGTGAAGTCCGACATTTGAGCAGCACTAACCTTTAAAAATCTAGGCTAAATGATAAAGAGTTTAGGAAAAATTCGGGTTTCTGAATAAATAGAATAAAAAAAAATAATGAAAAACATGGTAAATATAGCATGTGGTTAAAAAATAGATATCATGGTAATATCCTTTGACAGCCTTGGGCGGTTATTTCCAAATGGAATGACAGGTTGCCATTTGGTCAGCTTGACTGCTGAGAGTTTTTCTTTAGGTGTTTGCCTGTTTCAGTTTGAAATTAAAAGGTATGATTTGATTAGCAGAGAGAACGTAAAATGATTTATTTTAATGATCAGATGTGTGTTATTTGCTAGATCATACTCTTCTCTGCAGTTTGTTTATTGCACTGCTGGTTTTGTAAAAAATTACAGCTACTGTTTAAGAAGCCACAGTGGTAGTAAGGATTACTGAGGAGATAGCCAACCCTAGGGCACAAAGTCTCCCTGTTCAATATAGCAGCGCCCACACTAATGTTGGTTCCCACCCCCTCATGCTGATAGGACAGGATTCAAACCAAACTTCTTGCCCATGAAGCCCTCTCCCTATATCTCCCTTTCTCCCCCTATTGCTCTTGTCTTTTTTTTTCCTTTCCTCGCTGCTGATAGGAAGGTAGGTGGTAATAGTGGTTACTAGAATAAGACAAGAAGAAGATTAATACCTGGAGTGCCCCAGGAAAATCAAAGATGTAAGGATCAAGCGTAGCCAACAATGAAGAGTTGCATTCCAGAAAAGTCTTGAGGATCTGCTCATAGAAGAGACTAGGAAGGTGTAAAGTGCGGAACAGATTTAATCTGTCGCAGTCACCAGGAATAGGCCTGCATGTCACACCGGGCAGCAGGCAAGGAGAATGTGGAAGTTTGCGCCGTTGCTAAGCAACGTGACGCAAGCAGTGCCATTTTACTTTCGGTGCCATTTACATCGTTTCTAGGGGCATCTTGGCAAGCTTAGTGGGACAGTATATTAGATGTGATTTTTTTGTGTGGCAAGAAATGTATTTATTTTATTTTTGCTTTTTTTCTTTATTTCTATTCTGACTTATCAACTGGTTTGATATGTTTTTAGAAGCCTTATGGAACTGCAAGCACCTAGTAGCCCAGACAAAGCTGCCCATAGTGTCAGGAGATGAGAAGATAATTCATTAATCACAACAAATTGTTAATTCATTTGTTATATGGATGTTTTTGTTATGACAGTGTGTCTCCGCCCAGGAAGAGAAAGAGTAAAGAAAAACACAGAGTTTGTGTAGCATGTGAGAATGCAGCTCAGAATCACTCAAAAACTTTGTGAAAGATGTGCCAGAAGATTGGCAGGAGATGCAAATACCTCAGATATTATGAAGTGGATTAAGGAAGCCGTAAAGGAAGGCTGCCACTAAGAGGTTGTCAGATGAATTGGATCCAGTACCTGTGCAGGATAGACAAGGTGGAAGTATGAGAATAAACGTGATGTCGGACGTTTCAGAAGAGGAGGATTTTAGAGAGGAGGATGTAAGCACCTCTTTTGATCTTGCGATGGTACAGACTTTAGTAAAAGCAGTGAGGTCACAACTGAATTTACCAGGGGAAACAGAACCTCAGATATCCTTATATAATCCCTTGAAGTTAAAGAAAGAACTACGTTTCCAATACATGAAGTCATAAAGGAATGTATTGTAAAAGAGTGGGAAAAAACAGAAGGAAAGTATCCTATACCCACGCCACAAGGGTACTAAAAATGTATCCATTTCCAACAAAGGAAGAACTGGTCTTAGATAGACTGCCAAAGGTGTCAAAGAAGACGGCACTACCAGTTGATGATGTGGCATCTTTTATTAATTATGGATAGGAAGATGGAGGCATCACTTAAAAAGTCCTACATGGCATTAGGAGCAACAGCTAAACCAGCAATAGCCTTAACATTGATATCTAGAGCACTGCAATGTTGGATACAGAATGTAGAGACAGCGATATGAGAAGGAGTGGAAAGATCGAAGATAATAGAGGCATTAGCAGAAGTGAAGTTAGCTTCGGATTTTATAGCAGAGTCGTCAGTAGACTTAGTAAAAGCGTCATCAAGGGCTATGGCTCTTTCAGTGGCAGCAAGGAGGGCGCTATGGTTAAGGTCTTGGAATGCGGATAAGACCTCAAAGATGAGTCTGTGTAACTTACCTTTTGAGGGAACCATGCTTTTTGGAGACAAGTTAGAAGATATCATTAAAAGAGTAACGGGGGGGGGAGTGTATTTTTACCACAAGAATGTATTCCAACCAGAAGATTCGAAATGGGGTCAGAGAGACCATGGTTTCAAGATAAAAGATTTGGAAGACAGGGATATCAGTTTCGAGAAACTAAACAGAGTGGAGGAATCAATCAATGGAAAGGAGGTCAAGGTAACCTCGCAAGAACACAGAGAGGAAGGGGAGGCTCCAAACAAACCAGAAAATTATTCTGAGTTTTTGACAGTCCAGTTCTCACTTATACCCAGAAGGTTAGAGAAGTTTTCAGAGGTCTGAACAAAGTCGACCACAGATCAATGGGTATTAAATTTGATAAAGAAAGGTTATCATTTGGAGTTCGAACAAGTCCCACAGTGCAACCTATTCCAATTGTCAGAGATACCATATCCACAAGAAAGGAGAGAAATATTATGGGAGTATGTTCAACAGGTACTCAGGGAAGGAGCGATAATTCCAGTTCCAGAGGCGTACAGGAGAAAAGGAATATATTCAAAGTTATTCCTAATAAAGAAAAAGACAGGGGATTTCTGGACAGTTCTAGATTTAAGGCCAATAAACTCATTTTTGAAAATAAAGAAATTCAAGATGGAATCAATACAGTCTATCATCGCTCAAGTAGAAGAAAGCGATTGGATGCTGTCCTTGTATCTAAAGGATGCTTATCTACATGTTCCAGTAGCAGAAGTGCATTAAAAAATGCTCACGTTTTGCGATACAGGAGGAATATCAATACCAGTTCACATGTCTACCTTTCGACCTAGCAACTTCGCCCAGAGTGTTTACAAAGGTGCTACAGGTGTTGATCGCGGAGATAAGGAGGTATGGAATACAAATATATCATTATTTAGACAACATATTGCTAAAGGCAAAAGAGGCGAAGATTCTAAAAAGACAACGGGAATTTGTAATGCAATTCCTGCAGAGTCATGGTTGGCAGATAAATATAGAAAGGAGTCAACTGATACCGACACAGGACCTAGTGTATCTAGGAGCCAGATTTGTGACGGAACGAGCAGTAGTGATGTTGCCAGATCAAATAATAGAAAAGATAAAGGAAGCAGTAGGACAATTACTAACAAGTTCAGTAATGTCGGCAAGGGACTCTTGAATGCCTCAATACCAATGTTGAAATGGGCCAGATGGCATAAAAGACCAATGTAATAATGTTTCCTACAACAATGGAAAAAAGAGGAGCAAAACTGGGAACAAGACATTTATGTGTCAGACACAGTGAAACGTAGCATGTGTTGGTGGCTGGAAAAAGAAAATCTGATCAGAGAGATTTCACTAACACATCAGTGGAAAACCTTGACAACAAACTCCAGTCCATGGGGCTGGGATGCTCATCTGGGTCAGATGGTTGTCCAGGCCAATGTAATGGAACTCAGGGCAGTAAAGAGAGCAATTTGGTGGCTGGAAAGAGGTCTGCTATGCTAGTGAGATCAGACAACTTGGCAACAGTGATTTACATAAAGAAACAGGGAGGTACATGCAGTGTGAAGTTGTTACAGGAGCTTCAACCAATTATGGTATGGGCAGAAAACAACCTGCAGAATTTAACAGCCTTACATATTCCAGGAAAATTCAATCATTTAGCAGATTTTCTGAGTCACAATTTGACAAACACGAATGGGAGTTAAACCCGGAAGTGCTTTTCCAAATATTTTAGAAGTGGGGTCAAATGTAGATGGATTTGATGGCAACAGAGAAGAATCGGAAGTTGAAACATTTTTATTCCTGTTGGCAAGGTCCTCAGGCTGAAGCAACAGGTGCTCTGAGTCAGAGGGTTGTTACATTACATTTTTCATACATTTTTCCTCCGTTTCCTCTGATACAGAGGCTCCTAAAGAAAATCTGGGCGGAGAGAGCCGATGTAGTGGGAATAATCCCAGACTGGCCCAAGACAATATGGTATCCAACATTAATGGCAATGAAGATGGGAAAACCATGGGCACTGCCAAGGAGACCAGACTTGTTGATAAAGGGTTCAGTCAATCACCCTTGTCCAGAGACAATATCTCTAAAGGCATGGAGATTGAAAGGACCAGGTTAATAGGGGAAGGATTTTCAACAGCAGTAATAGAAACTATGCTGGCATCCAGAAAATACACAACAAATAAGACCTACCAAAGAGTATGGAAAACGTTCTTGATATGGTTACTTAAAAAAGGAGTCACTCCTGAACAAGTAACAGTGGTCCATGTGATCGATTTTTTACAGGCTGGCTTTGAATTTAATCTAAGCGCGAGAACGTTGAAGTTACAAACGTCTGCCATTTCAGCGTTAACAGAAACACAATGGGCAAAGAACCCAAGAGTGGTAAAGTTTTTATAAGGAGTGCTACATTTGAGGCCTCCTGTGAAATCATAATCAGTGGTATGGAGTTTACCATTGGTGTTACAAGAGTTAATTAAAGATCTCTTTGAGAGTCAGTGACTTGCAAGCCCTGTCATCAGAGGAACCGTATACGTTGATACAGGACGACAAGGTGTTGTTAGGAACAGTACCAGGGTTCTAACCGAAGGTGGTTACAGAACACCATTTGAACAGGGAAATTGTATTACCTGCATTCTTCCCCAATCCACAGAATGACCAGGAAGAAGAATGGCACAAATTAGACACATTTAGATGTCTATCTGTTTATTTGGATAGGACTAAGTCCTGGAGAAGTTCAGAAAGACTTTTCATTATTCCGTCAGGGAATAGAATAGGAAAAGCGGCAACTACCTCCACAATAAGTAGGTGGATCGTTAATTGCATAAGAATGGCTTATGACGGAAGTGTAGAAAAGTTCCCAAAAGGGGTAAATCAGTACTTCATGTACTTCAGTACAAGGGCAATCAGTACTTCATGGGCATTTAAGGCGAATGTACCAATGGGAGAAGTATGCAGAACAGCGGCATGAAGATCGGCAAATACCTTTCTCAAACATTGTCATGTAGACATACAGTCTACTAACAAGCCAAATATGGGCTTGAAAGTTTTCAAAATAAGTTTCCAAAATAAAAAATATATTTTCTGAATGGATGTTTGGTCCCTCCCTTGGAAACAGCTCAAGTAAATCACCATTAGTGTGGGGTTGCCATAGTGAACAGGAAAAAGAGAAAATGTAACTTCATTCTTACCGAAATGTTCTTTTCCTTGTTACTATGGGCAGCCCTCACACTAAGCCCTCCAATAACAACAACGCTCGGACAAAAAAGACAAGAGCAATAGGGGGAGGAAGGGATATATAGGGAGAGGGATTCATGGGAAAGCAGTTTGGTTTGAATCCTGTCCTATCAGCATGAGGGGGTGGGAACCACCATTAGTGTGAGGGTAACCAGGAAAAGAAAATTTCGGTAAGTATGAAGTTACATTTTCTCTTATTTTAGAGGATGAACAGGAGACAATTCTCAAAGACAAGAACAGTGAACAGAGAATGCTCAAGGCAAATACTATATATCTTCTACTAGTGTATTAGAGGTAAGGAGTTTGGTTTGAATCCTGTCCTATCAGCATGAGGGGGTGGGAACCACCATTAGTGTAACCAGGAAAAGAAAATTTCGGTAAGTATGAAGTTACATTTTCTCTTATTTTAGAGGATGAACAGGAGACAATTCTCAAAGACAAGAACAGTGAACAGAGAATGCTCAAGGCAAATACTATATATCTTCTACTAGTGTATTAGAGGTAAGGAGTTGTTAAACTCAAAACCAGAATCTATTCAGGACTATGTCTTATGTGTCACTGAGTGGCAAGAGTATTGCTTAAAATCCAGATTATTTTCATCTCCAGATTTTTCTTCTTCATATTAACAGTCCAAGTCCAAGTGGTAGATAAATTTTGTGAGTACAGTTTGTCCAGGTGTGGGTATTTAATATCACCCATAATGCACGATGGAGCAGGAGGTAAACCAGCTATTTTTTTTAAAGAAAAAAGCTATTTCAATGTTTCTAAAAGACCAGGTGGGGGATTATGCACAACGGCAATTGTAATCATGAATTAATTGATCTTACATTGTATTATCATGTATCAACCTTGTACAGTACATATGAGCAGATATTTACCACCTCTAGCATGCTGCCGAATCAACTGATTCAGCAGCAAGTACATCTACTTTGGAGAATGCAGATAGACCAATTGTAAAAGAAGAGGAATGTTGTAGTCAAAAGTCTGGGCAGAAAGGGGTACAGTATCTTGAGAGGTGCAGGGGGTCCAGGTGGCCTGTGGCCATTTTCATTGGAGTTCATTAAATGGCTTGTTCCACAGTCAAAAAAGAGGGTAGAATTCCTATATTGTTGTTTGGCTTTTGAGTCTAACCTATACTGCAGTGTAGAAGTCTGGATACAGAGATATATGTATATTTTTTCCTTGTCAAAGTGTTGCCTTTGTGTGTTTTGAGTGCATCTTTGTCTATAATTGTAGTCCATACCCACAAAGAGTATAAATATCTATGGTCAAATTTTTTTATGGGGAACACTATACCTTTAAAAATGCATCAGTTTAACATGTTCAACTATATAGGATCCTCCATTATTTTGCACTTATATTAAATAATAATTATTAAAATATTTATATTTACCTGAATTTCTTTCAGGGGTCTTAACTGTGAAGTAGAGCTTTCTGAATGTAATGGAAATGGCATTAAATGCTATTGTGAATTACTTGTTGAGGTCTTAAGCTGACATATATTTTAACATGTGCAAAATGAAAGTTGCTCTAACAGTGTGCCTGTATAAAATTAATATATATCATCTTTTAATTGATTATCCTATTCAAGCTGTTTGAAGTTTACTCCAGTTAGAGATGCACAATGTTTGTAACCTGGCCAGGTACACAAAAGACCAGTTCCCATCAGTACACCATGTACACCTATTTATCATAGTGAGTCAAATTATTCACTTCAGAAAAACAGAATATGAATATATGTAAATTGAACAGCAAATTCATAAAACAATATAAATCAGTGTCTGATTGCCAAATTATCCTCAGCTATTTTATGCCATTATATTTATGGTATAACCCAATCAAGTTAAAGGAGAAGGATAAACTGCACCGGTCCAGGGGTTTTTCCAGCAAGCACCACTGGTTGCGCATGAACATTATTGCACAAAGCCAAACTTTAATGATGAAGTTTACTATTTTGTTGTACTGCGCATGTGTCTGCCCCAGGAAATTTGAAGAAAGAAGAAGAAGGAACCTGGACTGGTGCAGTTTTTTCCTGACAGGTGTGTGAGATAAGTATATAGAATCACTTGCGGTCCCTAACACCCCAAAGTAAATAGGCCTTTCCTTCTCCTTTGATAGTAAAAATTTAGCTGAGAAGTAAAATCACCAAAAAAAAGAGCACATTTTTCACTTGAGGATTGCTCAGCATTTTCAAACACCTGCTGCTTTTTACATTGCAATTTTACTTGGAAAATTTGTATGCTGAAAATGTATGCATAGATTTATAAATACGCTGTTTTTTTACAAGCTAATGCCTATCACTGTTGCTTTGTAGTGTATTTGATCAATGTTTTTTTATATATAGCATGATAAATAGGCAGCTTAAACAAAATATTTGATTTTACCCTCTAGAAATATGTGTATACACAATTCAACCACATTTTTTCACTCTTGGAATTACTTAAAGACTCTTGAATTTAAACTGAAAGATTTGTATGTTTAGGTGTGGATTGTACACAGATAAAATGAAATACATATTTTTGGTTGCATGTGAAATTGATTGGTATTAAATTATAGAATAGGCAACAGTTTAATTTATCTACACAACTTTCTAGTTTACTACAAAATAGTCTTTATAGTTGCATTTTATCCCCACAATTTCAGCGCAATCATGCCTCATGTGCATGGCCGTGTCTCAGAAGGGATGGATAAGTGTGGGTAAGTGTATATTAAAAGCATTTCCAGTATTTTGGTTTGCATATCAAAGCACCAGAAACCATGTATGTTTCTATTTAGATTAATTATACAAAAGTGGACACTTATGTCTCTATTGCGTAGAGAATTCTAATCCCTTTTCTGTTTTCAAATTCTGTGTCGTAGAGATAACAGACATCACATGTAGATCATCTAACCATTCAGTAAGAAATCATAAGTCCAGTCAAACCTTTGAAACAACCTACTGTACTAAAAATTCTGTTGCTCATAATGCAAAGCAAACTGCAATCATAATTCACACTAGTCTAGCAATCAAGGAAATTTGCTTAGCATTTTTAAATTCGCAAATCTTTGCTTGAACGCATGATCAAATCTGTAATTATGATTTCTAACTTTTTGTTTTTAATGGTGCATTATCCAAGTGGTTATCATAATTAACATGTCTTATTGTATTGCTTGATTTAAACTAGATTAGATCATTATTCTGCATTAAAGGAAAGAAATTAGCATGCACAACTGAAAAGTGGATGATTACAGTGATTTACTGTAAACTTGAACATTTCTGGACATCATTTTTTAAGAAATTTGGACAGTAGGGGAATGGACTGAAAGTGATACTTTTGAAAACGTTTGATTGCTACCTGGTACAAGACAGAATTATAGTATTTACTGTATCTCAAACATTGTAAGTAAGAATAGAAAGTGTTAGCCTACAGGTCTTCACATAGAACAGCTATTTAATTCTGCCCTCTCTACAGGGGTGTCTGTTTATTAACCTTTTTTTTTGCCATGCACCATAGAAACTTGGTTCCCATATAAAAGTACTATCAGGTAGAAACATAAGTGTATGACTGGCAGGTAGGAGCTTAAAGGAACACAGTTCAGTGTAAAAATAAAAAATGGGTAAATAGATAGGTTTTACAAAATAAAAAATGTTTCTAATGTAGTAAATTAGCCAAAAATGTAATGTATAAAGGTCTAATATACTGTAATAGCCAGAACACTAATTGCAGCTCTCTTGTTTTCCACTGATTGGTTACCAGTCAGTAGTCAATCAGTGACTTGAGGAGGGGCATAAGGGTCATAACTGTTTGTTTTTGAATCTGACCTGCATGCTGAGAATAAAAAGCAAACTCACTGAACAGTTGTGTCCCTGAGGTCCCCCTTCAAGTGACTGACTAAGAGTTTGAGAGCTGAAAATCATGAAGTCTCCACCCTTTATATATAACATTTTTGGCTAACTGAATGTATTGAAAACATTCTTTATTTGACAGTTTTTATTTCGACACTGAACAATTCCTAAGTACTGAATGAAGATGACTGATCATACAACTTTCTGGCTAGTGTTCAGGGTAGGCAGCAGACAAATGGAAACTCTATAAAACAGATCAAAATATGCAGGAGATCAAGATATGCAGGAGGAACAGTGGGAAAAATTACCTGCGCGGCGGGGTCGCCCGCCGCTCCACCGGTAGGTATGCCTGCCGCGTGTTTCCTAGGCACCATATTGTTCTTAAAGGTACCTCTTAAAGGTATTGGCGCACGTTTTGGCGTGAACTTTGACAGTATTTAAGGCCCATTCTGACCCCCAGCCAGTGCCCATGATAGAATCTTGATTCTAGTGGTTCCTTAAGCCTTGTGCTGTCTGTTCCTAAAAGCTTTTATCTGTTAATTCCGGTTTTGATCCCTGCCTGTTCCTGACAATTCTGATATCCGAACTTTGACCTTTGCCTGCATCTCGACTACTCTTTCTGCCTGATCCCATCTGTTTGATTACCCGGTTTTGACCCTTGCCTGCCTGACGATTCTTGATATCTGCCTGCCTCGACCCAGCCTGTCTGACTATTCTCTTGCCTGCTCCATTTGTACCGTGACATTCAGTCCAAAAGACTCTGCTAACAGCCGTGCCCCTTTGCCAGCCAGAACATCTCGCCTTGCACCCCTCGTTAAGTCCAGGTGGCACCCAAGTAAGCTGAGGGCTCCTCCCGAAGCCCAACGGTGGTCACACTACTGGTGAAGCCGAGACCAGGGTGCTTGGCACTTGTTCTGGTATTGGGTGCCGGTCATGACAGAAACTCAAATACACAGCAGCACAGGAGCACACAACTGTTGTAACCTAATGATACAAGGGCTAGGGCTATATTTTCTTGAATTGGAAATCACCTATAGCTGGAATTAATAGGACTACAGATTAAAAAAAACCACATGCGAAGACAAAGGAGAAATAAACAATTAAGATTAATTTGAAGGCTAAGATCACAGTTAGGGGCAGATTTATCAAGGGTTGAATTGAAAATGTTAATTTTTAAATTCGAATTTCAAGTTTATTTTATTGTAACTCGACTAGGGAATAGTCCAAATTCGATTTGAGTTTAAAAAAAAATTGAAATTAGAATTTTAAAATTTATCATGTACTGTCCCTATAAGAATTCGAATTTGACAATTCACCATCTAAAACCAGCCAAATTGGTGTTTTAGCATTTGGGGGACCTCCTACAATCAATTTGGAGTCAATTGGTGGATTTTTTTTTTTTTAATTTTTGTTGAAAAAAACTCAAATTTAATTCAATTTAATTCAAATTCGATTCGAGTTTGCAGCTTGATCCTATTCACCCGTTTTTTAAAAAAAATGTTTTTGAAATTTTGATTGGTCATTTTTTTTTGAATTTCGAGTTTATGGGAGTTGATTGGAGTTTTTAGAAACTTCCATGAACTCAAAATTCGACCTTTGATAAATCTGCCCCATAATGTTGTTTTTATAAACAACAGGGCCTAACAAGTACTGCTGTGCTAACATATGCAGTATAAAGGCATGTGGGTTATGAAGACTTCTTTAGTATGCAAGAGTACACTAAGGTGCATATTGATCAAAAGTCGAGGTGAATTTTCGAATGAAAAAATTTCAAGCTATTTTTGTATACTTCAACTAGGGAATAGTCCAAATTTGATTTGAATTTAAAAAAAAAAGAAAAAATTTGAAATGCAATGGACTTCGACCATTCGCTATCTAAAACCTGTCAAATAGCTGTTTTAGCATATGGGGGACCTCCTAGAACCCATTTGTTTTAATGCGATATTCCTTCAATTCGTACGTTTTGAATTCGGCCGAATACAGACCTATTCCATCGAAAACTGACTTATTTGTCCAAAAAAAAAAACAGACTTAATTTCGGTTGGTCTTTTTGAGATCGAATTTTGAAGTTTTTTTAATTCAAAATCCGACCCTTGATAAATATGCCCCTAAATGTGTTTGGTTTGGTTCTTGGAAGTTAGGTAATTAGATTACCAGAATATAAATAATAATAAATAATATAAATAATTGCCCTGCATAATGGACTCCTGTTAACAAATCAGTCACAACAAAGGGAAGGGAGGGGGTCGTATACTTTTAATCTAATTATCTACTGTACCTAACAAGGACCAAACATGGAGTAGCTTCAGTTTGGGAAGGCCATCTCTTATAGAGTTTATATTAATAATGTGTTCTTAGATAATTTTTTACTCTAGCCTCAATAGAATGATAAGTAATAACATTGCAATGGCAATACAAATCAAGAATAATCAGTTCAGTTTTTTTTTCTGTAGGCCAAGGGCAGAGGCTGGAATGAAGCACAACAGGACGCTAAACAATCCTAACAAATCTACAGAAAATTAAAACCAAAATACAAATTAACTTGGAGTACTTTTTATCTACAATATACAAACATTTTACATAAAATTAAAATTTTCCCTTTTAATATTTCATATGTCACCCAATCACCTACAAGTCTCTCATTTTCTGTAATGTATCTTGTTCTATCCATATTCCCCATCTATTGTCAGTTTGTCTAATAATTATTCCTTTGCTATCTTGTAGACTCCTTAGAGATTTAGATAAGTCTTCCTGAACCAACTCATGAAATACCTTAAAATAGTCACCCTTTGCATGTGTTGGGTAAAACTAAGATGGGGCTTTCATATCACTGTATATTGGTTCTGAGTTATCAATTACATACCCTCTATGGCCAATTGTTCCAACTTCCATGTCATATATTTATCATTGTGTAACATAAGGAACTCTGGAGAGTCTTCAAAAGTGTGATAAATTTAGTTTTTATTGCGTCAATAAAAACTACATTTATCACACTTTTGAAGACTCTCCAGAGTTCCTTATGTTGTATGTTACTGCGGTGGAGACCGGTGTCTGTTGAAGAGTCTGACTATTCAAGTCGATTGGTGGATTAATGAGGAATAAAATCCAGTCTTTATTTCTCATTGTGAACTGATTGTAGTTTTGTGTGACTCCCCTCATTTTCTTTTAACATAAAAAATCTTTTTAATGTCAATGTCCTAATGTATTTATGTATATCAATAAACATATTACATGTGTTGATATTACAAGTTGGAGCAAAGGACAGCCTTTTCTACAGTACTTTTACTTCCCCTTTATTTAACTGAACAGAGGACAAATTATAAATACCGTCCCTAATCACACCTGGTTCTAATTCTTCTTAAATATCTTTTCTTCCCTTCTTTCCTCCTCTACATCCTCTATATATCTTTTGTTTCTTTTGCTTTTATTGTCTTCCACATTCATCTTGCTTTTTCTGTCCTCCACTCTTATTGATGGGCCACCCTTCTCCGTTACTTCCTGACCTAGCCATGGACGTTTCCTCCATTCCACAACTCCTTCTCTCTCCCTCCAAACTTTGGCTAAAAAAGAATGGTTCCTATTACCACTATCCTTAAACCCCAGGCTAACTGGAGGGTTCCTGTTGCATTATTAACTGTCTAGTCTTTGGCAGATACAGATGAAGCCACTTTGGTTTGTGTGTTTGACACAGAATAACTAAACCCAGATATCCCATTTATCTCATTTAACACAAAAAATTGTGTCACAGCATCCCAGTTCCCTGCAGTACCTAAAGTAAAGAAAATGCCCCATGTGACATCAGCCTGGCTTTTGCTCAAATTTAAATATGAAAATCAGAATATTGATTTGGTTTGGTACTCAGCTGAATCTTTTGTTGACAATTTACTAAAACTATGGATTTGGTGCCTCAAATTGTGTCATGTTTCAGAAGCAGCAGGGTGCAGAGGTTTTTTTTTATTTATTGGGGATATGGTTTGTACCCCTTTTATTAGTAACTCACTGAAAATGTATAAAGCTGCTGTAAGAGAGTTTAATTTAGAACTTTTTATTTGTAAAATATGATTCTTTTTTATTCAACATTTGGGTTGTTTGGGTCTCTTTTAAAGGTAGAATAGCTACATATGTTTTCTCACACTAATGAATTATTGATCTAACAGGCGCTTAGTTAAAAATGTATTCTTAGGGAAAGTCAAGCAAGTGTTCTGACGTTTTTTATGATAATTTGTCCACTGTGGCCACTTTTTCACTGAAGGCTGTCTAACATATTTCATTTTACCTTGGCAGACACAGCATTATAGCATCTCCAATATACATTAAAAAACACTTATGTGCAATTCAATTAGTCTGTGAACAACATTACCTGCACCAATAACCTATGCCAATATGTTTTTATTGATACTTTTGATTACTATTTTTTTTAACATACAATCATTAAATAGTACATGATACATTTTCTAACTATTCATGTGCAGTTAAAACATGCTTCTTGTGCATTGCATTATGTCCTTTAACCTGTACTGCTTATCTCTGGGTTCATAATAAGGTTTGTAATAACAATAAAGATTTACATAGACATTACCATTTTCCTGAGTCCCCACATGTTTCTTATTTTTTCTTATAAGCAGGACATGAAACTTTGCAGGAACAATGGGATAACACTGCATTTTGGCTAGAAACATGGCAATTGCACTCAAAACTGCATTGCCCTAGCAAATGACCCCTTAAATCTTTTGTACAGGGCACTATGTAATCTTAGCTAAGCAGTGCAAATCTATGCTTTAAGGATTAGGCTAACCATACATTCAATTTATGTATTTTGATAATCATTACTTATTTATGAAACAAGGTGGGATAAAAAGTCAGGAGCAGGACAGAGTGGGTGTACAAAGTTACATACTGGAGAAGGCAATTAATGTTGCAAACTGGAGCAGGACAGATTGGGTTTAGAACAGGACAGACTGGTGCAGGATACAAGAATAAAATGTCAAGGTAGGACAGGCTAAGATAATTATTCAAGGTTAAAAATCTCAATGCAGGTATTCACAGAAGTCATAGACAAGGTTAGGTAGAAGTGATTAAAGTTAGCGACTGTTATAATACTCAATTTACACAGGAGTTGCAAAGAACTCAACCTCGATGATCTGGGCAGAAAGTGGAGAAAGGACTTCATTGGCTGAACCTAACCTGGGAATTGCTACTCAAACCAGGGAAGATAGATATGGTCAAATTGTCCATGGATCTATTTGCTGCCTTCTAGTATGTCTGGCTTGAAAAATTGTAGATCCTCAACCCACCGTAGCCCACTGACTCCCTACATGAAGCCAACCATGATTGTAAATCCCCTGCCAGACCTGCCAAACTCTAACTTCACTAGAGGCGGAAGAGTCAAGCAGGTGTATTAATAAATCAGAGCACCATACATGTTGTACAATCACCAGCAGAGCCTGGGTCAGATGGGGGAGCCAGGCCTACCACCTTCTCATAACCCAATGGAGGAGCAATCTGTTGGCCTGATACTGCCCAAATCAGTGGTAAACATTACTGCCTCCCTGGCCCAGTGGTTAGGAAAATGAAGCCAGATACTGGAAGATCACTGGTTTAAATCCCAGCAGAGCATTGCAAAGCAGTATCATAGACAGACTGTGTTTCCTTTTGCCACCAATGCAATGGTGGTAGCAAGATCTTTTATCTATTAAAGGTGTGACATCATCTAATTCTTAAAAAAATAACATCAATGAATTTCCAGATATTCCCTACTGGAGAGTGAAGCCAGAAATAAGTTGACCACACTGTGGTTCCTTGTACAAACCCAAATATCATCAGAACACAGTAATTGCAAGTGCAGCAAAAATCCTGTGTCTTTATTTGTGAAAAGTGTAACATTGAGTCAATATTTGTGGTGCATGGAGGGTGCTAATCCCTTATATGTAGTGGGCACTGGATGGCCATTCGAGGAGAGGCCAAGGTGTGTGGGTTAGCTGTTTTGAATTAATACAGTAATTAACATTGGGCCACTTTTGGGCCCAAAACATGATATGCAGTTAATTATACAAATTTCTATTGTTCTAAACCAACCTGTAGCTTCATGTGCATTCTTATCACTCCCTCTGGATAATCTACACTGCTATGAAAAACATTATTGTCTTCATGGATTTCAGATGGTCTCAGTCAGACATGAATGAGTCTGTTGCAGGAGAATGCACATAAAATAGACCTAGCTATTGCACTCATAGGGGCAGATTCACTAACCAGTGAAAGTCGCCAGCGACCGATTCACACCGATCACTATACTTCGCCAGGCGAAAATTCGCTCAGACAAGGCTAATTCACTAAAATGCGGAGTTTCGTTGTGGGCGCCTAACGCTGGCGACTTTTCGATATTGTCACTTGAGCAATGCGAGCAATTCAAAGCGAAGGTGCGCTAGCGTTCATTTCTGCCTAGTGCAAATTCACTTGAGGTCTTGTGCTTGGGTTAATTTGCATACGGTGGGAAATTTAAAGTTGAATGGACATCATTATGTTATAAGTTGCAGCTAGTGATGGGGGAATTTGCGCCGTTTCGCTTCGCCGAAAAATTCGTGAATTTCGCGCGAAATTCGCGAAACGGCGAGAAATCCGCGAAACGGTGCCGGCGTCTCGTTTTTGACGCCGGCGCACGTTTTTCGGCGCCGGCGTCCGTTTTTCGAAAAAAAATTTTGACGCCGGCGAATTTTTTGCCGCGAATTTTCGCGGGTGATTCGCGAATTTATTCGCTGGCGACGAAACGCGCAAATTCGCCGCGAATTTGCGCCTGGTGAATAAATTCGCCCATCACTAGTTGCAGCAAATACATTGCATTTCCACTGTTAATTACACATGTCTAGGAAACCTTAATAAAGACATTAGAGGTAATATAATGCCCTACACATGAGCCCACTGTATAGTCAATGTTCCATATGTTATAAAATGTATGGGGAAAACCGGTTACCCAAGAAAACTTTTTTTCTGGAAGTCTTGTACCTAAAGGAAACTGTATATCAAATAATATGTTTAGAAAGAAAAGGAACCCTTAAGATACCAAGAGACCGGTGATTTTTTCCACAATTCTTACCTAACAATATAGAGTAGTTGAAAAAAATGTATTTTAGGCCTTATTCATTCACACTACATGTGATCATTGTTATCCCTATTGTGCTTTACAATATTGAAGCAAAATATAGGATTTAGCCCTGTCTCACTTAGAATAACAGGGTCTTATTATAGTGGATACTCACAAAGTACTTTAAGGCTTGAATAGTACTATTTCTGCATTGTATTTTATTCTTTCACTACATGGCACAGAGGAGGTCTCATTAAATAACATTGGGTTGCCAATATAGTAAAACACAATAACCAACCCACAGTTAACCTTTACTAAAGGAGCAATAATCAGAAAATCAGAATAAAAATGTAGGGTCCTGGTACAGCAGATTACTGGAGGCCCAACATAAAAAATGAGGATTAAAATCCATAATTTGGGGATGGCCAGCCAGAATGCCTCAATTTGTTTTATACTTAAACTCTTAACATCACCTTAAAGCCTTAGATTGTATACCATGGAAGTCAAAGTTTATATCTTGCTATTAGTCAACCACCTATATGTGTCGGCCTGGTGTCAGAAATGACAAATATTATTGCAGATGTTAAACTAAAAAAAAATGTTGCTTTAAAAAAGAAGTCTAATCACTCTGATTTGAATGGCAATTTTGTTTCAAGTTAAATTTAATATTTCTACATATATTCACAGCTTACATATTAATTCCTTTTGCTTTCTGACAGTTTTTACACAGGTTGTTTGATGTGCTAAATAAAATATATCTTTCATGCTAACTCCCATTGAGCACATTTCGAGCTAAATATATGCTGCCAATTTTACATTTTGCTGTGAATTATTTCTCTTGCATTGCTACATGAAATTAACCAATGTTTCCCATATATATTATACATATATATATATTTATATTCTGCCTTCCAATCAAGCTGCTAATCTTATTTGTTGTCTGAATATAATCAGAAATCGAACTATCGTACTGAGTCCTTTTATGATGTATAGACTTAATTGCTTGTTGCATAAGATACCGGATGTATAGAGAGCCCATTTGGCCACAGCTATAGTTTTCTGTATCTGATTGCTTCAGTGCAGTTCTATTGATACCAATGGGGAACATCACTATTTTTTATATTTTTATGATGGTGTTAAAGGCAACAATTCTTTCAAATTCCCAGAAGAGATGCAGTGCAGAGTTTTAATGATATTTTTCAATTAAAACTAGTAACTGAATGCATGATTATGAACCAGTTACTAAATTATTTTAAGAAGTACTATATAATCAATGCATTTTCAGGGGTAGATTTATCAAGGGTCGTATTTCGAAGTACAAAAAACATCGAAATTCGACCATTGAATTAAAAAACGATATTCGAATTCAAAGTTTTTTTATCGAATTTGGCAATTGTACGATCAAATAAAAATCGCTTCATCTAAAGAACTATTAAATCATTCAAAACTAACTATTCAAACGATTTTAGCGTACGCTCGAAGGATTTTTATTCGATGCGTAAAGAGTTTAAAAAAGTTTGTAGAAGTCGAGGTTTTTTTAAAGAGATAGTACTTCGATTATCGAATGGTCGAATATTCGAACAAAGTCAAAGTAAATTCGAAGCTGTAGTATCCTATTCAATGGTCGAAGTATCCAAAAAATTACTTCAAATTTTGATTTGAAACTCATAACAGTTAACACCAGCATCTGGCAGGAATTACCTAGATTGTCTTATAGATCGTTCATGTGTAGGCAAACCATAGTAAAGCTGGTATGCTGCAGTCCTTGACATTAATGTTCCTCTAGATTGCACAGATCCAGTGGGGCTAATGATTCCAAAGGGCATTAAAGGACGGAATGTTGATCTCTGGTCTCCATTCATTATTGGAATATGGTTGCTTTTCCTTAGGGCGTTTTAAACTTTCAGTAAAGCTTTAGACCCATTGTGCTAATTGGTTCTTCATCCTATGTCTCCCAAAAATAACTCACTCCTCTCTTAGAACATAACCCCTAATTTATCCATTGTCTTTCTACTCCCTTTCCCTAAAAAATAAGATACTGTGTCATCCCTTTGTTCTAAACCCCTTTCTGAGCTTTAAAGGAACAGTTTAATGTAAATATAAAAACTGGGTAAATAGGCGGTGTAAAATAAAAAATGTTTCTAATATAGTTAGTTAGCAAAAAATGTCATCTATAAAGGCTTGTGTGAGTGAATGTCTAACATAACAGAACTTTTTTTTAGTTCTCTAACTCTGAGTTAGTCAGTGACTATAAGGAGGACATCCAGGACATTGTTGCGACAATGTGGCACCAATGTTGGCTTTAGTTCCTGAGTGCACTCAAATAGTTCCCCTGCTGATTATTTGTTTCCACACTTCTTATATGTTCCTGACTATCCTGATTGATGACATCTCTGACCAATGCCTGAATCATGAATATGTCCCTGTTTAAACCTTTTAATACATTTCTATTGGACTACTTCTAGTAGTAGTTAACCAGTTCCTATTCTCCAGAGTCAGCTTTCATCTAATTCATTAATTTGTATAATAATTATTCTGTATAATAACAATGCATTAATACAAATAGATAAAATAAATTATTGATTATTCTGAATGTGTGTGCATGCTCATGGAAACCATGGCAAGAATGTTTTGTGCCTGTACATAAGCAAGAAGATGCCTTTTAACCCAGGTAGAATCGTATTTTCCTAATTTCTATCTATTTTTCCTGCTCATAATTATATCTTCCTTGAAGGAAAAAAAGTTACAGTTTATTACATTTTGCTCCACAGTGAAATGCATCTGACATGGACTTTTTCTCTTGTCTGTTTTTCCAGATCATCAGTTCTGTAGATATGTGAAGTATTTTGATCTCTCAGTTGTTTCTGTTATATAGAAATGCCAAAAAAATATGCACTTCTATCTTATAATTCTATTTCACAGGATGATTCCCAAGACTGTAATTGATTTTCTGATGTCCAAAATTGTAACATCAAAATCTGCTCTAATGTTACTCTTCAAGATTCTTGAGTTTCCTTTGACCAGTATGAGTTTTCTGGTCTTGTTGATTACTACTATTCATATTCATTTTGTCACATAAAGAACAATACAAAATAAAAAAAAACTATTTATGTTTCCTTTTATTTATTTTTGTAATCATCATTCTTTGTTAGAAGAACATTAAGAACTTTAAGGGGGTTATTTATCAAAGTCCGATTTTATCTCAATATTTCCTGCTACAAACTCTGATGAAATCCGTTTAGGTTTTTTAGGCTTATTGATTATTAAATTTTCCCAATAATTTGCTTTACGGGAAAAATGTTCATATTATTTTTGGATTTTTCTTATGTTTTTTTGCCCCGAAACCCAGCGCTCATCAAAAAATCATTGGGACTTCACCCATTGACTTACACGTATATGCAACTTCAACAGGTCTGAGATGCCGGATTTTCTAATTCAGACTTTTCTATCCTCAGTGTTTAAAAAAATTCCAAAAAATGTGTGATTTTTTTAAAAGTCTGTTTTTATAAAAAAAAATCAATAGTTTTTCGGGATAGTTTAGTAAATAACCCCATACGTGTTTGCCCTGTTCATGCTTACTCTGAGAAGATGAATTTATACACACCCAAATACGTTAACTTATATTTGAGAATGACTTTGACAGTTCTTTCTAGATATCAACATAAGTGTATGGATTTCTGTGCATATATTATAAGCTGAGACTTAATACATTATTTCCTCTGGAGACATTGCCATAGGCACTGTAGTGCTTGACATGCCTGGGCATCAGGCTAACTTCTAAAAATGGTATCTGCTGAGGAGAGTGTTGAACTATAGACATGTCGATGAATGGAACACATTAGAATTCTAACATTATGACCCCTTGCGGTTAATATAAAAAACTTAAAAAGAATCAGAAATTGTATAGCTCAGTAGACCAGATATCATATTGAAAAGCATCTACAGCATTAAATTTGTCTCGCACTATTCATTTTATTTTCTCATATTTTTTATATTAATGTTTTTTCATAAATAAGCAAACATTCACGTTTGGTATATTTTTATGTTTATTCAAATGTTTAAAAAACCTCTAACATTCAGGCTGCCAGTGAAAGGGTTACACACTGGTTAAATAAATACAAATGCAATTGAAAAAGAAGTTCGTTGTGCCTTTGTTTAATATCACACATTACCCTCACTTACTCTAGATTAGTTTGCTAATTCGCAAGAAATACATTTCTGTAGTGCACATTTACACATCCTTATCAGATCGATGAATGAATCTCACTGCTGCAGAAAGTCTTCCGTTTAATACAATTTAGTATGTGGCAACTGAACAGAAATTAAGAGAAGAATTATATGAGATGTAACTGTATGTGGTACTTTTAAACTTGTCTTCAGTATCAAATAAAGCTAAATAATGCTATAAAAGTTCTTCCTACAGCTTTGTACCATTACTGTTGTTTTATCACAACGAGGGTTATCTAGCTGCAAGCCAAAGTAGCCTTCTTAACCTGATTCAGAAGGTGAATCCCTGCGAGGCAAAACTGCTTAGAATTTTATCATGGACGTTCTTACGATAATAATGATAAGCTCTTAAAATCCATCTTTAATAACTTTCCCTAATGAATATTTTAGAGAGTTCTCGGTAACGCTACAGAATAAGTTAACTTTAAAGAAGTTAAAATGTTCATTATGCAGCACAATCACAAAGAATACTACACATTAAATTTGATTTAAGAGCCATTCAAAGTCTTGTTAGCATCCTAATGAGAATGTTATCAGTTCAATGGTAATTAACCTAAAGTGTTCTAAAATTTGTATTAAGTCAACAGGTAAAACTTGCATCTTTGAGCACAATAACCAATGTGACAGCAAGGTTACATGAAAAAAAAATGAACATAATCTCATGGCTATATTTTTATCCCAATCATAGCGAAATGGTCTATTAAAGTAGTGTAGTAATAATTGGTTTTTAAGTGAGGGAACTTTTGATCAACTTTGGAATCATTAAGAAGTCTTGTGTATTCAGATTTACATAAGTTTATATCATTGGATGGAAGAAACTTTCTAAATATAAACAAATAAAAAGGTTATACCATTTTTAAAATACCCACATCAGCAATCTATCACTTTGTATGGGAAACAGAGTCAGATTTCAAAGAACAGTTAGGCCAAGTACATTATACATCTGTGCTGCCTTTGTCTAAACAGTGTACAGGTATAGAATCCGTTATCTGGAAACCCATTATCCAGAAAGCTCAAATTATGGAAAGACTGTCTCCCATAGACTCCATTTTATCCAAATTATCCCAATTTTAAAAAAGTATTTCCCTTTTCTCTGTAATAATAAAACAGTACCTTGTACTTGATCCAAACTAAGATATAATTAATCCTTATTGGAAGCAAAACCAGCCTATTGGGTTTATTTAATGTTTACATGATTTTCTAATAGACTTAAGATTTAAAGGTACACATTACTGAAAGATACGTTATCCCTCAGCTCCTGAGCATTCTGGATAACAGGTCCCATACCTGTATTACAGCTAACTAGCTTTATAAAAAGTGACTATTAATCTTTTAAGCTTTTTAACAAGTGACCAGTAAATGTTACCTGCTGATTGATTTCTATGGTTTACTGCCCCTGGGCAAACAGTGCATTTTATTACATAACCCCATTAGAGACTTATTTAGGAAAATTCAAATTTGTGAATTTTAGAATTTCAGAACTGGACTGCATTCATTCGTATTCAACTCATGATAATCATTTTCAATGGGTCTATCAACTCAAAAAAATAGAGAAATTTGAAAAACTTGAATTAAAAAAATCACATACATTTTGCCTAGGACAACTGTTATTGACTTCTACATAAACTCTCTTTAGATGCAAACGTTTTACATTTGTTTTTTTTTTAATTTTTTTGCACTATATACGTATGGCATATTCCAGTTTTGGAAACCCTAACTTGAATGCATGAGTTTTAGTGCAAAAAACTGAATGCAGTAAAAATTTGGATTCAAACATTGATAAATCAGACCTTTAATTTATAGCAGCCAATTCAATAGACATAATTTACTAATCTGATTACTTGCTATGTAAACTTGACCAGGATCCAACATTGTTTCTTTTATAACATTACCCTCATAGTTGTTGAGAATAATTTTGACAAGCAAAATTTATACATATGACAATTTTGACACTCAACAATTTTTTTTGTTGCTGCAGATTTTTCACCATAGTTTAGCGAAAATTTGCTGACAAAAAAAGAAATTGTCGTGTGTCAAAATTGTCACACATAAAGAATTTGTGTGTCAAAATTATTCGGACGCCCACTGACTTTAATGCATTTGGACACATGAATAAAAATTGTTGCTTGCGTCAAAATTGATGAGCATCAAAATTATTTTGACTCCCATTCAATGCGTTTTGCACATTTTTTTTGGTAAATTAGCACATTTTTCAGCAAAGCGAAATGTCACAGATTCATCCAATCACTATTTCTCATATGGAAAGGAATAACATAAAATACTCCATAATAGGAACATTTGTAGTTTGAAGTTGAAGTTTATCAAGGATCTTAGCAGAATGTTTTCTATTGTTTCCTCACATTCTATATTTAGTGGCATAATGAAGAACCTATAAGTCCCCAAGTCCCCAAGTAAAAATTCACTATCCTCAATTAGCAATCTGCCTATATGCAGCTTTGAGCTGGAATCATTCATTAGCGTTAACACAGCATACGCTAATATATTAGTAATAAAATTCCAGAGACACACTGACTTGTGGTCCATCTGGCCCACTTTTCAAACCTTTTCAGCTCAAACTGTTTTTCTAGGCAAAGTGAGCTCACAATAATGTATTTGACCTAACTGTCAATCAAACTCTGAGAGTAGTGAAGACTAACTTAAATATTTCAGAAAGGGTACAGAAAATGTAATTGATTCAATTTAGACATTCATTTTCAGAAGTTGAAGAAGCAAACCTGCATGTTTGTGACAGGCCTAACAGATTAGGAGAATGAGAAGGAAATCTTGGGGGTAGCTGAGTCATTTTACACTGATTTTTTTAGAGGAGATTCTCAAATGAGGAGACCAGAAGGCCTTCTTAGAGGTGACTTTATCTTTTTGTCAGGGAACCGGGAGTTCCCTCTGGGGGAGTTGTCCGGATCTAGGAGGAAGCCCCTCAGGAGGGATCAGGATTGCGGTATCCAGGGATTCGACAGAAGGGGTAATGGAATTCAGGCAACAGGTCACAAGGCAGGCAGAATACAAACAGAGTCCAAAGTCCAGGCAGGGGGTCAATAACAAGAGATCAATCAGGAATATCCTCAGGGATAACAGGAATAGAAGCAGGAAACCCAGGAATCTTCTCAGGAACGAGATCCTATTTTCGGGCGCCATCTTGGAGCCTCAGGCGTCCTTTTAAAGGGGTTTTTTGGCGCCCTTGCGTCGGCATCAGCACGTCTGCGACCGACGCGCTGCGCCTGCGTCCGTCGCGCCGTTGTGACGTCTTCGCGCCTGCGCACTTGCGCGCAGGCGTCTCTGCGCCGGCGCCGCTACCCACGTGGCGGCCATGGGCGCCGCCATTTTGGGAGCGGCGTCGGAAGTGGTAGCTGCGCCGCCCGGAGCTCCTGGTCCTGCTCCGGGCGGCGATCGTGACACTTTTCATGCAAGATTCTGAATTTTCATATTTGATGTGTGATGCAAGAAAGCTTCACGTCTTAACTGGAGCATTCTATAAGATCTTTAAAGGAGAACAATCACAAAAATGAGAATTTGATAAAAGCTTCATCACACTGAAATAAGAACTTTCTAGATAGAAACAATTAAAGGAAAACTCCGGCTTCCAAACCAAAATTTTTTAAAGAGGCCCACATAACACTGAAACCCCTAATATACCCATCACAGTTACCTGTTTCTTCAAAAAGTATGAATAAATGCCATTTTCTATGCTGAAAATCCAGCTGTTTAACAGTTCTTCTCTTTCTGCATCATTTGAAATCCTGGTAGGGAAGGAAGGACTAAACACTGATGTTACAAATTGTAACAACTTCTCCACAGCTTACAAGCAGCATGCAGGAACTACTTAACCCACAATGCATTGCACTATGATGTTCCATTCCTTATTGAAATCACGTGTGCAGGGAATTGTGGGGTTTGGAGGATGCAGGCTGAGGACAGATGGCTGTTGACAAAGTAACAGTAGTCAGCCAGCCCAGCAAAGTAGTCAGTCAGATCAGCAGGAGAGCAGCGGGCTAGACTTAGGGAACTGTCAGAAACCATTAAAAATCATGAAAAGTCTGCATATTTTTTAAATATATTGCAAAGTTGTTTGAAATTCTGTTTACTTTTCAAAAAGCTTAAGTTATGTTTTTGTGGAGTTCCCCTTTAAATCAATTAATCGATTAAAATTCTGGTGGTCAGTCAATTACCTATGCGAATAATGTGATGCTCTTTGTCTCAAAGCCTGGTGGAAAAGATATCCCATTGTATTAGCAATGAATCAGGTGCATCTGGTTTCATAGTCCACCATAAACAGTTTGTTTGTACCAACAACCAAATGGAGGAGAGCATGACATGCTTAAATAAACATCTTTTATAATGCACCTGTGGCTTTTATTTTTAAGGAAAATCTTTGTTAGAAATGATATGAAGCATTTAAATATTCCTAGCAGAGACCGTCCCTGGGGCTGTTTGGTTAAGAGCCCTTCCTAGTCAACAGTTTCAAGAGAATTATACAGGTCTTGGAATTTCTAGTCTATTGGGAGGGCTCAGATAATTACACTGAATGAGCCTATAGTATAATAAGACATTGTTTATTATATTCTCTGGAGTTTGCTATAATTTATGGTGGTTAATGCATTGCAGGAAGTCCTTGGGGAACTAGGGGGCGATAATAAATATAGATGTTGGAAAGTATTCCAAGTGAAACATTTTTCATAGAGTTCAGCCATAGGAAAGTATGAGAATCTGGGTACATTTTTTATTGTTTTTCTTATAATGTGTTGTAATATACTGGTACTTTTGTTTGACATCTGTATGGAGTTTGAACTTTTGTATAGCCATAGTTCTTAGGGGAGAGGGAGAGGGAGAGGGAGAGGGAGAGGGAGAGGGAGAGAGAGAGAGAGAGAGAGAGAGAGAGAGAGAGAGAGAGAGAGAGTGTGTTTTAATGAATTACTGTATCTATGCAACTATGCATTAGGTAAAAGTCCCCATTTAATGGTTGGTGTTGCCCTAGCAGCAGTGATATCAAATATGTAATTTTATTTTTTTAATTTGATTTTAAAAATGGAATTCTTTACAACCTATCTACATATTGTTTATGCTGTAAACATCATATACTTTTATTAGCCTAAATGATAAACCTGAACCCACATTAACTCAGCTATAAATAGGGACATATTTATATTGTAAATTGAATCGTTATGAATCATTTAAAGATATGTATAGTAATTGCAAACTTTGAAAAACACAGGTATGACAAGCTCAAGGCTATCCAGAATGTATGAAACAGTAATGAGGAGAAAAACACAAATAGGCAAAGAATATGGGACATCAAACGCTAGTGTTATAATGTAGGTTACTTGCCAAGGGTTTTTTTCTACTGTTCACGTCACAGGGCAATGTTTCTGCAGATGGAGATAGTCGTTTTTAACTAGTCATAGTCTATATTTTAAGTTTACTGTATAGACACCAAAAATAACATACAAAGTAAAAAGTCTAATATCTAACATATCCTTCTGACAAAATCGTCCCAACAGTCGATCGGACAGGTTTAACATTTTTTGCCATCAAACGACAGAATCGTAAGTGGATGGATGGTCAGATAATCATCATTTTGTAGCAGCAACAAGTAGCTGCTACTGGTAGCTCTGAAGCTACTAGTAGTGGCTACTTGTAGTGGCTACAAAATACCCTGCCATAGGAAATACTGAGAATTGCCTCTGCTCTGCATGTAATTGGCAAAGCCAATTATAACTATTGTCTATTTTGCGACCTTGACAAGCAGCTGCTCCTAGTAGCTCTGTGTATTTTCATCCTAAATGTAAAATGGGCCATGTGCATCAGATGTATTTCTATTTGACATGACACAAGTGCTAGATCGCTAAGCATGCTCTTGCACCCTGGGGAAGGTTGCAATCTGCTCCTCACACCACACTAAAAATTCCAGCATGGGGAGCAGACCACAGCATTGGAAGGCATAGGTGTATTTGATACCTGCCAACATCCTAAACCTGACCTTACCGCAGGGGTAGGGGGAGGGAGAAGGGATGTCTACTTGCATCTTCCCCTCATGGATAGAGTGCTGCCTACGATTCTGGCGAATTTTGCAAAGGCATAACGTATTGTGTAAAGTGCAAAAGAATAACCAGTTGCAGCCAGTTTTGCACTATGCACCCTTCATTCTCCTCCTAAATGACTCCTTTTATCATCGAATATCAATGAATATGCTGGTACTTAAAGTTCAGATTTTATTATAACTCGCAAAAATCTTTCAAGTCAAACTAAAATTAATTTAAATGACATGTAAACATTTGCTCATTTGAATTAACTTACCAATGCAGAAAGATAATTCAACAGTTTAAGTCAATGTAGTTCTATTTACTTCATATTATAAAAAATAACCCTATAAATACAGTATAACTAAGTAGTAAAATCTGCATGGTGATTTCTGAGCATTTTGCCAGGTATTAAATAACACCAAAAATCCGACTTGATAAATGTATACATAGTAAATTAGGCTGGAAAACGACACATCCATCAAGTTCAACCTTTTATGTCTATATAAAATGTGCCTTACTCCTAGTTGATCCACAGGAAAGGAAAAAAAAACCCCAACCAAAGCTTTCCTAGTTTACTTCAGAGGCGGGAAAAAACCTTCATGACTCCAATTGAACCAGGGTCTGGATCAACTTGGTGCTAAGAACTATTTTAAATAATACTGTATTTTCTCACTTGCTTAAAAGCCATCCAACCCCTTCTTGAATGTATCTGCCAGCACGACTGATTCAAGGAGAGAATTCCTCAACTTCACAGTTCTCACTATAAACAATCTTCTGAGTATTTAGATGGAACCTCCTTTCTTCTGTTCGGAATGGATGCCCCTGTGTTTGTTGGTAGGACCTACTGGTAAATAAAGCATTAGAACGATTATTATATGATCCCCTTATATATTTACTGTATACACAGAGCCTTAATGGCTCTTATCCAGAATAAACAACCCCAATTTGGCATGTCTTTTTTTCATAACTAAGACTTTCCATACCCTTTGCCAGCTTACAGCAGTTGCCCTTCCTTGGACTAATTCTAATTCAGTAATATCTATTTGCGCACTGGAAACCAAAACCGCATTTCATATTTAGATTGGGCCTTACCGGTGCTTTGTAAAGTGGAAGAATGACCCATTCCTCCCAAGGGCAGATTTACTAAATCGTGAAGTGGGCTTTTCTAGCAAAAATTCACCAAAAAAGACAATTTGCAGGGACATCGTCAATTTACTAAAAGGCGAAGTGGACAATTTGCTAGCGAAAAACTCAGCAATAGAGAAGTTTCGCGCTAGTGAATTTTCGCGCAAACAAAAGATCTACCCTACAAATTTATCAAAGTGCAAACTTTCCAACATGTTACCCTTTTTTCCAGAGTCTACAAGTGCTATAAACACTTTTTGTAACCATTTGAAGCTCATGCTACATTTGTTTTAGGGTGGGCTCATGTATAGGACAATAGAGGATCTCTTTTGTCTTTATTTTGCTTCCTTGGACATTTTTAATAATAAGTTGCCACTTCAAGCAATTCACCAACGCTCACTAATAAAGACTTATTTAAATTGGCAAAGTATGTTAATGAAGTTTCACTAGGAAGAAAGTAATGCTAGTGAAAATTTACTTAGAAATATTTGCACTCATTTTTGCTGATGAATCATTACCAGCGTTCATCAAAACTTAGAAATTCGATAAATATGCGCATTTGCTGCAAATGAACGTCTGACGAAGTTGTACAAAGTATGGGGGAGTATGGGGAAGCCTTCCGAGCTAAAAATTCACCCTTGCCCTCAAAAATCGATGCCCCTATTACTTTTTGCCCATGCAGCTGCAGGCTGCTATTGTTTGCTATGTTTGCCAAGTTTATTATCTCCATCAAGGATTATATTTAATAATATTATAATTTGATAAAGTCATACAATTATACATTTCTATCTATAAATAATTGAAATTAAAATCATTTTTTGATTACAAATATGTCTATTTTGTTCCTTTGCTGATGAAATGCAGTAGAAAACAGAAGAATGCAGCTTTTTCTCCTGAATTAACTATTGGCACTGAGGATTGTATGAAACAAGAAACAGCAAATCTAAAGATATCCAGTTATATTTCCAGGTTGCAGATGGAGCAAACTTTATTTTGAGAACACATAGCACACCACAGTGTAACATATCCCAACATTATTTTTAATGGAAAAAGGTGCAATGCCAATAATGGTGACATAATATGACATGGGAAGCCATCCGAGCCAAATATCTGCCTACAGTTTGCTCCATCTGTAGTGTTAATAATGAGATATAAATGGATATGTGTATGTTAAACTGCTAGTGGCACTATCTAAAAAATCTGAAGTAGAAGAGTAATCTGTTTAAGTATTCTTTGCCTCTGTTCCATTTCCCCACTGCAGATAATTAGATGCTTTAATTGAGCTGAAATTAGAACAAAGATATTTAATTCCTTACACACTAAAAATAAGTTAATTTGATAACGCAAGGACATACATGTTTCTGTTAAAATAATTACAATATGGTTTCAAGTAAAACAATAAATAACACATTGTATATAAATTAAGCAAGCTTGTAACTATATATATGTGGAGCGGGACATGAGCGAAATGCACATGGAAATATCTGTATTTATTTTAATGATATTAAAATAGAAAACATAAAAGTAGGTCTAAGCCATGGGAACTGTTTTAATATTGCAATACACTGGTCTGATTATAGATGCTTGTCCTAAAGCAAAAGAGAGACATTTAATGGAAAGAGTGAAAAAATATATACTTTTTCCCATTTCAATGTCAAGCCAGCTATTCGAGAATTAAAGCAGCACAGAGTAAGAGCTGTTGTGCCCAGTGGGTGGCCTGAGGGTTTTCTGTCAGCATCTCCATCATGCGCTACATGAGCACTTAAAGCCATTCGCATTGTTATGAAACCACTGGAAAGATAATTGCAAACCTGCATAAAGACTAAACAGTATTTTGGTATGGATGTAAAAAGTATGTTGTTTTTTTTCCACCAGAGTACAGCTCACAAATGTCAAAAAAATCCCCTGTGTGGTTTTTCTTTAAGAGTGGAATATTGGTAGTCCCATGTCTTGGAGCTGCCTTATTCAAAGGATACTGCTTTATCTATTTCTCTTTTTTTCATACACTGTACATAGGGGCACATTTACTATTGGTCGAATATCGAGGGTTAATTAACCCTCGATATTCGGCCGTCGAAGTAAAATCCTTCAACTTCGAATATCTCAGTTGAAGGATTTACCGAAATTCATTCGTTCGAAAGATCGTAGGAAAAATCGTTCGATCAAATGATTAAATCCTTTGAATCGAACGATTCGAAGGATTTTAATCCATCGATCGAATGATTTTCCTTTGATCAGAAATTGCCTAGAAAGCCTATGGGGACCTTCCCCGTAGGCTAACATTGTACCTCGGTAGGTTTTAGGTGGCGAAGTAGGGGGTTGAAGTTTTTTTTTAAAGAGACAGTACTTCGACTATCGAATGGTCAAACGATTTTCAGTTCGAATCGTTCGATTCGAAGTCGTAGTGGAAGGTTGAAGTAGCCAATTGGATGGTCGGAGTAGCCAAAAAAAACTTCCAAATTCGAAGTTTTTTTTATTCTAATCATTCACTCGAGCTTAGTAAATGTGCTCCACATTAGTGTTTCAAAATGTAATAAAATGAATCAGAAATTGCCTAGAAAGCCTATGGGGACCTTCCCCATAGGCTAACATTGTACCTCGGTAGGTTTTAGGTGGCGAAGTAGGTGGTCGAAGTTTTTTTTAAAGAGACAGTACTTCGACTATCGAATGGTCGAATAGTCAAACGATTTTCAGTTCGAATCGTTCGATTCGAAGTCGTAGTCGAAGGTCGAAGTAGCCAATTGGATGGTCTAAGTAGTCAAAAAAAACTTCAAAATTCTAAGTATTTTTTATTCTAATCATTCACTCGAGCTTAGTAAATGTGCTCCACATTAGTGTTTCAAAATGTAATAAAATTAATCAGAAATTGCCTAGAAAGCCTATGGGGACCTTCCCCATAGGCTAACATTGTACCTCGGTAGGTTTTAGGTGGCGAAGTAGGTGGTCGAAGTTTTTTTTAAAGAGACAGTACTTCGACTATCGAATGGTCGAATAGTCAAACGGTTTTCAGCTCGAAACGTTCGATTCGAAGTTGTAGTCGAAGGTCGAAGTAGCCAATTGGATGGTCGAAGTTGCCAAAAAAAAACGTCGAAATTCGAAGGTTTTTTTATTCTAATCATTCACTCGAGCTTAGTAAATATGCTCCACATTAGTGTTTCAAAATGTAATAATAAAATTAAATAAAATTAATAAAATGCAATTATAACCATTATGTTATGCACCCCTTCTTGCTAGCAAGGCACCTATAACATTTTCAAACCATGCCATTAAGTTGCTTGCTAGCAAGACTCCAACCATTCCTTGGATGAAATTGTATTACTTTACTGCCCTTTGCATAAAAAACTTTTTCTTTACAGAATATTTTTTTTACAGAATATCAAACAGCAACTGCAAAAGCAAGTGACAAGTAAGTGAGCAAGCAAACATTTGTGACAAGTAAGTTTAACAAACACTTGGAAAACTTTATAACGCCTATGAGTAAGGATATCTCTTCAGATATAATGAACTGTTATTAACAAACCCTTAATTGAAGCAGGAGAACCCTGAGGTTTTCAGCAACTCCCTTTTGGGGCCCCAGAAAGGAGAAGGAAAGGCTTCACCATTGGGGGCTACCAATTTTTAAGAACCCCCAGTGATTATAATTGCTAAACTCAGACTCTGGGATGGTGCTTCTCTTTGCAGAAAACTATAGCAACCCAGGATATTACAATAGGGAGCACTGAGCTGCCATCTTGCTTTTGGTCTCTACATTCCTCACTGCTGCTCTGGGATGTACACAGTAGAGCAAAAACTTTGACTTTCTATTTTGCTGTATTGTGCAACACACTCCCCAGAGCAACAGTGAGGATTGAGAGAACAGAATCGGAACCCTGGTGCAAAAAGAAGCAGCACCAGCCTGGATTCTGAGTGAATCGTATCTCTGCTATGTTTTTAATCTAAATTAAGACCTATACTGCACTATTTATTCGAAATGATCATCAATGAAAATAATAATAGTTGCAAACAAAAATCTAAAGTTATTTCAGAGTCATAATGATTTTTCACTCCCAGTGAGTGAGGCCCTTAACCCAGCCATGTGTGTGTCTGTGTGTATATGGGCACACATTTGCTGGATTGTGTCAAGCTGGTAAGAAAGCTTTAGATTTACATTTACAGTTGTTTTTGCATTGGTTTTATCCTGTCCACTATGCTTTCTCAACACTTAAGCCACATGCACATTGTTAAAAATAAACAAACCATGTTTGTAAAATGTATACAAGCTGCTAAAGGCTTTCTAGAAGGTTTCACAATGGCACACTAGAGAGTTATATTCAATGAAGCCGACACAGCTTTGTGTAACACAGCCAGGCAGCATTAGCTTTGCCGTTTTAATTAACTGAAGTCAAACTGAAAGTAATGCATAAAACCAAGTCTTGGCTCCTGGAAGAAGAAGTATAGCAACTATTTTAACTTGTGAAATCTATTGTCATAGCAACTAAATAGACACTCTCACTATTTATATCCTCATTGCCTCGTGAATGCTCTTATATATACTGTATTAAAGGCTAAACTGCTAGCCCTGTAACATGAACAAAAGCAGACCTAACCACTTTATTTTGTTTTGGGTTATTGGGTGAATGTTGCTTGATTTGATGGCATATAATATTTATATATAGTAGGTCCAAATGACTAATGGGGTTAGTTATCAAAGGTCGAGCTGTGTTTTCCATGAAAATTATTTGAGATTTATTATACCCCAACCCTGAAAATAGCTCAAATCTGAAAATACAAATACATATCTAAAACCTGTCGAAGTCATGTAGGAGTCAATGGCAGAGGTCCATTGAACCATTTGAAGATGTTAATAGTCTTCATGATGTTCGAGTTTTTTTGGTGGGTTTCACTCGAAAACTCTGTTAAATGTAAATATTCTTGATATCAGAAGCTTGCAAAGTACTTTTTATATGTATATGTCTGTTTCTGGTATTTGAAACTCCTTTTGGATTTGAGAAAGAGTTTGAAGACCTTCAGGGCAGAATAGGTGGGTCAGCTTATTTAAGTGAATGATTCCATATAGTTAAATCTATATCAGGGATAGTGATGGGCGAATTTGCGCTGTTTCGCGAAACGGCGCAGGCGTCTCGTTTTTGACGCCGGCGCCTGTTTTTGACGCCGGCGCCCGTTTTTGACGCCGGCGTCCGTTTTTTTGAAAAAAAAATTTTTACGCCGGCGAATTTTTTCCGCGAATTTTCACGGGCGTTTCGCGAATTTATTCGCTGGCGGCGAATCGCGCAAATTCGCGCCTGGCAAATAAATTCGCCCATCACTAATCAGGGATATTAAGGAACAGGGTGTGATGGTTAAACAGGTTAAGCAACAGTGTTCCTTTCTCCCTTAAGTATAGATAATTTGCAGAGTGAGTTTCATTGGTCACTAAAGTGCTGATTTACTAACAAACTATTTTTTTTCAACAAATCTCTAAAAATTCATGGTTTTCCTATTTTTTTTTAAAAGCTCTAAAAAAAATTCAAGATTTATTTAGGGGGTTATTTACTAAAACTCGAGTTTATCTCTTTTATTTTTTTTTTTATTAAAACAAAGTCGACCTACATTAACTCCCATCCACAAATGTAACTCATTTATCAATGATTCTTCTTGAAAAGTCTGAGCAAGAAAACTCTGCAACAAATTCGGGCTTCAATTCAAATCGTAGAATTGACGGTCTGAAAACTCGATTTTATAGAATTGTCATCACAAAAACTCAAAAGTATCAAATTATTGGATGAATACCAAAACGGATCACAATGTCAAAAAACATCTTCAAGGACATCTGCCATTGACTTCTACATGACCTCGACAGGTTTGAGATGGAGTATTTTCGGATTTGGATTTTTAGCAGCTTTGGGGTATAATAAATCTGATATTAGCACAGGGTTAGTTATAGGGCAGGTAAAGTAAAGTCTTGGTAAAAGTACAAATGTAACCAGGGGTGTTTCGGGGTCACCTTTGAGTTAACTTTTAGGGGGCCGATTCATCAAGCTCGAGTGAAGGATTCGAAGTAAAAAAACTTCGAATTTCAAAGTGTTTTTTTGGGCTACTTCGACCATCGAATGGGCTACTTCGACCTTCGACTACGACTTCGAATCGAAGGATTCGAACTAAAAATCGTTCGACTATTCGACCATTCGATAGTCGAAGTACTGCCTCTTTAAAAAAAACTTCGACCCCCTACTTCGGCAGCTAAAAGCTACCGAAGTCAATGTTAGCCTATGGGGAAGGTCCCCATAGGCTTGCCTAAGTTTTTTTGATCGAAGGATATTCCTTCGATCGTTGGATTAAAATCCTTCGAATCGTTCGATTCGAAGGATTTAATCGTTCGATCGAAGGAATAATCCTTCGATCGTTCGATCGAATTTTCTGCGCTAAATCCTTCGACTTCGATATTCGAAGTCGAAGGATTTTAGTTCCTAGTCGAATATTGAGGGTTAATTAACCCTCGATATTCGACCCTTGATGAATCGGCCCCTTGGTATGATGTAGAGAGTGATATTTTGAGACAGTTTTCAATTGTTTTTCATTTTTTGTTATACTATGTGGTTTTGAGTTATTTAGCTTTTTATTCAAAAGGTTTGCAGTTTTAGCCATCTGGTTGCTAGGATCCAAATCACCCTAGCAACCATGTTCTGATTTGAATAAGAGACTGGAATATAAATAGAAGAGGCCTGACTAGAAAGATGAGCAATAAAAAATGTCAATAACAATAAATGTGTAGCCTTACAGAGCAGTTGTTGGGAAGCGTCAGAAAAAGAAAGCAAACACTTCAAAAACTATAAAAAAGAAAAAATTAGGGGCCAATTGAAAAGTTGCTTAAAATTGGCCATTCTATTAGATACTAAAAGTTTACTTAAAGGTAAACCACCCCTTTAAACAGACTGTAAACAGTTGTTTGGTATTTTAGTTTTCATGTTAGGTATGTCCAGCATGTGACCCTTCAGCTCTTATTTAGCCATAATTCTCACCATTCCCATTTGGTCCACATTGTCCAGATCTCCTTTATTTCATAGAGAATTCTTTTCTTTATTTCCTAGTAATGCCTGATCCCAGACTCTTGTCACAGAGCATTTACGGGACTCACATTTGCTGCATCCCAGCAGTGATTTAATGACAAAAAGAGTTCCCATCAGCACTCTAATTGTTATGTGCAAAGAATTTAGGGGAACAAATAAAAGAATTTTACTTGTATAAACATCTTTTACACATTTAAAGTACACATTTGAGCATTTCTTTAGTAAAATGTATAGTTCTGGACAGTAATGTGCATGACTTTTATAGCGGCCCTAAGTAGAGACAAATACGCAGTAATAACATTTTGCTTCTTTCAGTCCCTTGAGAGCAATACAACCTTGTTCATGAGCAGCCATAAAGGTTATTTATAATTGGTATGTCTTGCATAGTCCTTGAAAAACCACATTATAGTTAGAGGTGCATATCAGCATATGAATAGAAACAACAAGGTTTGAGCTTGAGCAGCTTTACCTTTTTACCCTACGCACACCTCAGTAAATATTTATGGCAAACATTGGATTTATTTCCGTTGGTTTAGCTACACAATGTTTAATATAATTATAGCCTTAACCAATTGAAGATACAGAGGTGGATGATTTACTGGTGCTTATCTCTACCAAAATATGATGCTATTGTACTCATTTCAGCAAGTATAAAGTATTTTTTCTTCTTTATAGCTATAAATCATATCTTTAAATATATATTCCAAGGTTACCATGTTGGAAGTGTTGGATTCATCACAGACCAGAGGGTGTTTTCACAGTAAAGTAAAACTTTGGACACTGCATTGTGGGTAATTTACAATGTACATATATTACCTACAATGCAATGGTTTTCCCATAATTCCAGCTTAATTCCAATTACAAGTGGGAGATAGGTCTGGCACATTTGCAGCCCATGCATCAAAACATGTGCAATTGCACTTCAATGCATTTTATGCCAAATATTTTTGTTGGTATTCTGTTACTTACACTGGAAATGATATTGATCTAATTCTTTAGTCTATATCTATTAGTTGCAGTGCTAAGTTCAACTATGTGGAAGTATAAGGAGCAGCTTTGGACACTTATACCTTAGAAGAGCAACGCTTATTCACCCAACCACGGAGTCCATCATTGCACAACTGCAGCTGTTGGAATGCTTTGTGAATAAGAGTCTCCTATGAAAAACCTTACAGAGAGCAAAACTGCACTTAAATATAATTGCTTTCTTATATAGATTTATTTGACCTTCATTGATGCAAATTGGCCTCATTTAGCATCTATTTTTGTTTTAGGATAAGTGTGCTTTTTCAATTTTCTTTTTCTGAAAAAATTAGAATTTTAAAATTTGTATAAAATTAATGATTCAATATAGACATTTCTGAATTGTATCACAAGTAAAATGTTCTGCTTCCTCCCTTTGTTACCATGCCATTGTACTTTGCTTATTCAGTCTGTTTCCCTGTACCTTTTCTCTCCTCAATCCTATCTATCCTGACAGTTACTGGCTGTAACAAGACTCTGTCCCTAAACACACAAAAGAAGCAAATTTAATTTACACATTTGGCTTATAAGGCTCGTCTTGTTCCACCGTCACTGTATTTAAATAGATTAACATCACATCTCTCTCCATTGAACCAGTGGTTGTGACATGCTGATATTATTATTTCCTAGACACCTGACATGGATCTAAGTAACCCGAACAGAGAAAAGGAGGAGTCACTTAACAAGATTTGCAAAAATGACTCTTAGCTCGGATTACCACCTGACCGGTATTTTGCCAGCCTAGCCAGTAAAATACCTACCAAGGCGAGGGCCAGTGTTTGTACAGGTATGGGATCCATTATTCGGAAACCTGTTATTCAGAGAACTCCAAATTAGAGTAAGACAATTTACCATAGACTCCATTTTATTAAAATAATACAAAAAATATTTCCTTTTTTACTGTAATAATAAAACAGTAGGTTGTTCTTGATCCCAACTAAATATAAATAATCCTCATTGGAAGCAAAACCAGCCTATTGGGTTTACATGATTTTCTAGTAGACTTAAGGTATGAAGATCCAAATTATGGAAAGATCTGTTATCCTGAAGACCCCAGGTCCCATACCCATGTCCCATGTTTTGAGTTTGTAATACCCTTAAATTAAGCCCCTGCCTTAATTAATTGGCAGTGTACAATGTACACAAAAGTGGCTGATTGTAGGTAATAAGTAAATGACCCATCTTAAGTCCATCCTAGTATCTTGGAGAAGATATAAACAGCAGTGCAATTGTTGGGGGACTCCAAATTAGCTTTTGAAAACTTTTTTTTAAAAAAAAAAATAGAATATATATATATATATATATATATATACATGTTATATTCACTAGGCATATGTAATTATTTATATGCACAGACATTCAGTGTGTATATGTGTGTGTGTGTGCAACATAACGTATTTTTACAGCACCTGGCCTGTTAGGCCTCTAAAAAAGGATACACAAGGTTCAGTGCTCCCTACATTTGGTAGGGCTGTATTTATGTGGGTGTTGAGGCGGTTAGGTGCCAGTGTCTAGTATAGGCAGTACATTCCTATTCAAATCGATAGCAGCAGTTTCAGCTGCTTTCAGGTTCATTTAACCACTATGGTTGTCCCAGGGAGGTCCATGGCAATGAAATGGAAGCCTGGCCTGCTTTGGGGTTTAAAACGTTAATGTTAAATTGTCATAAACACAATCATTCTTACATGTACAAAATGAGTTAACTGCAAAGTAGTTTTCTGCTAGACTGAATACTTAAAATACTTAAAATATGCATTTAATGGGCCACCGAGATCTGAGAACGAAAAGGCTTCATAGATGTTCAAATATTATTTGTCCGTATGATGAAAACTATTAAGTATATATATTTTTTTAAGCATTTTGATTGAAAATATTTCTTATCCAATGATTGTGCAGACAGCAGTGACTGAGTTCTGAGTTATATATAAACTTCAATATTAAAACAATTCTAAATGGCTTATCATTTATTTGCTATGCACATTGAGCCCCGCAGCCCTTCGCTGCAATCTTCACAGCTACAAAGGAGTTTATTTCTATGGAACATTTTTGGAACTTCTGAAGCGCAGACAGCATTGCTGGTGCAGATTAAACTGAAATGAGATTAATGTATATATGATGCCCTTTCATTTGTGCATGTAGTAGCCCTTTAAAGAAAAAAATATATATGTTTACTTAAAAAAAATACATTTTGTAATTAAAAAAAAAAGAGTTCTGATTACAGAATGCCTTAACACTCACTCATAGCCATTTCCTTTCCCTCTTCTATAATCACTTTCATTTTAATCTCAACATAGGCTCCCTTACTGGTAAATAAATGGCTAGACTGTGCTAGAGAGTGTCACTATAATATTAGCAGCAGGCACATGTATGAATTCCCAGTCACTTCAAAACATCAGTCCAATTCACACAGATAAAAGTTTGGGGTAATGCTGAAAAGGGCATTATTCATACACGCAGTGCTCCGGCTACCTATTATATCAACCACGCTGTTTCTGCTGTCTGCTCTCTCTGAGGTTTTATTGCTCATTTAAAAGTGGCAGATCTCTCTGCCTCTTGATATCTGTGCTGTACATGACGTCTTTTCTCATCAGAAGAAGTGATGCCTTTAGAGAGTTTAGTTGAACTCTATCTTTCAAGAACTCATAAGTGACAAAATTATTGGTGCAGAAATACATCATGAACATTGTGCGAATTCAGTACGGTTAAAATAGGCTTCCGTTACTTGCTTAACTTCAGCACAGGAACTTTTTTTTCCCTTTATAGGGCTCATATCTTTTCAGCTTTATGGCACATGTTTTGGAGAAATTATTGACATCAAGCTGTAGACCGCAAACGGAAACACATTTCAAAATCATATGAATGTAATTAAGGTTTCCCTTGATGTCAGTAAAGGCTTTGAGTAAGTCAATTTGGACCTCCACTTCAGAAGGCAGTGGATGCTGCAGCAGACCCTGGAGCACAAGGTCCCCATTAGAAGAGGTGTGTTGTAAGGGAAGGAGGACCCATAACGAAGTCATGAAAAGTGGCCCCGTAAACAAGTGTATATTGGATAGCAGATCTCATAATTGAACACTTCAGGTATGTTTAATAGACAGGTTAGTTATAAAGCAGTGTGTGTTCCACCAGGGAGATCTATTGGAATAGTTCCCAACTCACCAAATCAGTGTCGGACTGGGGGGGTCCGGGACCACTTGGGCTGCCACATCAGGGCTCACACACACCAGCTCTGGGTACCCGACCCCCCATCCTCTAACTTTAGGGCCCCCTTGCTAGCTGACCGCATTCCTCCTCAATCCACCTGGCAGGTGGAAGTAGATCAGGGCTGGCTGGGCCCACCAGGTTTTTTGTCTTGCTGGCTCAGTCCATGCCTTTACCAAATAGGGACTCAAGATACAGTAATAACTTCTGGGTGTTATCCCTTGGAGCACTCTTGAAGCAGTCCGAGATACTGTTTCAAACCATTTCTGCAGTGTGTAATACCCCAAAGTGAACTTGGTGTATGTTGTACCACTGTACAGCCCAACATTTTAAAAATCTGTGCTCTACATCAACCATATTTCTCTATATTTAATACATCCCTTTGAGTGTTATCCATTATTCCTTCATATGGCCCCTTTGGAGATATATTTTAAAGACACCCGTGCCAATAATAATATGCCAAACCTGAATCAATTTTTAGGGGCATATTCATTAAGTTGTGTAAAACAAAATTTGCCCAAAAAAATGGTGTCACAAGCTGTATAAAATAAATCAGGGCCGGAACTAGGGGTAGGCAGAAGAGGCACGTGCCTAGGGCGCAAAGGTAGAGAGGCGCCAGGCACGTACCTCTTCTAACGCCTTCCCCTAGTTTGGACCATTGTGTCCAGCTGAATTCAACTATGCATGCGCACTATGCCTTCATCTGCGTAGGCGCACTAGTGCTTCGTTGGCGCATGTGCAATAACGCTTTATCTGTGCGAGTGGGTTGGGGGCGACATAGTTGGCCGGGTTGCAAATTTAAATGGCAAATTTATCAAGGTGTGTATTTTATGCCATGCAAATGCCAGATTTGTCATCATTACTTCACATTGCTACACCTTTTTTATGCCATTTTTACAAGGTGAAGCCTGGTGATGTGTGGTGATTTACACCACATAATAAATAAGACCCTAAATGTTTACTTTTTAACGTTGTTACCTAATTAATCAGATTATGTATTCCCATCCTGTAATTCATTATTTAAGACACAAGAAAGAGTTAATTTAGTGTAGGCAACATAGGAAAGGGTAAATAGTCCATACTTGCCTCTGCTCTTTTTAATACATCAAATTTAATCATCAAATTAAATAGGTTATGGTTGGAGTGGAGTTGTCTGCCGAGGTGAAAGGGGTGGGCTCCAATATCTGGGGTACTGGCTTTTCCTACAGTGTAAGAGGCCTGAGAGAAGCCTGGGACAGAACAAAGGGGCCTGGGGTGTCCGAGCTTAATAGAGAAAGTGAGCGCCAAGATGTAAAAATGACAAAGAAAAAATGATTCACTGGGGGGGGGGAGGGTTGCCAATATTTTAGACACCCCCCTGTGAATTATGTTTTTTCATGGGGTTGGTGGTACTTTTAGGAAATGTAACATAAGGTATCCCAAGGTCCCAGCCTTGACTCATGCTTCTGCCTATAACAGCCTTCTCTGGCTTCTCTGCTACTCGGATGCTGTCAGTTTTTATAGTGAGAGGACCAAGGAGAACATTCTGGGAAGACAAGGGAACCAAATCTGTGCAGACAGAACAGAGAACAAGGAGCATGGTCAAGGTACAGGACGGGTCAATACCAATCAGGCAGGGCAGTACAAAATCAGGAGTCAAGAATGTAATCAAGGTCAAAAGCAACAGTAGCGCAGTACAGAAACAGGATCCGGGAGAATGGTAAATAAATAGGCAGAGACCAGGACAGGCAGCAAATTAGGGAAGGTCAGGAACAGGCTAGGTCAAAAACAGACATGAGAGACTAGAAAATGCACTCAGGAACTGTAAGAAATAGACCTACTTTGGGCAATGTGAATAGGGACGTGCTGTCTTTAAATATTTGAAATTTGCGCCAAATGCAATGACGTCAGACGCAGTGCATGCGTCAAATCTGTTCAGAGGAGAATCGGGGTGCAACAGAATAAGAAGCGTCAGGCGTCCCTGCCGCACCTCTAGACCACCAGATATTCTCACAGAAAAATTGCATGGACCAGAGAGAATCTTTAACATAGTGCTACTAACATTTTTACCTTTGCCAGACACCCACTTAACTTCAGACTTGCGTATGTGCAGTAAAGTAAAATTTTACCTGGTAGTTCTGACTCCAGTCTCTGCCTATGAAGGAATGCCTGCAGTTTTTTCATTCATGTCAAATACACGCACAAACATTAGTTTCTTCTATACATTCATGCGTAGGTGACATCATTGAGCAACACACGTAGGGGTCAATTCATTAACTTTGAGTGAAGGAATAGAAGAAAAAAAACGTCAAATTTCGAAGTGTTTTTTTGGCTACTTCGACCATCGAATGGGCTACTTCGACCTTCGACTACGACTTCGAATCGAAGGATTCGAACTAAAAATCGTTCGACTATTCGACCATTCCATAGTCGAAGTACTGTCTCTTTAAGAAAAAACTTCGACCCCCTCGTTCGCCACCTAAAAACTACCGAACCCAATGTTAGCCTATGGGGAAGGTCCCCATAGGCTTGCCTAACTTTTTTTGGTCGAATGATAATCCTTCGATCGTTGGATAAAAATCCTTCGAATCGTTCGATTCGAAGGATTTAATCGTTCGATTGAACGATTATTCCTTTGATCGTTCGATCTAAGTATTTGCGCAAAATCCTTTGACTTCTATATTCGAAGTCGAAGGACTTTCATTTCCCAGTCGAATATCGAGGGTTAATTAACCCTCGATATTCGACCCTTGAATGAAATTGCCCCGTAGTGATGTCACATTGGCGCAAAAGTTTGGCTATTTAAACCTATGTCCGCAAGGTATCCGTGCCCGTTGTAGGTCTATGTTTTATAGTTCCTGGGTGCAAACCTTTTCCTGTATTCCGACTTTGCTTGAACTGTGCCTGAACTGACCCTTGCCTGTATACAGACTTTGCCTGAACTCTGCCTGGACCAATTGCCGCCTGTTCTAGACCATGCTTTTGTTGAAGCTGCCTTGAACTTTAAGGTGTTTTTTCTAAGTTCCAAATCCGATATGATTGGCCTCTTTGCTTGCAATGAACTTTCATCCTGTTCCTCTCACACTAAGTCCTGGTGGCATTTGAGTAGCTGAGGGCTCGTCCCGAAGCCAAAGGCGGCTGCTATAGGCTGAAAACTGAGCTGAGACCGGGAACTTGACTTCTGTTCTGAGTTTAGGTTGCCATTCATGTTAGCATACACGAGGGACATGTGGGAAAGATAATTAAATGGTTACATGGATCTGCACTACTTCTTTCTCTGAGCTGATGCATTTTTTCCAAAAAGGAGCTAAGGCACGAGTCAGCAATTTAATTGACTGTAGGGTGCCTACAGTACATATTATTAGCTAATAAATGACCAAAAAACAAGAGACAGTATGCTACTTCTGACTCGTTACACTTTGCAGATCACATAGAAAATATTCAAAACAGTATGGTAGATAAAGTAGCTTTTAAAAAGATATTTTCATCAGAATTAAAAATATTATTTCATCTATATTTAATCCCCATCCCTAATGTTCTGCTATCTCTGTAGGCTTCTCTAATATATTTAAGTAGATGTGCATTAAAATTCAATGAATATAAACTATTCATTGGCTATCCAACTGTAATCATTAAAATGATTCCATTCATAATTACTTATTTCAGTGAATATTAGACCAAGACACCCATCAGATCAAACATAAAAAGCTAAGTGATTGAAATACCTTACAATCTAGGAAGAATTCTGGCTTCTTTTGTAAATTTGCACATTTTTAATACATTAGACTAAGGGAAGGATAGAGAATTTTAAGCATAATAACCAGGTAACTAAAATCCTGCATCGGCTAATCCCATTTAAACTATTCTAATCTTGGTTCAAAAATATGAAATCTCCATAACATTTAATTTGTTCAGTATAATGTGCAACAGAGCAAAACTTGGTAATGATGAGAGCATTAAGATGTTTTTGTCATGCAAACAGAGTTGCATTAAGTGGAACATTTTGGAACGATTCTCCCATCATATTTTACATAATATGCACATTTCATTTTCTACATCTGTCAAAATTTTCAATGTAGGTTTTGACTGTATTTTCAATGACTAAATTTCTCTTACTTAAAATATATATCATCTGCTATTTACATGTGCTGTTTTCCAAAACTTTTTGAAGATTTTTTTTTTCACTATAGTGTAAAAGGGATTTTGTGTCTCTACAAACACACAAAAGTGCAATGTCCACATTTTATAAATAGATAACAATATGGAGAATGGCTCATAAAAGTTAGAATACATTTGTATTTTTATATACTGTACACAATTGTTTTATTTTAAGCTTGCAAGATCATGTAGGAGTCAATGGGAGCTGTCCTTGCCAGAATTTAAACTATTTATTCAGTTTGTATTTTTTGAGTAATTTTTGTAAAGCTTGTACACTCACAACTTTGAGGTATTCACATTTTTTCCATGATTAACTCTAGTTCGTTAATGAAGAATTTAATAAATAAGAAAGACTTAAGAAAGAGCGATGTGTTCTTTACATCTTGAAGATGGTTTTTAGTCAGGTCCTTTTTTGGCACTCTACAATTTTTTCTATGCGGAAATGACACCCATACTTGTATGGCGTTGTGCGGCAAAAAAAAATGCGCGTCAAAAAAATTTATATATATTTTGTCGTGCAACAAAAAATTTTTGGTGGCGGCGAATTTTTGGCCAAACTAAATGGGTCAAATTCGCCCATCCCTATCCCTTATACATTATACCCCTATAGGCTGTAAGATAACATGAACACATTCCTTTATGTTATGCAGTTAAATTTGAGGTGCGTCTGAGTTTTACTGGGTTGCCTCTATTATTTTTTTACTTATATATCTGAAAAGTTTGTTTTTTTTGGTAATCCTCATAACCAGTTACAAGATATATGCTATTGGTTTAGAAGGAACTGGCTTATTTTTATCTTGAAATTTATATATGAATTATTAGCAAGAAGTGATATGCATTCTGTTTTGCAAGCCTCATCATTTTCTCGTTTCAAGCCTAGGGCGTAGCAGTATTGTTCTGAAGCAGACAGCTTTAATGTCATTGACTGGCATACGATATACTGTATCTCCTCACTATACTGATAATTCTGCTTGGTTTGCTTTTTTATATGAACGATATTTTTAACACAACCATAATTAAAAAAAAAAACAAGATATTATCTATTTTAGACACATGTATCTTTTTTAATAACTTAAACATATTTGTTTGCCATTTTTTAAAATATATTCCATACACACAGTTTAAAGACTGGATCTGGATAAATAAAAAATTGGCTTAATAAGTAAAAAAAAGTTCTTCTGTGTTCACCAAAATCAGTACAGGTATGGGACCTGTTATCCAGAATGCTGGGGACCTGGGGTTTTCTAGATATTGGATCTTTCCGTAATTTGGATCTTGCCTTATGTCTACTAGAAATTCATTTAAACATAAAAAAAACCAATATGCTGGTTTTGCTTCCAATAAGGATTAATTATATCTTAATTGGGATAAAGTACAAGCTACTGTTTTATTACTACAGAGAAAAAGGAAATCATTTTTAAAAATTTGGATTATTTGGATAAAATGGAGTCTATGGGAGACAGCCATTCCATTGTTCTGAGCTTTCTGGATATTGGGTTTCCGGATAAGGGATCCTATACCTGTATGTCAAAGGGCAAAGACATTTTAGGCAATATACTAATTGAAAATGCCCTCACCTCTAATCAGAGATTTTTTATACATACTCTGCATAGCACTATATTTAACCTGAACAGATTTACATCAAACTCTCTGGTCTGAAAATTTTGTAATACTAATAAAATATAAACAAGTTTAGGACTAGCCTGATAACTGACACCTAAGTGCAACAAAGGGGGAAATGTAATAAAAGCTGTAGAAGAAAAAAGGTCCACAAATAAAATTAATACAAAAGTTCTCTTTTCGCAATGCAATATTTTCATTAGACAGGTACAGGAATACGATCCATTATCCAGAAACCTGTTATCCAGTAAGCTCCGAAATAAGAGGGAGGCCATCTCCCATGGGGGCAAATTAACTAAAGGCCGAAGTAGCTAATGCTAGTGAAAATTCGCCAGTGTGACGTCATTTTGCCATTTTGCCGATTTACTAACGGTCCCTGACGGAAATTCGAAGGCGAAGTTGCGCTCTGGCGAAGGGACGTAACTACGCTAATTCTCTAACTTGCGGATTTTACTGAACGTAAGCTCTTGCGCCAGACTTGCCTTCGCCACCTCAGACCAGGCAAAGTGCAATAGAGTAGATAGGACTTGCTCAGTCCCAAAAAACGCTGGCGTCTTTTACTTTTTTTTTTAAGGGTGATATTTTAAGGGTGATATTTTAAGGGTGATAGGCTGAAAAAGATTGTAAATTTTGTTTGGGGGTACCCTCCTTCCCCCCTACATTTCCTAACATATGGCACCTAAACTATACAGTGGGCACAATAACAACTCTATTTTATTCTATGAAGCTTTCCCAGGCTTGTGTAGTGTAATGTATTTGCTGCTACATATATGTCCATTGTACTTTAACTTGACGCCATATACAAATTAGTCATCGCTAGCGTAACTTCGCTTTGCTTGACAAATTAACGTAAGCACAACGTCACCACCTTTCGCCTCCCTGGGTGCAGCCGACGCTAGCGCATTGTCGTCGCTTAGTGAATTTGCCCCATAGACTCCATTTTAATCAAATAATTTAAAGTTTTTAAAATAATTTTCCTTTTTCTCTGTAATTCTAAAAGATAGACCTTTTAGGGTTATGGAAGGATCCCTTATATGGCAAGCCCCAGGTCCCATGCATTCTGGATAACAGGTCCCATACCTGTATTACATTGCACTTTTGAAACATCTGCTTAAAAGTGGTGTAATTGTTTGAGGTATGGCAAATATGACTTCTTCAAACTTTTATTGCACAGGTGTAAACTGTAAAACTACTGCAGGAAACCCGCTATCCAGAAAGTTCTTAATTACGGAAAGTCCATCTCCCATAGACTCCATTTTATCCAAATAATCCAAAATTTTTTAAATGATTTCCGTTTTTCTCTGTAATAATTAAACAGTACCTTGTACTTGATCCAAACTAAGATTTTGTATAATGTTTACATGATTTTGTAGTAGAATTAAGGTACGAGGATCCAAAATAAGAATAAATCCCTTATCCAGAAAACCCCAGGTATTCTGGATAACAGATCCCATACCTGTATAAGGGTTGTATGTAATAAAAGACATAAACAGATCAAAAATTTTTTTTTTTTTCGATTAAAAGCTTGCTTTCATAATGTTAATAATATTCTTTAGACTATTTATTACATTGTGAATTTTGATTTAGATTTTTAAAGCTCAGCTTGAAGGTAAGATATTTGTTTGGGTGCAAAGTAACTAGTGATGAGCAAAATTGTTTGCCAGCTATTTGTTATCAACTTATACTTTCATGAAACTAGCATAACATTTTACTGAGAAAGCACTCATAGACCCCTAAACTATTTTGTGCAAAAGAAAGACACCACAAAAATGCTCATCAAATGATATGCTTATCACACATTTTTCACGACACAGGACAGATTGCTTCATTGCTAAATTGAATTTATTTTTTCTATAAGACATTTTATTACTTACACTGTACACAGGCACAAATGACTAATTGTCCAATCATTTTTCCATTGGTGGTTCAGTTGCTTTGTTTATGAAAATATATACTTACTTACTTACTTTCATGGGTTTGCAAAAGCTATATTCAATTCTCAGAATAGAGTCATCTTTCACATTGCACACGTTTCCCCTTTTTTATTTATTACCTTCCCTCAACAGTTTCAGTTATGAATAACAGTGCCAAAGCAGCAAAAGAACAATAAAAAAGTCATGGCAACAACAATTGTTATGATACAAACCTTCCAATTGTCACTTCACCTTGCTTTTCACACTTAGAAAAGATTGACGTGGTAACTTTTCACAAATAAAAGTCTACTTGAACTGAATATGGTAAGACACAAGAAGTAACTCTTCTTATGTTGCAAGTCCCCTACATTTAATGCGATCAACCATTTTTAAAGTTTTATTGTGAGTTAGATTCTAGTTCTGACTGTCATTGAGCTCATTTAGCTGTAATTGTTCTTAAGAGAGTAATACAAGTGTCTTTCAGTTGAGGACCTTTGGTTGGTAATTCATCTGGTGTTAGATAATAAATTAAGGCCTAAATGGCAGTGTGTAGGGAGTTTCCTTAAATGAGAAGGATCTAGGGGTCTTTGTAGATAACAAGTTGTCTAATTCTGGCCAGTGTCATTTTGTGGCTACTAAAGCAAATAAAGTTCTGTCTTGCATAAAAAAGGGCATTAACTCAAGGGATGAAAACATAATTATGCCTCTTTATAGGTCCCTGGTGAGGCCTCATCTGGAGTATGGGGGGCAGTTTTGGACTCCAGTCCTTAAGAGGGATATAAATGAGCCGGAGAGAGTGCAGAGACTAAGTGCAACTAAATTGGTTAGAGGGATGGAAGACTTAAATTATGAGGGTAGACTGTCAAGGTTGGGGTTGATTTCTCTGGAAAAAATATGCTCGCAAGTGGACATGATTACACTTTTCCCATAAAGAGAATCAGCACACCAGAGGTCACCCCTTCAGACTAGAAGAAAAGAACTTTCATTTGAAGCAACGTAGGTGTTTCTTCACAGTGAGGGCAGTAAGGATGTGAACACCTGACGAAGGGTCATCCTGATCCGAAACATGTAGTGCAATTCAATAAAGGATCATGTGTTTGAAAAGCATTGGTTCTCCAGAGTGATATATTGTGATAGGTTGTGGAATGCACTGCCAGATGATGTTGAATACAGAGTGTGGTTATTTATAAAGTCCTTGCTGCACATATTTATTTGCATATCGTTGGTTTGTGCATGTTCTCCCCTAAACAGCTGAATTTTGCACTGCTTTGCCCTTCTTTTCTTTGAAACACAGTAAAATGTGTATTGCACACAAATATGTGCAAATATTATGGGTGTTTGCGTGGGAATGGTCACTGTTAGCAATAAGAGATTTATTCACCAAGTATGGATTCGCAGCAAAATTTCACATTTTGCTATCTGCAAATTTTTTCACAAACTATTGCTTGTCAAAAGCTGCTCAGAGCCCACTGAGCATGTGAGTGTCACAGACACTTTCCAAGATGGTGACCCCCTGTGACAAGTTTGAACTCCTGGATCATTGCTGCTATTGAGATGCTGAAACTTTAAACTTTAGGCTGGTGCAATTAGTTCAGTATATTAAATATGTCATATTTAGCCATATTCATTTTTAGGGTTTAGTTCTCCTTTAATGCATTTGGAGTGAGAGAAAAAGTTGTGAGCGCAAAAAAATTTTGTGCATCGCCTATTAAGTCAAGGCCAAATGGGGCAGATTTCCACATAGTCACTGTGAGTGTCTGTTGTGCGTGAATATAGTGTTAATGGAAATTTTGCGAATATGAATTTGCAATTTGTGAAATCTATTTAGTTGCGATTATGCTTGCACATTAATGGGATTCTGTCATGATTTTTATGGTGTAGTTTTTATTTCTAAATTACACTGTTTGCACTGCAAACAATTCACTCTACAATGCAAAATGTAATTCCTAATCCAACTTGTATATTACTTTTTAGTTGTAATATTGGTGTGTAGGCTGCCATTTCAGGTAATTTTGCCTGGTCATGTGCTTTTAGAAAGAGCCAGAGATGCACTATCGCACCACTTTCTGACAGATTATGGTTTCTTCTACTTAGGGGCAGATTTATCAAGGGTCGAATTTTGAAGTACAAAAATACTACGAAATTTTACCATCGCATAGAATAATCCAACATTCGAAGTCGGAGGATTTTATTCATCCGATCATACTTCGATGATCGTACGATTTTCCTTCGATAATGAAAAACTTAGAAAATTGCTCTGGATGGTCCCCATATGCTAACATAGCACTTCGGCAGGTTTAAGTTGGTGAAGTATTGAAGTCGAAGTTTTTTTAAAGAGACAGTACTTCAATTAGTCAAACGATTTTTACATTGAAGTCAAAGTAAATTCAAAGTCATAGTATCCTATTCGATGATCAAAGTATTCAAAAAATTACTTTGAAATTCAAACTTTTTTTACTTCAAAAATTCACTTCAACCTTAGTAAATTTGCCACTTAATGTAACTGAAGGAGTTGCAGTGAGACATGGATTTTTATTATTGAATGCTGTTCTTGTATGTACCAGGGAGCTGGTATGTAGTTACCTTCCCATTGTTCTGCTGATGGGCCGCAGGGGGGGAGGGGGTGACACAGGCCCGGCAAATGTTAGAGGGGCTGCTATAAGGTCCCATAGAAAGTCCGTATTTAGTGGGCTGGTGGGAGCTGTTTGGGCCTCTATGTGGGCAGATTGGGCCTCTGTGTACCTGAAATGCCAGGGCCTATTTTAATTCTCAGTCCGGACCTGGTGACATAACTCCAGCAGTAAAGAGTGACTGAAGTTTATCAGAGCACAAGTCACATGATTGGGGGCAGCTGGGAAACTGACAATGTGTCTAGCCTCATGTCAGATTTCAAAACTAAATATAAAAAAAATCTGTTTGTTCTTTTGAGCAATGAATTCCAGTGCAGAATAATTACAGTCCAATTAAGGGGATTAGGTAGAGGCACTGGCCTAGCCACTCGCCAGCAATGTGCAATCAGAAAAACGAACACCAATGCCTTGCCTGCTACAAATGGGTATTCCCAAACTTTATTCCATGGTGCTCAAAACACTTTGCAACGATCAAACGTTCCGGGACCACGTGGCCCTTCTTCATGCGGTCCAGAAACGTTTGATCATTGCAAAGTGTTTTTAGCACCATGGAATAAAGTTTGGGAATCACCCATTTGTAGCAGACAAGGTATTGGCATTCATTTTTTTGATTTCAGTGCAGAAGTCTGCTGGAGCAGCACTATTAACTAATGCATGTTGAAAATAAACATGTTTTTCCATGGCAGTATCCCTTTAAATACACCAATCTTGCCCAGCTTCATACATATAAACATAGGCAGTGCTAATTTGTTTTCTGTGCCAATGATTTAGCCCTGCACTATGTTTATAAATTACCCACTTTGAGAGCAAATTAGAAGGCCACACTCCATGTACTGCTGTATGGAAATAAAACAATTTTTTATTTAATGTACAGTTAAATCTTGCCGGCCTAGCACCACTGCCAGAATTGCTTTCGTCTGTGGTTTGGTATGCAGTAACATAGTTCATTTTTATGTCCACAGTTTGTTAAGTCTAAAATCCAGGCAGTTATTGTAGAAGATTCTCATGTGAATGTTTTTTTTTTTTCTTTTACCCAGGAGACATTGTTTAGCTTATACACAAGATCCATCTCTCTGGCTGAATTCGATTTAAAGGATTGAAACAGTGAGCCTGGTGTAAGGTGTAATGGGTCCAGGGAAATGGCCAGCAATAGTTCTACAATTCTGTTACATTAATAGGATTATAGATAGAAGAAGGTGGCAAATTTACTAACCTCTGAAAATTCGCCAGAGACGGCTTCGTTCACAGCGCAACACTTCGCCAGCCATAGATTCGCCTGGACAACGCTAATTCACTAAAATTCAAAGTTGCATCCAGGGTGCCGAATGTTGGCGAAGTTGTGCTAGTGTTACTGCGCCAAGCAAAGCGAAATTGCGCTAGTGTTGCCTAATTTGCATACGCGGGAAGTTAAAGTTCAATGGACGTATATGTTGCAGCAAATACATTACACTACACAAGCCCGGGAAACCTTAATTAAAGAAAATAGAGTTGTTATATTGCCCAGTGTATAGTTTATGTGCCATATGTTAGGAAATGTAGGGGGGAAGCAGGTTACCCCAAAAAAGCTTTACATTCTTTTGCAGCCTATCAGCCTGAAAAAAGAAAAAGACAACAGCATTTTTTGGGACAGAAAATTTTTCAACTAAATTTTGAGGAAGTCCTATCTACTCTATTGCACTTCGCCTGGTCTGAGGTGGTGAAGGCAAGTCTGGCGCAAGAGGTAACTTTCAGTAAAATCTGCATCTTAGTGAATTTGCATAGTTACGTCCATTTGCCAAGCGTTAGGGAGCAAAGTACCGCTAGTGTCTATCTCCTTCGCTAGCAAAGTTACGCCAGTGATCGTTAGTAAATCGGCAAAGTACAGAAATGACGAAGTACCGAATTTTCGCGAGTATTAGTCACTTCAGCCTTTAGTAATTTGCCCCAAGGAGCATCACACACACTAAAGAGTGATATTTGGGTTAGTGTCTCCACCAATACAGATACCCAAAGGGTCCAGACTCCAGGGCTTATGGTTGAAAGTTTTTCACCTGGGAGTGAGTTGGCCAAGAGCTAAATACAATAAAACCCCACTTTTACATTGTCCTGGGGACCTCAGAAAATCAACATAAATTCTGCTAAAACATAAAATGCATGAAAAAATGGTGTAGTTTACAGGCAAACCTAATGTCTAGGCAAGTAAAAGTGGGGTTCTACTGTATGGTATATAGTGCATCATTGATCTGGGCTAAATGTGTTATATGCTATGAAGCTATTGATTCTACTTTGTCCTCAAATGTTCTTAATACACTTCTTTCAAAGAAATGCATACACCTATGTATAACAGATACCTACGATATGTTGTGAGTAGCTTTAATGTAGCACTGAAGCTAGAACCTCTACAGTTGTTTTTGCACAGATCTCTTTACAGTCAGTTGCGCATAGAACCCCTTTCATTGAAAGTACTTGGGTCAAAAAGCCCTCCTTACACTTCCGTATTTGTTCTTGCAGTAGCTGTCAGCCTCCTGTTCCAAATCAAGTGCTGCTGCTTATTGAATCAGAGAAATCCTGGGGCGAAATTACTGAGCGTGTGTCTGGGGGGCTGCTCTGCCTGCACCCGGACCCCGGAGGTGATTGCTCTATTGCTGGCTACTGTAAAGTCTTCACCCACACACACACAAAGAAGGCTTTGGTTGTAGAATGTATTTAACAAGCTATAAAGCTGCAAATGTTTGGAGTATGTGCTGCTGTTCAATTTTTGAGAAGTACTATACTGGATGTATGCATTTTGGGAAATCGTAGTTTGTCCCTTATACTATTTTTAGTGGTAACATAATTTTTATAAACATATTATGTTATCATGAGCAATATCATTTTACTTATATGATAATTAGATAATTTACTATATATATATAATTATTTTTACACTTTTCAGATAACCTTTAAAATAACATTCTTACAAAGAATAGAGCTTTGAGTTGCAGTTATATGATATTTTCAGCAACCCAATTCATTACACTACATTCAACAGTGAAACCTTGCATCAATTATAGGAAATAATTGTTTCAATTAATTAATTTATGTTGGGCAAGTACCTATGGTATTTACAGTACACGTGGCGCCATTGAAGCATACACTCTGTTAATGGCTGACATGTTTATCAAGGTGCTAACACAGTGTAAATATTTTTAGTGCATACCAGTCTAACATAATTGCTATTTTCGTTGGTTGTTGTTGTTTTCCCCCCCCAACATTTATAAATGCCTGCTTAAAAATAACTAAATTCTAATAGAAGGGAAATTACAAAAACATAATTAATCATGCTTGTTAACAATCACTGTGTATGAAAACAACTTTGTTCAACTGCATATTTAATCTTTGAGACTCAATAGAAACGTATTTTCAGTTGTGAAACAAATAAATATTTTTCTTCCATGCACAAGAAACTTAGATAGAATCTTCAGCCTAAAGTTATTAGCTCAAAATAATTCTCCCATGATTAATGTTTTTTGTAGCTTCCAGACTTAAAATTGAATACAAACTGCTAGGCTTGCACTTTTCCAACCTAGTTTATTGTGTTTTGAATCCACAATGCATTATGTATGAATCTACCAAATTCGTGTTATAACTTTAAAGGAAAACTAACACTGAAATATGTTACTATTCTATGCAAAAGTCACAAATGCATTATATTTACAAATTAAGCATGCACAGAATACTATTTTTGAAATGTAACTGAATATTGTATTCTCGTGAAAAGATGCCGCTGAATACTGAACCAAATTCAACTCTCCTATATATCAAAGTTGCATGACTTTGGTTTGGATTCAGCTAGGCTAAGTGCTAAAGATTCAGCCAAATCCTACAAATGGGATGTAATATCATGGCTTTATGCATAGTGGATCATGTATAATGGTATTAAGCAGGACAAATCTGAGGCAGTAACTATGACATGTTGTGGTGCAATTTTCCCCAGTAAAAGCACTTTGCAGTCATAGTTACTGCCTCGGATTTGACCTGCTTTCTACCATTATACATGATCGACTAATCGTGTCATTTTGGGGTGTGGACACAGGACACCCCTGCAGGAGAATCCACCTAGAATCGATAATGGTCAGCTACAGTATACTCTAATTTATGCATAGTGGATCCTGACAGGCTAAAGTAATTACCTTGTTGTGGTGTTTATACAAATGGCCTGTAGATGTCCCCGTGCTCAAGACTTACACTCTGCATACTTTCTATACAGCTTGTGGTGTTAGAGTTGATTATTGCTGATGGCTGCTAATAAAGCACTGTTTATACTCAAACATAACACTTGAATGAGCATGTAAGCAGAAATCTATAGATCGGGGTAGCAGTGAATGTGATCTAAAGCATTGTACCGACTCTATTTTTGCTGATGATGATACTAAATTGTGCAAGTCCCATGCAAAATATTGCCACTTTGCAGAGAGATTTGGAAAATTGAATCAATTGAACCAAATACCCCTTACTTGCTTAAAAATTTAACCAAATACCCTTTACTTGCTTAAAAGGGCACTAACTCAAAGGGATGAAAACACAATTTTGCTTATGTTTAAATGGTAAGACCCAGTGCAGTCTTACCATTTAAACACAGTCCCAGCCCTTAAAAAGGATAAGAATGAGCTGGTAACAGTGCAGAAACATGCAGCTACTCTGGTAAAAGGAATGGAAGAATTTAACTATGAGGAAATACTATTACGACTGGGGTTGTATCCCCTGGAGAAAAGGTGCTTTTGAGGGAACATGATTCCTCTTTACAAGAACATTAGAAGATTTTTTTAGATAGCAAATAGAAAAAACAATAGGCTACACTTTTAGACGCAAGGAACTGAAATGTTATTTGAAGCAAAAAAAAATGGTTCCTTAAGTCAAGGGCAGTGAGGATATGGAATACATCACCAGATGGTATGAAGACATATTCTATTATTGCATTTAGCATTGGCTTAACTGACTTCCTGGACGAGCATAACAACCAATATTTACAGTTAGTTTAGTATTGGTATGTGTATATATTTTATTTGTGTATAGTATGTCATTTGAGTGTATCAATAGGACTGTATGGGTATCAGCAAATATACAGTATGTTGGTCATTTGATGTTGAACTTGGACTATTATAATTTTTCATAAATAACTGTTACTAAGTAAAGAGTCAGTATACCCCTTTCAAGTTTAGGGATTTTGCACAGATTAGAGGGACCACTGAATCGAGAAATATATAATGAATCTGCTTTTTTGCATCAAAGCCCAATAGAATTTATTTTGTTGACAGGTTACATTTGTTGAGTAATTTTTATTCTCACATTCTCACAAACATCAGTCCGAACATATCACATATATGTATTTTATGTGAATTCAATATAATATATGCAGTTGTGCACAATATGAAAATATTAGAAGAACAAGTTGTAACTTGATATTACTTACCTGAGACACTTTTTTACATTCCAATTGCAGCTTTATCTGTGCTTCTGGAACTCACTGGAGAGATGAAGTCCACTGGTCCCCAGTATGCTGGTAATGACCATACGATCTAGTGAAAATTCCAGCCCACTTACTGCTGAACACTTAATTCTGACAGCCAATCATGGAAACATGTTTAAGATGAAATTCTCTAGAGTTTGAAATAGTTGGATAAAAAAAATCATGTTGATTCAAATACACTTCACATTTTTATAATGTAATAGTTTAATGTATACATGTTCTTAAACAGAGGCTTGTCTCTAGGGGGCAGATTTATCAAGGGTTGAAGTGAATTCGAGGAAATTTTAGAAGTAAAAAAATTCTAAATTCGAAGTAATTTTTTGGATATCGAATAGGATACTACGACTTCGAATTTACTTCGAATTCGATTCAAAGTAAAAATATTCTGAATATTCGACCATTCGAAAATCGAAGACCTGTCTCTTTAAAAAAAATTGACTTCAATATTTTGCCAAATTCTAGACCATTTTTCTAAGTCTTTACACATTGAAGTAAAATCGTTCGATCATACGCTAAAATCGTTTGATCGAATGCTTTTACTTCGATCGTTCAATGGCCAAATTCGGTGAAAAATCCTTTGACTTTGATATTCAAAGTCCAAGTATTTTAATTCGACCCTTGATAAATCTGCCCCTATGTGTAGTGTGCAATAATAACTTCTCAATTTGAAATTCAATAATATTCCAAGTTTACTTCTGGTGCACACAGCAACACAACTTACATGAGTACATAATGGTTTTATTACATTATATAGATTGGGAAGCACACACAGAAGCAGAATTACTGTGAATTAAGCTTTTCTTGTGCGTCCACACAACATGTTTTTGGCATCAAGGGCCCTTTTTCAAGTGTGTCATAACACACATAGGCACATTGCATGGATGCCTTACCACTGGAATAATACAAAAAAAGCTACTACTTTGTTCTCTACTCTACCATTTAAAAATTTTGACTGGAAAGTTGAATGCTTTAAGATGGGCAGACAATTAAGACGTATGGAATATTTTAATTAATTAATACTTAAATGGAAAACTAAAATTACATTTTATCCTTTCTCCACAAATCCTATTGTAAAAGCATTTTTGCAAACTGTGACACGGGATAAATGCACTGTGGAATCTGTTTTATTCTCACCTTAACATTTGAAGAGAGATCAACATTAAGGGGCACATTTACTTAGTTCGAGTGAAGGAATAGAATAAAAAAAACTTTGAATTTCAAATGATTTTTTTGTCTACTTCAACCATTGAATTGGCTACTTCGACCTTCGTCTTCGAATCGAACGATTCAAACTAAAAATCATTCGACTATTCGACCATTTGATGGTCGAAGTACTGTCTCTTTAAAAAAAACATCGACCCCCTACTTTGGCAAGTAAAACCTACCGAGGTGCAATGTTGGCCTATGGGGAAGGTCCCCATAGGCTTCCTAACAATTTTCTGATCGAAGGAGAATCCTTCGATCGATGGATTAAAATCCTTCGATCGATGGATTAAAATCCTTCGAATCGTTCGATCGTAGCAAATGCTGTAAATCCTTCGACTTTGATATTCGAAGTCGAAGGATTTTGCTTTGACGGTCGAATATCGAGGGTTAATTAACCCTCGATATTCGACCCTAAGTAAATGTGCCCCTGAGGGGCAGATTTATAAAACTATACCTTCCCTGTTATATTGAAAAGTTAATAAAAATAGTACCTGTTTAAGAAAAAAAAAAGTATGAAATACAATAATAGAAGTGCCTATATTTAGCATTTCTTTAAAAATGTAAAGTATCCACTTGTTTATCATTGCTGCAACAGAAAATGTAGATTAGGAATGAATCCCTTGTTACATGTAATATTTGAATTCAACCAATGGAATAAAATATGCATGGTATGATTTCACAAGTCTCACGTTTTCTCCCTTATGGTCGTTTTAAGGTGAGTATCGTTTTGTTTTCAATAATGAACGATCAGCTCTTTTCCTAACATGTACTGCTATTTTAACTGATGGAACTTCAATCCGCTTATGGGTCTGCGATCAGCAGTTTTGAAGTCAGTGAATGGGACTGCTACAGCTGGCTGGGATTGAGTTTATCTCTTCTGTAAATTCCCTTCTTTGCTGTGAAGACGTAAACTGGTGAATGCTGGGTTGGTAAATTGCTGCAGAGAAGTGCTTGGAGCTTAAAGATTTGGAAGTTTAATGATGTGGGAGAACATATTAATGCTGATACTGAATTTCACTGAAAAGGATATTTATCTTTAGTAATTTATTTCTGTAAAAAAAAAAGATATGAATCAGCTTACATAAACCTCAATTTTTGTTATACCTAAAACTCATTTGAATCTACTGGCTGCTGCATTTGTTAACCGCAAATACAATTTAAAAAAAAAACCCATATTAGGTTAGAATTGAAATGAGGCAGCAAAGAGTAAAAGGTGTGTTTTTATAATGAAGGCTAGATTGCATTTTTGGATGATCAGCTTTTGCTTGGCTGGGCGGAATTTGTCAAAGCAATATTATTATTATGATGATTACTTACTAGGTCTCTTAGCTGCACCAATTAAACCTGGTATAAAAAGTGTCCAATGTATGCATTCTCAGATAGCAACAACAGGACAACAGCTTTTTTAAATACAGATAAAGCAAGGCTTGACTTAAATGCTGTTTGTCAGTAATAATGGGAGCTAACTAATGTCTACAAAAGTATTACCAATTGTAGTGATGGAAATGCCAAACCAAGACAGGGGGTTTGGGGCAGCAACAACTGAATCCGGCAGAAATATTTAATTTGGATTTACAACCTAGGATGAATATTGATAGAGCACAAGGCTTTGGACATATACATATGGACCATGAGTATGTGAGTTCCAACAATAGAAAATGTTATCTAGATATGGAGACACACTTAGGGGCCATTTAGGTCTGCAAGCATAGGTCTTGTTCAACGTCAGTCGTGCATAAAACCCCTTTCTTTAAAAGTATTTGCATCACAGGGTGCTCTTCATGCTTCCAAATAAGCAGATTCAGTTGTTAGCTGCCTATAATGCATTAGTAGATAGCTTTTGCTAGAACAAATGGATGAACTTAATAGGTGTCTTGGATTTTTTTCAGCCATACGGTACAAACCCCCCAAATCATTTTACTGAAGAGCACAACCCTGCAAATGCTGGGGACCCAGGGACTATAGAGTGCCAGTGTTTCCATATTTATGGAAAATGACTTATTCTGAAAAGGGCACGATGATCTTGCTGTGGGACACTGGTGTAACTATAGAGGAAGCAACAACATCACCAAAAGTAGACCTCACATTAGAAAAGTATGGCCACTCCTGCCCTACACTCCTGTCTGCTCCTGTCATGTTGCTTTGCAATGTCATGTGGAAGTTTCTAAGTTAGTTATTTCATTAGGGAATCAGTGGATTTTTTTAAATTTATTGGGGGGGGGTGAGCGGAGTTTGCCCTAACTGTAAATTGTACTCTCTTGCCTGCCCCTTTCATACTGCTCAGGTGATATATTGGCAGGTCATTGAAGTCTAAAGTTAGTACAATTGCATTTGTACAATTTATGTTACTTTCACTATGCAGCAGGGGATTTCTTCCAACCAGAATATGACTGGGCTCAGGACAACAGTCCCCCCTCTTCCCCCGCCCTGTGATTGCGGCCCTGCTGGTAGGAGCTGCAGTTGCTGATGTATTATATATATATATATATATATAGGAAACTATAAACATAATTTCACACTCATAATGTTAATGCACAGGTGCTATATTACAGAAAAAAAAATCTGTGGAAAAACAACAATTCCTTAGATAAATACACCTTCTCTCTGTTCTGGACAGGTAGATTAATGAGTATAGGATGCAGGGCAAAATATTTTCATAAGTCTAGGTATGTTTCTATGGTGAAGACTTCTGTCAGCTCTTCTTAGTAATGGGATGCCTTTATTTGGCATGTGTAGCACTTGGGTGTCTTTTCCAACTGCTCTCAAGGGTAAAACACAGCTACAGGTACATGTGATTCCTTACCTCAATTGGGCTCGTGCAGAAGTATTGGTGGTAGAGTCTCCATACTGCACTTAAAATGTCACCACATTCGGCGGTAGAGGTTCTTAATCAGGAACAGTAGTTTTATGGCAGATGTCTTCTGGGGAATCACCCTAAACTATCACTTTGGTAGAGCTATTACCAGTTCCCACTATTGCTGTCTCTCTCCTTATACAGAGTAAGGATTTCAGGAACTGTGTAGGTTTTTAGAGTTATGGGACCTGTTATACAGAATGTTCGGGACCTGGGGTTTTCCGTATAAGTGATCTTTCCATAACTTGGACCTCCATACCTAAAGCCAGCCAGAAAATCAATTAAACATTAATAAAAACCAAAAAGCTGGTTTTGCCTCCTATAAGGATTAATTATATCCTTGTTGGGAATATTAATTATTACAGAGAACAAAGAAATCATTTTTGAATTTTTAATAATTTTATCGAAATAGTGTCAAAGGGGCAGGTTTACTAAAAGGTCGAAGTGGCTAACGCTATTGACAATTCAATGCGTTACCGCCCGCAGGGAGATCGCTGATTTACTAACGGGTGCAGGTGCCAATTCCCTAGTGAAAGAGATTGGCGCTAGCAATCATTTGCAATCTATCACTGGGCGACATTTCGATTTGTAACAGTCGTTACGCTGGATTTTACTGAACGTTACCTCTTTCGCCAGAGTTGCCTTCGCCACCTCAGACCTGGTGAAGTACATTAAAGCAGCTAGATCTTCCTCAATCTTCTGTCACTTTCATTATATTCTGTGAGTCGAAAATGCATCAAAGTCCAAAAAACACTGGCATCTTTTCCTTTTTTTCCTGCAAAAGACTTAACTTGAACTTTTTTTGGGTAACCGGTTTTCCCCATACATTTGCAAACATATGGAACATTAATTTTACAGTGGGCTCACGTGTAGGGCATTAGAATAACTCTGTTGTCTTTATTAAGGTTCCCTGGACATGTGTTTTAAAAAGTGTACTTTGTAAGTATATGCACCAACATTTAACATAAAGACGTCCAACTTTAAATTTCCCGCCCTATGCAAATTGACCTGAGCGTAAGATCACTAGCGAAGTAGGCAGAAATGAACGCTAGCGCATCTTCACTATCAAATGCTTGCATTGCCAAGTAACGATAGCGAAAAGTCACCAGCGTTCGGCGCCCATGACGAAACTCCGCATTTTAGTGATTAACGTAGTCTGAGCGCATTTGCCCCTGGCAAAGTATAGCGATGGGTGCGAAGTGGTCGCTGGCGACAATTCGCCCGTTAATAAATCTGCCCCTATGTGAGATGGCCTTCCTATAGTTTGGAGCTTTCTGGCTAATGGCATTACTTGTACTAAAATAAAACAGTAGAGCTGCTTATTTTAGATTATAAAAATGGCTGTATATATCTCAAATGGATCCTGTGTTAAATAAAATATCATTACAAGTTGTTTTTTGCTTTTTTGTTGTAAAATAAGGGGACAAGCCTCATTAGTGCGTGTGCCAATATGCCCAATTTTCATTGATTGTTCGTACTATTTGATCTTCACTCTTGACCTGTGAAATTCCACTAGATATTTCAAAAGTTGTTTTGCATTCCCGTGTTTACTTTCAGAGAGTTTTATTGCAGGTATTTTATCTTTATATGTCAGTTGCACAAAAGTAGCCAAAAAAAAAAATCAGGTCGAAGTCATATACCAGTTTAACTTATATTCTGAAATCCACCTTGCATAAGGCTTGTGGGAGAAAAAAACAATTTTATTCACTGTCCAGTATATTGCACTTAAGATATATGGTCCAATTTTGAGTCCTGCAGATGCTTGAACAGTTTCTAGAACCTTATCCACACATTCAGTCTGGTTTTCATTACTGATTGACTGACAGCCTTCTCTGATTGAATCATGCATCACATTTTGACATTTCTCCAGATAGGGCAGACTTGTTTCCAATGCTTGTACAGCGTGTTCCTCATTTTTGTCAAGACTAAAAAAAAAAATTCAATAGAATAGTTCTATCATCTATAAGATATGCTGTAAAACTACCACCAAGTATTCTCAGAAACAGTGTGACTGATTTGCTTTCAGATACAGAGGAATGTTTTTTTACATTTGAGATGTTCACATACTGTAAATGCAGATTTTCAGTTAAAGAACTTGAAACTTTTCCAGCGTTATAAATGCAAACAATATTGTATAGCAGATCACTGCATGAGGACTACTTGCACCTACCTCTTTCCTACATTTACACAAATACATGGACTATTAATATAATTGGAATGATAATTACTAAGAACACTTAAATAGATATAAGTGAAATGTGTTGGAATCGAGGGGGCATGTTTTAATTTTTTATTGAAAAAAATGCATTGCTGTCAATAGTGGTTTATTCTAGAGTATATTCTCACATCTTTTGTTTCTTACTCTTATATGAAAAAAAAAACCCTTTTTTTTCCTGGTGAAAAAGCAAATCTGTATCAGGTGAAAAAATGTGCTCAACCAATAAATTAAGTTTGTCCACTTTAAAAAAAGAAAAAATAATTAGGCACCCAAAAGCCAAACCACTTGCTACAAAAATAATAGCATATCACATGTGATGCAGTCAGTTTGAAAGACCAATAAGGTAAACAAAGTAAGCAGAAACACATGGGAAAATGTTTGTTAGATGCATTATCTAGTATCGAATATTGGAGAATTCATTTTAAACTTTTGGGGGAAGTTTTGACTGCCAAATGTTAGTGACAAGTGTCCTGGTTGGTGCATACAAAGCTGTTACAGGTGGACCTCAATGCCCAAAAGCAGGTGTATTTACTTTTTTGACGCCCATTTACTTCAATTCGTTTTTGCAAATTTTTTGCAGTTTCATGACATTTTTTGGCGAATCGAAATGCCTCAGATTCGCCCATCAATACAAACGACTCATCTTCGTAGTACAAATTATGTACATCTTCTCTTTCCTTAAAGTGTAGATTGTTTTGTCCATGTTGAGTATTTTTTTTACTGACGTCAAACCATTTATTGCTAGAGTAAATATAGATGTCCCACAGTACCAGTTATTCCAGTAGATTGTCTACTATAAATAATCCAGAATAGTAAATAAATCCATTTAAAAAGCACTCTGTCAACAGTCCATCATCATCCTCAATTATATATCTAAAATAAAAGGCAAAATATCAGTCATGAAGCACTGTCACCAGATAAGTGTCTGGTGCTGAGACATTTATACTCAATTGGCCTTCATTTTTATTTTTATGATTTTTAGCCTTCATATTCTGCCTCTTTACAGTCTGCAAATAAAAATGTTAGCTGATCTTTAGAATCAATAATGCCAGCCAACAAAAACTGACTTTTTAATGATTTATTTTATTATTAATCTTATTTAATATATTTCTTTTCAGGACTTCTCCTTTACACCTTTCATTCTTACTACCAATGTACTGCCTGGTTGAACTGGGAAAGACCTACCATTGTAGTAACCAGACAGATAATTGCAGATACATTCTATACCAGGGCTCCCCAACCATATTAAAATGTTTCAAAAAAGTTGGGGAGAAACACAAACATAAAAAAGTTCCTAGGGGTGCTCAATATGCACTGTAAATGTTTATTTGTAGCACATATGGGGACTGGAAAAATACAGGTCTGTTTGGCAGTACACATGGTCATTATGCCTCAAAAATGAGCACCTTCTTTGAGGACACTGGGAGCCTTGGTGAGCAACATGTTGCTTGTGAGACACTGGGTGGAGATCACTGGCCTATACTATACTTAAAGGTCATTTTGAGCTGATCCCCCCTTTAAAAACCTGGAATTATGGTAAGATTGTAATAAATTAAGGGGATCTGTTTGGGAAAATTATGGTTTGCTACAACTGGTATGTGGTTGTAAAAAATAATGGTTTGCTACACTACAAATAGTAGCATAAGCTGCAAAATATGAACTAGGGACTCAAGAGCTTACTACTCTCAAGATCACCTTTACTGTATCAAAACAAATCAATGGTCAATTAATTGACTATTTAGAAGAATCAAATATAAATCTTTCCTATAGGCCATGTCCTATAGATTTGAAACATGCCTAAAAAACAATGAGCATTATGTGAAGTGCAGGTAAAATAAATCTTCCTTGGCACTATTAGTTTTTAATAATGCAGAAATGGTTTTTTACCTATTCAAAAATGATTTTTATCAGGAATAGTATAACTTGTAAAAAAATAACAAAGAGCAGAAGTTCATAAATATTTTAACACTTGGGGGCCGATTCATCAAGGGTCGAATATCGAGGGTTAATTAACCCTCGATATTCGACTAGGAACTAAAATCCTTCGACTTCGAATATCGAAGTCGAAGGATTTAGCGCAGATAGTACGATCGTACGATCGAAGGATAATTCCTTCGATCGAACGATTAAATCCTTCTAATCGAACGATTCGAAGGATTTAAATCCAACGATCGAAGGAATATCCTTCGATCAAAAAAATTTAGGAAAGCCTATGGGGACCTTCCCCATAGGCTAACATTGACTTCGGTAGCTTTTAGCTGCCGAACTAGGGGGTCGAATTTTTTTTTAAAGAGACAGTACTTCGACTATCGAATGGTCGAATAGTCGAACGATTTTTACTTCGAATCCTTCGATAGTCGTAGTCGAAGGTCGAAGTAGCCCATTCGATGGTCGAAGTAGCCCAAAAAAACTTCGAAATTCGAAGCTTTTTACCTTCGAATCCTTCACTCGAAGTTAATGAATCGGCCCCTTGATATTTATTTTGAGAGAGTTGAAATTGTAAGTGGCAGATTTATCAAGTGTCGATGTGAAATCGAGGAAATTTTCAACGTTAAAAAATTTTAAATAATTTTTGGATACTTCGACCATCAAATAGGCTACTACTACTTCGACCTTCGATTTGAAGTAAAATCGTTCAACTATTCGAACATTTGATAATCGAAGTACTGTCGCTTTAAAAAAACTTCGACTTCAATACTTTGCCAACTTAAACCTGCCGAAGTGCTATGTAAGCCTATGGGGACCTTCCAGAGCATAATTTTAAGTTTTTTGTATTCAAAGGAAAATCTTATGATCGTACGATAAAAAAATCCTACGAATTCGACTTTGAATTTCGTAGTATTCAATTAGATGGTCGAAATTAGAAGTATTTTCCACTTTGAAATTCGACCCTTGATAAATCTGCCCCAAAAGTTATTTCATTACTGGAACGTGTTACTGATTTTAACATGTGGATGCCTATTTATGAGAATTTCAATTTGTGAAATTTAGAGTTCTAAAGAATGCACTCTTATTTATTAAAAAACTTGAATCTCTAAAACTCGAATTGCCGAGTTTTTACATTTGAGTTTTTTGCGCATAATAAATCTTGAAACCCTAATTTGAATTGTGAGTTTTGGCTAAAAAAAATTTGAATACTGGAAAAAAATCATTGAATGATATAAATCAGGCCCACAATGCATAGTTAATCAAACTATACATACTGTGGTAATTATTGCTTTTAGTAGCTGTTTCCTATTGTTTTTGTATAATATTAGTTACTGAATCAAAACTATTACATTGAAAGTATATCAATATGTTGTGTGCATTGAAACCCAACATCTACCATATGCCTATAAATCAATGCTTTTGGCCATTGTTTTCCATCCTGAGCTCTACAAACTTTGGACAAAAATATGTTACCTCCAAAGCATCCTTGTAAATGTATACTTATGTAAACATTATTCTTACTCAACTACACAACTAGAGTGCAAAATATTAGGATTCATTTACAATGCAGTGAGCAAAGTGCAAAAAAAAGCTACAATCTTCCTTTCTTTGCACTTTGGCCACTGCATGGAGCATTATGTAAATAGTCAAAGGCCTATGAGCTTTATAATCAATTGCTCGCTAGATTCAAAATGGGGGTTTAGCATGAAGGTTTTCTTCTTGTGCCCCTTAGTGCTCTTGCACTTTATTATTTGATAGGCCAACAATTAAGCAAAATACATTTGTACAGGTATGGCATCTTATCCAGAATCGATTGCTCCAGAAAGCTTTGAATTAGGGATTGTCCCATAGACTCCATTTTATTAAATTAATTCAATTGTTTAAAAATGATTTATTTCTGTAACAATAAACCAGTACCTGGTACTTGATCCAAACTAAGATATAATTAATCCTTATTGGAAGCAGAACCAGCCTATTGGGATTATTTAATGTTTAAATGATTGTTAGTACAGTTAAGGTATAGATTCAAATTATGGAAATATTCGTTATCCAGAAAACCCCAGGTCCCTGGATTACAGCTCCCATACCTGTATATTTAATTATTAGGGTAATGGAATGGGTTTTTGTTTCTCTTCAAAGCTCAATATCTAATATTTAATTATTATGCCAGGGGCCACCTCTATCAGGACCATGCTGTGATACTAATTTCATATCCTACAAAGCAAACTAAAGATATGATATGCAATTTCCTTACATAATCTTAGCTTTTAAAAGAAAATATTAAAAATGTAAAAATATACATAATATACGCCTCAAACACTCCCTTGCCCAGACCATATCATTCCCCCGTGTACTCTCTAAAGATTGCTTCTGGAAACTGAGCTGGCATTTATGCATGCAAGATTTTTTATATGCATTTTTTTTCTTGAAAGGAAGATTCTTTCCATTTTATTATTATCAAAGCACTCCAGGTTACCATCCTAATCATTTAAATTTTCATAGCTACATGCTTGTGCACTGCAATATCCACTTTTTTTTTATATCTGTCTAAAAAGAGTAGCCGGCACACTGTGTGATTTCCCCCTCCACTTGTCAAGTTCAGAACAATTACCATAAAATAATAATACTCTGGGTGATCAATTGTTTGCATCTTAATATATAAAAGAATGTAGCATATCAAACAAAATAAAGAATGTCCCAATTCCCTCAAGAATCATGCACCCATACCAAAACTATAATACAGGCATGGGATCCATTATCCAGAAAGCTGTTATCCAGAAAGCTCCAAATTACAGGAAAGCAATCTCCCATGGGCTCCTGTAACTCAGGGTATCCCAAAACTCAGAACAAGCTCCAAGGACGTAGTCACGGCTCACCCTTTTGCCTATAACAGCCTCCTTTGGCTTTGGGACAAGCCCTCCGCTACTTGGATGCCGCCAGGTCTTAATATGAGAGGCCCAAGGAGAGAGTTCTGAGTGAGTTAGGTAACCATGCGTGAATTAGTAGAACAAGAAGCGTAGTCAAAAGCCAGGCCAGGTCGGTACTGGTCAGACAATGTGGTACAAATTCAGGAGCCGTGAGGCTGTACAGGAGCCGCAATACAGGAACAGATTGCAAAAGAATAGTCGGATAACAGGCAAAGGTCAGGACAGGCAGCTTACAGGACAAGATCAGGGACAGGCAGAATCAATGATCAGTGAAACAGACTTGGAAAATGCCCAAAGGAACTATAAATAGACCTTTACGTTGAGCAAGGTACAAATGACGCCTGTGCCCTTAAATATTTGAATTTCACGCCAGCGAAGGCGCCAAATAAAGCCGAAGACCACTGCGCGATGTACAAACCCGGTGCACACAAAGAAGGAGCAGAGGTGAGCGACCAGCGTCCCCTCAAACAAGATGTCGGGCGTCCCCGCTGCCTAGGTGACCTTACAGCTCAATTGTAATCAAATCATTCAGATCTTTAGAAATGATTTTCCTTTTTCTCTGCAATAATAAAACAGTACCTTGTACTTAATCCCGACTAAGATATACATCATCTATATTTGTGCCAAAACAATATTGTTGGGTTTCAATAATTTTTTAGTAGGTTTAAGGTATTGAGATTCAAATTGCGGAAAAGAACCCTTATCCAGAAACCAGCCAGTCCTGAGCATTCTGAATAATGTATCTGTCCCATATCTGTACTGCCATTTGTGTTTTTTCCTGTGCAAAATTTTTGCATCTGCGAAAATGCAAATCCAAAAAATTGATCAGGTGAAACATTTGCCCACCCCTATTGTCTACATACTGTTTTTTTCTGCTCAGTGCTGTACAGGTATAGGATCTATTTTCCAGAATGCTGAGGACCTGGAGGTTTCTGGAAAAGGTACTTTCTGTAATTTGGATCACCACACCTGAAGTCTTCTAAAAATGATATAAACATGAAATAGGATTGCTTTGCCACCAATATGGATTCATGTAGCTTAGCTACCATGAAGTTTAAGGTACTGTTTTATTATTACAGAGAAAACAGAAATATTTTTTAAAAATTCAAATTATTTGTTTCAAATGTGGGAAATGACCTTCCTATAATTTACAGCTCTCTGGAGAACAGGTCATCCAGTTATGGATCCCATACCTGTACTATCTTGTTTGGCTAATGGCTAAAGGGTCCCTTCTCTTTGGACAGGTACTATAGAAAGCCATTCAAGGGGGAGGAAAGAACCTTTAGCAGCTACAAAATAAATAGTTGAGAATGAAGATTTTGTAATATCTTTAATGCAGTTGGTTTGTGAATATTAAATTGCAAATGCTAAAAAGCAAGGCTGTTTAAATTACATATGTAGTGCAACTTTAATGACTTCATACCATGATAATTCTTCATTGGATTTGGTGCATCTCTTATTCCTGTTAAAGGTGAACTCAGTCATTGTTAAAGACAAGTTCAATTTTTAATACAGATCTTTCTTACATCCCATCTTACATTCCATCTAACATTCCATCCCTTACACTGCAGTGACCTTTATAGAAAACATCCTGAAAAGAATAGATATGAAATCCTATATTGTGAAATGTTCCCGGCAAGCTTCGTTGCTTTCCTTTTATTTTCTCATCAAACTTTTAAATACGCAGAGAAAAATTGGAATTAAAGCTCCAGCTCTCAATGTAAATAGCAAAGAGCAATGTCAACAAGTTTACCAATTGAAAACAAACCTATTGAAGGCAATAATGCTAAAACTCGGTTTACTTTATTACTCAAAAACCTGATTCATAGCTCTTATACGAGATTTAGTAAACATTTTAGAAATATCACATATTGTAACTATAGAGCAGGTACATTCACTAAATGAAGCTGTTCTTTTGTGGTTTATGAAAGAAACCTTATCAAGGGATCATGGAGTTTCATATTTTACCATTCATCTTTTTTAGAAAGTTTGTGAAATTACTTTAGAAAGGGAGACAGGTCAAAAAATGGAAACAAATATGTCAATATTAGAATTCTCTTCTAGAAGTATTTTGATTGGCTTAAAGTTGTTTGTCATATGGGAATAAGTTCACATAAGTTCTGATCCAAAGATGTATCAGTAGAATGGTATTAGACTTGTAAGGGAGTGATCAGGTAATTGCAGTTTATGTCCAAACTTTTAAACTCATTCCCCGCAAAGACTTGTTTTGTGTGAACAAAAACTTTATAACTCACTGGAGGTGCTCCACTTAGGCCCTGCTGCAAACAAAAAGACTTCTTAGATTCCAAACAAAATAGAACATGGGCACACTCCACATACTGCTTCTGCAAACATTCTTTTGAAAAAAGCTTCTTTTATTAATGAGATCCCAGCAAACGTTTCGGGGACGTGCCCCTTCATCCAGTACTACTTACAAACTGTGCAAACAAAGACTTTTAAAGGGAGGTGAACTACAAGCCCCCCCTTCCTTAACCACACAATTGACATCATCAAGTTAATTAACATAGTGAATTTTTTTTTAAAAAACATTATAAAAAAGGATCCATAATACCTTAATAAGGTGATTTCTCAATACTATTGATAGTCCCTTGGTGCTCATAGTCCATATAATCACGTGATCCCTTTGTGTTAAGACTGTAGATAAGAATATACAAAATTTTAAAAGTCAAAAATGCAATAAAATCTCTATTTTACAAAATAAGGCACAACACATATTCCCCCATTAATAGAAACAGGAATAACTTAAATCCTCATTTAGTCCCATGGGAGCTAGTGTATTCAGTTTCTCTATCCACAGAACCCTTTGGCTGTAGCAATATTTTGTCTTGGTTACCGCCCCTCATGGGGAATTTAACTACCTGGAGTACGAACCATCTTAGTTGTTTACTATTATGTCCATGGGTTTTAAAGTGTCTACTAACTGGCGTGACATATTTCATTCTATATATAAATAAATTGCAGTTTATGTCACTGTAAACTCAATGTGTGAACTTGTTGTGGTGTGAACATGCTAATTTTACATATGTTGGGTAAAATAAGTTATGGGGAATATGCAGTGCAGCTTTGGACACCAGTCCTTAAGAGGGATATAAATGAGCTGGAGAGAGAGCAGAGACTAAGTGCAACTAAATTGGTTAGAGGGACGGAAGACTTAAATTATGAGGGTAGACTGTCAAGGTTGGGGTTGTTTTCTCTGGAAAAATGGCGCTTGCGAGGGGACATGATTACACTTTACAAGTACATTAGAGGACATTATAGACAAATAGCAGGGGACCTTTTTACCCATAAAGTGGATCACCGTACCAGAGGCCACCCCTTCAGACTAGAAGAAAAGAACTTTCATTTGAAGCAATGTAGGTGGTTCTTCACAGTGAGGACAGTGAGGTTGTGGAATGCACTGCCGGGTGATGTTGTGATGCTGATTTAGTTATTTCCTTTAAGAATGGCTTGGATGATTTCTTGGACAGACATAATATCAAAGGCTATTGTGATACTAAACTCTATAGTTAGTATAGGTATGGGTATATAGAATTTAAGTAGGGAGGGGTATGTGTATGGATGCTGGTTTTTCATTTGGAGGGGTAGAACTTGATGTACTTTGTCTTTTTTCAAACCAATTTAACTATGTAACTATGAATAGGTGTTATGTTGTAGGTTGGCCACTAGATGATGATAAAGTTATGTAAGTGTAGCTGTAGTTTAGACCTCAGCCACTAGAAGGGGATAGTGTTCACAGAGTATTTAACGGAAGGACACACCCAGGGTGGGGTTCTTCTTCTTCCTGACATCGGTTGGACAGAATCAGGTAGAAAGAGGGTCTCCTAGTAAAAAGTACTTCAATTAGACAGGGTACTAGTTAGTATGTGTTGGTCAGACCCCAAGAAGGAGGTTGTGGCCTAGAAAATTCCTACCTGTAGTAGGGCAAAGGGCTGTATTTTTGCTAGTGGAATGTTTTGCCTGTCAGTAAGTTTGCCTGAACCGTGGATGTGTATCAAAACTGTGTATGACAACGATAATGGAAGACTGTCTGGATGTGAGTACAAATTTGCCCTGCTAAAAAAATGCATGTTTCATTTACTGGTGTCAGAATCCTATTATTTTAAGTGTAAGCTCTTAGGGCTATGTCTTATACACTTCTTAACAATGTGATTTTTCATATGGAATTTTCCGAGAGACAATTATGCAGAAGGTAAAGATGTATTTTTGTAGCTATTTTTTTTTAAATTAGACCGGTGTAAATACCATATAGCGGACCCCACGAACTCAGGGAGGCCCAAGGGAGAAGGGTCTTGGACAGTTGCGTGGTCTGCCTTATGAGTTAGCCCATCCCTATGCAGTCTACAGCAACCCACAGGTGGGCTAACAGTGAGCATGCATGGGGGATACATCATTGTTGCGGCTGAGGACAAGCAGTTGGAAAAGCAGGTAAGACCTTGGGGTGGGGCCTATTAATTTTAAAAATTAAAAAAAATATAATGCATTACCTGAGCATTATTAAAGAAATTAAGGGATGTATTATTATTATTAGGATTTGCAATGCGTATGGTATTTTATACATTAAGCAAACATTCTTATTGGTTTATGTATTTATTGAGATAAGCTTTTTAGGTAAGATTTAAATTCTCTCTATTTAACAAAAATATTATGTATAGGAAGATTATTAACCTTCTTCTCCTGTACTAAACTGGAGGGAATATATCAATAAATTATTTAAAGTTATGTAACAACCTGGTCAAATTTACCCTACTGCAGTGACTCACAGAGATGGGTCAGCAGTTATCTTTAATTGGTCTGTAGCAGTTAGAATAATGAAAGCATATATCCCCTGTGCTAATGGAGAAGGAGTTGACCACCATGGGGCCTTGATTTTTGCAATGTATGTATAAAAAATTATTGTTTATATGATTTTTCCCCTGCTGTACTCTTTCTGCTGTCCATATACTATTAGTAAGTTGCTTCTGGTCCTACTTCTTTTGTTTTCTCCCATTAATAACAGTTATATTTTATGTTAGCTGCTTGATCCCTGTCTATATGACCTTTCATTCCCGATAGGGCTCAGTTATTAATACAGGTGCTAAACTGGTGCTACTCTTCCAGTTTCCTACAGCAGCCAATCAATGTAATATCTACAGTCAGTAGATTACTCTACTGCAGTTTAGAAAGTAAAAACAATTAATCCAAATAAGCCCCAGGAAGAGCATTTGTTTTGTATATCTAAGCCTTTTACTAGGATGTAGACATTTTGAAGGGGTGGTTCACCTTTAAGTTAACTTTTAGAAATTGGCCAATTCTAAACAACTTTTCAATTGGTCATCATTTATTTTATATCATTTTTATTTTATTTGCCTTTCAAATGGGGGTCACTGACCCCCTCTCTAAAAACAAATGCTCTGTAAGGCTACACATTTATTGTTATTGCTACTTACTGTATTACTCATCTTTCTATTTAGGCCTCTCCTATTCATATTCTAGTCTCTTGTTCAAATCAATGCATGGTTGCTATTGGTTGCTATGGTAATTTGGACCCTAGCAACCAGATAGTTACATAGTTAAATCGGGTTAAAAAAAGCCAAGTCCATCAAGTTCATCAGATGGCGGAAATTCTGTAACTAACTAAAGAGTTGCTGAATAAAAAGCTAAATAACGCAAAAAACATAAATAATAAAAAATGAAACCCAATTGCAAATTATCGAAGACTATCACTCTCTATATCATACTAAAAGTTAACACAAAATCTAACAACCTTTAATTAAATAATTTTGGAAATTGGTCTTTGTCTTTTAATTAATATGAGGGGTGGGTGAGTTGTTAGAAGGAATTGTGACTCCAATTGTTTTAAAGTAATATAATATCATGTAGAGTTGCCATGCACTGGTGAAAATGATCTGTCTGCTTCATAAACACTAGTGATGGGCAAATTTGTCCCGTTTTTTTTTTGCGAATTTCCTGCAACATTTGCAAAACAGTGAAAAATTGAAACGCATTGATGTCAATGGACGTCAACATTATTTTGATGCAGCGGATTTTCCCCCGACAGATTTTCTCCGCAGTTTCGCAAATTTATTCACCGTCGGCAAAATGCGGAAATTCACAGCGAATTCGCGCATGGCAATTTTATTCGCCCATCATTAATAAACACTACTAAAGTTTATATAAACAAGCTGCTGTGTAGATATGGCGGAAATTGTAATGAGGCTAAATAGCACATGTTAAATAGTGGATAACAAAAAAGCTCTTCAGAACACCATTAGATTTACAGAGATGATCTGCTATCTGCTATGTAACCTGAGCCATACCTCCTTTGAATGTCTGCCCCCCACAGCACAGTAGCTTATTTATATACTATAGGTATAGGACCTGTTATCCTGAATGCTTGGGACCTGTTTCATTGTTTCATTTTAAAAAAAAATGTAATTATTAGGATAAAATGGAGTTTATGGGAGACGGCCTTCCCATAACTCGAAGCTTTCTGGATAATAGTTTTTCAAATAACGGATCCTATACCTGAACTATAGTGTTTCTGAACCAAAGACACCATCACACCAGTGCAGGGCAACACTACATTATATTTTAATTACACTTTTCCGTCTTATTGTTCATTTACGTTTTCATTCTGCAGCTGTCCATATTGATATTAAAATATATGCTAGCATGCCAACTAACAGACTATAAAGTGTATATGGGGTCTAAATAGATAGTAGATAATAAAAACAAATTACCTCGCAGTTAAAATGTTTCCTGGTTGCCAAATGTATCCGATCCCAGCATTCAATATTCTGTTTAGAGAGAGAGAGACTGAAATTCAGGCAATTTCTGTACGGTTATTGGCATTGGATTTTTGATGGAATAAACAGATGGTACTACTTCTTTGCAAGAACTTTAAATGAAGAGACAGTCACCTCGAGAACATCTGGTTGATTACTGCAGGCCTTTTTAAATGATAACTGGAGTATATTTGGCTGTTTTTGTAGACCAGTGTACCCTGAAACAACCATACCTACAAACACAATAAGTGAGAAATGTTTTTATTTTATTGATATCAAAATCCAAGTTTTTTATTATGCTACAATCGTCCACTTTTTCAGGTTTTCTCTGACTGACTACAAGGGTTCAGTGGCATGGCTGAGGGTGAAGGGTCAATTGAGGAGTAACCTTAAAATCCTGAAATAGATCTTTCTATTTCATGATTTTAAGGGGACTCCTCAATTGACACTTCACCCTCAGCCATGCCACTGAACCCCATTGTTACATACTAGTGATGGGTGAATTTATCCCGTTAAATTCGCAAAACAGGAGAAAAATTTGTAAAACACAGATTTTGTCGCCGGCGATAATTCGGCAGCAAATTGGGCACTGGCGTGAAAGTTGACGCCAGCACCCATTAGGCAATGGGCGTCCGTTAATTGTTGCTGCCGTCTGAATTGTCGCCGGCATCAAAAAAACTTTCATGGCAAATTCGCAAATGTATTCGCCGGCGGCGAAACGCGGAACATACCTTAATGTAACACCAGGAGCCAGAAATTGGGTGAAATGGCCACAGTATTTATTCTCATTCCATCAAATAATAGGACCTTGCAGGTGTAACCCAAGGCAATAGTCTAAAGCCAGAATTCCATAAGGGAGCGCTACTATGCTATGCCATTCCTCACTGAAGACTTTAGATCAGCACTCATTACTGTATATCCACCACTGAGTATTAGGCTGCCTCTACCTACAGAGAGGATGGCCCCAAACTCTGCTACAAGCAGGAGCTGCATATCCAACCATGAGAAAAGTTCAGCACCCCTGCTGTCACTCCTGAATCTGCAGTGTCTCCATGATAGGAAATCTAAGCAGGCTGTCACCAAGCACAAGCAGTAGTAGCATCTGCATCAATCAACCCACCGTGCAGTCACAGGAGAGAACCTCCTTTCTCCCTCTACTAAAATTTCCTGTGAAGTACGCTGGCAAGGTCCTACCACTGCTGCGATAAATAAAACTTAAAAAACATTCGGGGGAATGTAATAAAAGTCGGTAACGGAAAAACTATTCGCAATGCAAAAAAGTTATGCCTTTGTGCAAATAAATTTTGCTTTACGCAAATTTAATATAGCTTTTGCGAAGCCGCAAACTGTTTAGCGACCACTTCCGACAGTGGAAGACCATTTGCGAATCTTATCCAATGTAATAAAACTTCTTACTGAAAAGGTCATTATGTTTGCTCCAAAAGATTACGACACCTTTAAGCACTTCTTAAGAAGTGCAATTAAAATTCGCAATGCCATAACAGTTTAAGGAACAGTATTGCATCGCGAGATGTGGATTTTTAGTCTTATTGGTGCAAATTGTTTTGCTCTTTGCGACTAATTACATTCCCCTGAATATCATATATCCACTGTTTTGATCCAGAGGAAGGAAAAAACTTAACCTGAAGCCAGTGCCAATTATGCCCCAAGTGGGAAAACATTCCTTCCTGACCCCAATGGCAATTGGAAACATTCCATGGATCAAGCATTTGGAGTTAACATGAATAAATACAATGGTGACTAACGTTTATACTTTATAAAGGTATAGAAACCCCAATATAACAGTGCATTCAGGAAAACATCCACATTCAGTTATTAATAAATAATATGAGAACATAAAGATATAGAAAACTACTGACATTTCACAAAATATGCAAAATAAGAGGGTGGGTGAGATGTTTTTACCTGCTCAGAAGATAAAGAAGTGAACTGCTTCTTCCTTTGACATCACTACCCTCTCTTTCTCCACCCCCAGCCCAGCTTTTTTCTGCCTTAACTCATTGTTTCTCAACCAATCACAACTGCACCTGATTCTGCCAATCTTTAAACATAAACCAGTGTAATCTGACTGCTGGTCATTCAGATCCCTTGTCATGCAGCCTCTGCTGTTTCCTTTCTCACAAATACACAGCTGTATTTGTACAGGTACTAAGGCTTTTATAAATAACAGCTTGCAAAGGTACTATACGGTTTTCTATAAAAAAAGTATTTTTACATTTTTGTAGGGTAAAGGCTACAGGTTTTTTAAAGGCTACTTAGTTTTCCCTTGCAAAATATGTAAGGCTTTTTGTATTGGTCAACAAACAAACAAATTAAATATTCAGATGGTGTCTAACAAAGGAGCAAATTTTCAAGATTTTGGAAATACAGGTATGGGATTTGGGGTTTTCTGGATAACATAGCTTTCTGTAATTTGGATCTTCATACCTTAAATCAATGTAAACATTTAAATAAATCCAATAGTCAGTTTTTGCTTCCAATAAGGATATATTATATCATAGTTGGGATCAAGTACAAAGTACTGTTTTATTATTACAGGGAAAAATTTATGAAAAAAAATGTGTAAGAGATGTGCTTGAAATTATCCTTGTTGCGTGTATTGTTGTGTTGAACCAGGTATACAGTTAACTCCAGGGAAAAGGTAAAGTGTTGCAATAAGTAAGGCTGTGTGTTTGTTTGACGGCTCAGGAAAAGCTGGATGAATGGATTTCTGGAGTGAATGGAGGAGAGTATGGTGGGATATCTATTCCATATTCAATTTAGTGTTTTCAGCTGCTCAGCTATAGGTAGCTGTCTGATTATGGTGCAGGTGAGCAGCAAATAAAAGGTGTGGGATTACACCTCGGGCCTCCCTGGATACCTCCTTGTGTTGGAGGGGGGGGGGGGGTGAAGGAACTAAGTCCATAACAAGCCCTGGTGATTAGCAGAGAAGTAGCTAATTACACTGAAAGCTGAGAATGTAGAAATAACCTACTTACATTAGGGGGCACATTTACTAAGAGTCGAATATCGAGGGTTAATTAACCCTCGATATTCGACCATCGAAGTAAAATCCTTCGACTTCGAATATCGAAGTCGAAGGATTTACCGCAAATACTTCGATCGAACGATTCGAAGGATTTTAATCCATCGATCGAAGGATTTTCCTTCGATCAAAAAAGCTTAGAAAGCTTATGGGGAAGGTTCCCATAGGCTTACATTGATGCTTCGTAGGTTTAAAGTGCCGAAGTAGGTAGTCAAAGTTTTTCTTAAAGAGACAGTACTTCGACTATCGAATGGTCGAATAGTCGAATGATTTTTAGTTCGAAACGTTCGATTCAAAGTCGTAGTCGAAGGTCGAAGTAGCCTATTCGATGGTCGAAGTACCCAAAAAAAAAAACTTTGAAATTCGAAGTTTTTTTCATTCTAATCTTTCACTCGAGTTTAGTAAATGTACCCCTAGGAATTAGAAAATTAGGATTAGAAAATTAAAACAAAAACAAGGTTGGGACATATAAAAAGAGATAATATAAATTCTGTATTAAGCGATTATTCAGACACCAGCCAAAAGTAGAATTGTTTACTACATTACTGGAACACCCTAAGATTTGCAGACATAATTTCAAAAGACCAGTTCACCAACCCTGTTTGCTCAAGCAATGAACCAACAAGGGAAGTTAATTAATCTCTACCCTTAGTTATAAACTATAAAGAAATTGGGTTACTATAGGGACCCATTGGTATAGTAAGTCCCTATGGCTTTAAATCCCTACACTTCCTTAACTCTCTAAATGTTGGGCAGATGTATCTTATTGCTTAATTTCTTTTATTTAGCTTGGAATCAGCAAGGCCCCAGTAAAGTGAGCAGACCACAGTTTGAAGAGGAATTCAGGCAAAGTCTTCTCCTGATCCATTTGACTGCATGGTTCCTGACCGCAAAGAGGCAAGGTATCCCCCCCCCCAAAAAAAATTAGCACATTCCACCATTTTTTTTCAACATGCACATTGTCACAGGTCTCTGCAGTTTGATTGCAGAGACCTGTGGCTGCGCCCATAAATATAATGCTACCTGCATTTGGCTGCACTGTGTTCATGAAGTGCTGGCCCTTTGTACCCTTACCACCTCCTAACTTGTGCTTCACTCAGACTTATAAATTATGGATTAGTGGAAGATGGAGTCACAACAGGGCCCTATAATTACCACCTGCTCTATGGCATACTACTTACATAATACACGTGTGGGTATAATTTGTATTTATATTTTACATGGCTTAAATATGTTCAGAATTGTGTGTGAAGGTTGTTCACAGGATGAAGCCTAAACAAATGGTTAACAGCATTAAGAAAAACATGTTTAGCCCCTGGAAGTAAAAATTGCAGAACCTCAACTTCACATGTACTGTAAATGTCATTTAAAGCAGATAGCATTATCAAAGGTGATAAACTCAGAGCAGGATATATAAAAGAAGAGAAGAAAGGGAAGGTACAGGTATGGGACCTGTTATACGGAATGCTCATGACCTGGGGCTTTCTACATAAGGGATCTATACATAATTTGGATCACTGTGCCTTAAGACTGCTGAAACACATATAAACATTAAATAAGGTTTTCAACAGCAGTAACCCCAATAAACCTTACCCCAGAAGCGCCGTCTGCCTGTTGAGTTTTGTCGTATCTACAGTGGGGACACTGTTGACAGAGCACCTGGATTAAGGGAAGAACGTTGAGCTGTAGCGGTCTTTTTTGTGTTTTATCTATAAACATTTAATAAACCCAATAGGCTGGTTTTGCTTCCAATAAGGATTAATTATGTCTTAGTTTTGATCAAGTACAAGGTACTATTTTATTTTGAAAGAGAAAAGGGAAATCATTTTCAGAAAAGAAGAATTATTTAATTAAAATGTAGTCTACGGGAGCTTGCCTTCCTGTAATTCAGAGCTTTCTGGATAATTTACTCAACCCTTCAATGTGAAATTTGGACTAGGAAATGAGAGATTTTGCAAGTCAATTTTGACTTTTGCTGAGGCTTACTTTTAACATTTCTTTACAATTTACTGTAGCACCATGGTCTCTCATTCCTAGGCATAGCAGGTACAATCTATTAATATTATAAGAAGCAATACACAATATATAGGTGTCACGGCCGGCACCCAACACCAGAACAAGTGCTCGAATCCTGGGTCTGAGCTAAGCTTCACCAGTGGTGTGACCACCTTTGAGCTTCGGGAGGAGCCCTCAGCCTAATCGGGTGCCACCTGGTCTTACGAGAGGTTCAAGCAAGTGTTCTGGCAGGCAATGGGGCACGGCTGGTAGCTAGAGTCTTTGGGACCGAGGATCACGGTAACAGACAAGGATAAGGCAGAAGGATCGTCAGACAGGCTGGGTCGTGGCAGGCAGAAAGCAAGGGTCGTCAGGCAGGCAAAGGTCAAAACCGGGTATCAAGCAGGAAGGGTACAAGCAGAAGAGTAGTCGGATATCAGGCACTGGTCAGGATACAGAATTCGGGATGGTCAAGGTACAGGCTGGGTCAAACACGGATAATCAGATTCAAAACAGACAAAATAGCACAAGGCTTCCGAACAGAGCACCAGAAACAAGTTCTATCACGGGCAGTTTGCTGGGAGTGGAAGTGGCCTATTTATACCCTGTTTGGACGCCAAGGTTTTCGCGCCAAAATCGGCACACACACGCGTCAGGATCGACGCGCGCGCGTCCGCATCAATAAAGGAAACGAGACGCGGGCACGCGCGTCCTAAGGAGGCAAGATGGTGGAACCACGAGGCGGGCGTCCCCGCGGCCGATTTACAGCACCCCCAATCCCAGGTAAAACAGATTTCCTTACAATAGGATAGCATTAAAGGATATAGTTTGTTTATGATGAATGCCAGTTCTCTATAAGAGTATTCTAAATTCACTTAACATTGTAAATGATAGCATAATTTGGTTTGGAATAATGTATTTTTAACTTTAGAATATAAAGTGAAATTAATTGATCATATTACTTGATGAATTAGATTGATACCATATGTTCAAGAATTTAACGAAGGGCCTCATTTCTTAAAAGTGCAAGGTGCTAAATGCAAAAAAAGCAGCATATTTTACTAAAATTCTGCAGTAACCTACAATACCTTAGCCAAGACGCACAAGTCGTTAGAAAAACGTGTTTGCTGTAAGTCAATGCCTTTAAGAATATACTTTTTTACAGTAGATCCAGTATAGTATTTGAACACAATTGTTTTAAAAATGGTATATCTTATACAATATTTACTGAAATAGTGTTCTGTTAACTTCACAGGAGTCCCAGTGTAGTCTTTCTTGGTAGTGGTCAGCTTTTTATCAACCTATTAAGTTTATTTATGCTTGCTCTTGATTTTTCTTAAGCATCAAAATAACCGATTTGGGCAGTTGGGACTTCTTTTAGTCTTGTATTGGCTTTTATTATTCTCACAGCGAAAATAATGTGATCAAAACAGCAGTATGTCATAATTTCTTGATTTCTGTATATTGGATATCGGTGGCCTCCTGACAACTAATAAATCTGTTGCCTGCAAATTTTTCTCCCAAGATATTGAGATTATGTAATGAGCTAGCACTTGTAAGAGTTTATTCTTCCCATGGCCTCTTATAGTAAATAGTCTTACATTTTGAATAAAATGAGTATTTTTTTAAAAAAAATTATGTGGAAAAAATTATGTGAACCATCATTTTTATACCAAAATATCACTCAAAAAAATCATAATGTTATTAAACAGTTACATAGTTAAGTTGGGTTGCAAAAAGAACAAAGCTCATCAAAGTTCAACCCCTCCAAATGAATTCAAGCACATATACCTACACACACCCACTGAAACTATATATAATGCTTCAAATGAAAGTTCTTTTCCTCTAGTCTAAAGGGATGGCCTCTAGTCTGATGATCCATTTCATGAAAAAATAGATCTCCTGTTAGAGGTCTATAATGTCTTCTAATAATGTCTTCTAAAGAGTAATCATGTACCCTCACAAGCATCTTTTCTCCAGAGAAAACAAATCCACCCTTGATAATCTATCCTCATAGTTTAAACCTTCCATCCCCTTAAACAGTTTAGTTGCACATCTCTGTACTCGCTCCTGCTTATTTATATGCTTTTTAAGGCACCTCCTCACAAAAGGCCCTTAAATGTGTTTGGCAAGATCGATTACTGGTGATGGGCGAATAAATTCGCGTGGCACGAATTCGCTGCAAACTCCCGCTTTTCACCGCCGGCAAATAAATTCGTGAATCTCTGCAAAAATTTTCCGGTGAAAATTTGCCAGCGTCAATTTTCACGATATTTCCGTGAAAACGTTAGAATTGCTCAATTTTTTCGTGAAAACATTCGAATTGCTAGATTTTTTTCATGTAAATGTTCGAATTGCTTGATTTTTTTTTTAGTGAAAACGTTGGAATTGCTCTATTTTTTCGTGAAAACGTTCGAATTTCAAAATTTTTTGTGAGAACTGTAGAATTGCATGAACTTTCCATTTTCACGATTTCTCACAAATTTTTTGCAGTTTTGGAGAAATTAGCCCATCACTATCGGTTACACATAAAACCATGCTGGCACAATGATTTGCAATGAAGTCAACTATTTTATCCCTTAGTACCCCTTTAAAAATCTTTCATACAACTGATGTCAGACTGACAGGCCTATAGTTTTGAGGCTGAGAAAAGGACCACATTAGCAATTCGCCAGTCTCTCAGCACCATGTCAGACCTCAATGAATCATGAAAAATGAGGTAAAGTGGTTGGCAATCACAGAGCTAAGGTCATATAGTACCCTGGATGAATGCCATCTGGTTCTGGACCTTTATTAATCTTTACATGCTCTAGTCTGAATTTTCCCTTCCATGAACCATGCATTTGTTAAATTAATAGAATTGGAACTATTTAGAAGGAAACCTTCATTACTTGGTTTCTCATTTGTGTAGACAGATGAGAAATAACAGTTCGGACTCTCTACATTCTCATCAATGTTCAACGTTCCCTTCAACTGACCCCCCCCCCCTGACAATAATGGTCCCGCCAAATCCTGCTCAATTTTTTAACTATTTACATATTTTAAAAATAATAATTTTGGGTTCATTTTACTCCTTGCTGCAATGCATTTTTCGATATAAATTTTAGCTGTCTAAAATTTATATCGAAATGTTTAACTTTCTTGCATGATTTATTTGTCTCCTTAAACCTGACAAATGTTTCAGCTGTCCCGGCTAACTTGAAAGCCTTAAAAGCACATAATTTCTTACCAACCTTAACACCAACAATTCGGTAAAACCACAGAGGTTTTGCTTTGCAACAATGTTCCTTTCTTACAAGGGGAATATACTGACATGTACGTATAATTATTAAGCAGCATTTTAAAGACATCCCATTTATCTTCTGTGTTTAACCCTGTTAAAGACTTTCTCAGTTAATACAGTATGTTGCAGAGATGCCATTATACTGGCAAAGGTTGCATGTCTAAAGTTTCGTGTTTTAGTTTCTCCCTTATAGAGTTGTTTCTGCAACATAATCTCAAAGGCCATGTTATGATCACAATTCCCTAAAGGCTTATCCACGCAAATGCTAGCCTCCATCTGAAATAGTATTTGGGCCTCAATCTTGTCACTTATTCAAGGTGGTTTGTAGCATACACCAATGATAATTTTCTTTTGTAAGGGGATTCCACACCCACCCCAGTGCCATTCATTATTATTTCTTTAGAGCACGGCTTTAATTCAGGTTTTACATAAAGACAAACTCCTCCACCCTTTTTAATCCCTCTGTCCCTCATAAAAAGGATGTAGACATAAACATCATTTTTAGCACTTCCATTTTACCTCACAGCCTCTGTGCATTTGCCAGGATACAACAGAAGTTATTACTTTTCCCTCTGATATTCACATTATATAATGGAGAATTAGATTCAAATGTACTATTAGTCCTCCCCCTAATCCCTTACTAATCCGACTGCCCAGTCTACCCCAGATTCCCCATAATACTCAGGCTCCCCCTCCCCCCCATGTCCGATTTAAACACTCTTTAAGCCATTCTTTCCCCTAGCAGAGTGGACACCCTTCCATTGAGGTGCAATCCATCATGACGATATAGATTCTACCCCAAGGAAAAACAGGCCAATGCTCTAGGAATCCAAACCCTTCCTTCCTACACCAAGACTTTAGTCGTGCTGTCTTCCTAAACTTTCACATGGCACAGGCAAAATTCAGAAAAAATGACATTGGAAGACATTCCCTTAATCTTCTAGCCTAGATCCGTAAACATATTCTTTAAGGTTCTCCAGCTACCATTTTTGTCATAAGTACCAATATGTACTAAGACAGTTGATTCATGCCCATCTCCACCCAATAATTTGTCAACCTGATCAACTACATGTTGAACCCTGGCACCAGGAAGAGAGCAAACTGTTCAGTTGTGGCCATCCAAATGGCAAATGACCCTATCCACTTTCCTAATAATTGAATCCCATATAATCATAATCAGTTTGGCCTAGTTCTTCTCTCCTCACCACCACTACTAGAGAAACTGTTGACAAATACAAGATTCCTCTGCACTCACCATTATCAATATATTTAAGACAGAGACATTTTGTGCATACTGCTACTGAAAAATGCCTTACCCTTTAAACAAAACAGGGATTGTTTGTCCATATATTGCAATATATTTAAGCTGGCCAACTACGTCAAAGTCATCCCATATCTGGCCAGTCCTATCCTATGCTCAATTTTCATTTGATTCATTAAGAATTCTATGGTTTCATTATACATTTTATAAAAGGGACGAATAAGTTTTACCTGCAACTTACTAGCTGCTTTCAAAGTAAAACTCCCAAACTTGGCTGCCCTTTTATTAGACACCAGTGGGATCACCTGACTATAGTTGGAGGGGGTGGGAGCTACAACATGGAGCTGGTCACTGCTCTTGTAGAACTACAACAAACAAAGGAAAGTTGTGCTCACCACTAGTTTTTAAAATCATTAGGCGGGGGTGCAATGAGGGTGTGACCACAAAATACATATAGACAAATACAAGATTCCTCTGCACTCACCATTATCAATATATTTAAGACAGAGACATTTTGTGCATACTGCTACTGAAAAATGCCTTACCCTTTAAACAAAACAGGGATTGTTTGTCCATATATTGCAATATATTTAAGCTGGCCAACTACGTCAAAGTCATCCCATATCTGGCCAGTCCTATCCTATGCTCAATTTTCATTTGATTCATTAAGAATTCTATGGTTTCATTATACATTTTATAAAAGGGACGAATAAGTTTTACCTGCAACTTACTAGCTGCTTTCAAAGTAAAACTCCCAAACTTGGCTGCCCTTTTATTAGACACCAGTGGGATCACCTGACTATAGTTGGAGGGGGTGGGAGCTACAACATGGAGCTGGTCACTGCTCTTGTAGAACTACAACAAACAAAGGAAAGTTGTGCTCACCACTAGTTTTTAAAATCATTAGGCGGGGGTGCAATGAGGGTGTGACCACAAAATACATATAGACAAATACAAGATTCCTCTGCACTCACCATTATCAATATATTTAAGACAGAGACATTTTGTGCATACTGCTACTGAAAAATGCCTTACCCTTTAAACAAAACAGGGATTGTTTAGAGAAACTGGTCTCCTAGCTGTTAGAGAGATCAGACCCATCTAGAACTGCAAATCCAGAGTTCACACTCCCATCTTCTTCACACAATCTGGCAAATCTGTTGGGATGTATAAATAGGGATGTAGCGAACTGTTCGCCGGCGAACTTCGGCCGTTCGCGTCCGCCGAATGTTCGCGAACGTCGCGCGACGTTCGCATTTTGAGTTCGCGTTCGATTCGAATACAAATCGTTCGACCATTCGACCATTCGAATTCCTTCGACCGCTAAAAATCGAACGATTTCCAATGCTTCGATCGTTCGATTCGAATGAAAATCGTTCGATCGAACGATTAAAATCCTTCGATCGTTCGATTCGAACGGTTTTAGCGGGTGTTCGAAGTTCGCGAACTGTTCGCGAACTGTTCGCGAACTGTTCGTGAACGTTCGCATTTTTTGCCGGTGTTCGCGAACACCAAATCGGCAGTTCGCTACATCCCTATGTATAAATCCTGGAGCAGTCTCCCTTCCTTTTGCTCACACTAACTGTAACCCGGCTAACTGCCTCATCATTCTGCTGCTGTTCTGTTCCCCCCAAACAATCTGACCCCGCTAGGTCCTGCTCAGTGAGAAAGAGACTCTTCCCAAGATTATCAATTGACTGCAGTGTTGCAATTTGTTGCTCTATTGCTCTAACACAAGCCTCTAAAGTGGCAATTTGCTCACAATTGCCACAGAGGTAAGCAGTTATTTGCTATTATAAATATTGTGTAGTTTTGTATCTTTACTGGTAGGAAAAGGCAATATGAAAACCTTGTAACTAACCCAATCCTTAAACAAGATGAGTAAACTAAACGCACATTTTTGGCCTGATACAGTTTTGTGGTGATATTACAGTATCTTATTCACCAGTTGCTAAAAGGACATCAGCATTGTTAGAATTTTTTTAAATTGGCTAAACAGAATAAGTCCTAATGTATTCCTTAAATGACCAAAAGGCTTCAAGGCTTCCAATGCTTGTTCAAAATATTGTTCAATTAAGTGCCCAATGATATTAGAGGAGTTAGGCGACATATTTTAAAATCCATGCCGTATAGTATATACGTATAGTATATCAATTAAATGAGATGTTCTAAACCAAACTTACAATCAATTATCCTTGATTATTCATTGATCAAACATTAGAGAGACATCTACCTTCTTCTTTCAGTGAAGAAAATTGCTAGTGAGCTAAAGAACACGCTCATTTTTTGTCCCTTTTACCCAAACCCTTGCTCTAAAATTTATAAACCAGCACCACACATTGCTCATTGTCAAACCCTATCTTTAGCTCCATACCTTAAGTCTACTAGAAAAATATTTAAAAATTAAATAAACCCAATAGGATTGTTTTAGCTTTAGTAAGGATTAATTATACCTTAGTACAAAATACTTTTTTATTGTTAAAAAGAAAATATTTTTTTTTAAATGTCAATGGTTTGATTAAAATGGAGTATATTTATCAAAAATGTAAGTAATATATCGCCACAGTCTTCTAGAGTGAAATTCCACCACATTCATTTCAATGGGATTTTTAAAAGAGTATTTATCAATGGGTGAAAAGTGAAAGTACATCATTTGATAAATACACATTTCAAAATCCAATAGAAATTAATGGAGAGTGGCGGAATTTCACTCTAGAGGACTGTGGCGTCTTTAACTTCACTTTTTGATAAATATATGGGCTTTCCTAATTCGGAACTAATTCGGAACTTTCTGAATAACGAGTTTCCAGATAATGGATCCCATACCTGTACAGTGTTCTTGGTTTTGCCATAACTTACCTACTTTATTGAATCAGAATGAAGGCAGCAATGCTTTTTTACTTGTTTAGCATCTATGTAATTTTGGGGCAATGGACACATGAAAAACACTGTTCCCTTGTTGGGTTTTCCCATTGGATATATCAAAATGTGCTAGTGCAAGGATATTCATTTTGCTCTTCATTTATCTATTAGTAATTCTGTGATGGTATGACTCACCTGATGATGGGTCAGGCCCATGGAATGAAGTGTGCAGTTTGATTTGACACAATAAAACACAGGGATTTGTCCCCTGTTGTTCAGTTGTTCGTTTCTGTTTTCTTATGAAGGCACTTGGGCATGGCCAGCCAAACTACAGCATATTTGACTCCATGCCTAGTAGGGACAGCTCACTACATCACATGCCATAAAAACATGCCATGAATCAATAACTGCAAAGGTATTCCCCATACTAACTGTACTTTAATCATGTTTTCCAAGTTATTAATACACTTGGGACCTTTGGTAACGTTTTCAGACAGAAAGGTGATTTCATGAACTGATACATTTATCAAAGAAGATGTCTTTTCTGCAGAATGTGTATGACTGCTGTGATCAGTTGAACATCATTCTGCATTTTGAGGTGTTAGAAAATATATTATATATTACCTATTCTTCATTTCTAATATCATGGAAGCTAATGCAGTAAAGTAATATTTCCACTTACAAAGTCTTAAAATTATGATTTTATTACTTAAACCTAAATAAAACCACGTGTGTTTTTAAAATGCATGAAATAGACCCCAGAGGTAAGACATGATAAAAAAAAAATTCTGCACTGAAAGCCTTTTATAGTTGTATTGTAATGTAGGACAGCAGAATTCATTTGTTCGCTTGTATTGCAACATGGAGTCTGCAAAAATAAATAAGTGTTTTGGAAATGTTTGGTGCTCAGACAAAGGCTTTTCATTTCTTTTCCCCTGTGTCAGTTCTGCATGAATGACCATAACAGATCTTGATAATAAAAGAGTCCTGTCATGTTAACCTTGCTTGACTGGGCCAGGTTCACAGGGTGCCTAAGTTTGCTGCAATTCAAGCTGAAAGAAGGTCCCTCATTAGACAGATAAAAGGAAGCAACCTCAGTTCTTCCTCAGTTCACCTTAAAGACTATGCAAGAAAGTCAAAGAAACAAAATAAACTGTATGATACTGACATTTGAAATAAATAAATAAATAAACATCTTTACTGTTTGTTACAGCTTAATGGAGTCATATGTGTACAGAAATAGCAATTCTCCAAAAACACATTTGTCAGGGGGAAAATAGCTCGGTGTTTGACTTCTAACTATTGAGAGATGTTACATTTGCCAAAGGGAACATCTGTAATGCTTTTAAGACTCTGTAGAAATGATTTATAACACATATCCTTTGGAAACTCTGTAAAATATTCAGTAAGTTAGAGAATGTCCATTTTACGGGGGGTCGCTGCTGGCTAAAAAATTCATATTTTATCATATCAGCGGGAATCTGACAATGTATCTTGTTTGATGGGCATCAAGCATACCCAGGTCTGCCATCTTCAGTTTCAGCTGAAAAGTTTCCTGGAGACACTCCTGTTGTGACGACTGTGTCATGTGATGCATCTCTTTCATGTCAAATTGTCACATGCAAGAACATTTTTTGATGCACTTGGCAAAATGAGCCGCGGTGAAAATTTTTGACGTGCTTTCACGAAAAATGTTTGCCTCAAATCTAACGATGGAAATTTTTTACACTCATCACTAATGATGGACAATAATTTCAGTTCAGATTGTTTTATTCTATTCCCCTTAGCCTTTATATAATGTTGAGGAAGGTGCTACCTTCAAAAAAAAAAATAACTTTTAAGAATTGTATGAAACATACAGTATGGAAAAGGCATTGATAATAGCAAGGGGAATTGTATTTTTTTTTTTAAATCACTTTTCACTTTGTGACGCTTGATATAATACTGTGTAGAAGAGCCAGAATATAATGTTTACTTATTCCATTTTATTTGTGTAGGGAACCAAAGGATTAAGTTCTCATGGTTGGAAATCCCCTGCTGTGGCCAGCTAAGTGTTGGACCTAAATTGGTTAAGGGAGGGGGAGTGAGTCTGTTGTCCCTTAACAGTGTGCCCTGGCAGATTCCTGATTTGGCCAGAAGGTGCCACTGTTGAGTCATTTCTTTATAAAGCTGAGCCATGAGCTCAGGCTCAGTCTACTTCCTTTTTCACTCTTGGATGGAGTAATGTTTTTTTTGGCTGGGGCTCTTGTAGCTGAGGCTCAGGGCTACGGAGAGAAGCCACAAGGGTGGTGAGGCCCTTGGTGAGCTCATGGTTAACCTGACCCTGATCATCATTTGGAGCTCAGAGGTAGAAGATAGATTAAAGGAACTGCCTGGTAAGAATTTCTATGAAAGAGGCTTTGGTGTGCTCACACTCTGGATGAGTGTTGGAACCGGCTTGAAGATTTCTGTTAGATGTAGTGGATGCCTGTACCAGCTAAGTGTGAGCCCTCCACTAGTGTTCTGCCTTAGGTATTGGAATGGCTACAGCTTGTGTCCTCTGTGTGAGGACAGTTGTTGATCGTGTGCTTGCTATGTGGGAGCTACTGCCTCTATCCAAATGAGATATGGTAAGATATTAATGATGTACATCTTATAATATAAGTGGTAGCCAAGATAGGGTTACATTTGTATAGCTATAGCAAGCCAATCATTAGCATTAATCAGTTTTTAATTTAATTTAATTTAAATATCTTAACTTGCTAAAGAAAGTCAAAGTAAGTTTTTGTATGCATGGATCTGCAATTACTAAAGTGGCATATTACCATTATTTAACACTTGTGCAATTACCCACAATCAGGCCAAACAGCAATGGGCAAGAATAAAAGTACCAAAAACCTCACCAACAAGATATATCACCTGAAACTGTCAAAGCAGAGTAATGGTACCCAGGCATTCCCTTCGGCATCCAGCCACAGGACTCACTAAAAATACTATTACCAGAAACCAACTAGATTGAGCTACCCCACACAATTCTTTTCAATAAACTTAAATTAATTTATGATTTCATCTGGGGGATAACCAACATAGACTGCAACTTTATTGGAAATCATAAAATAAAAAAACAAAATAAATACAACTAGAACTACCATAGTAATAAACCCCCTAGCTAAGATGCCATGGCTAATAGTACATAAAAGACTATCCCACTCAGCCTTACCAATTATAATATTGTTATAATAATATTATAATAATCAATAGTGATGAGTGAAACTGTCCAGTTTAGCTTCACCAAAAATGTTTGCAAAAAAAATTTGTGAAACACATTGAAGTCAATGAGTGTCAAAAATGTTTTACTCGCAACAATTATTACTCACACAACTTTTTTTGCTGCAGAAAATGTTTCCATGGCAAATTATTGCTGCAGTTTTGCAAGAAAAATTGCAGGCGTCGAAGTGCGGAAATTCGCCACAAATCCATGCCTGGTGAAAAATTTCGCCCATCACTAATAATCAATGACACAGGTAACGATGCTCTAAAATATATAACAGGCCCAGTTATCCCTATAAAAAGCCTGTACTTTATAGCTCAGCCAAAACAAATGAAAGCATAAGCAGGGATGATAATGTCATAAATATCAATAGCAGATGTTCTAAAGAAAATCAGTAAAAATATTTGAATAAAATGAGGATACTTTGGGTCTGTAGCTAGTCCAAAAAAGTAAGGAATTTAATATCCTAATATTGACCCAGCTATTTGGCACATGAATACAGAAACTTAAAAAATGAATAGTTTGCATTGTGGTGAATACAGTGACAGAATGCAAATTTTCTTGCCTAACATTTTGTCATTAGGACTACACCACTTGCCAAATAAATATCCCTGCCAGGATCGATTTTTAGACCATTGATTTTGAAGTTGCTTACCTAAGGAAATGAAGAAACTATCGAAAGAGGTTGCAATGTCAACTTGGCATCCTATGTTGGACTAAGCTGATGGCATGACAATTAGTGGCTCATTCATATTATAAGCTAAACTTAACCATTTAAAATGATTATACTGTAAAAGGGTAGGCATTCCAAATGAAGCTTCAATTTTGTTTCTGTTATTTTGACTCATTTGCTGAAGTACTGTTTGGGGCAGATTTATCGAAGTGTGAAATTAAAACACACCACAGTAATATTTCACTTCTCTCTATTCATCGTGATAGGATTTTTAAAGGCATGTTTATCAAATGGTGAACTTTATTTTTCACTCATTGATAGATATGCTCCTAAAACTTATATAGGAATGAATAGAAAGTGGGTGAGTTTTTCTGTAGTGAGCTCTAATTTCACACTTTCACCCATAGGGGTAAATTTATCAACATTCAAATTTTACTTATTCATGCAATTTAAGGGGCCGATTCACTAACTTCGTGTGAAGGATTCGAAGGTAAAAAACTTCGAATTTCGAAGTTTTTTTTGGGCTACTTCGACCATCGAATGGGCTACTTCAACCTTCGACTACGACTACACCTTCGAATTGAAGGATTCGAACTAAAAATCGTTTGACTATTCAACCATTCGATAGTCGAAGTACTGTCTCTTTAAAAAAAACTTCGACCCCTTAGTTCGCCATCTAAAAGCTACCGAAGTCAATGTTAGCCTATGGGGAAGGTCCCTATAGGCTTGGCTAACTTTTTTTAATCGAAGGATATTCCTTCGATCGTTGGATTAAAATCCTTCGAATCGTTCGATTTGAAGGATTTTATCGTTCGATAGAAGGAATTATCCTTCGATCGTTCGATCAAACTATCTGCGCTAAATCCTTCGAATTCGATATTCGAAGTCGAAGGATTTTAATTCCTAGTCGAATATCGAGGGTTAATTAACCCTCGATATTCGACCCTTAGTGAATCGGCCCCTAAGTCTTTTTGAAAAAATCTCAAATTTAGATTTTTTCCCCCAACATTTTGAAAAACTTTGAATATAAAATGTTTTCATCTAAAATCTGGTGAGGTGGGAGTTGAATTACCAAAATTCAAGATATTTTTTAATTTGAGCTTTTGAGATTAATTTAAAATTTGGCAAGTTCATTTTTAAAAACTTTAAATAAATGTATATAACATTTTGCAATCTTTAAGCTGTCAAGTTCATGTAAAAGCTTTTGAGATAAATTAAAAATTTGGCAGACTCATTGAACATGATTTCGAATTGTGTTTTTTATATTTTGATATGATTGAGTTTTTGGAATCCAAGATTTTTTTAATAAATAAGCACACATTCAAGATTCTGAGTTATTTTTAATTTAAATTTTTGATAAATTGTGCTCCCCAAGACAAGTTGAAAAAGGGGAAAAAGGAGCAGGGCCATTTTTGAGAGGGCGTATTACCTCCACATAACAATTTACAGAGGTTTAAATACTGCATATACTGTAAATAGGGAGGCATTCCAAATGGAGCTACATTTTCTTTAATGTTGATGTTACTGTTATTATCTCAATATTTTGTATCTATACGTCTATTTACTTATCACTCCTGTTCTCTTCCCTTTTATGTTACGTTTAAGATTTTACTAACCTAAATGATAAAAAAGAAATTCATTTATAAATAAAAATATAAGCAGAGCAAGCTTTCTGAACATTTAAGTTCTTTTATAATGAAGTTATTGTGTACAGAATTCTGAGCGTAGATGGAAATATATAAAAGTAAATTAGAGTACAAGTAGAGACATACAAAATCGGAAGGGGCTAAGTAGGGAAAACACAGACATTGGGTAAATTATTTAGTAGCTGAAAACAATTAGAGCTAAGGTGTAAAACAGATAGACAATCATCTGACATGGACTGGGTAGTCTCCACACATGTTTGCATTCCTAAATTGGTACAGAGGATTCTTAATATAGGTAATTGCAAAACACAAATCCAATGTTGTTGAGTTAATAGCTTTCTACATTAGATTAAAACAAGGAGAGTTACATCTTTAGAAAATAAAGTAGCAATAGATAACAGTTACCAGTGCTTACTTGAATCAAACACAAAGCCACAGTACAGCCACTTCTGAAATATGTTATGGTGCCAAATGCTATTAAAAACAGGATAAAAAACAAATTGATATAAAAAAATTAGTGTTAGTGTTGTACTAGTCGGTTCATAGAAACTTTCATTTCTGATTTAGTAATACAGAAAAGGAATGCCAATTAAATCCCTTGAAATGAGTGTTTCATGGTTCCCTGCTATATACAATACCATATTGGAATTTAATTTAATATACTGCATACAGTATACACACATTTTAATAGCTGCAACAAGACATACAGGTATAAGGGGGAATGTAATTAAAATTGCAAGCATTGTTTAAAATTACATTTTTGCAAATGCTTAGCGCTGCTAGCAATGTAAAATAATTTGATGGCGGAACTGCATTGTTCATTATCGCTAAGCAAAGGTTAGCCTTAACACCTGCTCTTGAGTTTCTCTAAAAATTTTGTTTGCAAAAGCCATTTGTTCGCTAACTTTGCAAGGAAGTCATTGAGGTCTGAAATCTGTCAAAAAGGATGCAGACTATGAAAATATTGGTCGCTAATGTTTTTTGTGCTAGCGAAACACATCACATTCCTCCATTGATATATTATTATAGTTGATATGGTTTATCAGAAATGTATACTAAGGGGCACATTTACTTAGCTTGAGTGAAGGATTCGAATGAAAAATACTTCAAATTTCGAAGTGTTTTTTTGGCTACTTCGACCTTCGACTTTGAATCGAACGGTTCTAACTAAAAATCGTTTGATTATTCAACCATTTGATAGTCGAAGTACTGTCTATTTAAAAAAAACTTCGACCTCCTACTTCGCCATCTAAAACCTACCGAACATCAATGTTAGCCTATGGGGAAGGTCCCCATAGGCTTTCTAGCAAATTTTTGATCGAAGGAATTTCGTTCGATCGATGGATTAAAATCCTTCGAATTGTTCAATTCAAATGATTTAATCGTTCGATCGGCCAATTATTCCTTTGATCGTTCGATCGAATGAATAGCGGTAAATCCTTTGACTTTGATATTCTAAGTCGAAGGATTTAACTTCGATAGTCAAATATCGAGGGTTAATTAACGAATTGAAAATACTTCGAAATTCGAATTCAAAAAGACCAACTGAAGTGAAGTCGAAGGTTTTTTTGGGTCGAAGAGGTCTGTGTTCGGCCGTATTCTAATCCCACAATCGAAGGAATATCGTATTTGTGTACTTTTTATGTGTACTTCGACTAGGGAATAGTCCAAATTCGATTCGAATTTGAAAAAAATTCGAACATTTGAATATCGAATGTACTGTTTGTTTAAAAATGTATCTTCGACCATTCGCCATCTAAAACCTGCCGAATTGCTGTTTTAGCCTATGGGGGACCTCCTAGAACCTATTTGGAGTCAATTGGTGGACTTTGAAAAATCTAATTTTTTTTTGGGAAAAACTTTGAATCGAATTTGATCGAATTTGCTATTCCTTCAATTCGAATTCGGCCAAATACAGATCTATTAGATGGAAAACAGACCTAAAAAAAACCCCTTCAAATTAATTTTGGTTGGTCTTTTTGAATTCGAATTTTGAAGTTTTTTCAATTCGAAATTCGACCCTTGATAAATATGCCCCAAATAGGTTCTAGGAGGTCCCCCATAGGCGAAAACAGCACTTAAGCAGGTTTTAAATGGCAAATTTCAAATTGAATTTGAACTATTCCCTAGTCGAAGTACACAAAAAATAGCTGGAAATTCAGGCAGACTTTGATCATGAAAAAAGGGGGTTATCACTGAAATTTTATAAGGGTACAAAATGGAGATAAAAGCTCAAATAAAAAAAATATAGAAATAAAGTTGCAAGAATTTTAATAATCTATTATTTGGTGGTGTAGTGAATAATTTATGCAAAAACTTTTGAATAGGTGTTATGTTGTTATAAAGTACATCTGCTATTTTGCTAAGTTTAGCACATTGAAACACGAGCATGTCAGCTATTTTAAAATTCCTTTTCTTCTTTATCTCATTTATGCACAGTAGCACACTCTGTAACCTTTTGCTCCTGACATTGAAGTCTATTTAGATCATAAACTATTGAGTCTGATTTTTTTTTTTCTTTATCAAAATCATGTTAACAAAATTTTGGCTGGATGAAATATTGTTGCATCAAAAAGAAATTGGCTTGGACTGTATCCAACATATTTTCCATATTTTTGTTACTTTAACAGCTACAGGTAGATGGCTGATGTTTCAGTGTTAATCATAAGATCACACCTTTTGCAGTCTACTTTCCAAACTGGATTTTAAACAGCAGATTGAAATGTAAAAATCTGTATAATTTTTTTATAGCAAAACTGTCAGAATATAACACTATGTTTTAGTTTATAATTCTTTAGGAATTAATGATAAGTGTTTGCTAATCGGTATGCTGTTTATTCTGGGATTACAAGTATTGGGAACAATATTCATCATTATTTTTTTTTGTTATTCTTCAAGTGCATCCCACATTGCGTCACCATTTTAGCGATTCTTTTGAGCTGCTATATTAAATACTTGATGAAAGTTTCAGCATGTCTCATCACCAAATATCTCACTGTGTTTGAAAAACATGAGAAATGTTTGTTAACTGCAGTAGGTTGTATTATTTTAAGATCGACAGATGATGTGTGAAGTCCCCAGGGCCTGTCAGTTTCTGGTGGAGTTCACAATCCTACAGAATCCATACTTTAGATCAGGGGGCAGATGTACTAAGCTCGTATAATTCGGATAAATAAATATTCGTAAGTAATTTTTTGGGTACTTTGACCATCGAATTGGTCAAATTCGATCAAATTCGATCGAATTGAATGATTCTAACGATTCGAAGTAAAAATCGTTCGACTATTCGATAATCGAAGTACTGTCTCTTTAAAAAAAAACTTCAATTTCATACTTCGCCACTTTAAACCTACTGAAGTGCAATGTTAGCCTATGGGGACCTTCCAGAGCACATTTCTAAGTTTTTTTTATCGAATAAAAATCATTCGATCGATCGCTAAAAATCATTCGAATCGTTCAATTCGAAGGATTTAATCGTTTTTATTAGATCGTTCGATCAAACATTTTGCACTAAAATCCTTCGAATTCGATATTCGAGGGTTTTTACTTCGAAATCCGACCCTTGATAAATCTGCCCCTTACTGTACTTCTATAAATAATACAATTTCTTGGCCTCAGACAATACTGAATATATTATTTTGCCATGATTTCTGCTGAAATTTGACAGGAGTCTATTTTATAGGTTTTTAAATATTTAAAATGATATTGTTGAATTGCTGCCAGTTTTACATGTATATTGCTGGTTTATTTATGCTAAGACAACATTGATGAGAGAAACTTCTCTGTTTCTCTTGTTTTCACAGTAGAATTCATGAAACTGTAAAAAAAAAATTGCAAAATTTCACCAACTGCATTGGAGTTAATGGGTGTTTTTTGCCGAAAGCATTGGCGTCAATGGGATTTTTTTTTCTTGTGCCAAATGCATTTGAAGTCAACAGGCTATTTTCCACTGCAGAACAAACCACACAAGAAAACTGTGACTGTGAATCTGTGCCAGGCAAAAAATTACTTAGGGCACCTTGAATAGAGGTAAAGTTAGAGGGATCCCCTTAGTGCCCACCTTCAACCCCTACACGTTCACACACACACACACACACATATACTGAATTTACTAGTGATAGGCGAATTTATTCGCCAGGCGCGAATTCGCTGCGAATTCCCGCTATTCACCGCCGGCAAATAAATTTGCGAAACATCCGTGTAAATTCACCGTTTTTTTTGGACGCCAGCGTCCGTTTTTTTGCTCGCCAGCGCAGTTTAAAAATTTTTTTGCCGTTTCGTGAATTCCGCTGGAAATTCACTAATTTTTGGCCGAGGTGAAACGCCCCAAATCCGCCCATCACTAGTATTTACATGAACACACATTCAATGGTCAAGAAAGAGGAGAAAAACACTCAATTTCAAACATTTGCCAATGGAATTTTTTCATAAGCATAAACAAACAAATCATACTACATCATCTCATGCTTGATCAAGGCAAGTGCGATAGATGTACATTATATAATATAATATGTAAGGTATAGAGGACATTAATTGCACTTCTTAAAAAATACTAAACTAAAATTTGGTATATATTTTATATGATCCCTGCATATATACTCTCTTATTTTTCAATATTCAATGCTTTAAGTTGGATATTTTATTTTCTCCTTGCTATGCCTGATAAACAGGTTATACAGGATGATATTGATTGACAGAAAGGGACATGATTTTTCTTTATTGTTTTAACTTTCCTTATAAAGAGAGGAAACCCTTTTATATTTCTGCAGAAGCAGAACATTTAATACTTGCTTTTGAGTTATTCCATATTTATTTATTGCATTCTTTGCTTTATAAACTCTAATGCAGATGGAAGGGAGACAAAATGGCAGTTACTCTTCTGCATAGAACATTGTGCTCCATGTAAACCATTCTTCATGTAAAAACAGCTTTTAAAGATCTGACAAACTGCTAATAAATTTATTGAAGCTAATATTTGCTAGAAAATTACTAGTGAGAAGTAGGTATATCAGACAACTGTGGTGGTACTTCAAAATGGTTTAAATATCAGCCCTGTATATTTTGATGCACCTATTTATAAGGCATTGGTGCAAAATCTAGAAAATAACTCACAAATCTCTTATGTAAAGCTTCCCTTTCTATATGTAGAAAAGCGAATTCCAAAATAATTCAAAGGTTAGTTAAAACAGTTTTCTAACAGTTCTAGAGTCTGTGTAAATTTTTCTGTTTTAGTAAATGTTTTTTCACATAAAAAATAAAGCTGTTAGAGAATATTTATGAGCCTTAATAGATGTGTGACAGACATTTGACTCTGATAATGTACATCATGCATAGTTTACAATAAAATGTTCAAACAATGCAAACAATAAAAAAAAAAAGAAACAAGGACAAGGGGGAAAAAAAGAAAAAAGGAAAAAAAAAGAATAATTGTAATGAACTGTTCCCTTTCAAGATTACAATATAACTACTTTCTATACTACAAAGATCTCAAATGCTACAATGGGTATTGCCAGAAAAGGAAAAGCAAGCAATTAGGCAGGGCACCCTGAAATCAATATTTGATCCATAATTGCCTTATTTAGTGGAAAATGTATATTTATCTAGAGAAATGGTAGTCGGCTTCTTGTTGCAAAATATTGAATCCATTTTGACTTTCAAAAGCTCAACATTTTTAGATCTTGGTGCCAAAGTGAGATGTGTAATTTCCGGAAAAAGTATAAAAGTTCCTAGAATAAACTAATTCCCCTCCACCTCCATCCATGAGATATTATATTTCCCTCAATCCTTCAAAAGTTTACCTAATTTGTGATATAATAGGTTACTGGTTCATAGTGGTTGGTCAGTTAGAGCAAGTAACTTATCTGTTTCATAGGTCAATCCACTATTAAAGAGGACCTGTCACCCAGACATGTATAATAAAAGTAATTTTTTAAATTAAACATGAAATCCAAATAATTGTTTTTAGGGATGCACCGAATCCAATATTTTGGATTCGGCCGAACCCTCGAATCCTTTGCGAAGATTCATCCAAATACTGAAGCGAAGCCGAATCCTAATTTGCAAATGCAAATTAGGGGTGGGAAGGGGAAAACATTTTTTACTTCCTTGTTTTGTGACACAAAGTCATGCGATTTCCCTCCCTGCCCCTAATTTGCATATTCAAATTAGGATTTGGTTCGGCCTCGCAGAAGGATTTGACTGAATCTGAATCCTGCTGAAAAAGGCTGAAACCTGCCTGAATCCCAAACCGAATCCTGGATTCCGTGCATCCCTAATTGTTTTATTAAAACATCCATATCTGTTAACTTAAGTCTCAGCTGTTAATCATACTGTATATTGCCTGACACTCCTCTATGCCTTAGGCATAGAGGAAGTGGACAGGCAATTACATTAACTTTCCATTCAGAACTTCCTAGATGTCACTGCTATTCACAAATCCCCCCGTTCTCTTCACCGTTTAATTGTGTAGCCAGTGCATGGACATGGGCAACAGGTGCCACATTCTGGCACACAAACCATATTTTGGCAAGATGCATAACTTGCCTTAATAACAGTGTTCCCAAAATGGCACCTGCTTGCTGTGATTGTGAATTCCAAGACTAAAAAAACTAAATGTAAATATTTTTTCTGGTGTAAGTGAAGTTTATTTTACTTGGATTTGGAATTATTTCTCAAGAGCTGCCTTTAAGAGCTTCTGTTTAATGACTTACCTTGAGATTTGGTCAAAGGTGCTTAATAAGCTATGCAAGTTCGAGAGGGATTTTAAATGTCTCATTAAAAATAGGGTGGCATCATCAGCAAAGAGACTGCATTCTGTGTGAATGTTTACCTTTTTTAACTCATTGCTACAACGTAGAAAGTGTTCACAGTTAATAAATATAAAATGTAAAGCTTTATAAATAGGCCCCTTCATGTTATTCAGACTTCAGAACAGCTACAGATTGTTGTACATATACATCTTGGGAATAAGAAACACAGAAAGGATTCATTTAAAAAAAATATGTTGGTATATAGTGATGGGTGAATTTATACGCCAGGCACAAATTTGCAAAACCAGCAAAAATTCACCGGCGTAAAAAAAAAAAGGACGCCGGCATCAAAAACGAGACGCCGACGCCGTTTCAAAATTTTTTTGCCATTTCACGGGAAATTCACAAATTCACAAGCGCCCCAAATTCGCCCATCACTATTGGTATATACTACAAAGATAACCTTTGAAAGACAATAATAATTAAAATATCAGTTGATATTAATATTTTATTGCTTGAGAATTGAAAAGTTATAGTTTGACTTAAATTATTTAGAACAACTACAAACAGTAAGTAAAACTACAGACATCAGGAAATACCCAGTGCATTTAGACATGCACACAGTTATTGCTCATAGTTTCAAGAATTATAAACATTAGGGTTAAAATAACTTTAATAAGTTATCATTAATATTATAACATAATATTAATATTGTAATGAGAAATAGCATGTGATATTGTTCTTTTGCAACATGCTTAAAATCTCTATCTTAGGCTTCCTTGGAAAAGGTATTTTTGAATGTTTTGAATGGATTCAGTGTTATGAATTATAACTTTCAGCTTTTCTGCATCACTGATTACCACAAGTTTAAGTCCTTGTCAAGAAAAAGAAACCGAAAGATAAGATAGTTTTGAATGGAAACCAACTCAAGTCAGCAAATAATCCTGAGCTTGGGAGAATTTAGACATGAAAATTGGTTTTTCAAAGAAGTTACAAAAGTACTGTGCACTCCCAGATCTATTATATGTATTTATTTTGGGGGAAAACAAATATTAAAAATGTTTATCAGTATTTTTTAAATATTTCTAGGTACCAAGATTTCTTTGTGCAATGGCTTTATTATTGTTTTAATGCAATCACCATTACAAAACAAAATTTAAAATGTTCATATTATTTTGTTTTAACAAACAATGTGCATAATCATGGATAACTTGTTTTTATTAATTATTATTAATAATTTACTGTCAGAGCTGTTACCTTGTCATAATTCAGAGAACATAAAAGTAAAGAAGCAATGTAGCAAATTGTATTGGAAGTGGTGACCGCATAAGCAGTAGAAAGAGGCTCTAAAGATCTACAGAAAAACATCAGCTTTATTATTATGCTGACCTTAGTAAAAAAAAAAATCTCTTTACAAAATAACATTAAAATTATATATGGTGTACATTTTAAAGCAGACCAGGATGGAGCTTGAGGTCTTAACACATATAGCTGAGAATAGAGGAGGGAAGAGAGATATATACAATATATTACAATATATTACAATTCAGAACAATAGCATTTTCTCGAAAGGGGCACAATCTTAATCTGTAAATTTCAAAATTGAAGAGAAACAAAAGTATTTTTCATTATTTTTACAGGCTTGATGAGGAACACAAAAATAATTACAAAAAAGTCTGATTCACAGTGTCTGAAGGGTTAAGAGAGTTCATGTTGATTTACAGGCAAAAGATCAGGGCAGGCAGTAACAAGTTTACAGTCGAACCAGGAGGTCAAGATGAAGTCAAATTAGCAATTAAGAACACCCAGGAACTCTTAGCAAGAAGGGCCTATATTTGGGAGTTGAACCTGGGTCCTTGGCATCCTTTTATTTTTTCAATGCAGTGCAATGACATCACGAGATGCCTTGCATTGTGTGGAGCACTCCTCAACAGAATGCTCCTAACATAGAGTAAACCAGTGATATAAATATAAACAAGACAACATGGAGAAAAAATGCTTTAGAAATGTAACACTTGTTTCAGGGAATTGTGGGTTAAATGTTTAGATAATGATTTGTGCCAATGCTATTTTGTCTTAAAGTTATACTGGAACTAAAAAACTAAGAATATTAATTCACATTAAGGGGGTTAATTACTAAAACTCAACTATATCTCATATCATCATTAAACCCAACTCGACCAAACTCAACCAAACCATGATTTTATCTTATTTATCAATAAAATAACTCGAAAAAAGTTGAGCGAAAATTTTCAGACTTGACAAAACCGAACTGCACAATTTTTCTGAGTTATCGCCTGAAAATCCCACATTTTTCAGATTATCAGACAAAACCCAGCGCAGATCAAGATATGTTCATATAGTAAAAGGGACCTCCACCATTGACTTCTACATCACCTCAACAGGTTTGAGATAATGGATTTTTGTATTTGGACTTTAAGCAGCTTTCGGGTATAATAAATCTCAAAGTCTGAGTTTTTTTCCTCTAAAAATTGTGTTTTTGGCCAAAGAACCTTGCCCAGAAAAAAATATAGGTGTAGTAAATAACCCCCTAAAAGTTACCTATTGGTCATGCTGATTGTTCTTTGCTGATAGGTCTGCTTTTGAAAGTAATTATTACTAGAAGTTCTTAAACCTGACTGTTCTGAAAACCTGACTGTCCATTTTCAACAAGTCAATTAGAATTTCTAACATTAACTTACTATGGCAGCCTCCTCAAAGAGGAACACAGTCTTGGATAGGCATTGTAAAAGCATTGGTTAAATACTTTTATGGTTAGTTTCTAAAGCTCATGCAAAGACAATATTATTATAGCTATAAAAAAGTTTTTAATTTTAATGGCTAAAGCCAACAACCATTTCTCACTACTAATACTGCCTGGTCTCTCTGCTGCATTTGATACTGTGGCTCCTCCTCCAGTCCCTCCATTTGCTTGGGTGATACAACCATTTCCTGGTTCTCTTATTACCTCACTAATTGTTCCTTTAGTGTCTCCTACAATGGAATAGCATCCTCTCCCCTACCTCTTTCTTTTGGGAGTCCTCAAGACTCTGTCCTGAGCCCCTTATTATTTTCCCTCTACACTTCCTCCTTCTGCAAACTAATCAACTTGTATGGTTTCCAATACCATTTCTATGCTGACAATACTCAGATCTATCTCTTCTCTCCTGATCGCAACCCAGAACTCCTAGCTTGGGTCTCCTCCTGCCTGTCCGCTATCTTTACTTGGATGTCGCAACACTACCTTAAATTAAACCTCTCTAAAACAGAAATGGTTCTCTTTCCTCCAACTAACACCCATAACATCCTGGAAGTATCTATCGTAGTTAACAGTTCCTCTATCACCCTGTCTCACCAGGCCCGGTGCTTTGGTGTTATCCTAGATTCTGCCCTGTCCTTCACTCCTACATTCACTTATTAAATCATGTAACTTCCACCTAAGGAACATATACAAGATACAATCATTTATCACCCAAGATGCCACCAAAATTCTTATCCACTCTCTCTCATATCATGTCTAGACTACTGTAATGCTCTATTAATTGGCCTTCCCCTTCAGAGACTGTCACCTCTCCAATCCATAATGAACACTGCCACCAGGCTTATACACCTCAGCAACCACTCCTCCTCTGCCATGCCACTCTGCCAATCCCTGCACTGGCTTCTGCTACCTTGCAGAAAAAAATTCAAGTTAATGACTTCAGGGGCCCATTTACTTAGCTCGAGTAAAGGAATAGAGGGAAAAAAAGTCAAATTCCGAAGTGTTTTTTTGGCTACTTCGACCATCGAATGGGCTACTTTGACCTTCGACTACGACTTCAACTTCGAAACGAAGGATTCAAACTAAAAATCGTTCGACTATTCGACCCCCTAGTTCGCCACCTAAAAGCTACCAAAGTCAATGTTAGCCTATGGGGAAGGTCCCCATAGGCTTTGCAATGTTTTTTTGGTCGAACAAAAATCGTTCGATCGATGGATTAAAATAGAACGGTCGAATTTATAGCGCTAAATCCTTCGACTTCGATATTCGAAGACAAAGGATTTAACTTCGACAGTCGAATATCGAGGGTTAATTAACCATCGATACTCGACCTTAAGTAAATTTGCCCCATAAAGTACTTCATAACTCTGCCCCTCAAAGTACTTCATAACTCTGCCCCTCGCTACATCTCTGAACTCATCTCTATATACTCAACCAACCTCTGACTATGCTCCTCTACTGACCTGATACTCAACTCTTCTCTCATTATCTCCTTACATGCTCGCATTCAAGACTTTGCAAGGGCTGCACCCCTCCTCTGGAACTCTCTCACGCGGTCTGTCTGACTTTCTCCCAACCTTTCTGCTTTCAAGAAATCTCTTAAAATGCACATATTCAGAAAAGCCTTCCCTTACTCTGCTTAACTACCAAATGCAAAACCACATACAGTACCACATCTCTCACCCACTTAATTCAGAGCTTGCCCACTCCCATATCTTATTCCCTTCCCTTTAGATTCTAAACCCTTTTGCACAGGACCATCCTCAACTTTTGTACTTGTATTGGTTGTGATGTATGTAACTCCATATGTTCTACCTATGTAATTCATGTGTTTAGTTGTATAAACACAAATTCCAATACAAATTCCAGCAGCACTCCAGTATAGTGAAAAATAATTTATTTGTGCAAATGAAGCAACGTTTCGGGCGTAATAACCAGCCCTTTAACAAGCTTGTTAATAATAATAATAAATTCTGTGTGTCAGGCACTAATTGTCCCTTCTGCTTATGCACCAAAATAAAGATGGTAATCTCTACAAACCAGGTACTCATTGTACATGAATGATATGTACACGGTGGCATACAATTATAGTTACAGTATAGCAATAGTAACTGTTTAAATGTAAAGTATTAAAACCTAAACATCTAATGATTATAACAGAGCTTGTTAAATAGTTGCAAGTTTTAAATCAAACCTGTTTTTTTTAATTAAACAAATTAATTTTTATGTTTACAGAGTACCAGCTGTGTTTCTAACTACAATTAGAGCATACATTTAATCACCAGGAGAGCAAGAATGTTAGTTATAAACAATAGGTAATTGTGTTGAGGCTTCCATAATTTATTTTTTGTTTATTGTTGTTAACATACCTTGCAATGCTAGGCAGTATCAGTATTGTCTACCAAATATCTTTTCGATTCCTGTAAGACCTCACCTTGTGAATAGCATAACAATTTTGCAGTTCAGGAATGAAACAATTAAACTATTAGGAAAGACTATTGAAGCTGGGCCTGTTTTCTCTTGAGAAAAGGTGCTTGCAAGGAGACATGATTACATGATAGGACATTACAGACAGATTGAAGGGTGTCCTTTTTTTCCATATAAAAAGAAAGGAAAAGAGGCTATAGGCTTGAGGACACAATGCAAAAAGTTGAAGCATTTAATAGAATTTCTTCTTTGACAGCCAAAACATCCGGGCCTATAATAATCTCAAAAGCTGCAGTTTTGTCTGTGTAGACCAATGTTTATGTATGTACATATTTGTGTGGAGGTGTGTGCGTGTATATCTATGCATACTGATATAGGCTATTTTATCCAGCATGCTCGGGACCTGGGGTTTTTCGAAGAGGTGTATTTTTGTAAGTTGGATCTCCAGATCTTAAGTCTGGTAAAAGTCATTTAAGTAAATAACCCAGTAGGATTGTTTTGCCTCCAATACGGAGTAGTTATATCTCAGAGAAAAATCATGTTTAAAGAAAATAATTTGATTAAAATAGAGTCTATGGGAGATGGCCTTTCCATAATTCAGAGCTTTTTGGATAACAGGTTTCTGGATTACAGATCCCATACCTGTATACACAAATTGTGCAGGTTAGCATGGTAGCATGTTTTAACTTTTCTAATATGGGTCAGTAATGCTGTGGAATCACACATTGGGGTTGACATTCTTTTTTCTCAGTTGTTTGCTTTTTTACTGTTGACCATTAAATTTTACTTGCTTGAATTGTTGTTGTGGGTTTAGCTCATAATGCTTCTACCATTAATACATGTTAAATAAGTGTATCCTAATTTAGTTTCTTGCAGTCTTTTTTTGAAAAAAAGAAAGAACCAAAATGTATGCACATTTTTGTTCCTCGTATTAAAAATAATATATGGCGATTTTCATAAACAAATACAGAGTTTTATTGCATTATCACAAAACTAGGCTACATGTTATATTGACTTTCACTGTATCTCTGAACACTAAGCTGTTTCTTTTTGTAATATAGATAAAATATGAGTTTTGCTTTGAAAAAGATATTACTAATAACCAACAGAGCTACTGTTGTTTGTGCCCCCCCAAAAATTAGCATAAACAGGAAAATGTATATTTATTTTGCCTACGGAAATATTGTAGCAATGAGAGCGCATTCCCTGTTTGCATTTCTTATTTCAAGACTTTTAGATGATTTGAAAGCTCAGGGATATCTAAGAAGATATGAAGAATTCACAAATTAAGCACATCCTGCCTTAATGTCTTTAACCTATCATTTTAGCATATGGTTTATAAATTGTAGCAGGTGTGAGAGAACAGGAGGTCATCAAGAAACAGGGGTTTTGTTGAATGTATTATGAGCAATGTACAGTACAGAATAAAGCAGCAATAGGTACTAGTTAGTCAATCTTTAATTTCAATTTAGAAGAAAAACTGCTATCAAAATGTACAGCTGTAGGGGGTTATTTACTAAACTCCAAATGCAAAAATCATGAGAAATGCGTGATTTTTTTTATATAAAATCAGACTTTAATAAAATCTCAAATTTTTCAGAACGTATTAAACCCTGAGGATGGAAAAGTCCAAATCAGAAAATCCAGAATCTCAGAGCTGTCGAGGTTGCATATAAGTCAATGGGAGAAGTCCCAATGATTTTTTGATTTGTGCTGGGTTTCATGCAATACCCCTAAGTTTTAAAAGTGAAAAATCCGAAAAACTCATGAAAATCGGATGAAAAATCCAAAAAAAACTGTGAAAATCAGTTAAAAAAAACCCAAGCGGATCAGAGTTTGTGGCAGAAAATATTGAGATACATTTGGACTTTGACAAATAACCCCCTAGGTGTATATATGAAACAAACAAAAAAATTTACAATATTAGGAAACCCATATATTTAACCAACAAGAACTTTAATGTGAAAAAGACTGGTGACTGAGTGATTGTAATTTTGGAACGTTTTACATTTTGTATTCCAATTTTTGCTTGTTTTAATTATTATGTGTAATAAGTATGGTTGTATTTGTTTGTATACACTGTACACTTTGCTACTTTATATAGACATTTTGCCCCTGTTCAACAGCCCATTATAACCAATCTGCTTGTACTAGTTTTACAAAATAAAACCTTTGATTGGTGTACCTGGAAAAAAAAGATGAAATTTTACTTGCCGTAATTTCTTTTTCCTTGATATCCATACAGCAGCACATATGGGATTTAGCAAGTAACAGGGTGGGATCACTGCTTATGAAACACTGACTGGAGAATCGTTCTACCGAAAGCTGACTCCTGGGAAGCCTCGATGTCCAATCTGTAGTTTCAAGCAAATGTATGGAGACTAGTCCAAGTGGCTGCTCTGCAGATTTGGTCAGATGAGACCAACAATCTTTTTGCCCAGGATCTATTGCACTGGTTGAATGCGATTTTAGAAGAGGCACAGGTATCCGGTTGACAGATATATAGCATGTCTGAATTGTGTCTTTTATCCATCTAGCTAAGGTAAGTCTAGCTGCTGCTTTCCCTTTGTTCCTCCCAGAAAAAGTCAAAAAAAGATTTTCAGGTCTTCTAAACTCTTCATTTCTTGATAGATACTCTTTAAGAACACGGCACAAATCCAGGGAATGGTATCTCTTCTCCTCTTCAGACTACAGATCTGGACACAAAGTAGGTAGAATAATCTCCTGATTAATATTAACTTTAGACATTACTTTAGGTGTGGAATTCGTCAGGGTTCTTAAGATAGCCTGATTTGGAAAGAAACGCAAATAAGGTTCCCGGCAGGCCAAAGCTTGAATCTCGCTGACCCTCTTTGCAGAAGTAATGGCAACAAGAAACATTGCTTTGAAGGATAGATGCTTAATATCCACATCCTGAAGTGGTTCAAAGCGAGGATCACATAAGCCTTCCAACACCAAATTAAGATCCCATTGAGGTACTGAGTTCACCACAGGAGGGTTAAGTACTTGCGCAGCCTTCACAAACCTTTGAATAAGCTGGACAGAGGATAAGCTAATTCCTAAGAAGGCAGAAATAGCCGAAATCTGAACCTTACTAATACTAGGTCTTAATTTCATCTCTAGACCTTCTTGTAGAAATTCCAATATGTTTTTAATAAGGGCTCGTCAACTTCCAAACAGTGAGGCTCAAGCGTTCCAAATCTAAGCAATGAATCTGCTTCTGAGAAATTAGGTCCCTGATTTTCAGAAGAATCCAATAATTCCCCTGGCTCATCTGCATTATCTGTGAGAACCATATTCTCTTCGGCCAAAAAGGAAGAATCACTATGGCTGATGTCTGGTCTTATCGAATCTTTTTGACCACCTTGCAGATCATTGGGATTGGTGGAAATACATACACTAGATTGAAGTCCCATATTATCGACATTGCATCTAGTGTCCATGGATGATCTTTCTTGTAAAATAAACAAAATTTCGGAAGCTTGGCATTGCTCCTCGTCGCAAAATTAAATCTATTTCCCCATTCTGAACCAGTGCCTGGAATATAGATTCCTTCAGAGACCATTCTTTGGGATCTATGCTGGATCTGCTCAAGTGATCTGCTAATACGTTGTCCAGACCTTTGATATGGACTGCAGATATGGCCAACAGATTCCTCTCGTTACATGTCAATATTCTCTGAACTTCTTTGAGAAGGACTCGTGATCTTGTTCCTCCCTGTCGGTTTAAATATGACACAACTGTGACATTGTCCTACTGGATTTTCACTGCATTCCCTCTGACATGTGTCTGAAATGCCAATAAGGCATTCAACACCACTCACATTTCCCTGAAATTGGATGACAGGGATTTTTCCATAGCACTCCATAGGCCTTGAGCCATCTGATCTTCGCAATGTGCCCCCCATCCGGTGGAGGCATCTGTCGTGACCAAAAGCCAATGTGGCTCCAGAATTGTTAAGCTGTCCCTCCGTCTGTCTGGTTGTAACCACCAATGCAGGGTCGACTTTGTTTTCTCTGAAATGATCCCTGTCACGTCCAGTGATTCCGTTCTTCTGTCCCACAAGGACAGGATTTCCTGCTGCAGGGGACGCATATGAAACCTCGAGCATGGAAGGGCTTCTATGCAGGAGACCATTATCCCCAAGATTTTCATCATCTGTCTCAGGGAGGCAGGTAATGGATCCATCAAGTGACTTACTTGATTCTGAAGGTTGTTTCTCCTCTCTGGTTTTAATGAAACTGACATCTGTACTGTGTCGAAGCACATCGCTAGGAATTGCTTCCTTCTGCAAGGCTGAAGAGATGATTTCTCCATGTTGACAATCCAACCGAGATACTGAAGTACTTCCAAGGTCCTCAGAAGATCTTTCTGAAGAAGAGAGGCTAACACAACTCTCAGTAACCAGTCGTCCAAATACGGGACAACATGAATTCCTTCTGGTCTCAGGACAGCCGTGACCGATGCCACTATTTTTGTAAAAACCCTGGGAGCAGAGGTTATCCCAAATGGTAATACTCTGAACTGAAGATGAGTTAGCTCTCCCCGAATAAAGACTGTAATTCTTAGGTATTTGCTCTGTGCTCTGAACATTGGTACATGCAGGTACGCATCTTTTAGATCGATGGTCGCTAGATAATCTCCTGGTTCCAGAAGATGAATTACTGAATTGATCGTTTCCATACGAAAACTTTTTTTTTTTTGATATACTGATTCACAAATCTTAGGTCTATTATATAGGAAAGTACCAATTAGCTTCGGTGCCAGAAAAATTATGGAATAGGTACCTTTTCCTTCCTCTGATTCTGGAACCTTTTCTAGCACCTTCCTTTTGCAAAAAGATTTTATTGACTCTTCCAGAGCCGCTTGTTTCCAGAAAGAAGAATTAACTGGCGTAAAACGAAACCTTGGAGGAGAAAAACTTTTACATTCTATGCAGTATCCATCCTGTATCAGTTGTAGGATCCACCTGTCTGATATTAGCTCTTGCCAGTGGTCTAGAAAAAAAGAGTCTTCCTCCCACTGGCAGACTTCTGGCATCAGAAATCCCACTTATGGGCAGAAGTGGAGCCCATAAATCTTCTACTTTTGGATCTCTGGAATCTTCCTTGAGTCCTAGTGGGCTGATTTCTCTTTTTCTCTTTGTCCCTCTCACCAAATCTGGTTTGTGGAGTTCTAGCTGGTGATTTTCTCTGCTGGCCTCTCCACCTCAGCCTCTGCCTATCTTGAGGCAGGTTCGTACCCTTTTCATTAGACATGTTCTCCATTAACATGTCTAACTTAGAACCAAAAAGATGTCCCGGTTCATATATTATGGCATATTACATAAATTAGCTTCAGAGGCGGTGTCTGCCGACCATGGTTTGAGCCAGATTGCTCTTCTGGCTGTATTTGATAGTGCCATATTCTTTGAGGCTAGTTTTAATGACTCTATAGATGAGTCACACAGAAATTCTGTAACAGACTTCAGCATATTCAATGATTTTCTGAGCTGGTCTCTGGGAGTCTTGGCTTCAATATCTTCCTCTAATTGGGTTATCCAATTTCTTAATGCCCTTGACACCGCCGAAGCTGACACTAGTGGCTTGCACTGGGCTGATGCTGTTGAATATACTCGTTTCAATGAATTTTCAGCCCTGCGATCCATAGGGTCTCTTAATCCCGACCCATCTTCTACAGGGATTGTTGTTCCTTTGGAAAGACGAGCGACAGCCACGTCCACCTCTTGTTAATTCCCGGAGCTCTATCTGGATTTTTCCACTCGACCTGTATCAGATCAGTATAACTGGATGTAGTGGAAAAGATCTACAGCTATTCTGTTTCTCTCCTTTTTTTGGATCATCTTTCCCTTCATGTGCCTTAATTTCTCCTCTTGGGGGTATTAACCCCCATGTGTGCTGCTGTTTAGGACATCAAAGAAACATTTTTCAATGTTGCTATATAATCCAAAACCCATCTGAACAAGATGTTTTGCAATACAAATCATCAGGATAGAGTTTAAATAATGTGGCATAAAATGTATTATACTATAACTCTGTTGGAAGTATGTAACATTAGATTCCAATTGTTCAATTTGGTTGAGATGAGACCATTCGTCATTGTAGTTACATAGTGGCCTATTTATTAAAAGTCAAATTTCAGTGGTTTTAGAGGTTTTTGAAACCATTACTAAACTCGCTCACTCTAAAGGCATGAATGTCATGAATTTTGTGAAAAGATCAGTACAAAAAAAGAACAGAAAATAAAAAATTAAACGTATGCATATACTATGTTATTGTGTTTCCCTTTTGTAAATTCCCAAATAAAAAAAAAGAATAACTCCGGTTTATGCAAACATTGGACAGATTCAATTTAGTGAGAAAAAGGTTTATCACATGAAAAATCATGGGTGAGATTCAATTTGAAATGCATATCAATTCAGAAAAACGTATCTCATGGTTTATCACGTGAAAAGTTTATTGAAGTCTATGGGAATTAGGAGAATTTTTGTTTTTTAATTGAATCTCAACCATGAGTTTTCACGTGATAAACCATGTGATAACTATTGCTCACTAAATTGAATCTAGCCCATTATGTTGCTAACACTATTTGATGTTCAGAAATAATCTACTATTTAACGTTAACAATAGCAATGGAATAATTAATAAACCATTAAATGATCATTTTTTATTACAAACCACATGGGGTCAGATTTATTAGGGGAATGCTAATGATTGTTTGTCTTTGAGAAAGGGGAACAACCTATATAAAATAGCTATTCATAGAAATAATAAAATATTAGGGGTAGGTGCAACCATTATAGTCCCATATGAAGCCACATATAAAGCACCTGTGCTTTGCATCCCCTACCACTCAAGACACATAGAAGAAACAAAGTGCATACAGAGCCAGGCTCACTTTTTTGAGAGGGGTGGTGCATTATGAGCAAAAAATGGCTCACTTAATGTTAATTCTGTCAATTTAATTCTATTTTTGCTAGGGCCTACTTAAAATCTTTTTTTCGTTTTCTGATGGTAGGAGTACTTTCTCTATTACATTTTGTTTTATAATGCATTATATAAGATATGAAACCATATTTATTGCAAAGCCACTTACTACTTTAACCAGCTGCATATATTTTGCTACAACGGGGGTGCATTTATCAATGTTTTCAAATTTATGAATTTATGAAAAATGTATATTTGGAATTGTAACAGTTTTTTAAATATGGAATACTAATTGTTTTTATAATTATATTGTAATTTAGTGTTTCAACGTATTTAAACAATATAAAAAATCTTCAAATTTAAGTGAAACAACATAACATTATTCTCTGTATTTTGTTGCTTACCTGTTCTACTTTATGATATTTTACTCATCATGTTGTAGTTAGTTTAAGTTGTTTTTTCCAGCTGATGTAATTTATATAAAACATACATGATTAATATTCCATATAGAGTTCCTTCACTGCTATATTTCTAATGACATAATTCATTTCTTTGAGCAATTCAACACCTTCATTTTATGCTCTGTTTTAGCAACTAATCATGCTGAGGGAAGGTTAACATAATTTCTTTAAAACAGGCTTCATTTTTCTGTTCTGTACTATGGGAAATGTCCTTTAAAAAAGAAGAATATATTTATTTTGTAAGCAAGTGATTTATTGTATTCTATGTTCCCTACTGATCTGTGTATGCAGTATACTAGCCAAGAAGTCAAGTAGTTTGATAACATTTTTATCTTTTTTGAATTTTTCTTCTTTGTTCATGTAGCATATACAACTTCATTTTTTTCAGAGAAGCAAAGGACTGAAATGTATTCATTTTGTTCATACAAAAAGTGTTGATTATTTTCTAATCATCTAGACGAAAGATGACTTCATAGATAGTCCCATAATGATCTGTCTAATGCTGCTGTATATAACACCCACTTATTGATTTATGTTTCACTTTGTACCATATTAAAAATATTTATGTTCAGCTGACTAAACAACTAACTTGTGGAATGTAACCCATGGCACCTATAAATTAATTCACCATTGAGGCAACCTCAGAGTCAACATAAGGAACTATTTGTTTGCTAACTGCTAACATTTTCCAAGTAAGGGGTAGTTGATGGTGACATTTGATCTGCTTGTGCTAGTTATAAGACATTTCACAACATCATGTGGTCTTGCATTTGAGAGAGGGAAAGACGGAAAGTCAAAACAAACACATTTTGTATGAGACAAGAAGCAAAAAAAATGTAACCTGTTAAGCTACTTATACAAGTGCCAAATGATGGGTCATCAGACCCGTAGTTGCAAGACTTGTAAGAGTGATAGGGTGAGTCAAGAAAAGACTACATTGGAGAACCCTGTTTGCATGAAGGTGTCCCCTGAAACCTCTGACAACCCCAATAGATCTGAAAGACTGGGTCTGGGTAAGCGCAGGTCTCCAGGTAAGGCCGATGTTAGGGTTTCAGGTAACAGCCCCAGAGGACATCTGGGAAAAAGAATAGGATCCATGAAGACCAACAGTATATATATAAGCATGAACCTCGGCAATAGAATAACTCACCAAATGGAGTGGGTGGCCCAGGTGCTCCTACCCCAGGCCCTCAGCTCAAGGGAGTGGACAAACCGTATGCGAAATATTGGAGCAAGGCACTCAAAGGTCACACATGGATTTGACTAGTATTAAATTAAAATGAAAAATCTTTCTTTGTATATATTTTGTAAATTTGCATGATTAGTTTATACAAATAAAGATTTTTAATTTTAATTTAATACTAGTCTGATCCATGTGTGACCTTTGAGTGCCTTGCTCAAATATTTCGCTTTCTAAATAAGGATCCAGGAAGAGCTTGGGTTTGGAGCCAAATGCAAGGGGTAGGCCAGGAGAACTTAATTAAGCTACTGCTGCATCACTCGATCAGAACCAGTGTATGTAATATGGCCTTCCCATAACTCAGCACTTTCTGGATTACAGGGTTCCAGATAACAAATCCCATACTTGTATAGGATCTGGGAGTCTTTTCACCCTTAAATAAATTTGTCTTGTATGGTTTGGTGAAATATTTTCAGGAAGAATTTATAGCTAGGAATTGTACTCATTTATTATATAGTGTTGTTATTACTAATATGTAGGAGAGGTGTGCACTGACTTGACAATTATACAATATGGTGTTGACATTATGAATAACAATAAGATGCTGCAGAGAACAATTTTTAGGGTTATTTCTTGATGCTTTCATTAGGATTTCTTTTCTGGTCAATAGCACTTAATGGGCTAGTAACACCAAAAAGCAAAAGAGTTAAGTATGCATTTTAACATCATGTTCAGCTAGTCTGCACTTTTAAAATGGTGTTTAGTGATGGGCGAATTTGCGCCGTTTCGCTTCGCCGAAAAATTTGCGAATTTCGTGCGAAATTCTCGAAACGGCGAAAAATTCGCGAAACGGCGCCGGCGTCTCGTTTTCTACGCCGGCGCCCGTTTTTGGCGCCGGCGTCCGTTTTTCGAAAAAAACATTTTTGACGCCGGCTAATTTTTACCGCGAATTTTCACAGGTGTTTCGCGAATTTATTCGCTCGGCGCGAATCGCGCAAATTCGCCGCGAATTCGCGCCTGCCGAATAAATTCGCCCATCACTAATGGTGTTTTGTAAATTCAACTATAATATATCAATATGCTACTCCAATAGGACTGTATGGCCCATAACTGCATAGCAGATAAAAGATAAGTTTAGTATTTAAGTGAAGAAAAAACAGATGTTAGGTGTAATCCATTGCTTCATTCACACCCAGCAAAAAATTGAACACCACTGTCATATATTACAGGAACTTTGCTGCCAATAAATATTTCATATGTGGGTGTGGGTGTTTGACAAATAGATATAACCTTTACAAGAAAATACAAATATATTTAATAACCAATCTTACTTTTTCTATTGTGTGATTTTTTAAAAAGAAATATATATAGAGAGAGAGAGAGAGAGAGAGAGAGAGAGAGAGAGAGAGAGAGAGAGAGAGAGAGAGAGAGAGATAGAGATATATGTGATGCACAAGTAAGATCCGCACTCACAGGACTTATGAAAATGATGAAAAATTTATTGCAAGAGTCTTACGTTTCGGCCTCCTCCGAGGCCTTTTTCAAAGTATCAAATACATTAATACAAATGCTTTAAATACCTAGAAAATTTGGCCAATTGAAGATGATGTATCCGCCCCATCACTGAAATGCGACTATTGTAAAAACCTCATATATTAAACTATTATCCCATAAAGACTATACAAGAATACATTTACAATACAAAAAAGTTAAAAACAGGTTAAAATCAAGAAACTTTGCAACATTGTAGTTTACTTCCCAATATATTACCGTAGCTATTTGCACTGTTGCTATATGTTGCACAAAGTATCAATGGTTTGAACTCAGGTGGAAGGTCCGCACTGGGGCTTACTCTAAATAGGTTACATCGTTATTCTTATTCTAATATCTGAATCTGGTTAACCTCTCCTTGGATCTTTTATAAAAACCTTCAGACCACAACCGCTGGTGATTAATTAACTCTCTCTTTGCCACCTAATATCGTGGTAACCCGATACTTCACCTGCACTCCGTCACTAACTAATATACCAATTAATATCCCCTGAAGACTCTTCAGGGGATATTAATTGGTATATTAGTTAGTGAGGAAGGGCATGAATTTACATCTTATTGCTCCAGTGACATATGTCTATAACCACCTCTTTAATAAAGTGCATCACTCTATAAATGCATGTGCATGCCCACCCATGTACAATAACGATGTAACCTATTTAGAGCCCCAGTGCGGACCTTCCATCTGAGTTCAAACCATTATAAGGAAGCATTTGACAGATTTCTGCAAGGAGTTACCAGGAGAAACTACTCAAGCAACAACTCAGGAGGGCCTTGACATACTCTCAGGCTGACCTGCTGATGGGTAAACCAAAAGATGACCAGATGCCCACCCAACTGATTTTTACTACCAAATACATATCTCCAAAAAACTCAGGAAATGTGTACAAAAGAACTAGCCAATCATCTCTATGGGAGCTGTGCTCTCTGCCACTACTCACAACATGCTGCTTTGGTTGCTAAGTAATGAGTCTTAGGTTAGGTTTGTTTGTATACTCCTGACAAAGATCCCTGTGGGTGATGAAAACGTTGAGCCTAAATATAAATTCCTTATTTTTGAACATTCTTAAAAACCTGTGAGTGCCGCTACTCTTTACTTTTGCATCTACTATACACTGGTGAGCACCCAGGTACTTTCCTGTGTAAACAGTATGCACCTTGGGACTGTATGGTGCCAGTGTTGTGATTGACCCTGCTGCAGAGCTGCCTGTAATCTCTAGTATGATTGCCTCTGAGGGTACCCCAGTTAGTAAGCCAGCCACGGGGGGATATTTGCAAGGCTACAAGTGTAGGGCCCCTGTGTGAGGACAGGTCTTATTCATGTATCTGCTATGTGGGAGCGGCTACTAATTGTCCACAGGGAGAGGTACTTTGGGAAAGGTAATGCTACCTAGGCATATAAGAGCTCTTGGGAAGGGTCATGACATTTGAACTGAACTGTTCCTGATTTAACCCCCTTCCAGAGTTTAGTTGGGACTGTGTTATCAAAAGACCTGTGTAGTTACACAGTCAGTGGGAGAACTTATAGTGAAATAAGTAGGTCCCTGTGTCCCCAATGCAGTAGTGTTATATGTCTTAGACTGCCGGTATTTTCCTTTACTCTATATAAAGTTATAGTTGGTTTACTGCAAACTGTGTGGCTTGTTTGTCCAAGTGGAATTCCCTTGAAGTATAAGAGGTTCAGGTCTGCCTGATTTGCCATAAACTGCATTAACAGCTGTTCATATATTTGTAGAATACAGTCAGAGCCTGCAATAAGCTAACCACTTAAAAAAACCCTCTTGCTTGTGAACAGTAAAGCACTTCTCATACTGTCGTACCATTCATTTTTATTGTTAATGCATGTCTATGTTCTCTATCAAGAATATCACTAGGCACAAACATAGTACCATCATGTGCATGAACAAATATAAACATATAAGTCACATTTTTCAAGCTGTACACAATCTCATTATGCATATGAAAACTCTCCACACTAAAGTTAGATGACATATTGATGAGTTTGCAATTATCTCAAAATGGTTAGGAAACGTTATAAACTGTCAGCTAGAATCCACCAAATTACCAAATCCAGAAGTTTTCCAGCATGTTCTGTAGTTAAAAAAAAGTTTATGGAACGATACAAGCTTGATGTTTGGTACAGTATAACAATTGTACAATATCAGAAAAGAGAAAACTAATTAAATTGAGTAGTTTTTGGATTTAAAGCTAATATGAAAATGATCCAATTAGCTATGTAAGGAAAGTTGTTTTCTTTCTCATGTTATGTTCCTGTGCACTTCCCTGTTATAGAAAGGACTGTATATAAAGTATTTAAAATAGCTGCAGTTTCTGTCAATAAAACTTTTATCTCAATTAAAGTGTTTTAAAGAAAACATTACTGCATATTTCTACACCTGAAGGAAGCCGTGTACCATTGCTATCAATGCTGATTTACTGTTTATTTTTCCATATTATTGCTCTTTTTGTGCTTGCTGAGCTAGCTGTCTGCAAATAACTTGCAATGTTCTTATTAAGAAAAGCTCACTGAGTTTTACATTTACTGCAATAAAAAGTGCAAAAATATTACAGTTTTTTTGTTGAATATGATGTTTTTTTCCCGGTTGAATTACACTGATTGCTTAGAAAATAGAAATAATGTATTTATATTCTTTGCAAAATGCAAAGCTATAGGAGGATACTTTAAAATAAAATAAGATGATGGCATAATGTGATGCTCTACGTTGATACCTTAACATTATTCTAAAATATGTTATTTTATCTGTCTATCTCTGTCTGTCTTGCCCAGTTTTAGACAATGTGGATAGTACTGTAAACCTATTTAATGTGTATAAATTTCATTTTTTTATGTATTTGGAAGTGGAAAGGGAGCTGAGTTTCTTCTCTTTTCACAAAAAGTATCTAACCACAAATTATTCTTCTACCATGTCATGCACAATGTGTAGGACTAATACAGGAAGTAGACCTACAATAATAATGAAGTAGCACCTTACAATAAGGCAAAATCATGTTTAAAAATATCTATGCAGAAATTATAGTCATACAGGATAAAGATTGAGGCAGCCAGTCAAATAGCATGGTGAAATTTTACAGTGGGTTAAGGTTGAGGAAGTCAAGAAACAGAGTTCAGTAAATGAAGAGTCAAAAGCAAGGACTTGGCAAAGGCTAATTATAGAGCTAAACTTGGGAAAACAACTGTATTGGTTTATTTACATCTACATAATTATTCTGGAGAGAATGTTCATTTAGGTAGAGGCACCACTGCAGGTGATGAAAAGTCTTTTCTATGTTGAACACTAGCGAGTATTGTTGAGAGAATCTGTCCCGGCAACGTATTGAAGTCAATGGGCATCAATTTTTTTTTTACAGGCAACCATTTTTTTCTCATTCCAAATGCATTCAGTCAATGGGCGTTTTTTTTTCTTGTGGCAACTTTTTTGTCCAAATGCAATGTCAATGAATGTTTTTTTCTTATGGTGACTTTTTTGTCCAAATGCATTAAAGTCAATGAACAGTTTTTCTTATGGCAACATTTTTATCTTGCTGATGGCGGAATGCGGAATTTCGCAGTGAATCCATGGCTGGCAAAAAAATTCACTCATCACTACTAACTATTTGAAGAATTAAACAAAGCAAATGAAAGGTCTTTAAATACATTTGAATATAGTGTATGTGTATCCAGTTCTCATGAAAACTGACTGTTTGGCTCAGAATTCCATGTACATAAGTATGCAGCTGTACATGCTTGCAGATAACAGATACGTTATTTAGAATCTCCACTTTTAGTACTTTAGTGGAAATAAACAAAGGGTAAACATTACACTATTACCATTTATCCTTACAAGTTGTATAATATACATATAAAGAGGTGGGTTTACAGAGTAACCATTGCTCTTAAGCAGATTAAACAATTGAAATCACAGGGCTTGCGAAAAGGATATAGGATACCATGGCACATTACTAACAGCAGACAAATACAATTTGCCAGATTTGCAATTGTACCTATATTGATACATATGTCAGTTTACTATCTCTATTCTGGCAGAATTGTACCAATTCTAATTTTTTTTTTCAATTTACAGGGATATTGTTATGATTAACCAGCTAAAAGTTTATTAAAATGCCTCTAAGTCTTTATCAGATCTCATAATCATTGGGAGAACCTTGTTTTTATTTCCCACCAATTTTATTTACGTAATAAACACCAATATTCATGTAACCCCTGTTTTTTTGGAATCCATATCCGTTACTGACTCTAGAACACAATTACCTTAATAATAATAACGTTTTAATGTGCCATTATATTACTCTTAATTAGCTAAGAAATTCTTATATAAGTATCATTATTTATTTATGTTTCCTTACCTGCACCCTCATATAACACCCCCTATAATTCACTAAGTTTGGAATTTTCATGTTTTTTCTTTGCTTTTTTCTCTATACCAAGCTAAAAAATACATTTAAAACCAGTGTTTTAGGGAAACCTACCGGCTTACAACTCCCAAGGGTTAGGGTTAAATCAATGTTATTTATCAATGGAAAAGATATCCACTCAAGCCTTATTCTCCTATTCTACACATGCATTACTCATAGCCTGACTAAGGGGCAGATTCACGAAGTGGCTAATGCTAGCGACACTTCAACAGTGTTACCATCCGCAGGGACATTGCCTATTCACTAACATCAATCCACTAGCAAAAGAGAAAGCGTCGCTTGGGACTTTTCACTCTGGCAAAAGGTTGTTACTCCGCTAATTCAGTAAAGTGGGATGTTACTGAACGTTACCATTTTTGCCAGATTTGACTTCACCACCTCAGACGAGGCAAAGTGCTTAAAGCAGCTAGGTCTTCAATCTCAATAACTTACATCATATCTTGTGTACCAAAAATGCATTAAAGTTCAAAAAACGCTAAAACGCTGACTTTTCCTTTTTTTAAGCACGATTAACTTTTTTTTGGGTAACCGGTTTTCTCCAGACATTTCCTAACATATAGAACATTCATTTCACAGTGGGCTCATGTGTAGGGCGAAACTTTGCATATTAGTGAATTGGCGTAGTCGTAGCGCATTTGTGCCTGGCAAAGCGGTTCGTGGTGTGAAGCTGACGCTGGTAAAAAATCTGCCCATTCGTTTCTATCCCTATGAAAGTAAATATACTGTATATGAAGCATGAACGACATAAGGCACAGGGCACTTGCCTCACAAAAACTAGCCACAAAAAAAGATTACAGAGAAAAAATATCCATTCACTTCAATGCATTTGGAGGTCATGTCAATAGTTTTTTGCTGATCGTTCTGCTTTTGTAAGTAATTGTCACTTGAAGTTCCTACACCTGACTGTTTTGCCAACCTGACTTGTCACATCTCAGCCGTCAGTTAGAGTTTCTAATACTAATGGACTATTGCTGCACAAATATGGCAGCCTCCTTGTAGAGGAACAGGGTAGTAAGAAAGGTAATGTAAACGCATCAGGCAAATACTTTTATGGCAAAATTATAAATAGCACTCAAAAACAATGTTATGATAGATAATACAAAAGGTTATTTTCTGATGTCAGTATGTCTTTAATGGAGTGAGAATAGTATAATTAGTATAAAAAAATTGTGCGGGGTAAAAAAAGCCAGTTGACTTCAAAAAGCTTTGTGAATTTTTCAGCAAAGCCTTTGCAAAGTCCACGTGTAGTGAGTCTGCCTTGATGCATATGCGTGCCCTAGCGTGTACTAAAATATGCTCAATGTGCTTATAACAAAGCTGAAGCCTGCGCTTACTTGTAAACTATTCTGCACCAATCTAGTAAAGACTCTAAGCCTGCTACATACAGTAGAATTGACTCTTTTGTTGGAGACCTAACCTGTGGTTCTTGATCTCAGTTAGTGATCCTCTACCTGACAACTACTGTAACTTGCAATTTCTGCTGAGCCCATCCCCTGACATGATTCCCTGTCTGACCAGTGACTTCCTAAGTGAAATAAGTCTCCGTTACAGACACTACCGAACCCAGTCCTGTATCTACTTCAAGCACTGTTTACTCTAATGAAAGGTATAAGAGAGGCTAAGCCTCATCTTCTCATACTCTGCACCTATAACCTTGATATTAGTTTGTTTTTTATTCTATCTATCACTATTAGTAATAATGTAACCATTGGCATCTGTTTTCATAAAATCATTAAAGAAAAATAAACTTGTAAGTCAAAATAACCTTGCACAATGTCTTTTAAAATGTAGTTTTCTTCTAAACTTTTTTTTAAAATTTTACTTGTATGGGCATGGGCTAATTTCCTGTGACTCATTATGACCTTTGAGAAGATGTATTTTATTCCTGTATCCCTTTATCCCTGTGCCTCCAGCATCATTTTCAGATTCTAAGCCTTCTTAAGACAGGGACTCGCAGTGCCTGTATTATCCTAAATACAGTTCTGTGTTAAATTGCTAGTACTGTCTAAAAGGCAATATAAAAGCCAGAGGGAGAGGGAGCGAAATATATAAATAAATGCAAGCATGATGAAACCAGATTAATTGAGGTTTCTGCTCTAATAACTTTGGATCTAGTCCAAGAAGAAACTATTATCTATTTTCAAAAGGTTAACATCTCCTCTTTAAAATTAACAAAAGTTTATAGAGAAGTTCAGATTGATTAAGTCTGGGTATGATTCTCAAATAGCACATGGTTACATGATTTTGAAATTGATATTCCAAGAATAACTTACTCTTTAAGAAAGAAATGTAAATACTGTCATAAATTATGCTGGAAGGCAAAGTATTTATATGGCACAAATGGCTGGACAAGTCTTTTTAATGGCACCTAACTGTCTCCTTGATTCAATGAAATTGATTCTTTTTGGATAACAATGACCCAATGAGCCTATGATTGAACTCAGTGCTGCCAGTAATAAAAAAAGGGACTCATCCTTCAATCAGAGGGTCATGGGGTGTTGACCTAATGCATTTTGGACTTTTAAAATCCAAATATGTTACTTTATACATACAAATAAATGATTATCCTATAAACCTCATGCCCTGAAAGAATAAACATATTTATACAAATACTAGAATACATACATACACAGCAGCTCAACCCTGATTGGCTTCCACAGAAATACAAAGTGTTGTTCATACATAGTACTAATATAAAAGGTTAAAACTGGTATCAGCTTAGTCTATCCAGCCGCAGTCAACTAATAATTGCACCAAGCTACTTTGTTATGAAGTATATTGCATGGTCCTAAGAACTGCAAGTACCATTATCTGGAAACCCATTATCCAGAAAGCTCCAAATTACAGGAAGGCTACCTCCCATAGACTCCATAAGCAAATAATTCTAATTTTTAAAAATGATTTCCTTTTTCTCTGTAATAATAAAACAATATCTTGTTCTGTATCCGAGCTAAGATAGAATGAATCTTATTGGAATCAAAACAATCCTATTGGGTTTATCTAATGTTTAAATTATTTTTTTTTAGTAGATTTAAGGTATGGCGATCCAAATTACAGAAAGATCTCTTATTTGGAAAACCCTAGGTCCCATGTATTCTGAATTAAAGGTCCCATACCTGTTAATCTCTTTCTTAGTGTATTTAAGAGTGTAGCACCAACAGTTTTAAAAAGCCATTGAAGTCAATAAGGGGCAGATTTAACAAAGGTCGAGGTGAATTTTGAATGAAACAAATGAAAATTTTGAGCTATTTTTTGTGTACTTCGAATAGGGAATAGTCCAAATTCGATTAGAATTTGAAAAAAAATGTAAAATTCGAATATCAACATTTATCATTTGACTTTGACCATTCTTCATCTAAAACCTGCCAAATTGCTGTTTTGGCCTATGGGGGACCTCCTAGAACCTATTTGGAGTCAATTGGTGGACTTTTTTGGGGGGGAGAAACTTTGAATCGAATTCGATCAAATGCGCTATTACTTAGATTTGTATGATTTGAATTCAGCCAAATACAGACCTATTTGATCGAAAACAAACCTATTCGACCAAAACAAAACTTTGACTTAATTTCAGTTGATCTTTTTGAATTTGAATTTCAGCGTTTTTTTCAATTTGAAATTCGACCCTTGATAAATGCCCCTATGTGTTTTTTGCTGACATTTCTAAAATAGCATTGATAACATTTTCTTGTAAAAGTTAATTTCAAGGTGAACCATCTCTTTAAGAGAGAATAGCTTTATGACAGGTCAGTTTGCTTGGAATAAATTCAGAAACAGATGGAAAACATCCCTCATTTAAATCACAGCATGGTATCACGCGTTTGTCACTGCAAGAGGTTTATGTTAAATTGGGTTACTTTGTATTTTTCCCCTGTTATTAAATATATGTTACTGATTCTAAAAATGGATCTTTCTATACATACAATATTATTGCAGTTGCAAATAAAAACAATGAAAAAATGGGTTGATATGCAGAGTCAATGGAAAAAAAGCATTTACTGTAGTGTATACATATACTAATGTGCAATAGCAAAATGTGAATTGTAACTGCTGGGAACAGCAACATATGATATGAGACAAGGTTTTGACATTATAAAAATTTGACACGGATTTAACGAGTGCTTAGTTGGAATGTATAATGAGACAAGGAAATGGTTAAAAAAAGTGATTGGAAGTGACAAAACTTTAAGATCAAGTACATTGAGCATTAGACTAGAGGATTGTGTAGTTTGTACATATTAACAATGTAGTTAATACGTGCAAAATAAAATACAGGTATGGGACCCGTTATCCGGAAACAACTAAAAGTGGAAAATGACTGCACATTTTGTAGTTTGCACCAGTGGGCAGTGTATATAATACAAATTCCAGCTGATATACTTGTTAAGGATGCTTGAGGAACATACAGTAAGTGCTAAAAGTGCAGTTGCAAATAGTTTACAATCAGGAAAGCTCTTAATTCTGCAAACATACAGTAACAGGATACAGTTTATGTCAAGGAAATATGAGGGCACATTTATGACAGCAGTCCTTGTGTGATTTAATGCTATTCATTAAAGTACATGGATTCAAAGCCACTCCTTGCATATGTGTGCCAAGCACCAATGTGCCTGTCAATCTGTTATGATTCGATCACAAATGGACCAATTGCTGCATGAATTACGGGATAGCATGCTGCCCTGCCGCACCTGAAGTTCTGTCACATGCAGGAGATTTCTGGCGGGTGGGCAGTGGAGGTTGCTGGCCCCTGGGCACCCATAGGACAAATCCACCCCTGGTCAACCCTATGGACTCCTTTGGGCAAAGCGCAATAAAAGAGCACAGAAGCCAAATATTGTGACTTCTGTGAATGGAGCAAGAACATGGTCAATGACCACAAAGCATGGATGTGAGTGAAATTTTCAGCAAGGTGTAAATAACGTTAGTGGAAGGCAAAGATAAACAGTTTTAACCATCATCAAGGTGGATCATGAACTGGAGCAACAAAAAACAAAAACCCTCCGCCATCATCCAACAGTCTTCAGTTGGTATGAAGATAAAATTGTTGCCTCTCATTACAACCAATGTGTTCAAACTAAACAAATTCATATTTTGTATTCTGTACAAAAAAAAACATACATAAAATAAAACAGTTTTGACTTATTAGGCAAGTAGAAGTCAACTTGTTGCCTGGGCCATATGCTTAACTAGTGGTGGCCTGCAAAATTAGAAAAACAAGGAAAACACCATATAAAATACATACAAAGAACTGTTTTGGCCATACCACAATTAAACTATTCTACTAATACTGTCCTAATACTATCTATAGTTTCGTGGAAATAGTTAAATGATTTGTTTTCTTCTATTAGATTTCCTAATTAGCAATGAGAATAGGGAATGCATTAATGCAGATCAAGGTGCAGATTTATCAAAGGTCGAGGTGAATTTTCAAATTAAAAAAAAATCAAATTTCGAGTTATTTTTGTGTACCTCGACTAGGGAATAGTCCAAATTCAATTCGAATTTGCAAAAAATTAAAAAACTCAAATTTTGAAATTTATCATGAACTGTCTTTTTAAAAATTCAAATTCGACCATTCGACATCTAAAACCTACCAAATTGCTGTTTTAGCCTATGGCCAACCTCCTAGAACCTATTTGGAGTTAATTTTTCAATTTGAAATTCTACCCTTGATAATTATGCCCCCAAGTGAAGAAATTGAGGCAGTGTCCATTTATGTCAATATCACTATTATCATAAAACTCATACTTAGTTGTGCTGGTAGAACAGTTTTTCCTCATTTACTGTAGTGTGTGTGTCTTTTATGCAGAACAATCTCCTTTTATCTCATCTACATACACACACACACACACATACACAATGTACTTTGTTTTGATACTGCATTTTGCTGATCATCAAATGGCCCCCATTGCATACTATATTTTACAGAAAATAATACAGACAAATAATACATAGCATTAGTGATGGGCGAATTTGCGCAGTTTCGCCGAAAAATTCGCCGTTTTTGGCGCCGTGCCAGTTTTTTCTGAAAATTTTTTTTTGACGCCGGCGAATTTTTGCCGTGAATTTTCGCGGGCGTTTCGCGAATTTATTCGCTGGCGTCGAATCGCGCAAATTCGCACCTGGCGAATAAATTCGCCCATCACTACATAGCAGCAATATTTCCACTACTTAACCAGTCCTCAAATCAATCAAATGGCCCCCATTGCATACTATATTTTACAGAAAATAATACAGACAAATAATACATAGCAGCAATATTGCTTTTTGAAATACAGTAATTTCCACTACTTAACCAGTCCTTGATAAATTTAGTTTATTATTCAAATAGTAATATGGTAAATACAGTTGAATTTTATTTAGCCAATAGACAATTAGTTTTCTCCCGTGTCCCTTTGGCCACATTTGCCTTATCAACCAAATGAATCATTCAACTTACTTCCAGTAGTATAATTACTACTGTTCTTTTCTTTGTTATTATATATCCCTGTTAATATTATGCAGAGCCTGAATATTTCAAGCACAAACCTAAACTGTTCAAAACCCCAAAGAGTTGATACAATAATACAATCCAGGACTCCCTGAGTTAGAGAATAGTAACATATTGGTTCAATTTAATTCATTTTTATGTTTATCCCCTGGGGTCCTTACTGCATTTGTCACTGACATCAGTAAGTCCTTGTCCCATGTGGCTTACATGTTCATTGGCTTGTTGGTTTTTTATATGGTAATGCTTTACCAGCTGTGTTGTAGTACCAGCAAATACAATTTATTCAGTTGAAAAACAAGTGGGTTGAAACTGTTATCACGGAATGATTTCAAGAAAAGAGACTAAATATATGACTTGTTCCTTTAAAAATTGTAAGCCACAAAAAAAAAGAAGAGAGACTAAATAAGAAGACCACATAAAATAGTACTAAGGGGCCTATTTCTTTTTGTATCAATTTTTTTCTATTTCTCTAAAACTATAAAGATTCAAGATTTATAAATTGTAAAAACCAAGAAAAACTCTAATACAAAGCTTTGTAAAGTAAAGCAGTCGAGGTCCCAAATAAGTCAATGGGGGCTGCACTGTTTCTATTGGACCCTTTTTTTAGCCTTTCAGACTTTGGGGTATATTTATCAAAGAGTGAAGTTAAAAGTGAAGTTCCGCCACTAGAGTGAAATTCCGCCACTTCCCATTCATTTCTATGGGGTTTTTAAAGTCGTATTTAACAAAGGGTGAAATTTCACTTTCACCCATTGATAAATACGCCTTTCAAAATCCCATAGAAATGAATGGAGAGCAGCGGAATTTCACTCTAGTGGCGGAACTTCACTCTTTGATAAATTTACCCTTTGCTGTTTTCAGTTTTTTTTCCGCTAGTATTCATCTAAAGAAAAAAACTTGAATTTTTAGAGTTTTAGAGGTTTTTGGATTTTTATTTGGATTGTTCAGTGTATTTTGTTAGCGTTCTTCTGTGTTGTGGATATTTCAATAGATTACATGGCATCCATGGTTTTAGATCAAAATTTTTAATTGTGCTGCTTCTACCACAAGTTCAAAGATGACATCAGAATTTGTGGATAACGGAGTGGTCCAAGAAGTAAGTTTTGCATTCTTCCGACCATTCCTCACACTTACTCTGCACAATGGCATCACTTTATTTATAAGGGGCAGCAGGGTGAAGCATGTAGGCATTATTTCTCCAACATCAAGCCTTCCTATGAATGAACTATGGAAAAAGGGTATGGGCTACCTTATTTAATCTTGTCTATTCAATAGTAATACTATAACACATTGTCTCTTGCTTCCATCCTGACTTTGACCATAAAGCAGAACTGCCATAGTAACATGGTTACTCTTTAAAAATACATTAGGGGCCATTACAGACCAATAATGGGGGACTTTTTTGTCACACAGGTGAGAACAATGGACAAGCAGCCACCCCTTTAGACAGAATTTTCACCTCAAGCAATAAAAATGGTCCTTCTATGTAAGGGAATTAATGTTGTGGAATACCCTTTTGTTAGATTGATAATGTATATGTACAAGGATAATGAAGGTAAATCTTGATCCCTAACAACTGTACTTTACATCCCCAACAACATAAATATATTAAATAATCACATAAAAGTAGTAGCTTTTAGTGATGGGCGAATTTATTCGCCAGGCACGAATTTACGGTGAATTTGCGCGAAAAAAAAAAAATTGGTGGCGGCGTCCAAAAAAACGGATGCCGGCATTAAAAAACCAGGCGTTGGCGTCAAAACCGGGCGTCTGCGTAAAAAAAAACAGGCGTTGCCGTCAAAAAAACGCACTTTCGCGCAAATTCGCCCATCACTAGTCTTATCATTGATATTCATAACTTGAAATAAATTCTCTCATACAGTAGTTAGTCATAATTTGGGTCCACATGCCCAGTACGTAACAGTCTTTGGTGTATATGTTTAGCATATAATGACTTCACGCTACAAAAAGACTGATGAGCAGTTTTGGCCTTGTCTAAAGCTGATATTACAGTACATACGTACCATAAATAATCCATACTTTGCTTGGCCTCAATGTCCACAGTGTGTAGAAGGTCCCATAGATGGAGTATTTCAAGTTAATAAAGGAATATATTAATATTAATCTTCTTCAAGAAATATCTAAAGTTAATAAAAGTTCATGCTGTTATTTCTGTAAGGAAAAATAATTATTCTTAAAACCAGGAGTAGGTGTATCACATAGGGATTGTTCAATGTCGAAAATGTGAGTTAGAGCCTGAGATGAATCAGATGAGTTCAAGCCTATGGGAATTATTTTATAGGTTTATTTTCAAGTTCTCTAACTCAAAATCTCCATTGTTGAAATGAGGTATTTATATTCCTAACTAGAATCCACCTGTCTGATACCTTCTCAAGGTCATTTGTACTTTTTTTTTTTTTTTGAATATTGTTTCTCTGCACATCTGTGCATAGCACATACTTTTAAAAGAAATATTTTTTCCCCTTTTTCCAACCTTTGATAATTTTGAATATAACGGTTTTGCTTGAAAATTGCTGTTGCGTGCCCTAGAGATACAAAATTATTAAAGTATTTAAACTATAATTGCTGGTTGTTTGAAAGAGGATTTATATGCAGCCTCAATTTTTTATGGATATCTAATAAGTTTACTTTATAGTCAGTGTTAAAAGAGTTTTGACCTTTTGTGAAGCACTTAGACATGTTTTATAATCCTTTTAGATTTTAAACTATGCATTTTCATTTATTCTAAATAAGGGAATATTGGACTTTGCATTTAGCAGTGTCAATGGGACAAAGCAAATAGCTGTTCTTGTATATTCTTAGGAAAAAGCATACACCTATTATATATCATTTAAATGAGTTGTACACCCTAACATATATTTTTCTTGTGAAGTAGGAATTAGTATTCTGAGATAATTTTCTGTCTTTTTTATTTTATTTGTTAACATTTTTGTTATACAGCTGATTTGAGCTTTTGCAAGTGGGAAAAAATGGCCAATGACTCCAATGCAAAAATATACCCATTGGCTCCAATGCTATTTTGCTAATTTTTCCATTTCAAAATTGTTTGGACAAGCATAACAGGGTAGTTTAACTCATCACTATCCATTACAGGTATGGGATCTTTTATCCAGAATGCTCGGGACTCGGGTCTTTATGAATAATAGGTCTTTCCATAATTTGGATCTTCATGTCTTAAGTCTACTAAAAAAACATTGTAAGGATTAAATAAACCCAATAAGATGCTTCTAATAAGGATTAATTATATCTTAGTTTGGATCAAGTACAAGTTACCAATTTATTATTACAGAGAAAAAGGAAATCATTTTAAACCTTTTGGATTATTTGATTACAATGGAGTCTATGGGAGACGGCAATTCAGAGCTTTCTGGATAATGGATCCCATACCTGTATTTTTAAATAATAAAAAGGAAACTATTGAAAAAATTCATAGTGAAAGGCTTGATCCCAATACTACAATAAACATTTCTCTAATTCATGAATTCTTTATTAAAAACAATGCATATGTAATATTAAAAGTTTTGTGAAATAACGGTTATTTTGTGCCAAAAGTAACCTTCAACCGGGAGGTAAAATTTTTTGAAATTCACAAAAGTAATAAGCTAAATCTAATGTAATTTTTGTGATTTTTTCTTTGATTAATATCTTTTGTTAACAGCACCTATTATGTGGATGACATGAGATTGAAGTTTTTGTATTATGTTTATTAGGAATGCTTATAATAACTCCTAGTATTGATCTTATGTTCTTCAATTCTAATCTTCAACTGTCTTGTAGTCTGACTAAAAGTTGTCCGCGTGGTCTCTATTATAAGTGGCATCACTTGTCAGTGGTATATCACTACCTCTCTGCTGCTACTCTCAGAATTCCTTCTCTTTCCATTCATGCACTTGTTTATCTCCTAAAGAGCTTTAAAACCTTGATTCCAACAGTTGCATTCAGTGCAATACTTGTTACTAAACTTATCAAATTTACTTTCTACTGTGATGTGTCTTATACAGGCTAGAGGTTGGCATGTGGTTGCCCTGTTAACAAAGGCTGTTGTGCACCACATTGTGTGTCTATTTTCTACCTCATGCTGACATCGCTAGTTTATACAATTTGTCATGATGATCAATTCTGTACACAGTAGGATTTAATAGAAGTTTTGCAGTTCTCCACAATGTGGCTATGGACCTGCCTAGATTTTTGTTGCCAGAAGAGTTCTAACAAGGAAATATTGCACAGATGTTATTTTGCTCTCTTGGTTTGGGAAAAGAAAGTCTTGAGTGTTCCTTTATTCATAGCATTTTTCTCCTCAACAAAACACTCATTTTAAAGTGATAATTTGAAAATATTAGAATTTGGATTCAGTTTTTTTATAAAATGTTCATTTTAATGAAATGACAACACATGGGTATCATGTACATGGAATATTAGGATATTAATGATAAAATGTGTGTGTCCAAAAATGGAAACAGCACCAACATCACATTTCTTAATCAATGTAAACATATTTATTAAAGTAATCAAGAAAACATTAAGGAGCAGATTTATCAAGGGTCGAATTTCGAAGTACAAAAAACTTCTAAATTCGACCATCGAATTAAAAAACTTCGAATTCAAAGTTTTTTCAACAAATTTGGCAATCCTGCGGTCGAATAAAAATCGTTTGATCGAACGATTAAATAGTTTGAATCGAACGATTCGAACGTTTTTAGCGATCGATCGAAGGATTTTTATTCGATGTGCAAAGACTTAGAAAATGGTTGTAGAAGGTCCCCATAGGCTAACATAGCACTTCGGCAGCTTTAATTTGGCGAAGTATTTTGGTCAAAGTTTTTTTAAAGAGACAGTACTTCGATTATCGAATGGTTGAATATTCAAACTATTTTTACTTCAAATCAAAGTTGAAGTAAATTTGAAGTCGTAGTATCCTATTCAATGGTCGAAGTATTCAAAAAGTTACTTCGAAATTCGAACTTTTTATACTTTGAAAATTCACTCAAACCTTAATAAATCTGCCCCTAGATGTAAAATTATTGCTCAATGTAATGGTGTTACACCATTTTTTTTCTTATCTTAAGGACCAGTCATAGAGGCCTGTTTAGGTTACTTACATGTGAACTGGTTTGTAGTTACCCTTGTGGTGGCTTCCCGCCAACTGGAATCCACTCCAGCCAAATCCCAATGTCCAAAATAGTAATGAATAGATGGGATCCTTGACAACCACGGTGTCACGGTCGGCACTCCAAACCAGAACTAGTGCCAAGCTCCCTGGTCTGGGCTCGGCTTTACCAGTAGTGTGACCGCTTTGGCTTCTAGATGCCACCTGGACTTTATGAGAGGAGCAAGGCGAGGAGTTCTGGCAGGCAAAGGGGCACAATAGTTATTAAAGTCAGTTAGGCCAAAGGTCACGGTACAACAGGATAAGGCAGAATCGTAGTCAGGCAGGCAGGGTCGAGGCAGGTAGATAACAAGGATCGTCAAACAGGCAAAGAGTCAAAACCAGGTGATCAATCAAAGGGTTAAGCAGAAGAGTTGTCATAGGCAGGCAAAGGTCAGGATACAGATTGTAGGATTGTCGGGAAGCAGGCTGGGTCAAACACGGATAATCAGATCAAAATACAAAACAGATGCACAAGGCTCAGGAAACCACAAGAACTATGTTCTATCACGGGCAAAAAGAATTGGCTGAGCTCCCTAAAATAGCCATTTGAATTTCGCGCCAATGCGCGCGTCTCACGGGCGCGCGCCCTAAGTAACCGCAATGGCGGCAGGTGGGCGTCCCCGCTGCACCACTAGACCACCAGGTAAGTTCCTCACACACGGCCGGGTAAAGTAAAAAAAAAAAATCTTTATTGTCAAGTATCCTTAAAAACATGAACAGGTATCTTCCTAGAGGCCTTTAGCTAAACCATGGCATGTCTAGTCACCTGATGCGTTTTGTGCCTCTCTTTGGCACTTCATCTGATGAGTTTTTTAGTTTTTTGCACATAATAAATTTTGAAAATTCAAGCTTCTAATTTGAGTTTGGGAATTTTGGCACCAAAAATCTCAAATCACAGTAAAAAAACCAAATTTGAATACTAATAAATATGCCCCATAGAGTCTTTTCTCAGGAATGCAATTCCGTTAGCTGTCCAATGCTATTGCTTTGCTAATATGCCAGTGCAATGCTAATTACAGAGGCTGCATCCATTCTAATCTTGAGATATCTGACGTAGCAACAACTTTAATGGTAAAACCTTGTATGGCATGCATGAAATTTAAAATTTTACTTGGAGTACATACAGTGTACCGGGGATAAGAAAAGGAAATTTTAATTTGCATTGACCTTATGTTATTAGTTATTAGTAATCAAAAATAGCATTCATCACAGATCGCCAGAGAGTATCTCCACAGTTCTATTTTCATTAGCCTTAGATAAAATCATGTACCAATGAATATGGAGTTGTAATAAATATGGCTCTTATTATTTCAAAATGAAATGGGGCAAAAATATTTTAGGAAATGCAAAAATGCAAGAAAAAATTCCCCCTCTCTTTCAAACTTCACTGGAGATATTACTGACTGAAGTTATCAATGTGTTTTGGGCTGTCTAAATACAATCTTCTTTATCGTCTCCCATAGTCCTCCTATTATGTTAGCCTCCCCTAACAAATAGGGTGTGTTACCTAGCAGCAGAGGGAGCGTGGTCTGATATTATTGTAAGGATGACGTCTGAACAGTACAATGTATCTCTCCACATTATGCATTTAACAAGGCGGAATATAAATACCTTGTTCTTGGTACAAAAAAAATTATGTTTATGACTTTTTAAAATTGGTATGAGATTTTAGATATAAAAACAAGTATTGGGAAAAGTGCACATCAAGACTAAAATATAGAATAAAACAGTTATTATTATTATTATTATTTAATATATGGAGCACATTATTTAAGATGTATTTAGGAATAAAAAGAACGAAGCTCAATACAGTGAGATCATTAAAATACATAAGAATATTGTCAATCTGTTCCAGTAAGCAATTTAATGCACTGGTTTTACTGACGCAGAGCCTTTCTGAGCATTTGCAAATGTGCAGAAACTTGGAGGCTGTAAAATTTGGCAGCATTTTATTTACGAATCCAAGTCACTTAGGAAACACACTGCCAGAACATCACTTTGAAAATGTGCCTTTCATAGGGTTTTTACAATACGTGCAGGATTGGCATTTTTCTACAAGATGCAAATGCAGGTAAAAATAGCTGCAAAGAAAATACTTGTGTGTATAGAACTGTGAATTAATATTAAACTGAAAAATAAAGGCACAGAATGATTTAACCCCTACACTAGTGGAATGTAGCAATGAAGGGAACGTACAACAATGTACTGGTAGAAAATTAGACAAGATATTTAAATGGTTTGATTTTGAGATAACTCGTAGTCACCTGGGAGCATATCAATTGGATATTTCCATAATTTAGTCATACATGGATGGGCAAATAGCACGTATTACTAAAGTAATGGAAGTGTCAGCCCTGTGTAGATGTGGGTCAGGTGATGACCTCTACTGACTCATAATCACTTTTTTGACCAGTCAGTTTCCCCTTTTTGACAGATCCAGTTTGGTGCAATTGCACCACAATCTTATAAAAAGTACTCATTAGGTAGATACAACACATGATCATGATGGTCATGAACCTAGTCTGATAATCTTTGTGTGTGTCTGTGTGTCTTCAACTTTACAGAATTCATGTTTCTATAACAAGCAAAACTGAATCCCGCAAACCAAGTGTTGGAACACATCAGACTCCATTGTCTTTCCACCATTTGGAACAGCTACAAGGTTGAATCCTTCATATGCAAAGTTAAAAATAAAATATTCCTCTTTCCTTACTTTTTCACTGTGCTGTCAAGTTAATGCAATGCATAATCCTAACGAGACAGAATAGAATATCTACACAGTTGCCTCTGAAACAAACTATGAAAGTGTCTAGTTGGAAAAAATGTTAATCCTTGATAAAAACAAAGCTTGAAGTTAAATCTGAGTGCAATGAGATGTAGTGGAGCTGGAAAGTAAAATTAAGCTGAAATATGTTTTTCTGAGTTTTTGTCTTTGAGGTAAAGAAGCTGTGTTTAGCTACAAGTAATCAACTCATTAGATACAGTACCACCCTTGATTCCCATGCATGCCACATTTTTAAGTTGTGTGCCACCTCATGATATTGTTTAGCTTCGGTCCCTATTAAAATAATCCACAAAGATCTAGAAGGTGTTTTTCAATTTGCTGATCATGATATATTTTTCTGCCATTTCTATAAATGCAAGGACAATGCTGCAAGTACTCGGCAACCAAAGCAGGCAGCATTTCCAGAGTGACACTCCCTTGTAGTTAAGGGAAAGATGAGGGGGCAAATTTACTGAAGTACGAAGTGATTAACGTCATTTTGGAACTTCGCCGATTTACTAACGGTCGCTGGCATAACTTCATCTGTCGAATTTGCGCTCTGCCGAATGGACGTAACTGCGCAAACTTACAAAGATGCGGATTTTACTGAACGTTACCTCCTGCACCAGACTTGCCTTCCACCCCTCTGACCAGGCACAGTGCAATAGAGTAGATAGGACTTCCTCAAAAAATATTTGGAAATTTTATAAGTCCCAAAAAAACACTGGCGCCTTTTCTTTTTTTCAGGGTGATTGGCTGTGAAAGAGCTTAAATTTTTTTTGGGGTACCCGGCTTCCCCCCTACATTTCCTAACATATGGCACCTAAACTATTCACTGGGCTCATGTGTAGGGCAATATAACAACTCTATTTTATTAAGGTTCCCTGGGCTTGTGTAGTGTAATGTATTTGCTGCAACATATAAACATCCATTGAACTTTAACTTCCCACCGTGCGCAAACAACGCTAGCACAACTTCACTTTGCTTGGCACAGTAATTCTAGCGCAACTTCGCTAGCATTCGGCGCCCCCTGGACGCAACTTCGGATTTTAGTGAATCACTCTTGTCCTGGCAAATCTACGCCTGGCGAAGTGTTGCGCTGTGAGCGAAGCCGTCGCTGCCAAATTTTCGGAGGTTAGTGAATTTGCCCCAAGGTGCCTACTTGCTCTTGAACCAAAATGTCCCATTTTAGCTGCACTTTGCCAGCCTCTGTAACTGCTTTGCCTGCCCCCTCTGGCTGTACTATGCATTGTGCAAGGCACCAACGTGGGTAACAAAGGGTGCCTGGGACTGTGCGGAGGCACTGGGATCAGAGAGAACTCTGGGACTGGCTACATTGTGTGGAAGGATTGGTTGATGGCACTAAGGGAGGGCTGTTATAAAAAGGGGAAGCTGCTTACCCTCCTCCTCTTGTGACATCACGGGCACCTGGAATGCTGTGCAGGCTGGCAGTGTGTCTGGTCTCCCCTAATGGCGGCCGATTATCCCACACCCCACCTGTTGCACTTAAATTGTTACATTTATTTGTTAATAAAGTTTCAATGGATTTGTTTCCATATTTTAAGAATGTGTTATATATTTCTGATCATGTCTACTTCCGATGATGTTACTTCAGGTTTACAATGATAGCACTATTAAGATAATGAGCTTTAAGCTTATATAAAATGTTTACTGTTGCTAAATTTTATATACCTACAGTATAGCTATTTATCATGCACAGTAGATTTTGAAATGCTATACAGGTATGGGACCTGTTATCCAGAATGCTCAGGACCGGGATTTTCATACCTTAAGTCTACTAGAAAATCAAGTAAACATTAAATAAACCCAATAGGCTCATTTTGCCTCCAATAAGGATTCATTATATCTTAGTTTGGTTCAAGTACGAGGTACTGTTTTACCATCACAGAGAAAGTGCACTTTGGATGATAACTTTGCTAAAAATACAACTTTTTCCATTAATTATATAGGAGTTTTCACTTTCTTTAATATTCTAACATATTGAAAGTAAAACTTAATAGACTTTGGGCATGATGTATGTTCCTCATTGTATTAGAATAGAGCAAGTTTTATATTACATATAAAATATATATATATATATATATATATATATATATATATATATATATATATATATATAAAAATATAAAAATATTAAAAAAAACAGTAGGCATTATTTTATTTGTAAATATGAGAGACAAGTTACTATTTGTCAGTTATTTTCAATGTAAAAGCACAGACGGTTGTAAGCAAAACACTATATCAAGGAACTAGGCAGTTAGTGGAAAAATACTGGCACAGGATGCTGCAGGCTTTACTGGTAGGTTACAAGATCTAACAGTCTAAAGTTCACACCCTGTGGCTATAACTCTCATATTTACTATGTAGGGCGGAATTAAAAAGGTATCATCCTTAGCTGAAATGTACCATAACATTGTGTTACGTTATTGCATTTAAGTTGCAGAAACTATAAATATCCCTAAAAGTAATTTAGTATACTTACAGATAGGCAAATGTGTAGGTCATTAAAGTAAATATTTAATTGATGGTTCATCTTTACATTATTAAAATCAGTATAGTCTATTTATATCATTTTCTGCATTTCATTATAAAGATGTTGATTAGGGGGCAGATTTATCAAGGGTCAAAGTGAAAATTCGAATTTTTAAAAAAATTTGAGTTAAGATTTTAAAATTTATCATGTACTGGCTCTTCAAGAATTCAAATTCGACTGTTAAAACCTGCCGAATTGCTGTTTTAGCCTATGGGGGATGTCCCGGTGTAATGGGTACTCACCCAGGGGGTCGGCGGGGAAGCGCACTTCCTGTTTTTATAGGCTTTGGCGCTGCCTGATGACATCAATTCGGCGCAAAGTTTTTAAAGGGGCCTCTGACCTAAACCCGTTGCCCATTATAGGATCATTTCTGGTGATTTCCTGGTGCTTCTGAGCCTGTATTCTATCTGATTCTGATACCTGTTGTGACCCCTGCCTGTTTTGTGATGATTCTGACTTCTGAAATCCTGACCCTGCCTGGTACCAACTTCGTTATTCCATATCCCTTCTGATTGATCTCCTGGTTTGACACTTGCCTGCCTGACTCTGTTTGTACTCTGCCTGCCCCAAACCGACCTGATCTGACTTCGCTTTCTGTCTACATCTTGTACCGCGACCTTCTGCCTAAAAGACTTTGTATTACCATCACGCCCCTTTGCTCGTTCAGAACCTTTCGCTTGGCACCTCTCCAGACCTAGCAGCATCCGATTAGCCGAGGGCTCCTCCCGAGGTGAAAGTTGGCTATTAAAAGTGGAAGCAATAGCCGAGACCAGGGTGCTTAGCATTGGTTCTGAATTTAGGGTGCCGACCGTGACACCTGGGATCAATATGGAGTTGCTTGCAGTCCTCCTGAAAATCGATTTTTTTTTTCAGTGAAAAAACTCAAATCAAATTCGATCTGAATTCAATTCGAGTTTGCAGATTGATCCCATTCACCCGAGTTTGAAAAATTTTACATTTTTGAAAAATTTCTATGGGTCATTTTTTATTCAAAAATTTATGGTTTTTACAAACTCCCATGAACTCGAAATTCGACCCTTGATAAATCTGCCCCTTAATGTGCAGTAGTTTCCAATGCACCCTTTTCATGTAAAAAGATCATTAAAAAATGTATTATATAAGAATAACTAGACTTTACAAAATTCTAAATTTAGGATATTGGCACAAAGACCCGATCTTTTAGTGCTGTGTTTTTAGATAGTTTAAAAATGTGGAGTTAAAGCACCTAAAACAGTGCCCCATAGTAACCTGAAAAGGAATCTGTACATTCTGGTTGCACCCTTTATAGATGCCCCTTTAAAAAAAGAAAATTAAATATTTACACATTGATATACAGTATACTGTATATGTTCATTAGCATTCACAGCTGATAACGTTTATTTTGTTTTTGACTGGGTTTCTATAGTGTCAGGGCAACATGAACATCTGGCTGGTTTGGGGAGTCTAAAAAAAGTCTGAATCATAGAAATATTTATGAGTCACACAAAGCAAAAGTAGGATCTAGAGTAAAGGCCAACGTCTGCTGAGAATCTGGCCCCATCAGAATAAAAGTAAAGTGCCACCATGTTTCACCAATGCCATGTTTTAGTTCTGGGGCTTCAAAGGAAAACCATACAAGTCAACCAGAAACAAGTAAAGAGATAGAGTAGACAGAAGAAATCCAAGTCCAAATATACAGTATGAAGGTCAGACGAGCAGTAGATAAACAGGAGATAGATAAAAGAAAAGGAAAGATTAAACAACTGGAAGTGCCAAATGTTAAATTCTCCACAGTGATCATAATCATTTACCTGATACCCTGGGCCAGTGTTTCTGTAGAAAACTGCAAAGGTCCAGAGTATTTCAGAGCATGCAGCACCACTATGCTAACAGGACAACTGACCTGGGGTATCAGGTAAGTGATTATAATCACTGGTGAAGCCTAACATTTGGCACCCCAGTCATTTAACAGGTTCCTTTTCCTTTATCCATCTCCTGTTTATAGGTTTTCCAACTAGTGCTTGCCCTGACCTTCATAACGTATATATTGACTTGGACTTCCCGGCTCCCAGAATTTTATATCAAATACAAAAAAAATGTCTGAGAGCCCCAATTCTTCTTCTCTCATCCAACAGGATGACCTGAAACTTTTGATAGAAATTCTAATAAAAAGTTTTTCATGATACTGAAGAATAAAGATTCTCCGAGAGCCTAAATCCTCTAAATTGTGACCTTGTATTTTTAGACCAACAAGGTATGATTCTCCAATTGTATCATATATGGCTTGTAAATGTTTAGGACAGTAATAAAAATAATAAAATGAATACTGCATGGACTAATGGCACTATTTGTGCTTGCTCAGCATCCAAGGCTTGTGACAGATTCCTTTATGTGCAGAATGTGAATTTCACCAACAAAATTAAGATAAAGGGCTAGAAATTGGAATTATAAGAGCCTTGTGTCAGGCATCATCCCTCCACATGTCTTCACAAGTATTGGATTACATTATCACATGTGAGGTCACATGTTACTAACACCAGGAGTAGCCATAGGTATAAAAATATGTGCACAGTTGTCCTAATTAAACAACCTACCTAGTCCTTGCCTATTGTTGCATGAGGATCAAAACACAGTGGAACTTATTTATCAACATTGGGCAATTTGGAGTAACCTATAGCAACCAATCAGTGATATATTCTATATATAGTATAATTAGCTGCAGGAAGAAACATTTCGCATGAAATATTTGCCCAGGTGCAATTTTGTCCACTGTGTCTTTTACCTAATATTGTACCTGCTTTGATCAGGTGTAGGAACAAGAACAGGACCTTAGATCCCATAGAAGCATCTCTGGCAGCTTGATATTCTTCTTTTGAATATGCATACTGTTGCAACCCACATGTTCCGTCTGAATGTTGCCTCTTACCTTGAAGTCTCAAGTTATGCCATTTGTGCACAAAATGTGCTTATCTTTGCACCTATAGTAACTGCCATCTGGTGGCAAAAAGTCGCTCCTGGCAACTTAAAGAGCCAAAATTCCGGCATTGATGTCTGAAACCTCCCTGCATGTAAATATCCAAAAACCTCTTGAAACACTCTCTATACTGTAAAAGTACAACTGAACCAAAACTTCAGTAACTGAATATAAAAAAAAGCAGCTTAACAGTGTTTAAGTCATCCCCGGATCTTTTTATAATGGACTAGTGCATAATTAATTTAAAGGAAAACTATACCCCCAAAATGAACACTTAAGCAACAGATAGTTCATATCATATTAAGTGGCATATTAAAGAATCTTTCCAAACTGGAATATATATTTAAGTAAATATTGCCCTTTTACATCTCTTGCCTTGAGCCACCATTTTGTGATGGTCTCTGTGCTGCCTCAGAGATCACCTGACCAGAAATACTACAACTCTAACTGTAACAGGAAGAAGTGTGGAAGCAAAAGTCAGAACTCTGTCTGTTAATTGGCTCATGTGACCTAACATGTATGGTTTGTTGGTATGTCTGTGAGTACAGTGAATCCTACGATCCCAGGGGGCGGCCCTTATTTTTTAAAATGGCAATTTTCTATTTATGATTACCCAATGGCACATACTACTAGAAAAGTATATTATTATGAAAATGGTTTATTTACATGAAGCAGGATTTTACATATGAGCTGTTTTATGCAATATCTTTTTATAGAGGCCTACATTGTTTGGGGGGGTATAGTTTTCCTTTAAGGGTAAATTTATAAGTTCCCAATACCAGGTCTTTAATATTTGACAATTTATTTTGCACAAGAAAAATGTTTTAATTCTTTCTCCTACAGTGCAATGTGAATCAGGGAGAAAAGGATGTGGAAGGGTGATAGTGCTGAGCACCCTACTAAACAGAATGGTGTGTGACTGCTCAAAGCAGCTATCATATTCGACCAATACAAGTATCTTCTGTGATGAATGTGTCCATTAATTAAAAAAATGTAAAACAAAAAAAAGTTGAATAAATGGGGAAAATATTGAACTGATATAAATCCCCCAGGATTCCCCAGTTGGGTATTTGATAAATCAGCCCCTAAAACTTTTGATAAATCTTTTGTAGTAGAGGCATGGGATCCATTATCCTGATACCTGTTATCCAGAAAGCTCAGAATCACGGGAAGGCTGTCGCCCATGAACTCCATTTTATCCAAATAATTCAAATTTTTAAATGGTTTTCTTTTTCTCTGTATTAATAAATTAGTACCATGTGCTTGATCCAAACTGTGATATAATCAATCATTATTGGAGGCAAAACAATCCTATTGGGTTTATTTAGGGGCACATTTATCAAGGTTCGAATATCGAAGGTTAATTCGACCCTCGAATTTAAATCCTTCGAATTTGAATATCGAATTGGAAGGATTTACTGCAAATCCTACGATCGATGGATCGAAGTAAAAATCGTTCGAGCGATCGATAAAATCCTTCAAATCGAACGATTTTAAGCGATCGCTCGAACAGTTTTTCTTTGATCAAAAAAAAGGTTAGAAAAGTGATGGGGAAGGGCCCCATAGGCTAACATTGTACCTCGGTAGGTTTAAACTACCGAAGTATGTACAGTACTCAAAGTATTTTTTAAAGAGACAGTACTTCGACTATCGAATGGTCGAATAGTCGAACGATTTTTAGTTCGAATCAAAGTCGAAGTTGAAGGTCGTAGTAGCCTATTCGATGGTCGAAGTACCCAAAAAAAATACTTCGAAATTCGAAGTTTTTCTTATTCGAATCCTTCACTCGAGCTTAGTAAATGTGCCCCCACATGTTTAGATTATTTTTTAATAGACTAAAGGTATGGAGATTCATATTATGGAAAGATCTGTGATCTGGAAAACTCCAAATCCCAAGCATTCTGGATAACAGGTTACTGTTTTTAAACAATTACCAATCTACCTGTAACCAATATATTTGGTTCATTGTCCAGCCTTTTCTGTCTTTCTTGGCTGAATGGTATTTAACTTATCATATCATAGAAGAAAATGAACTCTTATGTTGGGAGGGTGCTGCAGTGCTTTTTTAAAAACAGTAAGCAGAAAAATAAATTTACAACTAAATCTATGCATTTAAAGCCTGCTACACTTAACTGTAGCAGGTTATGTCCCATGGATAATAAATGCCACTTACAATTCTTGTGTCTAATTCAAAGATCAAATACATTTTGCATCCCATTAGCACAGGGGCCTGAAAGTGTCATATCAACTAACCTTGAACTGAGGGAGCACAGAGATAGAAACAACTCGGTTTTGCAGTTCCATTTCTATACATGATATATTTGGAGGTGAAAACAATTTGACGCCCAGTTTCCCCAAAGGCAAAATGCAAAGTTGGTTCCCTGACATTTTAGGAGCAACATATTTTCTTGGATGTGGCAGTGTTATCTCAGCCTCTCTTGGAAAGCACAAAATGTTTAGGTTTGCAGATATTCTTTAGATTTATTATTCATAACTGTAAAACAGCTGTATATTTTTTCATTTTGAAAACACAGGATGCTTTTCTTGCCGCACAGCCTGGAAAAAGCTAACATACATTAGTAACTGAATTAATTTTAAGCATAGTGACAAGTCTTATCTTTTAAGCAGCATTTATATTAGAAGGAAAATGCCAGCTAGTTAAAATCAGACACCCATGTGAGAACAGAAAGTATCATTTTAGCTGAAAAGCCTATAAAATGGTTTCAATTCAGTGCAGTAAATCAAGAAAACGCTGATTTAGGAACTATTAAATTCACTTCAATTCTTTCTGTATGTCAAAGGCAACTGTCATGGGTTGTCCTTATGCTAATTTGTTCTTTGAAGTATTTTCGCCGAACGCTCTTTCTAACAATAAAAATAATCTTCCACTCAAGAACTAATGCTCATTGTGCCATTCTGATTCACATCCTCTCGATTGACAAAACAACTTGATTATGATCTGATCTAGCCATAAAACCATGTAGGTGTGCTATAAAAGAAAAAAAGCAATCTGTTTAGAGGTCTATCAAACCTTAAGTCGTAAACGCTTCTGTTTGGAATAGAAATTTGCTTTATTCCACTGAGCTGATGGCACATGAAAATGAAGGCATATATTCTATGTGGGATTCAGAGAAGAAGCAACACAACAATATCTTTTTATAGCAATAAATACAACTATTTTACTGGTAGATTAAGATATGGGTTGGGTTCAAGGCACAGACTTCTGCGGTTCCACTACCCATCAGGGTAAATTCCACAACAGTTCTGCCCTAGTGAACAAGGAAGCATGGTAGATTTTATGATTTTGATCCACACAAAAGGTGTAAGGTTGTAAAGTTGTAAAATACAGTTACTTAAAGATATCATTGGGTCCTGGTTATTACTCAAGGCTTGAACTTTTGCAGTTACTCTACTTCTACTCTACTTGCTCGCCTCTGGTTAAATCATTGCATTATAAAATGCAGTTAAAGATTTTATAGGGGGGCTGGTTGCTACTCAAAGATAAGGATAGTCCATTGTGCAAAAATTACCTACATGTCTTAAAGACAATACTGACTTCTTTAAAGGGATACTGTCATTGGAAAAAAATTTTTTTCAAAATGAATCAGTTAATAGTGCTGCTCCAGCAGAACTCTGCACTAAAATCCATTTCTCAAAAGAGAAAACAGATTTTTTTATATTCAATTTTGAAATCTGACATGGGGCTAGACATATTGCCAATTTCCCAGCTGCCCCAAGTCATGTGACATGTTCTCTGATAAACTTCTTTACTGCTGTACTGCAAGTTGGAGTGATATCACCCCCTCCCTTCCCCCCCCCCCAGCAGCCAAACAAAAGAACAATGGGAAGGAAACCAGATAGCAGCTCCCTAACATAAGATAACAGCTGCCTGGTAGATCTAAGAACAACACTCAATAGTAAAAACCCATGTCTCACTGAGACACATTCAGTTATATTGAGAAGGAAAAACAGCAGCCTGCCAGAAAGCATTTCTCTCCTAAAGTGCAGGCACAAGTCACATGACCAGGGGCAGCTGGGAAATTGACAAAATGTCTAGCCCCATGTATAGATTTATAAATATTTAATTTATATTTATAGATTTATTTATTGATTTATTTATTTATATTTATAGATTATTATTGGACCCTGGTTGTTACTCAAGTCATGGCCTTTTGCAATCCACTGAACAAGAAAGCATGGTAGGTATTGAGATTTTAATCCACACAAGGATCTTTTGTTATTTATAGATATTTATAAAAATTAAAAACTTACCATCATCACCAAGTGCTGTAAAAGGGACTTACTGTAGGTTTGCAACAGACAGCAAATTAACAACCATACAAGGGCCGATAGGAACTGTAAACCTTAATTGCCTTCAAGATTGTTTTCCCACAATATGATACAAACAAAATGAAAGATAAGAAAGTACAATTTAAAGTCGGGATGCAGACAGAAAAAAAAAATCGTAAGGATAGTAGTAGACATTTGTAATTAATTTCAGTACAGTATGGAGCTAATTATCTGCAGTCACACATACAATATGACTGCAGCAGATGTTGTTTATTTTAGCTTCCATTCAGTAAATTAATAAGTTTTTTCCTGGCTTGAAAAAAATTCCAATAGTTGTAATGCTCTTTAGGTAAATTTGGACAATCCATTGATGTTGCATGTTGTATTTCAATGCCTTTGGATTTTATAGCATCAATTAGGGGCAGATTTTTCAAGGGTCGAATTTCGAAGTAAAAAATACTTCGAAATTCGACCATCGAGATAAAATACTTCGACTTCGAATATCGAAGTCGAAGGATTTTTTACAGAATTTGGACATCGAACGATCGAAGTAAAATGGAACGATTAAATCCTTCGAATCAAACGATTCGAACAATTTTATCGTATGATTGAACGATTTTTACTTCGAATTCAAAAACTTAGAAAAATGTTGTAGAAGGTCCCCATAGGCTAACATAGCACTTCGGCAGGTTTAATTTGGCGAACTTTTGAAGTCAAAGTTTTTTTAAAGAGACAGTACTTTGATTATTGAATATTCAAACTATTTTTACTTCGAATCCAATTTGAAGTAAATTCGAAGTCGTAGTATTCTATTCGATGGTCGAAGTCTCCAAAAATTTACTTTGAATTTCGAATTTTTTTACTTCGAAAATTCCCTCTAATTCACTTTGACCCTTGATAAATCTGCCCCTGTATGTTCTTACATCAAGTAAAATAAGGAATAGAACTGCATATGATTTTACAACTAGATATCCTAATTCATTTACTTCTGTGTCAGACCTTAAAGGGTAAGTTTACTTTTAAATCAACTTTTAGGGGCTAATTTACTAAAACTTGAATGAATCTAATTTTTATGAAAACAAATCTGACCAAACTCCCTTTTACAATTTGATCTCATTTATCAATCATTTTTTCTCGAAACGTCGCAACAAAATCAAGTGTCAATTCGTATTGTGCTATTGATACTCTAAAAGCTTGATTTTTTCAAGTTTTCGCTGTGAAAACCCAACTTTTTTGGATTATCCAATGATATTTAGGGATGTAGCGAACGTCGGAAAAAATGTTCGCGAACATATTCGCGAACTTGCGTCAAAAATGCGAACGGTTCGCGAACGTCGCGAACCCCATACACTTCAATGGGAAGGCGAATTTTAAAAGCTAGAAAAGACATTTCTGGCCAGAAAAATGATTTTAAAGTTGTTTAAAGGGTGCAACGACCTGGACAGTGGCATGCCAGAGGGGGATCAAGGGCAAAAATGTATCTGAAAAATACATTGTTGACACAGCGCTGCGTTTTGTGCTGTAAAGGGCAGAAATCACACTACATTTCTAAACTTGTGTAATAAACTGCTTTAAAACGTCCGGCGTCTACATGCCAATCAAGTCGTGTAAAGGTTACAGCCTGTTCACACGCAAAGACAAAACGCGGCGCTTACTGCAACGCAAAAAAACGCAAAGAGCTTTCATGAATGATACCGTCAAGTGAGCAAATAATAGTTTTTAATTACTAGTTGCTTGTCACCTCCAGGATGTTCGTCCTGTTGGTGGCAATATTTCTGTAGTGGTGTGTTTAGCAGTCACCGTGCTTGTGCACACGTGCACGGTCAGGCAGAGGTAATTCAATGTACAGTGAAGTGAACCAAAAAACACTGATTCTGCAGTGTGGGCCCAGTTTTGGTCTACTTTATTGATCACCTGCGGTGACCATAAAAGATGCGATTTTGCCACTGTTGCAGAACCCTGAAAAATTAGACATGTGTACTTTCCTGAAAAATTATGGGTTTTTTTTGTCGCAGCCACTGAAGCACAGAGGCCAGAAAAAATATGCCATATGAATGCTAAAAATATAAAAAAATTTTGTCGCAGCCACTGAAGCACAGAGGCCAGAAAAAATATGCCATATGAATGCTAAAAAAATATTTTTTTTTTGTCGCAGTCACTGAAGCACAGAGGCCAGAAAAAATATGCCATATGAATGCTAAAAATATAATAATTTTTTTTTGTCGCAGCCACTGAAGCACAGAGGCCAGAAAAAATATGCCATATGAATGCTAAAAATATAATTTTTTTTTGTCGCAGCCACTGAAGCACAGAGGCCAGAAAAAATATGCCATATAAATGCTGAAAATATGATTTTTTTTGGTTGCAGCCACTGAAGCACAGAGGCCAGAAAAAATATGCCATATAAATGCTGAAAATATGATTTTTTTTTGTCGCAGCCACTGAAGCACAGAGGCCAGAAAAAATATGCCATATAAATGCTGAAAATATGAATTTTTTTTGTCGCAGCCACTGAAGCACAGAGGCCAGAAAAAATATGCCATATAAATGCTGAAAATATGAATTTTTTTTTGTTGCAGCCACTGAAGCACAGAGGCCAGAAAAAATATGCCATATAAATGCTGAAAATATGAATTTTTTTGGTTGCAGCCACTGAAGCACAGAGGCCAGAAAAACTCAGGATTTACCTGTCCAAAAAGTTTTGATTAAAATGAAACCAGTAGGGTTTGCACCCTAGTTTGTAACGGTGGCGGAGGGAGGAGGATGCTAAAGGACAGCTGTGTGTGGAGTCATGCGGCGTGCAGAGAAGGACAGCTGCATGGGGAGTCAGAACAAGTCTTCCGGCGTGCAGTAACCCTCCGAGATCCATGCCTCGTTCATTTTAATAAAGGTCAGGTAATCCACACTTTTGTGACCTAGGCGAGTTCTCTTCTCAGTTACAATCCCTCCTGCTGCACTGAAGGTCCTTTCTGAGAGGACACTTGAGGCGGGGCAAGACAAGAGGTTCATGGCAAATTGTGACAGCTCTGGCCACAGATCAAGCCTGCGCACCCAGTAGTCCAGGGGTTCATCGCTCCTCAGAGTGTCGATATCTGCAGTTAATGCCAGGTAGTCCGCTACCTGCCGGTCGAGGCGTTCTTTGAGGGTGGATCCCGAAGGGTTCTGGCGCTGCCTTGGACTGAAAAACATTTGCATGTCTGACGTTACAGAGTGGCCAAAGTGCATTGTCCTTGCAGGTGCGCTCATGGCAGGATTACTGGCACCTCTGCCCCTGGAATGTTGATGAGTTCCTGAAGTGACATCACCCTTAAAAGCATTGTACAACATGTTTTGTAGGCTGGTTTGTAAATGCAGCATCCTTTCGGACTTGTGGTACGTTGGTAACATTTCTGCCACTTTATGCTTGTACCGAGGGTCTAGTAGCGTTGCGACCCAGTACAGGTCCTTCTCCTTAAGCCTCTTGATACGGGGGTCCTTCAACAGGCATGACAGCATGAAAGACCCCATTCTCAAAAGGTTGGATGCAGAGGTATCCATCTCCGCTTCCTCGTTATCAAGGACTATATCATCCACGGTCTCCTCCCCCCAGCCACGTACAAGACCAGGGGTCCCCAAAAGGTCACCACAAGCCCCCTGGGAAGCCTGCTCCTGTTGGTCCTCCTCCTCCACAAAGCCACCTTCCTCCTCTGACTCCACTTCTGACACCTCTCCCTGCGTTGCAGCAGGTGCCTGGGCTCGTTCTGGTGATTCCGACCAGAAATCGTGTGCTTCCTGCTCCTCGTCACGCTGGTCTACAGCCTCATCTGTCACTCGTCGCACGGCACGCTCCAGGAAGAAAGCAAAGGGTATTAGGTCGCTGATGGTGCCTTCGGTGCGACTGACCATGTTTGTAACCTCTTCAAAAGGGCGCATGAGCCTGCAGGCATCGTGCATAAGCACCCAGTAACGGGGGAAAAAAATCCCCAGCTCAGCAGATCCAGTCCTACCACCCAGTTCAAACACGTATTCATTGACGGCTCTTTGTTGTTGCAGCAGACGTTCCAACATGAGGAGCATTGAATTCCAGCGAGTCTGGCTGTCGCAAATTAAACGCCTGACTGGCATGTTGTACCACTGCTGAATGTCAGCAAGGCGTGCCATGGCTGTGTAGGAACGTCTGAAATGGGCCGACACCTTCCTGGACTGCCTGAGAATGTCCTGGAATCCTGGGTACTTCGAGACAAAACGTTGGACTATTAAATTCAGAACATGTGCCATGCAGGGCACATGTGTTAAATTGCCCAGTCTCAGTGCTGCCAACAGATTGCTTCCGTTGTCACACACCACTTTTCCGATCTTCAGTTGGTGTGGGGTCAGCCACCGATCGGCCTGTGACTGCAGAGATGACAGGAGTACAGATCCGGTATGGTTTCTGCTTTCCAGGCACGTCATCCCCAAGACAGCATGACAACGGCGTACCTGGCACGTCGAATAGCCTAGGGGGAGCTGGGGGTGCACAGGTGTGGAGGAGGAGGACCCAGCAGCAGAGGAGGAGGAAGCAGAGGAAGAAGACGAGGTAGAGAGCGAAGGAGGAGTAGAGGTGGTGGCAGAACCGTGTGCAATCCGTGGCGGTGACACCAACTCCACTGTTGTTGTTGAGCCACGCATTCCCTGCTTCCCAGCCATAAGCAAGTTCACCCAGTGGGCAGTGTAGGTGACATACCTGCCCTGACCATGTTTGGAGGACCATGCGTCAGTAGTCACATGGACCTTTGCCCCAACACTAAGTGACAGAGATGCGGTGACTTGGCTCTGCACATGGTGGTACAGGTGTGGTATTCCCTTCTTGGAGAAAAAATTGCGGCTGGGTACCTTCCACTGCGGTGTCGCAATTGCTACAAATTTGCGGAAGGCCTCAGAGTCCACCAGCTGGTATGGTAAAAGCTGGCGGGCTAAGAGTGCAGACAAGCCAGCTGTCAGACGCCGGGCAAGGGGGTGACTCGCAGACATTAGCTTCTTACGCTCAAACATGGCCCTCACAGAAACTTGGCTGGGGGCAGATGACAGGGAACTGGTGGTCAAGGTGGAAGGCGGAGTGGAGGGTGGTTCAGACGGGTCAAGGACAGCAGAGGTAGAGCAGTAAGATGCTGGACCAGAAGGAGGGTGGCTTTTAGTTTGTCTGCTGCCTTTGAGGTGTTGCTCCCATAGTGCTTTGTGCTTGCCGTTCATGTGCCTTCGCATAGAAGTTGTACCTATGTGGGTGTTGGGCTTCCCAAGACTCAGTTTCTGACTGCACTCATTGCAAATTACAACGCTTTTGTCAGAGGCACACACATTAAAAAAATCCCACACTGCTGAGCTTTTTGAAGCTGGCAATCTGGCGGTAACAGTAGAAGTTGGCGGCGATGGCGGGTGCGTTGGCCGGCTGACCACAGGTGCCGATACATGTTGTTGCCCTACTGTTCCCTGCGAGCTGTCCTCCCTGCTTCTTCTAAGTCTTATTCTCCTCCTGCCTCTCTGACTCTCCGTCTCTCCATCTGAACTATCCTCCTCTTGCTCTCTTCTACTGGGTACCCACAAAACATCAATCTTCTCATCATCATTCTCCTCAGATGCATCAATTTCTTCTAACAGCTCACAGAAGGAAGCAGCAGCGGGGACCTCCTCATCACTCATTATGTCCATCTCTGTTGTGTTGTCTGCCAGAATTATATCTGGTGTAACGTCCTCATCTCCTTCATCTTCTTCTGCCAATAATGGTTGCGCATCACTCAGTTCAAGAAACTCATGTGTAAATAACTCCTCTGACTCCAGTGAAGAAGGGGCGCCAGTGGTGGAGGAAGTGTTACGTGGGGTGCCCATAGCAGAGGAGGATGAGGATGTTGTGGCAAAGTTAGAAACGGTAGAGGATGGGGTGTGCTGTGTAAGCCAGTCAACTACCTCTTCAGCATTTTGGGAGTTCAGGGTAATTGCCTTTGTAAAACTGGGCAATTTCCTAGGGCCACAGGATAGCATAGCAGCACGGCCGCTAGTGCCTCTGCATGGCGGCCTGCCTTTGCCTGGCATTTTTTTTAAAACAACAACAACAACAACTCAGGTGGTGTTTCTGGAGACGGTATTATTATTGATATTTAGACAGAATGTGAAAAAGCTCACACAGCTAGGTGGCAGTTGTTTGAAGAACACACTGGGCAAACAATGTCTGCAAGGTCAACGTATACACTACAGCAGTGGATACGGAATATATTATTGCTGCTTGAAAAACGTCACTCAGGTGGTGTTTCTGGAGACAGTATTATTATTGATATTTAGACAGAATGTGAAAAAGCTCACACAGCTAGGTGGCAGTTGTTTGAAGAACACACTGGGCAAACAATGTCTGCAAGGTCAACGTATACACTACAGCAGTGGATACGGAATATATTATTGCTGCTTGAAAACGTCACTCAGGTGGTGTTTCTGGAGACGGTATTATTATTGATATTTAGACAGAATGTGAAAAAGCTCACACAGCTAGGTGGCAGTTGTTTGAAGAACACACTGGGCAAACAATGTCTGCAAGGTCAACGTATACACTACAGCAGTGGATACGGAATATATTATTGCTGCTTGGAAAACGTCACTCAGGTGGTGTTTCTGGAGACGGTATTATTATTGATATTTAGACAGAATGTGAACAAGCTCACACAGCTAGGTGGCAGTTGTTTGAAGAACACACTGGACAAACAATGTCTGCAAGGTCAACGTATACACTACAGCAGTGGATACGGAATATATTATTGCTGCTTGAAAAACGTCACTCAGGTGGTGTTTCTGGAGACGGTATTATTATTGATATTTAGAGAGAATGTGAAAAAGCTCACACAGCTAGGCGGCAGTTGTTTGAAGAACACACTGGGCAAACAATGTCTGCAAGGTCAACGTATACACTACAGCAGTGGATACGGAATATATTATTGCTGCTTGAAAAACGTCACTCAGGTGGTGTTTCTGGAGACGGTATTATTATTGATATTTAGACAGAATGTGAACAAGCTCACACAGCTAGGTGGCAGTTGTTTGAAGAACACACTGGGCAAACAATGTCTGCAAGGTCAACGTATACACTACAGCAGTGGATACGGAATATATTATTGCTGCTTGGAAAACGTCACTCAGGTGGTGTTTCTGGAGACGGTATTATTATTGATTTTTAGACAGAATGTGAACAAGCTCACACAGCTAGGTGGCAGTTGTTTGAAGAACACACTGGGCAAACAATGTCTGCAAGGTCAACGTATACACTACAGCAGTGGATACGGAATATATTATTGTTGTTGCTTGAAAAACGTCACTCAGGTGGTGTTTCTGGAGACGGTATTATTATTGATATTTAGACAGAATGTGAAAAAGCTCACACAGCTAGATGGCAGTTGTTTGAAAATGAACAACACACTGGGCAAACAATGCCTACAAGGTCAACGTATACACTACTACAGCAGTGGATACGGAATATATTATTGCTGCTTGAAAAACGTCACTCAGGTTGTGGTTCTGGAGACGGTATTATTATTCATATTTAGACAGAATGTGAACAAGCTCACACAGCTAGGTGGCAGTTGTTTGAAGAACACACTGGGCAAACAATGTCTGCAAGGTCAACGTATACACTACAGCAGTGGATACGGAATATATTATTGCTGCTTGAAAAACGTCACTCAGGTGGTGTTTCTGGAGACGGTATTATTATTGATATTTAGACAGAATGTGAACAAGCTCACACAGCTAGGTGGCAGTTGTTTGAAGAACACACTGGGCAAACAATGCCTGCAAGTGCACTACTATTGGCGCACTACTATGAAGAACAGCAAACAGCACTGGACACGTTAAAGAACAGTAAGATAAGTAAAATAAAAAAATATATATATGTATATTAAAAAAAAAAAAATTACTCTGGTTGGTGCTGAACTACTAGGAGCAGCACACCAGTCCCACTCCCCAACACAGCTAGACTAATAGCACTGGGCTCTTATAGTAGCAAAGTAAAAAACAAAAAAGAAAATAAAAGCAGTCCTTACAAGGACTATTGGGTTATTACAGCAGTCAGCAGATGAGATCAGAAGCAGTGCCCACAGCAGCTACATACAGAGCACTGCAGTAGAAGGTAGATTACTAGCCAGCAAAGCTACCTAACCTAAAATGTCCCTCAAATCCCTGCAGAGTTCTGTCCCTACAATACAGAGCAGTATCAAGTAGATTACTAGCCAACAAAGTTACTATCAACTGTCCCTCAAATCACTCAACAGCTCTCTCCCTACACTAGCTCTTCCAAGCACACACAGGCAGAATGAAAAAACGCTGCAGGGCTTCAGTTTATATATGGAAGGGGAGTGGTCCAGGGGGTGTGGGGGTGGTCCTGGAGGGAGAGCTTCCTGATTGGCTGCCATGTATCTGCTGGTCTGAGGTGAGAGGTCAAAAATAAGCGTCAGCTATGGCGAACCCAAATTGGCGAACGTCGCGCGACGTTCGCGAACATTCGGCGGACGCGAACAGTCGATGTTCGCGCGAATTAGTTCGCGGGCGAACAGTCCGCGACATCCCTAATGATATTGAATTATTATCCAGCACAGATTGCAATGTCTAGCAACAACTTCAGGGACATCTGCCATTAACTTCTACACGACCTTGACGGGTTTGGTATAGTGTATTGTTGGAATTCGTTTTTTAGCAGCTTTGGGGTATGATAAATCTCTAAAAGTTTTAAAAAACCTCTACCAGAAAAAAATTGAATGTTTAATAAATGCCCCCCTTAGATGGGACTATTTAAAGCAGCTTTTTTATCCGTTCTTCTATTCTGGTTGAAATCGCTGCCTGGATGTTGGGGTCACCAACCAATAAACAAATTGACTGTGAGGATTTAATGTTATTTTTGTTCTTATTTTAAATTGCTTCTTTTTCATTTTAGGCACTCTAATGAACACATAAATAATTAGAAAAAACACAAAAGATTATGAGGATATGTAAGTATGTGTATTTAGTACAAGAAGTATTGGAGTATTTGTATCAATGAGCCAGTTTTCCTACAAAGACCTCCTCATTTCTATAATTGTTTTGTAATTGTCTTGTGAATCCAAATGAGAAAATAACTATATAAGAATTGACTCCCAGGCAGAGGTGAAGTTAAAAACAGCTTTATTTTACAGACATATTTCCTGACACAGTTCATGTGGTAACACATAGTCATACCCCTGACACCCATATGATTCACTTGAATGTGAATGCTTTTGTTTGGGAATCAGCTTTTGGGATTTTAAGCAAGTGTAAATCATGTATTTTCGACTGTAATTACTATATAAATACTCTAATTTCCCCTCTCTCAAGCTCACAATGAATAGCAATCTTAGCAATGTAGTTGCCTGTGACAATAGTTTCATTAGTGTAGTATAATTGTGGGTTCCATGTGATATTAATGATGAAAATGACTTTCTCCTCCTCTTGTTTCTGTCCTTATGGAGAGTCAAGTGACAAACATACTTGGTTTAACACACCAGTTGGGTTTTTTGGCACTTTATAACCGTAATATTGCCATACATGTGCAGACCTTTTAATTTGGAGAGGTTGCCAAATAAGCAGATTTTGCTCCAATATGCCCACCTTGAGTGGGCGATATGCTGATGTTACTGTGGGCCCTGGAGCCCAACAATCAGATGATAACTAGGGGAACCCAGGATGTCCGGGCAAAGACTGCATCAACAAACCAATGGGGTCCTTGGTCCAACAGGATTTCTTAGCCTGATCATAAAGCTATTCTTTATGACATTCTGGTGTACATAGCATAGATCTAGGTCCTGTCATTTCAATGTGATTACACTATTTAATTTGTGTGGCCTGTGAATATGGAATAAACAGAGCACAAATGCTCAGCTATCAGTGCAAGAGAAGTGGCTGCAAGTGAAGTGTCTTCACTAGAGTGAATCACAAGTAAGCATGTGCAATGTCACTGACTCTCCCAACAAAATCCAAGATGAGAAACTCTGACAACTTTGAAAGCCTGAATCATACTACTATAGAGATGCTAAATCTTTAAGCTGGTTGAGGAAGTTCAGTGTATAAAATATACAATTTCTAGCCATAGGCATTTTTAGAGTTTAGTTCTACTTTAAGTACTGGGGAATTTTGGGGGAGGGTGACGGGGTTCTGGAAAACGATTCCCTTTACCTCCATTTTTTCAAATAATAAGGGATATAGGTGACATCACACCAGTAAAAAGAAAAGATATTCCAATAATTCTGGGAAAAGCAGTAGCAAAGCAGGTACCTTTCAGTGCCATGATTGTGGCCATTGTACTGTCAATAAAATGGGTTACAATGTGATGCCCCCTCTAAAAGGCACAAAACCCCACTTGAAAGGATTTTACACATGTAGGGGCAGATTTATCAAGGGTCAAATTTCGAGGGTTAAAAAACCCTCGCATTTGACCCTCGAAGTAAAATCCTTCGAATTCGAATATCGAATTCGAAGGATTTTAGCGCAAAAGCTTTGATTGAACGATCAAATAAAAATCGTTCGATCGAATGATGAAAAACGATTCGAACGATTTTAAGCGATTGATCGAAGGATTTTTATTAGACCAAAAAAAAAAACTTAGAAAAGTGCTGGGGAAGGTCCAGCACTTTTCGATTCGATCGAATTTGACCAATTCGATGGTCGAAGTACCCAAAGAAATACTTCGAAATTCAAATTTTTTGCCATTCGAATTATTCACTCAAGCTTAGTAAGTCTTCCCCTTCATGTATGTGGGGTAAAATATTGCATTAAATGCCCATTTGGCATGGCAAACAATTGGGCAAACAAGCAGGCCTGCCCCCAAAATGCTGTTTGACTTGATACAAGTAATCACAGGGGTTATCCCCTTTCTGCAATCAACCTGTGTATTGGAGTATTTTGTTATTTATACCTCAACCACACCTCTGCTAGTTTGCTAACACAGGGTTACAGCACATAGTACAATCTATGAGGTATAAATACTTTTATTTGTAAACTCTAGATATTATTAAAAAACTTTAAACACATTTAGAAAAAAAAATGATCACACAAATTCTGCATTGAAAATCCCAAAGTAGGAATGAAAGGAATATAATGGAATATGTTTAACGAAATATCAATACAAATCCTTTGAAAAAGAATGAAATATATATTTTACTAAACCATCTGGATGTGATGCAAATTAGACAATTATTTTCTTTTACTATAATGTATATGTCACTTTCATTAACATAATAGAGAGGCAAAAAATGCACTAGTGGCATTAAACCAAATGGAATCAACAGATTAAAGCATTCTATTTAATTCGAAGCAGTTTATTGAAATATCATAATGTTAGTGTCAGCAATAGCTCTTTTTGGAAAATGTTAATGGATGATAAATAAAAAGAAAACTATATTAAAGGGGTACTGTCATGGGAAAACATTTTTTTTTCAAAATGAATCAGTTAATAGTGCTGCTCCAGCAGAATTCTGCACTGAAATCCATTTCTCAAAATAGCAAACAGGTTTTTTTTATATTCAATTTTGAAATCTGACATGCGGCTAGACATATTGTCAATTTCCCAGCTGCCCCAAGTCGTGTGACTTGTGCTCTGATAAACTTCAATCACTCTTTACTGCTTTACTGCAAATTGGAGTGATATCACCCCCCTCCCTTCCCCCCCCCAGCAGCCAAACAAAAGAACAATGGGAAGGTAACCAGATAACAGCTCCCTAACACAAAATAAAAGCTGCCTGGTAGATCTTAAAAACAACACTCAATAGTAAAAACCCATGTCTCACTGAGACACATTCAGTTACATTGACAAGGAAAAACAGCAGCCTGCCAGAAAGCATTGCTCTCCTAAAGTGCAGGCACAAGTCACATGACCAGGGGCAGCTGGGAATTTGACAATATGTCTAGCCCCATGTCAGATTTCAAAATAGAATATAAAAGATCTGTTTGCTCTTTTGAGAAATGGATTCAGTGCAGAAGTCTGCTGGAGTAGCACTATTAACTGGTGTGTTTTGAAAAAAACATGTTTTCCGATGACAGGATGCCTTTAATAGGTCATATAAAAAAGGATCACATGTTAGGAAATGTTTATTCGAAAGTAAATTGCGCAACTGAAGGTATTTGGGAACCTCAGGCAAGAAGACCTGTACTTCAAAACAAACCATTTTTATTGTAAACATCAAGATAACCTGCAAATGTATGCTTCTGCATAGAGACGGAGATAATCACAACATAAAAAATGTAGATTTGATGGAAAACTTACAGTGGTGTAATTGCATACCTAAGGTATTGATCTGCAAAGAATCAGTTTTGGTGCAATATGAAATTCTGTTGGGTTATGTCATGACTCTGAGCAACATCTGTGAATAATTATATTATATATTATTTGGATAAATAATATTCAAATGCCCAGCAGTTTTGCAAATTTTGGGGAGATTTGTTCATCACTAATCAAAGGTCAAAAGCGTTTTTTTCACTAATAGATTTATTACTTTTCTAGCCAGTTCTCTCGAGTTTTATGATATTTATACATTTTTACATTTTACATTTTATGATAATTTCCAAGTTTCCCATCGCTGCACACTGTGTTAAATTTTCTCAATACTTTTTACAAATTTTCACTTTGGTTGACTAGAATCTGAAGCCGACATGCCACTTTATGACCCAAAGAATAGAATGATTTTCACCAGATCAAATCTGACGAAAGTGTTTTGCGGTACCATTAATTCCGATTTTTACATATCAACATATAAATGATTGTAGTCATCGGTCTCATTCCTTGCTGTAGTCTCAGGGAAGAAGGAAGTATTCGAAGTGATGTGACTTTTTTTTTTAATATAAATCATTTACTTGAAAACAGAAATAACACAGTCATTTTACATAATTAAAAACTTTTGAAGCACTAGGCATTATTATGGAGATCAGATAATGAAATGACAGCTGACGTTACATATATTTTACTGGGATGAGAGCAAGACAAGGACTGGCTTAATATATCTGCTGAAGTGTAATAGTGGAATGCAATATTTAATTGAAAGTAGTGTGAATGAATTGAACACACTTCAGACCATCATTGATAGATTCAGTAAAAGTCCAACTATACTTCAAATGCAAAGTATTCTTCCATAAATGTAACTTAGTAATGAAGAATGCCAGTTTTAGAGCGTGAGCTCAAGTCTCTATAAATATGAGATAATTTTATAATGAGAGTTCCTTTAGGTTAGACTGCACAGAAATGTAATTGGTTTATTATCAAGCTCTAATTTTCCCTAACCTTAGTCGGAAAGCACTAAAAGAATCTTGACATGTTTTCCTTGTCATAGATCTAAGGCTTCTCTCCTCAGTTTATACCCTCTGGAATTTTCTGCAGCTCCCTTATAAGACAGATTTATTTGTCTTGCTTTTTTATTTCAAGCATCTGTTTTGAGAATGTCATCTATATCTGCAATCTTGTCTCATAAAAATGCTTTTATTAACCATATTTCTCTCCATTTTAAGCAAGCAGCTATTACCTTTCTATCATTGCACACTACATGAGCATTTCAGTGTGTTATTAAATGTCTATCATCTACTATGTTGTCAAGAACTAGTTTGTTATGGAGAATCCCTCGAACCAATATGACAGACATTCAACTACTATACCAGCAAAAAGATTATTTTGTTTAGCCATATATTATAAAGTCTTCCTTTCACTATAATGCAAGTTGCTGAACCCGAGCTACCAACATTCTACCGTTGGTTGTTGATAATTGATTGGAGTTATATTCCAATCACATCTGGGAAGGAAACCTTGTCGGTAACTACTGTGACATATGGGTTACATCCAATTATGTGCACTGTTGTTGTACTATATGACTTTTAATAGGCTTAATGACTGCACTAGCAACATCTCTGACCAAGTTTCTACTCCTAATATGTTGTAACTAGACACTCTTTGTTGAGTTTCAGTAATTTGAATTCCCATCCAGGTAGCTCAGGATTGTATCCAATCCCTACACTGAGCAAAACAAACTCCCCATCACCATCTAAGCCTTGGAGATGGGTGCAGCCTTGCGGCACCTGTGAATCCAGGGATTTGCATGAGCGCAACCCCCAAGCACAAGACCAGCCGGAAGCACAGTCCCTTCCGACTTCGGATCCTTTAACTTACAGAGGCTGCAGGAAGGATATCTGCAAGGCATAGTTAGGGGAGAGTGGCTCTGGGACCTTGTTGGTGTTTTCTTTTATTGCCAACACTGCTGACTGCTCGCCATTCTCTGCACCATGAAATCATTCAGACTGGCAGCAGAAAATCTGTCTTTGGCAACATGCCTATTGTGCCCCCACTGGTACACCAAGCTTTAATTCTAACAAGGACCTCTGCCTCTCCCTGAGCTCAGCACCCACAGTCAAACCAACTGCCAGGGCAACCTCCGTAGACCTATTTTAGGTGGGACAAACACATTTGAACCCAGGGACATTCATTCACTGGCAGCATCTCTGGTCAGTATCTTGAACTTACACCAGGTAACTACATGATTTGCTGAACATGAAATACCCTTCACGTATGTGCACCCACACTAAACTGTTCAATATGTTACCCCATGCACCACTATTCACCCTGCGCATAATCCTGCCTGCTTAATACCTTTTCAGATCTCCTACGGCAGACCCTTCTGGATTGCAGAATACATATATGGGGAAGCACTCACAAAAACAGAAACCCAGCAACGAAGCTGAAATGCTTTGCACAAACGGCGTCACAGGCCCACCGCATGATTCTGACAGTAATATGCCACCATGATCACTAGTTACATCACACCTGGACTCAGAATTGAGAGAACCAACATCTTAACAACTGCTTGCTTAGATAATAGAAAGCTGTACAGTAACAACTACACAGCTGGAGGGGATAAATGTGGACCTCTCACTTCTGCGTCATGACCTTCAAAACATCAGGGAGCGCACCGCTGAAATAGAGACCAGGGTCTCCACTCTGAAGGATACTGTAACCCTGCTCCTGAATGACATAGCAAAATTAAACAGCAGTTAAAACAGCTCTTGATAGATCAGATGATATGGAGAACCAGCTTCACAGAAACAATGTGCATTGTTCTATGTGCAATACCCAGAAGACTTAATTGAAAATCTGCCATCCAAAAGCAAAGAGCTACTTTTACTGTGGTCAAGAAGAGTCTCAGAGACTCCCTAATTTCCTTCAGTATGATCTACCCATACACGGGACTGCACATACAATGGGATAAATTCAGCATTTTCCCCATTGATGACAATATTTCTCCTTAGAGCGTACCCTCATCCCCGCTCAAATGGGTACACAAATTTGAATACCTAGGTAAAATAATACAGTGAGTTGCAACCTAGTATAACATCTACAGCCTATCACCCACTCCCTTAAAAATGTACTCCCTGGTTGGTATAAACAGTAATGCCTCTTATTAAACGTACTTATTGGTCCAGAGGCTGTCCCCAGAAGTATGAAGTATTTGGTAAACATGGGAAGAAGCCTACACATAAGGTACGAGAGATTGCAAACCTTAACCCTCTCAGCTCACTGAGATAAAAACAGTGGTTAAACAAACAGTGAGTGTTACATTATCTCACCCTTTATGACTCTATGACCTATGTACTCTGCTACCTTGTCAATCTGTGCCTCCTTGTTTTCTTTTCATTTTACATTTTTAATAAAGTCTTTAACAAAAGATGAATCATTTACATATCTAGATTAAAAGTCTTGTTTGGGTCTCTAAATTTGTCATCTACAAAGCCAGAAGTATACCAGCATGTTCTGTTCAAATGACCAAGAGATTAAGGTAAAGATGTGGGGCTACTAAGACCAACTTCAGAGATATTGATCTTCACAATCACAGGACTGATGTACAGTACCTCTGGACTGGTTCAAAAAAACCCTCTATCCCCTTCTAAGAGTTTAATTTCCCTTTTAGGCAAAACTATACAAAATTTGACCTAATTTGTTTTCTATTCAATCCATCTATTCCTCATTCACAGAGATCTGCGCTATCATAGAGCTATTGTTTATCCTATGATTAAGTGTCCTTCTAAGACACAAAACAATATGAAAAATGCTGTTATTTATAATGTTATAATGTAAAATAAAAGTTTATATTATTTAAACTACAAGCTCCTGAATTCTACATTCTGAGGTTCTGGATTGTTGCTTACCTGTCATTAAATTTGCCAGTGTTTTACTCCCTATTGTTGAAGGTCTGGGGCATGAGCACCCGGACCCACAGTTTGGAATGGTAAGCTTATGAACATTGTCCAATGATTTGGAGCGTTTCATGTTTTTTGGTGTTGTTCATCTTGACTTGTTAAGAAAGATATAAGCACATAATTTAAAACCTAATCCTTTCTATGCCTTTACTTTTACAGTAACCAATAAATTAAAGTGTTTTAAAGGATTGACAATATGATGTGCTGTTGCCTTGCACTGGCACAACTGGTGTGATTGCTTTAGAAACAGTACTATAGTTTATATAAACAAGCTACTGTGTAGCCATGGGGGCAGCCGTTCAAGCACAGGATGCACAGTAGATAAGTTTGGTAGAATCCCATTGTATACGACAGAGCTTATCTGTTATCTGCTGTATATCCTGTGCCTTTTCTCCTTTTTCAGCTCTGAATGGCTGCCCCATGTCTACACAATAGCATGTTTATATAAACTATAGTAGTTTTTCTGAAGCAAACACACCAGTTCTGCCAGTGCAGAGCAATACACTTTAGTTGTGTTACTTTAAAAGACTTTAATTTTTTGGTGTTACTGTTTCGTTAAAGGATTAAAAATACCATATTTCTAAGTGCTGTTAGTGTTTGTAATGTGTTTCATCCCCATCTTTCTTGCTTGGAAATTGCCTTTTTTTAAAAGTAAACTTTTAGTCTTATGTGCACCATGACTGAATATAATATACTATATACTGTATATGTATTGCTCAAAATATCATACGATTATAATAAAATTTGGGATTCAGAATTTGCCTAGGGAAACAATGAAGGTTAGCATCAAATTTCCTTTGAAACATTCAATTACTGCTGCATTTGGCACAGACTTACCCCACGTTAAAAATTCTACCTTTTAATAGGAAATGGTTTAAAATCCATGCTTCTTAACAATAGTTATTTGGATGTCATTTTTACTTGCAGTGCTGAAACCGTTTTCTTTATTTGTTGAACTATGACATTTCCGCTCTGAAAAAGAAATGTGAGTTTCTGAGACCTTTGCAAAGTTATGTCTTGAAGGAGCATCACATACAGCAGCTGTTTTAAATGCTTTTGTACTTACTAGAATCTCATCTCCTTAGAACATACTGTATCATAAAAACCTTTTGTTTTTGCCGTTTCTTCTCAATGGCCCTACTTCAAAGAGTTTACTCTATATTCCATCAAATAAGATATTTACAAATAATTTTGCCTAATCTGGGAAAGCATTTTGATCTCTGTCTTCTCATTCTTTCTACTTGAATCACATCCTGGAGGACATGAATGAAGCGGTGAGTCATTTCAGTGGGGTCCTACAAAGGACCATTTATTATGAAGGTATTGACATGATTCCTCCACTTAACAGACTAGAAACAACAATTTAAGGAAAGGTATACCCTCAGAATGATGACTTGTTGCCCCTATTACCTGCCACAATGTCTGTGCATGATTCCTTAGTTGCAAGTCTGCAAGGCTTATTGATGCAGCTACAGCAGGAACTCTGGGATTACTGCCAGCTTCAGGCCATAACAATGAATATAATACTGTGCTAGTGTTCCAAGATGTCAACTTTAAGTTTAATTTTAAATAGAGTGGGAAGAGAATGGAATTCCAAGGGTAAGAAGTGGCAGGAATAAAGATTTAAGTAAGGGCATGTAAGTAGATATGGGTGCTGTGAAAAGAGATATATTTGGCAGAATCGATCATATCAACATGGAACAAGGTCATGGAGAGTTTGAATGACTTTGCAAGTCAACATACCTTAAAGGGTTTGGGGAAATGGGTTCCACAAGTCAGAGGCTTTCAATATAAGAAATAAGATACCAGCAGGTCTGTGCAAAAAAGATATATACAGGTATGGGATACCTTAGTTGGAAACCCAGAAAGCTCTGAAGGTCATCTCCCATGGAGTCCATAGGCCATCTCCCATGTTGCAAATAATTCTAATTTTAAAAAAATGATTTCCCTTTTCTCTGTAATAATAGAACAGTAGCTTGTACTTGACAGTAACTAAGCTGCATGAAAAAAAATCCTGGGCTTGGGTTAAGTAAAAGTATAAATTATTTTGAGTAGACCTAAGGTATAGTGATAAAAAATATAGAAATTATCAAGAAAACCCAAGGTCCCAGACATTCTGGATAACAAAACAATGTAAGTGCTGTAACGTTATGCACTCTCTTGATCAATTTAACAATAGCCCAGGTATCCATGTAGTAAGGAACCCTCAATAGACTTTAATACTGTATATCAATGTTTGAGTTCTGCACAGAGAACCTTTCTCAAGACCATACCAAAAACAGAGTGTCTCAACTTTTTAAGACTAGTAAAGAATCGCTTTTCACCTTCCTTGTTTTAAAAGGATTTTAAAATTGTATTATTTTGGTAAATGCAGTGTTACAAACTGTAAGTTCACCTAAATGAGCAATTATCAATAAGAGGGGAGGGGTAAACTGCACATTCCTTGACAGAAGAAGGAGATATACCCCCTACCTACATTTTAGCACTTTGTATTTCTTCCATGTTAATCTGTATTTATTTAACAATCACAGCAACATTGATGGATTCCAATACAAATTATAGACAAAACATTTCAGACACTTTAAAAAAAGCAATAATCACATTAATGTCTACTATGTGGCCCTTTGAGATATATTTACAGTTTCTCAGTGACCTTTACAAATTATGGTGACATCAGATAGCAGACAGTAAAGCATATGGAATGGAAGAAAGCAGAGACAAGCATAACAAGAGTTAATGGTGGGAATGCCTGCTGTTCTGTGGATTAACCCTCAGCAGGGGTTGTATGATGTTTGGGTAGGTGAATGCCAAGATGTGTAAAGCTAACTCAATATCAGTTTGTGTGCTGTAGGTCAAATATACTATTGTAAAAACATTCATTTGTCAAAAATGTTGGCCTCATGTATAGTCATTCCATGACATAAGCTTTGGAGCAATTTCTAAATCTTAAACCAGGTAAAAACTACAAGCTGATAAAGTGATAAAGCCATAGTTAACAGATAGGTAATTTATTGACAGACACAAAACAAGATTTATTCAACAACGTTTTTCAATGACATTATTTTTCCTTAAAGAAACAGCAGTTCTACCCATTGAAACATACATGAATAATGGCAATCTCACTGACTATAAAGGCATTGTTCTGGTTTATTTGTTAATATATGATTCATTTTGCATCTGAATTGAAAAGTATAAAGCTAGCTACAAACAGCAAGATCTGATCATTTGGTGAGGTTGCCAGATCCAATTGTTTGGTTTCTGGCCTAACAAACAGATCAGAAGCGTTGTCTTTCCCCTCTGCTCTAGAATCATGTGAGTCCTCTGCATCTGAATGTAAACCTTGCGTAAGTTTACTAATCACACATGCTGGAAAAATCAGCAATCTTCGTTATTTAATCCGAATGGGTTTTTGAAACAAAAACTTTGCCAGCTTGTTAAGTGCTAAAGTTTTCCTTTATTTCAAAAGTCTGACGGGGTTAAATAACAAAGGTTATCGAGGTTATTTTTGTATGAAAGCCCACTTGATTAGTAAACTCATGTAAGGTGTCTTTAAAGATCGCTCATTCCAAAAGGCAAAAAAATGTGCTCCCCATCTAAAATTGAAGAACATAGAATTGATGTGAGCCTTTCTCCATCTGCCAGGTTAAATTTTTTAACTTCTTTTTATTAAGGTTTCATAATCTTTTTTTTTTTTTAAACAAAGGTAAACAAATAGTAAGGGATTACACTTTATCAACAGCAAAGCATCGTTACAGATACCCTTAGGCTCCTCTACCCCCAATGGGGGGGGGGGTAGAATGGTGTGAACTATAAATGAACAATCCAAAAAACTTTTTTGAGCATATTCCAGGTAGGATTTTATAGAAGGCTTGTATGTTAATAGCTGTGACTTGGACCATTAATTGTTGCCTTCTGGCTCAGAGGTCAACTACTTACAGTATGCATCTTATAATGCTGAAAAAAGCAATGTTTCATAGTTCATATAGTCTAACTAAACTTTCTGGATGGTATCCCAATTGGTCCATACTCTGTTGAAAAGGTCCACGGTGTCGTTCTGAGTGCTGTTATATTTTCCATTATCCTAATAAAGCGGACACTCCAGAAAGTGTACCTCGGTAGGTTTAAACTGCCGAATTATGAAGTCTAATTATTTTTTAAAGAGACAGTACTTCGGCTATCAAATGGTTGAATAGTCGAACGATTTGTAGTTCGAATCGAAGTCGAAGGTCGTAGTAGCCTATTTGATGGTCGAAGTACCCAAAAAAAAACCTTTGAAAGTTTTTTTCATTCGAATCCTTCACTCGAGCTTAGTAAATGTGCCCCCTAGTATCTGTATTTTTTGTGAAGGACCTTTCTTCTCTAATATCGCATCACCTAAAGAACACCAATGGCACCCGCCTTATACAAATAATTGTATTGCATTACATTTAGGGGCATATTTATTATGATGTGTAAAATGAAATTTTCAGAAAAAACTGTGCAAAAAGCAGTCTTAAATAAATGAGGAATTGATCAAGCTGTGTTTTACTTTACACAATGCGAACACCAGATTTGCCACCATTATTTCACATTGCTTCCAGCAGAAGTCACTAAAAAAAACGTGTAAAAAAAGTATGCTGTTTTTTATGCCTTTTTTACATGGCAAAGCCTGGTGATTCACAAAAGGTCGTAAAAGTGAGTGTTATTTTTAGCATGTGTTAACAAATGGCATGACAAAAGGTCACTTGTCAGACTTAAAGGGATACTGTCATGGGAAAAAAAAATTTTTTCAAAATGAATCAGTTAATAGTGCTGCTCCAGCAGAATTCTGCACTGAAACCCATTTCTCAAAACAGCAAACAGATTTTTTTATATTCAATTTTGAAATCTGACATGGGGCTAGACATATTGTCAATTTCCCAGCTGCCCCCAAGTCATGTGACTATACCACCCTCTATTCCTCCAACTTTCTGGAAACTAATGTTTGAAAAAATTAAGGGATCACAGAAGTTTTACCATGCCAGGGACAGCATGGCTTTTGTTTGTTAGTGGCTGTAGGTAAGGCTCCAGTTCCTCATAAATGCCTTTAATTGCTGCCCAACTTAATCAGTAGAGCCTCATTACTTCTTCCTCTGATAATCCATCTACAGTTGAACTTTCCTGGAAAACCCGAGGATCCATCACTCCAGGCCGATCACAGACTTGATTCAAGTCTGCAGATTCAAGCAAAAAATCTGACTGCAAACTCCATCTTATCACTGCAGACAATGACCACAGACAAACAGAACTGATGTCATTAGTAAAGCCCTCTTCTAGAAGGTGCTACATTTCACAGTAATTATTGCACTATTTTATGGTTTTATCGCTTAAAATATGTTTGTGAATTATGCGTTAGGATTAATTCTATTCTGCAAGTATTGCAATGCGATTAGAATATGGAATTACTGCATGCGATATGTCTATTAGCTCATGCAAAAATTGTCAGGGGGCCTATCGGCTCCCAGCAGGGGCAGTCTGGAGCAAGGAGGAAGCTTAAGGCCAAGTTCACGGTAACAGACAAGGGTTCAGGAACAAATGTAGTCAAATTCAGGCATTAGTTCAGAAGGCAAGCAGATAATTAGCAAAGTCAAGGTACAGGCAGGTTCAAAAGTCCAGAAATGCAATAAACACGAATTTAGGAACACCCAGGAATGCTTGAAACAAATCCTATAGTCGGGCATCGAACCTGCGTCCTAGGCATCCTCTTATTTTGAATTTGGCGCCAAAATACGGCATTGTGACATTGCGCGTTTGTGTGCAACACGCCAGCAACTGAAACCACACGGCAACCATGGGCGCAGCCATCTTGGACTCTCTGCGGATGGAAGCAGGATCGCGCCGCAGCGCTCCTGACAAAAATATTTGATGGATCCTTCCTTAAATAAACATTGTTTTTTAACCCACAAAACTATGCGTTAAGGAATAAAAACCTCTTGTGCTGTGTCAGAACGCAGTACTTTGCACATGTTTAAGTTGCTGTTACTTTATAAAAAATGTCAAAAGATTCCCAATTTGCTGGTCTAAAGCAACTCCACTTTTTGCCCATGGATGTGGGTTTCCCCATAAGTAGCAAGTCTTACTTATTTCATGCACAATTTTAATACCAATTCTACCATTCATACCATTTATAACAATAATGATGGACTATTCAGCTTATGAGCATAGCACTACTAGAGTAATAGTCTATGTATAAATGCTCCACCACCAGTTCCTACACCATGATTGATACTGCAATGGCTGTATATTACTGAAGCTTAACTCAAGACTTTTTGATGGAAATACGTAAACCCAAAGCTGGACATCAAACTTTGCATGTGCAAAGCTCAACTGTATTTAACTCACAATGGCTGAATTTAAAAAATAAAGAAAAAAACAACTTTCTTGAGTCTCATCACAGGGAATGAAAAGTTTATGATGTACCATTTGGGTGGGGAAATGAAATGAATGCAGTATTTGAATATAAATGGAACACCCTGATATATTTGTGTTTGGTAAAAAGATCATTTATCTAGTCACTTGTGTAACATATAACGTATATAATAAGAGAAGAGTGTAGAGGAACCCGTTACTGCAAATAACTTATGAAAATAGCATAAATAAAACGAACCCAAAGAAATATACATCATGTTGTCATAGAAACAAACTCCATAGGAAACATAGAGAGTTTTATAACATTCCATCTATAAGAGAAAAAAATGTATGCAAAAGCTAATTCTGTCAGACTTCAAGAAATGAAACATCAATAAAAAGTCTTGCCTATCATACTACATTGTGTTCCTAAATAGACTGAAGAAAATAGATAATTATACATTGTAAGCGATTTTTTGTAACCAAAACACAAAATCTACAGCATGGATCAAAGCAGAAGTTTTACAAAGATAGAAATGCATGTCTACAGAAGGTCACAAGTCTATGGAAAGTGCATCTCTCATAGCAATTAAATTAATGGGTGTACGAAAGAGACGCACATCTATCTGTGATGGGTCATACAGGCTTCTCAACAGAAAAGGTGGACTTTGTATTCTAGATAACGTCTACTTCATTTGTACTTTGGGCCATGGAAGGTAATCAATAGTGATGAGATGTTATGGGCGAATCTGACCATTTTTGCTTTGCCATAAAAATTCAAAAACCTTAAAAAAATTTGACACATTGAAATCAATGGACTTTTTTTTTGAGCTACATTTTTCAAACCATGCAACATTTGTGTACTATACATTATGGGCATGTTTTTGCCATGAACTAGGGAAAAATATTCCACTCATCCCTAGTGATGAGTCCAATATTTCTCTAGGCATGGATTCCTGATGAAATTCTGCATTTTGCCATTGGTGTAAATGCCATATATTTTGTGTGCTTACTATCACAGTAAAAATCTACCCATCGATTTGAAAGTATCTTGCCTGGAAAAAAGCTACTATAAAAAACACCCAACATCCAACTATGTTGCACAAAAAAGTTGCCACAAAACACCCACCCATTTATTTCAGACGCCAATTCGCTAGCAAAAAAAACAGGCGCTAGCGCTCATTCACACTCTACCACCAGGCGACAATTTGCTCTGGTGAATGGACGTTACTCTGCAAATTCACTAAACTGTGTATTTTACTGAACGTTACCTCTTTCGTCAGCTCAGACCAGGTGAAGTGCAATGGAGTGTATATATTCCTCAATCTTCTGTCACTTACATCATATTCTGAGTGGAAAATGCATCAAAGTTAGTGATGGGCGAATTTATTCGCCAGGCGCAAATTCGCTGCGAATGTCCATGTTAGATGACAATTTAATGGGTGTCCATTTACTTTAATGCAATTGGACAAAATGGGCACGTGTCATTGTCGCTGGAAAAATTTGTGTCGCAAATTTTTCGTCGTTTCGAGAATTTCACTTGAAATTCGCCAATCGCTAATCAAAGTTCAAAAAAAGCTGGCAACTTTTTCTTTTTCAGAGTGATAGGCTGCAAAAGTCCTTAATTTTTTTCTTGTAACCGGTTTTCTCCATACATTTTCTAACATATGGAACATATGGGGCATTATAACAACTCTATTGTCTTTCTAAAGGTTCCCTGGACATGTGTAATAAACAGGGTAACTGTAAAGTATTTGCTGCAACATATAAAATAAAGAAGCCCATACAACTTTAAATCTCCAAATTTAAATATGCAAATTAACCTGAGCGCAAAATCTCTAGCGACTTTTTGCTAGGCAGAAACTAACGCTAGCATATCTTCCCTTTGAAATGCACGCATTACCGAATGTACCCATAGCGCAAAGTCGCCAGCGTTCCATGCCCTGGACGAAACGCTGCATTTTAATGAATTAGCTTTGTCTGAGCAAATTTTCGCCTGGTGAAGTGTTGCCCTTGGTGCGAAGTGGACGCTGGACACGTTTCGCTGGTTAGTAAATCTGCCCCTATGGGAGATGGCATTCCTTTAATTCTGAACTTTCTGGATTATGGGTTTCCAGATAACGGATCCTATACCTGTACTCTATTGAGTCTAATGAGTTTTAGGATTTAAAATATGATGTCCTAATTCTGCAGTTTCGGTGGGACAATCACATCTGAAGAAAAGGCATGAAGTCCAGTCATACTTTATTCTAATCTGCCACAGCCTAAAGCTACTATAGTAATCTTTAACAAAAATGAACAACTCAACAGCAGCTAAACACTTAAGTATCTTTGCTCTGTAATATTTTATAACATTAAGAAGACCTGAAGCGCCACCATCTTACAAACGGAAACTGTATAGTATAGTATATCGTGCAGTCTTGTACTGTAAAATGTAATTTGTTGTGCAGAAATAAACAAAGGCACAGATTCACATACATTGCTATATGGTATAGGAGATCGGCAGCAGAGGTAAAGAAATTGCTTGCTTGTTTATCTGACAGCTTTTCCTTCCACATCCTATTTCACAGCCACATGCAATATTTATTCTTTCCCCCCTACTTTGCATCAGCAATTCTGTTTTTATATTGCTGCCTTCTGCAGAGGTTAACTGTAGCTGTCTATTACTTGCCTGAAACAACTTCTCACATGACCCATTTTGTGGAACAGTGGTGCAGAAAGAAGAAGGGAAAAAAAAAGGGTATCGTGATAGATTTTCCATGAAGTAAATTGGGATGCAGCAATCCAATCACATTTTTTATCAAGATTCAGTCTGAAGTAAAACTTCCACCGAGAGCAACTGCCTCTATCGAAGAAGACAATTGTTATAAGGAAACACTGGGGCCCGCTGCGTTTAATAGAATAAATATTACTGAAAAAAATGAAAATTCAGAACCACGAGCATTGTCAGAACAGACTGCTGCAAATTGATGACTACTTTCAAAGTCTCTTTACATAATAGTGGGAACATGTAATCTCTAATTTGCAAGCTGTCCCTGCATATGGTATTGTTGTTTTTCTTTTCAGGAGCACAGCATGTACTGCAGAGGTGTGCCGTACTCGATACCCACTGGAAAATAAATAACTATCAGTTTTACATGGGAACAGGTTGCATTAATTGTTTATTTACTTTAAAACGGAGCAAAATTGCTGCCCAGTTAAGTGCCACTTTCTTTCCATAAAAGTTTCTGCACGAAATCATAGAAAGTCAACGAGCTGTTGCAAATATAAATATGCAATTACAGAAAATCTTATTTAAGGCAATGATCCATTGCTTGATCATACAGCCATCCTATTACTGCTAATAGAAAACGTGACAATTGCTTAAATGTTAAACCATTCTGATGTAATGCTGTGACATCTCTTGAGTGACAAGTACATTCATGGTACTGTTATTATACTGCAAAATACCCTTTTTATATCAACTAAATGGCCAGCTAATAAACGAGCTGTTGTTGTTTATATTTATTTATTTAGAAATACAGAATATCCACTGTTTGTGTGTTTGTCTCAGTGTGGGGGAGTGAGGAGAGTCTGCAGTATGTTGCCTTTTTTTTATCTCCATATGCTCCATCTGTAGATAGACGGAAATAATGTATAACAGGAAAGGGACAATTACACCTTTCTCACCTTCAACCTGTTGTTTTTGTGTCGAAGTACATAAAGCAAGGCTTATCGGCCCGTTATTTACGGAGCTGTGAATTTGTAAACTTAAATAATGTTCTTTTTGTTCAGATCCCCACATTCTGTCCCCCACGACTGGCAAACAAAAATGTCTGCAGTGATGTTGATTGTTGAACATACAGACCTCAAACCTTTTTATGAGATTAACAAGAATGCCGGTTACATAAGATAATGAAAAGGCAAATACTGGTTTTCTGTATATGAAAGATAGAATTTATTTTGTAGTAACGCAGAAGGCTTTCCAAAAATGGCCCAAATGGACAATATCAAACCTCTTGGTCAGATAGAATACAGCTAGAGCGATTTGACTGGTATAGATCTGATATATTTGATATGATTTAAGTATTCAGTCTTGGAATATTAGCTTAGTCTTAAAACTATACGTAACATTGACATCTGTAGGCAAAGACATCATATTCCAGAAATTACAGTATATTCAAGGATATGTTTTGAAGAAAAATGTCAGCATGGTTGTATAAGAGAATGATTTTGAAGCACATTTGAAAGCACATTTCATCTGAACTGCTTCTGTCTCTAAAATATTAATGTGATCGTTTCCATTTCTCAAATGAAAAAAGACTCTCTTGGAGTAACTTTCCTGGATTACAAAAGGATCTAGTTTAAAAAAAAACAAGGTTTTATCTTCACTGTTAATAAGAGTAGTGGAATGGTAAAATTCTTATCCTTAAAAAGACATACTGGCAAATCCCATGGATGGTTCCAAGAGAAAACAGAACTGAACAAAATGATTGGCTAATGCCTTTTATTGATCCAGGACTTGATCAAATTCCCATTTTGAGGCATATTGGATTGACTGCCTTTTTTATTCCTATGATGAACTAGTACTGTAGCTTAATAGGAATTATTGAGCAAAAAATCACTGACTGTAGACAACCTTTAATTCTGAGTGATAGAGTATGGCATCAGTAGAAAGCATAGTAGGCACTGTGTAGTGCATGACAAAATATATTTTGCCTTATCTAGTTAGGACTACAAATGAAACATCCAAGTTTTTACTGTACTTCTCATCATTTTAAAATCTAAAAAACCTCATTGCACACAGGGCATATTTAGTAACTGTCAATATTCAAGTTCAGGCTAATCAATGCCAGAAAACATTGTTTCACTTGCTCACATTTTCTGGCAGCAGTTGCTTTTTTTTATTTTTTTGTCTTCATGAGGTTTTTTTTTTTTTTGGACAAGCAGGTTTTATTCAAGAATTTGCCTGATTTTAGGGCCCAAAGTAATGAATTTAGCAGTAAACTTTCAGGGGGCTTTCTTTTTGACTCTAGATCTTATAACTGCAAGCCTTACCCTTTACGGCAAACAAAAAAAGTTGATCTAAATTTTTTTTCAAATTTGTTTTTTTGTTTTTTTTAAAAAATCGATAGCAAACCTACTTAAAATAAATAAATCAATCACCCTAACAGGTATCTTTTTTTCACCTACCATCTAATTGCAGTAACACTTCTCACCAATTTCAGCAAACTGTAACCACAGGGGGTAAAAGAAAGGCAAAGCATGTTGTGTGTTTCCTATAAAACATAGTTATTGGAAAGGCCTTATATTTGGAACAAATCATGTCCCAGAACTGGCAGACCCATTACAAGCAGCTTCAGGAGCTCTGTGACAATTCTTTGTATTCCCATTAAAAAAAACTTGGTAATAAATCCTATAACCAGCCACTGAATTTGCTCCAGAGTGAAACATAACAGCAAACTAAGCATGTATTACATGTGACCATGAACCTCAAGTCTATGTTGTTCTAAATCAAAATGATGGTTACATTTGAACCCATCTGAGCAATGACCTTTTTAAGAGGATAAAAGGCTTCAGAATGGTCATTGGATTTTCATTTAGATGCAAGTTAACAGGCAGCTTCTTTAACAGCTTTACTAGAAAATTCTATTTTAATACACGAACCTTTTGCTGCAAATAAAATGCTTATACAGGTGTATTGCTCTCAGCAAATCTAATATAATACTTTTGGTAAATAGTCATTAAAGGAGAAGGAAATGTTAAACTAAGTAAGCTTTATCAGAAAGGTCTTTATAAATACACTAATAATCACTCAAAGAAATGCTGCTCTGAGTCCTGTCAAAAGAAACACCACATTTCTTTCCTTCTATTGTGTACACATGGGCTTCTGTATCAGACTTCCTGTTTTCAGCATAAACCTCCAGGGCTTGGGCATGAGCATGCTCAGTTTGTTCCTCTCTCCCCTCCCTTCTCCACTTCCTGCAGTAATCTGAGTCCAGACCCATGAGTAAGCAGGGAGAGACTCAGGCAGGAAGTGATGTCACAACAAGCTAATATGGCAGCTGCTATACTAAACAAACAGACAGTCTACAGAGCTGTTTACTCAGGTTTGGAAAAGCATTCTAAAGATTAAAAATGGTGTTCTAGCTTGTGCTGTTATAGCTAATCTATTGACAATAAACTGCCTTGGTAGCTTTCTTTCTCCTTTAACATGTAATTTTCTAAATGGCTAAATCTTATTACAGATGCTGACTTAGTACTGAATAGGTTTAAGATGAGATAGATTTTGTATGAAAGTATATATTAAGTACTGTTAAGTTAACTTTCTTATTATATTCATCCTTCAGTATTACTTTCATTTTCCCCATACTTCTGTAGAATACTTATGTTTTGCCATACATAAAAGAATCTTATATCTTGCTGCGATCCTATTCACACACAAGTTCTGCCGTGTCTGTCATAAAACATGACTTTATTGCTGTGTGTTACAGGATGCAAGTAGATAAAGCTGGAAACAATTTCTAAGAATAGACATAATTTATAAAAAATATACCCACAATGTATAGTACAAGGCCACTGTGCTCTTCTGTGTGCAAATAAAATGTGCTTTGATTTCATATTGCTTCTTTAGATGGTCTTCTTGAGATACACTCTGGTTCATTTACCAAATTGGGCTTTTTTGCACCTCGGCAGTGACCCATAACAACCAATCAGGGATTATCTTTATTTAGACAGTTGAGGGTAAAATAATGAAAGTAAAGATTTGATTGGGCTACAGCCCAGGTGACAATTTCCCATTGTTGCTAGACCAACTGATTGATTGAAACATAGAATGGTTCAAGCTCTATAGAGGTAGGGGACCTGTTATGCAGAATGCTTGGGACCTGGGGGTTTTCAGATAACAGATCTTTCTGTAATTTGGATCTTCCTACCTTAAGACTACTAGAAAATCACATAAATATTAAATAAACCCAATAGGCTGGTTTTTGCTTCAAAACAAGGTACTGTTTTATTATTACAGAGGAAAAGGAAATCATTTTTAAAAATTTGAATTATTTGGATAAAATAGGAGATGGCATTTTTTTTATTAAGAGCTTTCTGGATAATGAGTTTCCGGATAATGGATCCCATACCTGCATATATATATATTTTTTTTTATTGTGAAAAAATTCGCTGTTCATAAGGATGTACAGGAGAGACAGAGAATAAGAGAGGGAGAGACGTTTTTATATGTAGAGTGCAAACTAAAGCCAAGGCACTATAAATTGGCCGTTAAGGGTGATAAGATCACCCAAATTATTTGGACTCATTTATATCCATATAGAAGGTTTTCAATTAATTTTGGCAAAGTGGTTAGTACTGCTGCCATGCAGACATTGTGTCCTGAGTTCTATGAATTTTGAATATTCTATGTGTGTTAGCAACGGTTAGCAAGGGGTTCACAGTTTTAAACCACACATGTGTGTGTGATTGATAAGGAAATTAGACTGAAAGCTCCTTTGAAAAGGACTGTTTGAAATGTCCATTACTAAAATTGTGTACCATGCTGGGGCTATATGATATATAATAATATATCATATAATAATAATAATATTAATAGTACTAAATGGGATTTTAGCACTATAAGGTGCACAAAGCTACACTGCCAGGCTGCAAGTCCATATAGAGGCTACCAAACAGCAAATCACAGCCCATTTTTTGGCATCTCCATGAACTTTTTAATGCTTGTGTTGCTCTCCAAGTCTTTTTACATTTAAATGTGGCTCACAAGTAAAAAAAAAAAGGCTGGGGACCCCTGGAATAGATAGAATAGATGATTTTATTAAATCTGTGAGGTTTCAGTAATTAAACACTCAGCTCTGACAGAATCAGTTAGCTAAAGGTGAGTTTAGGCAACGCTACAAAAAGAGTCAATAAAGGCATCAACTATAAAGATTGATGTGGGGAAGAATCTTCCTTAATTTGATATAATAGAGCCTCAAGCAGCAGTGGCTTGCTACCAGCACCAATGTAGATTTGATGGATTAAAGTGGAAAACAATGTGCTGTTTTACTAGTGGTGCCAGTTCCCAAAAACCAAAAAGGACCCAAACTACATTCAGAAAATAGCATATAATAGTTGTCATGATTTCTTTAAAAAAAAATGTCTCCCCAAAAACCAATATACTTTAAATATTTCCACGTTTCGCTGCCCAAAATGTTTCAATGAAACTGCGTCAAAAATTCGCCAGCAAAAAATCTGTTGCGACAAAAAAAATTTAAGCTTGTCAAAATTATTCGGGTGCCCGTTGATTTTAATGCATTTGGACAAAATAGTCATGCATATAAAAATTGTTGCTAGCGTCAAAATTATTCTAACGCCCATTGACTTCAATGCATTTCGCAAATTTTCACCCATTTGCAATTTCAAAGTTTCGCTAATTATTCAGCGAAGCGAAATGGGACAGATTCGCCCATTACGCCCAAATATATTAGTGGATATTTTAATGCAGTTATGACAAATAAGAGCACATAAACTTGGATTGCAATGACAAAATAATTTCAGAGAAATACAGTGTATTTAGGTCAGGCGCTGCCCTGTTGTGCACAAGGATGCACTACAAAAGGACTGGTAACTTTAACCACCCAGGGAGATTTTTTTTTCTTAAAAATATTTAATTTATGATATAGGCACCCAAGGGCCATACTTCTACCCAAAGCTGCCATCCTAAGCATGGGCCCTTGGGTGCCTATATTTAAATACAGCTTTGGTAAAATAAAGCTTTGCTTTATATTCTTCTTTAACACTAGAAACTCTAGGACTTGGCATGTGAGTTCATCATTAGTCTATTTATCTTTGGGCTGCCCAAATAGATGGTTATACATTAAGGGGCAGATTCACTAAGGGTCGAATTTCGAAGTTAAAAATACTTTGAAATTCGACCCTCGAATTGAAATCCTTCGACTTCGAATATCGAAGTCGAAGGATTTAGCGCTAATCCTGCGATCGATCGAAGGATTTTTCGTTCGATCGAACGATTAAATCCTTCGAATCGAACGATTCGAACGATTTTAATCCAACGATCGAAGGAAAATCCTTAGATCAGATCAAAAAAAGGTTAGCAAGCCTATGGGGACCTTCCCCATAGGCTAACATTGACTTCGGTAGGTTTTATCTGCCGAAGTAGGGGGTCGAAGTTTTTTTTAAAGGGAAAGTACTTCGACTATCGAATGGTCGAATAGTCGAACGATTTTTACTTCGAATCGTTCGATTTTGTTCAAATTCGAACGAATTTAACCAATTCGATGGTCGAAGTACCCAAAAAATACTTCGAAATTCGAATTTTTTTCATTCGAATCCTTCACTCGAAGTTAGTGAATCTGCCCCCAAGCCTTTAAGTGGATATAAAGTATTTTTTAATGCATATATATGCTCCTGTCACTACATAAAACAATTTTGTAATGTATGTCTGTTAAATATTTTGCATCTGCTTTGAGGTACACATGATTGTTTCTGCAGCTTTCTCTTCTCCATCTTGTTTGAGATCTCCTTTAAAGTTCAGAAGCAGCTGCCCGTCCTGTTCTCTATAATTGATGGGCTGTCCCTCCAATACTCAACTGCTAGATAAGGCTCAAGGTTGGTTCAACCCTTACATACAGTATACACACATATGTTCAGAAATTGCAGCCCCCAGAGCACCAGGGAGGAAGACAGCTAATGGCCGGTCTTTGCATTCTCCTAGTAATTGAGCTACTCTGTGATACTCTGTGACTAAAGATAGTAGTCCAGTAGTATTTTATCCCAATCTTTTCATACCTGTTAAAATATTATAAAATATTATATGGCTAATTATTATTAGGTGGGACACTACAGATAAAACATTATTTGGTAGCTGAGGAATTACAAGATTAGTACAAATGAAGTAATTGAGCTACTCTGTGATATTCTGTGACTACAGATAGTAGTCCAGTAGTATTTTATCACTTTTCATACCTGTTAAAATATTATATGGCTAATTATCATTAGGTGGGAAGCTACAGCTAAAACATTATTTGGTAGCTGAGAAATTACAAGATTAGTACAAATGAAGAAGTTATTTTGATTTTTTTGTAAAACTCCTTTTTGGATTTCAGTTTGAGGCCTCTGGTATACTGGGATGAAAATACTCAAAAAGGGCTACTATTGTAATTTGGCAGGTGACCGTTCTTTTAGCTTTTAGTAGTATAGAAATCTTTTATTAATAGAGGAGTAAGATTTAAGCACGAGTCCGTATAGATGGACTTCCATGTCCAAGTGACCCTGAACCAGCCATGTACTGTATTTAAAACCCTACCTTGATTTCTTTGTACTGCCGGATTTGATATACATCAGTATAAATATAAATGTAACCTTTGTTAAGTTTGATAGACATGTCTTTTTTCCAACCTGCTACTATTTAATGCAGAAAATATGCTAAAAAGCCTTGATGGATGAAATAACATTAATTGTTACCATCAAGCTGTATTAGTGCCAGCCTACACTGCAGATTGTTGTCATTTTAGACAGTGCAAATGGCATAAACAAACACATAAATGTGTGTATTTATTTCATTATGTTTAGACTCTGCCCTTACATTTCGCATTTTACTTGTATCCGTATGATTGCTTAGGAATTTGAAAATGGATCTAAAGGAAGCATTCAATGCAGTAATAAAATCTGGAGCAATGTTTACCTGATAAACAAGGTTTGCAGCTCTCGTCCTGCTTCAATCTACAGTGCCATCTACTGGATTCACTCAACGATAATCCTTACATTTTTAACAAGGAACGATAAGCAGTGCGGTTTCGGTTTAAATCTGAACTGAAGAGCAGTCAGTCATGTAATGTTTGGAATACATTTTAGATTAGGTATTTGAACAAGGTCACATTGACAGTGCATCAAATGGCACAAAATATATTGTCCTATACTGGAGCTTTATAGAGCAGTACTTTGCAAATGCAACCTTGAAAAAACAGTTTTCCCAGTGAAATCAATATGACATGCCACACTAGTTTTCAAGCGATTTTTTTTCCCTTGGCATTTTCTTAGTAGTGCTGTTGGACAAAAAATTGTCTTGCTAGAACCCACTTTTATTGTTACACTGTCAACAACCATTTAAAACTGAAGAATTTTATTATTTTTATATTATTTATATGCATTTAAATGCTAAGCTATCCTGATTTTGTTTTTAAATATAATAATAGGCTCACTTAGACAATATTAAATGCTACATTCGTTTATAGATTCCGATTTTAGGACTTATTTAAGTTTCCAGACTACAAGAAGTAGCTGTATTCCAATAAATGCTCAGTAGGGGTTTAGACAGTTGACAAATTTACAGCATTTAGACCCAAAGAATACACAAACCCAAGTTCCGCCATAGGGAAAGTAGACTGGTAGTATGTAATAGATGGGTGGGTTGAAGTTCCACTGGCACAGGTATGTTAGGTTACCGCATAGTATGTATAAAAAGGAAAGTAGACGTCACCATTGTTCTCTTTGACCATTATGTGTGTCTATAATATGGTATAGAGCATGTCCTAGTGCAGTGATCCCCAACCAGTAGCTCGTGAGCAACATGTTGCTCTCCAACCCCTTGGATGTTGCTCCCAGTGGCCTCAAAGTAGGTGATTATTTATGAATTCCAAGCTTGGGAGCAAGTTTTGGTTGTATAAAAACCAGTTGTACTGCCAAACAGAGTCTCAATGTAGGTTGAAAATCCACATAGGGGCTATCACAGCACTTATGTGGCACCCAAGGAACATTTTTCATGCTTGTGTTGCTCCCTAACTCCTTTTACTTCTGAATGTTGCTCACGGGTTCAAAAGGTTGGGGATCCCTGTCCTAGTGGATGAGTTGGAAGTGACCTTAGACGAAAAAGCAAAGCTCTGAATGAGAATTCACTATGTCAGGTTACCCTCTCTTCCCTCCTTCATCCATGCATCCAACTTGCAGCATGTGTATTCAATAAGTGTCCTACTTTAAAGAGGTGAGATGGTAACCATAGCCATAAAGAGAGAGAGAGATCTTGTTTGCAGTTACTCTATGATATGGTGACAATTATTTAGTAAGCTGACTTGACCCATTACTTAAAACTACTTAACTATTAACTAGTGACATCTACCTTCCAGGGCCACATAACATGACAACTAGCAAAACAAAAAAAAAACAGAAACGATAAACCCTACAACCATTTTAACTTGCTTTGTGCTTTTCAAAGCTGGGGTGCTAAGCCTTCCTATTCCTTAAAGGGGATCGAAAGCCAAAAAAATATTCAATATACACTTACTCAGGGTGCTTCTCTGAACAGTTTTTCATTTACAGAAATGTTCAATATTTTGTGGAATAATTGCTAATAGCAGACTTTTAGCTCAACTGAAAGTCAACAAGCAAAGTGTTAACTGAATCCAGGAAGTGCATAAACAGAGCAGAGAAATGTATTATTGCTGATACTCTGGGCCTTCCAAAGACTGCTGTGCTGAAGCCTGCCAATTAGTATAAAACGGTCTAAACTATGTATATGTTTTAGAAACCACTTTAAATAGAAGATGAATGAAAGTTACAAAAGTGTTCAGGACCACTCTCAATAAATTTCACACAATTGGTTGTTTGTGGTTTAGACCCCTTTTGCTAAGACCCAACTAGACCTCCAGCACTACCCCCCCCCCCAGAACTTCAAACTAACCTATTGCCTGCTGCGAGGCTGAGACAGGGCATACAGCCTCTCCTCCAAACCCTCCTCCTTACTACTATCTAAGGCTCACAGAAATGCTGTATGTGTAGCTCTGATCTCTCTTTATTGATTTAACCCTAAAAGTGTCTATAACCCTATAAATTAATCAAGGATTTGGTTTGGTATTCAGCCTTTTTCAGGAGGATTCAGGTTGGGCCGAACCCTCGTGCCGAACCAAATCTAAATATTTAAAATCATGTGACTTTTCTTCACAAAACAAGGAAGTAGCTCTCTTTTTCCTTCCCCATCCCTGATTTGCATATGCAAATTAGAGTTCGGATTCGGTATTCGGCCAAATCTTTCACAAACGATTCGGGGGTTTTTCCAAATCCAAAATAGTGGATTTGGTGCATCCCTGTATGTTAATAATGTCATGTTAATCAACACATCTGCTGAGGGGATTCCAGTGTCCCAATTATAGTAAATAAAAAATGAGATAGAGAGAAAGGCTGTATGGCTAAAATACAAAATGCTACCAATATTTATCAGCAAAATAATAAACACATCATGCAAAATAAGCATTATGATTTTATCAGACTGTAAACACACAGGGAGCACTTTGTAAATGTATTGTAACGGGTATTATTAACATGTTTTGGTTACAGGTAAAGTGTTGTGTATCATGTTAGCCAGTTGAAACAGTTATAGGGTATTATGAGACATAACAAAAGTGGTGAAAAGGTGATACAGTACCTTTATTGGCTAAGATGAGAATCACAACAAGCTTTCAGAACATTTCATTTCCTTCTTAAAAGCTGATTACAAAGAAGCTATGTTGGCCATATATATATATTTATATGCATATTTAAATGCATAATATGGATTGTAAGCAGAGACAGACACATGGGGAGGTGGGATATGCAAAGGGGTCCAGAAAAGGAACAAATGAGACCTTAGGTGTGAAAAATAATATCTTGCACCCTACTATTAACTTTAAATTAGCCTACTCCACAACTCACGTTCACTTTCTGGACACAACCATATCACAATCAGAAACCTACAGACAAACCATCCTACCTGATGTATGACAGCTTCCCCCCAGACCACACTAAACACACCACCATCATCTATATATTATGCATACAATAATAAAAATAAGTATTAATAAAATAAAAAAACAATACACAGTTTTGCATTATATATAGTGAATAAAGTACTGCCTATTGTAACATATAAGGATATTATAAGTCACAAAGGAGTTCCACAACCATATAAAAGCACAAGGCTGAAGGCCAATCATGGAACTCAGAGGTATAATATATATATATAAATACTGTATATAAACACACACACACAAGTATATTTGTCACATATTCCTGTGAATTGCAATGTTGACATATTAAATTGATAATAAATGCATTTACTATTTGTAAAACGACTTTCCTGTTCTATACAATGGCAGTGTTTGACCCATTCAGTGGGATATGTTTAAAATGCACACCCTGTTACATATTTCATTACAATGCACAAGATAAACATTGAATGGATCATAAGTCAGAGTTAAAAGAAAACAACTCTCAGAGCTGTATATTCCCAAGAGAAACAACAGAAATAAATCAAAACCTCTGTGGCTGAATAGAGAGGTTAACAGACACATATTTAAAGTGTATAAGGCTGAAGGAACAGGAACATATTTCAATCATTATAACGAAAATAGATAAAAAATATTAGGAAAGTGAAAACCAATCCCATAGGCAGAGCATCAGTACAGGCATTTATTTCTAAGCATAGAAAAGGTCTGATTATCAATGATCAGGTCTTTTTTTAATTGTTTTTTACCTGAATATGCTACGTTGGGTTTCTCCGCTGGAATACTTTAGATTCGTTTACCTTTTCATTAAACGCTTTGATTTCCTAGGGACCCTTTGTTTGTCAAATACACAAAATGTTGCCTTTTTATAAATGATAGATACATTATAGTTATCACACTGTAGAGTGATTGAGACAAATTCGATGACAAGGAACCTAGGGGCAGATTTACTAAAGGGCAAAATGACTAACGCAGGTGACGATTTTGGCGATTTACTAACGGCGCAGACGACACTTCGCTAGCGAAAGAGATAGACGCTAGTGGTGATTCGCACTGGCGAATAGAAGTTCAAAAACCGCTGGCGACTTTACCTTTTTTCAGGGTGATAGGCTGTAAAAGTCCTAAAAAATTTTCTTGGGTAACCGGTTTCCCCCATGCATTTTTAACATATGGAACATTATTTTACATTGGGCTCATGTTTAGGGCATTATAACAACTCTATTGACTTTATTAAGGTTCCCTGGACATGTCTACTTATCAGTGTAAATGTAATGTATTTGATGCAACTTGTAACATAAAGACGTCCATTCAACTTTAAATTGCCCGCAATTTAATATGCAAACTAACTGAGCGCAAGACAAATTTACCCCAGTGCATCTTCGATTTGATTTGCTCGCATTGCCTAGTGAAAATTCACCAGCGTCTGTCGGGAAGGACGAAACCCCGCATTTTAGTAAATTAGCGTTGTCTCATCAAATTTTCATCTGGCAAAGTGTTGCGATGGGTGCAAAGCTGTCGCTGGCAAATTTTTGCCGTTTAGTAAATATGTCCCCTAAATGTTTCGTTTTGACATCTGACAATTAAAAAGTACAAGAACATAATTGGGGAACACTAAGTACTTCTGTAACCGAAAAGGTGTTATAATAAATGGCAGATTGTGCCAAAGCCACACATAAATAGTATAGCCCATCCATGTTTTATGTAATAACATTATGGCTTCCATAAGCTCTATAAACACTCCTCCATGGACGGACTAGGCCGACTGGATACCGTGTAAAAACCCAGTGGGCCCAAGTGTGTGCGGGCCCCTGATGTGGAAGCCCTGGTTGGCCCAGACCCCCCCCCTCAGACCCTCTGTACCATCTGATAGTGGTGATTACAGTTAAGACATTATATAGATAGATAGATAGATAGATAGATAGAGAGAGAGAGAGAGAGAGAGAGAGAGAGAGAGAGAGAGAGAGAGAGAGAGAGAGAGAGAGAGAGAGATAGAGAGACTCTAACTTGTTAGAGAAGCTCCTTCCACAATGTTTCAAATGTTCATCATGAAAAAAAAGAGTTAGCCTGATTGGTTGATGTGGAATGCAAGGGGCACAGGTGAAGTCAGCATTTTTCCAGCATTTCTTTCAGAAAAACTTTTGCAAGATTTAATTCTAGTGTGGATTTGTTGAAATCTTTACACCATGCCAAAAATCTGTAAAACTGTACCAGACAAATAAGTCTACTCTCCGCATTACTCAGGTTGAGGCATATTGCCTTTGGTGCCAGGTAGAAATCTACTAAAAAAAATCTCGTGTATTTTGGAGTAGGAGTCAATGAGTAATGGCTGCAAGGGCATCAGCCAGGGTGTTTTTAATTAATACCATTACAAATAGTGACAGATTAAGTATAGAATTTTTTTCCACTGGATGGCAGTGGCCATGAGACAAAATTATCCATGTGACCTTACTCGACCTTTCGTGCAGCCAACAAAACCAAAAACTACTGCTGCGACAAAAACAAATTAAAAGAAATGGAAGAGTTTTGTTATAAACAAAGGTTGCAGAGATAGTTATTTAGAAATAAGTAGGAGTTTTTCAAACTTCCACAGAGGTACTTTAGAAATAACAAAATGTACCACATTTCACTTTTGGGAAAAGAAAGCATTGCCTTCATCATTTTGAAGGATTCTTCGTTATGGAAATACATATTACAATGCTGTGCAGGAGAACCCTTGAAGAGCAAGATCATAAACACAATTTACCTCAATATGATCAGCTAAACAAGTCCTCATGGGTAGCAGCTCAGACATGACTATTGTTTGATAAACCAATACTATTGCTTAAATTCACCTGCAATGAAGTTTACTGCTGCACCATCATGTTTATCTGCATTTATATACGCATTTATAAATGCATTGAAGTCATTAGATGATAATTGTTTACACTTGCAATTTTTTTATAATTCCAAAGGCATTAAAGTTAATGGGGGGGGGGGGGGTTCTCATTATTTCTCACTCAAAATGCATTAAAGTCTGAAAAGAGTCATTAAAGTTGAACTGTTTGTATTGGTAAAAAGAACATGTAAATTAATTAGCTGGTTTAACTAAAACAATAAGTAAGTCATCTTACTTGTCATCAGCCAATCAGAACCATTCTTCATTTTGGTCAATGGAATAGAAACATTATAACAATGGAGCTGGTTTTGGCTGATTTAAGATGAAGTAAGGAAGGAAGAAAAGAGAGGGAAGGAAGAAAGGAAGGACGGAAGGAAGGAAGAGGTAAGGAGAGAGAAAGAGAGAAATAAGTTGGTAGAAGGAAGGGCATAGGGAAAAGCTCTTTTGTAGACTATACCCTATACATATAACCTGTGGACACATTTTGAAAGACCTCTGTATCATTTGCTGTCTCTGGGCTGGATAATCTCAATAAATCACGTCATCTCTGCAAACCTCAATTGCATCCTTTTACCTGACTGTGGTAAATTTAATAATCTAGGTTTCACAACACTATACAGATAATATTCCAATGACACAACACTATCCACGATCTTAAACTCATCAATGGGGTTTCCTTTCCCCCTGCCTCCTAGGATACTGGTATTCTTAGGACTCACTTACTACTGCGGCCTTATGCTTTAAGCTCCCCAGCAGCATCCACCGCCTCTTGGACTGGAGAGTTCAAAGAGGAAGAGCCACATTCTCCCTCCCATTTTATAAACTATGGATATGAATGAAGAACACAAGATTTCTGGTCTCAACCTTCCCCTCACATGTGTGTCAGTTAGTCTGAAATAAACTTCCCTTTAGCAGTATCCTGCTTGTTGGAGTGCTCTCCTTTCCACTTCCATTAGCAATATATTCACAGTTGGCAGTAAGTATGTCTTCAAAAGGATTGATGCACTCAGTGTATGGACTACTTTTGGAAGTTTGCTGGGATATACTTTATTGCAATGGAATAGGTTAAAAAAAAACAGGACTTCTTGGTTAACCCCTATGGGTCCCTTTCATAAACTTTTTACAACTTTTTCTGAAAAAGTTAATTCCTTCCTTTAATATAATCTCTAAAGCCTCCCCAGTCATCATTTTAATAGAAAAAGAATGCAGCTCCAAACTCACCCCTCCGCTATTCATCCAATATAATTCAGGTGCTCAAACCAAGGAGGGCCCCTGGCACTTTATTCAACAAGCCTTAACAAAATCAACTCCTTGTGTGTTTCTGGCTCTTGGCCCTTAGTCAAAGGCCCATGACTTGAATATGCATTGTTTTAACTTATTTTGAAACTTTAGGGGTCATTTAATTACATCATAGCATTTACACAGCCCGCAAATCTCCACAAAGTCAGTTGTGCTACTTGCATCAACATGTGATCCCTGCACTTTTGCATAGTTGCACTTGGCACCTCTGCCTTCCCCCTGCATCTTGTTCTGAACAGTGCACAGTTACATATATTGATGCAGGCCCCTGTGGGGACTCTGGAGCTACTACCATCTCTGAACCAGGCGGTAGCTTCAGGCTGCTTGCACATTAATCACCATATTGCAGTTGCCGAAAGAACTAGGAGCACACAGCAGAAATTATGGCAAAAAGATGTGTGCCTAGTTCAATTGCAACTGCATCAATTTCAATGTATCAGCCACAATAGTGTCAGACACAGACAGTAGTAGTGCTAGAATCACGGTATTGTGGATAAAAAAAAAATGGCGATTGCATCAGAAATTTGCATTTTTTACACTTTGGTGCAAAGGTAAATTTTCCCTTTTCTCTCTATTGATAAGAAAGAAATCATAGATTCTGGGATAAATATGCATGTGCCTATGCTGCAATTCAAACATTTGCACATATGCTTAAACATCATACAAACATTTACATGAACAACTTAATTAAAATGAAAACTGATCAGTACTGAAAACAATGTTAATGCAAATGTTAACAGTGATTTTATCACTTAATACTATTGGAAATAGTGCCAAATAATAACATGGTGGAATATGTTGCATTAACAATGAATGGCCTCTGAAGCTAAAACTCTTCAGCACTTCATGTTTTATAACCCGAATAACTTATGCCCTGTGGTGCCAGCCATATATTTGTGTATCCAGAAGTTTCTTTATAAATTGCTTCCCTGGGAAACTGCAAATCTGAGCCTACACTTGATATGCTTGGGCTCTGATATCGAAAGAAAGCAGCTGAATATACTGAAGTCAGAGGCCAAGAATGAATGTTTTGCTAATGAGATGTTTAGTAAAGCTACCTTTTTTGTGACTCATGCATTTCACTCTGGATGCACATAAGCATTCAGTTGACATTAATGTCTGTTCCATTATGCTACCTTCAACTAATCAAGTTTTCATAGGTAAAAATGACAACAGTCTATGAGCACTGCTAATTATCACCTCTCTATGGAGCAGATTTATGAAAGGTCAAGGTGAATTTTCGAATTGAAAAAAAAATCAAATTTCTAGCTATTTTTGTGTACTTTGACTAGGGAATAGTCCAAATTCGATTTGAATTTGTAAAAAAATTAAAAAAATTCAAATATCGAAATTTATCATGTACTGTCTTTTTAAAATTTTTACTTCGACCATTCACCATCTAAAACCTGCCGAATTGCTGTTTTAGCCTATGGGGGACCTCCTAGAATCTATTGGGAGTCAATTGGTGTTTTTTTTTTGGGAAAAACTTTGAATCGAGTTTGTTCGATGGCGCTATTCCTTCTATTCGAACCATTCAAAAAACTTCAACTTAATTTCGGTTGTTCTTTTTGAATTTTGAAGTTTTTTCAATTCAAAATTTGACCCTTGATAAATATGCCCCTATGTGTCAATTTAGTTCTAGATATAGGGGCATATTTATCAAGGGTCGAATTTTGAGACAGTCCAACCATGATAAATTTCGAAATTCAAAATTTCAAATTTTTTTCAAATTCTAATTGAATTTGGACTGTTCCCTAGTTGAAGCACACAAAAATGAGCTCAACATTCACATTTTTTGAATTCAAAAATTAACCTCGACCTTTGATAAATCTGCCCCTTAGTGAACTTTGTAATAAACCCTAAGGGGCTGATTCTCTAAGGGTCGAATATCGAGGGTTAATTAACCCTCGATATTCGACTGGGAATTGAAATCCTTCGACTTCGAATATCGAAGACGAATGATTTAGCGCAGATAGTACGATCGAACGATCGAAGGATTATTCCTTCGATCGAACGATAAAATCCTTCGAATCGAATGATTCGAAGGATTTAAATCCAACGATCGTAGGAATATCCTTCGATCAAAAAAAGTTAGCCAAGCCTATGGGGACCTTCCCCATAGGCTAACATTGACTTCGGTAGCTTTTAGATGGCGAACTAGGGGGTCGAAGTGTTTTTTTAAAGAGAAAGTACTTCGATTATCGAATGGTCGAATAGTCAAACGATTTTTAGTTTGAATCCTTCGATTCATAGTCGTAGTCGTAGTCGAAGGTCGAAGTAGCCCATTCGATGGTCGAAGTAGCCCAAAAAAAACTTCGAAATTCGAAGTTTTTTAACTTCGAATCCTTCACTCGAAATTAGTGAATCGGCCCCTTTAGTTAATTCTTTTATCTCTTTAACATCTGTTTAATCTCTATACATTTTAGAAATTTAACAAATGCTAAATTTGAACCAGACATACATTGTGTGATGTGATACAGGGAAGCATAGTTAGCAATTTTCATATGTGAGGGTATTTTTTTGAAATGCAGAAAAAAAATGGCAATCTCAAGTCTTTTTTCAGTAACTAGCATAGTTACAAAAAAATGTGATGATGAAAAACTGTATCTCAAATAAATCATATTGTTCCATTAATTTTCAATGAGAATTTACAATTTTGACTGGTTCAAAATATTTGAAAATTAACATTGCTTAAATGTTGAAAATAAACCTCCCATTAACTTCAGTAGAAGCTCCACATGTTTTATCCGCCAATTTTTTATTGGAATTGTCAACTGATCAATCTCACAAATTTGAAACCACAGTTTTTTGCGAAAAATGAATGTTGAATTCAAACAGCGAGCACATAATGGGTTTCAGAATTGAAGACATGAACAATGTTTTATTTAGTAGAGTGCACAGAACTGTGAATAATAAAATAATAATGGCTTTTTGTAGAGGAAAAAATATGAATTCATTTTCCATGAGAAATAAAATATTTGTAATTTTTTTGTATTTTTTTATCTTAGAATTTAGACCTAGTTCTATATTCCAGCCAAGGCAGAAGCATTTCCCATGACTAAACAAGAAGGGTGGGGACCAAGGAACTATTCCTTGTAGGCCTGGGATTTCATTGTATGGAAAATGTTGGTTATCATTCTTGACATTGAGCTTAATCTGTCAGTTACATTATCAAAGTGATTGAAATACTTTATCTGAAATCAGCCATTTTATCATGACTAGTTTTTCAGATCGCACATACAAATCTGCTTTATTATTGTCACTTGGCAACTTTAATAATTTTCTCTTATTGTATATTCAAACATTGTAACTTTTATGCTTTTGCTTCTCCCCCAGGCAATGAATGCAAAGTGGTTATGGAAATGAGTTGTGTCCTAGCACACAGTTTAAAATAGCACTCTCAACACAGCACTGTAATAATACAGAGCCAACCTAAACCTGGTGATTGCCTGCCATTGTAAATTGGACATTATTTCTTTTAGAAAAACATAATGGTATTTATGAGGGCAAAATTCTGAATAAAAATATTATCATACGGGAGCTATGTGTAATCAATGCAGGCTTCATATTGACTGTGTAGGAGTTGTGTACTAATGTCCTAATTTTCTAATGATGGAAAATAAAATAATTGTTGTTGTTCTGCATATGTAATAGCATGAGCATGTATGTACTTTCAGAAACATAAAGGGCATTTGCCCCACTTGGGCCTGATTTTATTTAGTAACTAAAAAACATAGGTGCCTCAGTATGGTACTAAGGCCTGATTCATTTTTGGGTTGAAAGCCCTAATCGAAGTCTAAGGGGCAGATTTATCAATGGTTGAATTTAGAGTTCACATGATTTTTTTTAAATTCCCATAAACTCCTATAACCTCGAAAATTTGACCAAGATTTGACCAACTGCAAATCATAAAAAAAATTGAATTTTTCAAACTCGGGTGAATAGGATCAGCCCGCAAACTCGAACTCAATGCCCTTTATGTTGATTATCTTTTTTTCAACCTAGCTAACTATGTTAATATGGGGCATATTTATCAAGGGTCAAATTTCGAATTGAAAAAACTTTGAAATTCGAATTCAAAAAGACCAACCGAAATTAAGTCAAAGTTTTTTTTGGTCAAATAGGTTCATTTTCGATCGAATGATTCCGTCATATGAATCGAAGGAATATTGCATTCGATCAAATTCGATTAGTTTCCCCCCCAAAAAAATTGATTTTTCAAAGTCCACCAATTGACTCCAAAAAGGTCCTAGGAGGTCCCCCATAGGCTAAAACAGCAATTCTGCAGGTTTTAGATGGTGAATTGTCGAAGTTGAATTTTAAAGAGACAGTACATGATAAAATTCGAATTTTCTAATTTTTTTTCAAATTCAAATCGAATTTGGACTATTCGAAGTACACAAAAAATAGCTAGAAATTCGATTTTTTTTCATTCGAAAATTCACCTCGACCTTTGATAAATCTGCCCCTATGTAGGTTATATTTTCAGGAAACAACTTAAAATTGATCCCAGGATCAGGATCCCAGGACCCGTAGGCTAAAACAGCAATTCAGCAGGTTTAAAATGGCGAATAGTCGAATTCAAATTCTTAAAGGGCCGGTACATGATAAATTTCAAAAATCAAATTCAATTTTTTAAAAAAATTCCATTCGAATTTTAACTATTTCCTTGTCGAATTTCACTTAAAAAAACTCTAAAATTCGAATTTCAAAATTCTAAATTTGAACTTTCACTTCGACCCTTGATAAGTCTGCCCCTAACTGTATTCATGTGCGTCAGAGTATGGAGTTATTTTGTTATACCATTCATTATCACTAAAAAACATGCATCTCTTGATAGATGTGTTTGGATATTTGGATATTGTTTATTTTGTGAATATATATTGGCATCTATGAAGGTGCCATTCTGAAACTAAAATAAAAATATTAGGGATCATATGGGAATTATGTGTAATCAATGCAGGCTTCATACTGACTGTGTAGGAGTTTTTCCCTAATGTCCAAATGATGGAAATTAATATAATAACGGGACTAAGGCCTTATACATTTTAGGTTGAAAACCCTTAATGGAAGTCTAAGGGGCACATTTATTAATGGTCGAATAGCGAGGGTTAATTAACCCTCGATATTCGACCCTCGAAGTTAAATCCTTCGAATTCGAATATCGAAGTCGAAGGATTTAGCACAATTAGTTCGATCAAATGATTAAATCCTTCGAATGGAACGATTCGAAGGATTTTAATCCATCGATCGAATGATTTTCCTTCGATCCCAAATTGGCTAGACCTTCCCCATAGGCTAACATTGGCCTCGGTAAGTTTTAGGTGGCGAACAAGGTGGTTGAAGTTTTTTTTAAAGAGACAGTACTTCGACTATCGAATGGTCGAATAGTCGAACGATTTTTAGTTTGAATCGTTCGATTCGAAGTCAAAGTCGTAGTCGAAGGTTGAAGTAGCCAATTCGATGGTCGAAGTAGGCAAAAAAATACTTTAAATTCCGAAGTATTTTTTATTCTATTCCTTCACTCGAGCTTAGTAAATGTGCCCCTAATTGTATGCATGAACATCAGAGTATGGAGTTATTTTGTAACACCATTCATTATCACTGAAAAACGTGCATCCCTTCATGTATATTTGTTTGGATATTTGGATATTATTTATTTTGTAAATATATATTGGTATCTATGAAGGAACGATTCTGAAACTGAAATAAAAATATTAGGGATCATACCGGAATGATGTGTAATCAATGCAGGCTTCATACTGATGCGTTGTTTTGGCTTAAAAAAAACCTTAATCAAAGTCTAACTGTATACATGTACATCGGAGTATTTTGTAACACCATTCATTATCACTGAAAAACATTCATCCCTTGATGTAGATTTGTTTACAATACTTATTTCTGGGCCAACTGCATGAATGGAAATGCTACCAGGGAGCAACATTCAAATATAGATTCTCCTTGACCTTGAGCAAGTTCCATTATCTATTTTTCTGCCTCAAGGGCCAAAGACTTAGTTCCCGCTGTGCACAGGTTATGTAGTCATGTAGTGCATAGCCATGAAAATTCTTTTTAATTTGTTTCTTTACATTTCCAGTGAACACTCTTCCTTGTGTAGACCCTTGTTGACAAGAGGAGAGTTAGATATCTATAAAAGCATAAGTGCTGGAGTGCATTTATACAGAGAGGTATTTGTCTCTAAGTTCTTCATCCTTTACACAGCCGAACGCCGTGTCAGCATATTATGACATTGTAAACTTTTGTGCCTTAGACTTCATATAGTTAGCTCATTACTGAACAAGCCATGTAATCAATAACTTGCCAACAGATAGGCTTGAAGTTCCTTAGCAGCAGCTGTGCATGTTCTGCCGCTCTGAGAAATATTGATGGATCTCTTTCCTGCTTTCTTTTTAAATAACATCACATTTTTGATTGAGTTTTGATACAATAAATGGAACATGTTCCAACATAGTGACTGCCCATGAGGTGTTTTCTTCCCCTTTCTTCTTTTACTTAATGTATTAGGGAATATTTCACTATAGGACGCCACGGGACATTCAATTCCACATCTTTATTTATTGAACTCGATTCTGGTTTTTATATTGCCTTTCAAGGATTATGAAAATGTATTGTTTTGTGATGAGATGCTCTCTAGTTTGATGGAAAATGTTTAATGGACCAAGGGAAATGAGAATTGAAAAGAGTTGCCAATCACCTGTCTGCTTTTGGCATTAGAAGTCAGCTCACTTGAAAAATAGGAGAAGTGCACATTTAATTTCAAATTGCAGTGTTGAAAACAGTCCTGATTTTCAGAGATTCGTTTTTATGGATGTCTTGAAAACAATCTTTTTCATGTTTGCTTTATAGACGCCTAAAAAAATGAAAAGTAATAAGAAATATCTGACTAAAAACATACAGTGTAAGGGCTAGAATTACACCTCTAGTCTCCTTGTGCAAAGTATATTTAAGATCAGAAGCTTCCACATCTATGTGGGTCCTTGACCACAGAAATAACCCATTTCAATTTATTAGCCAAGCCATTTAGCATTTAATATTGGGCAATACATGAACTGACATGGAAGTAATATTCCCAACAGCTAGAGACAAAACTGAAGCTGGCTAACCTAAAAACTACACCATTCAATTGTGGTGCTAAGGAAAAATGGGCAGGTGGTTGGATCTAGTGATGGCCGAATTTATTCGGCAAGCACGAATTCGCTGCGAATTTGCGCGATTGGGCGCCAGCGAATAAAATTGCGAAACGCCCGTGAAAATTCGCCTGAAAAAATTCGCCGCCGTCAAAAAAATTTTTTCGCCACGTCAAAAAGAAAAACGGGCGTCAGCGTCGAAAACGAGACGCCAGCGCCATTTCATTAATTTTTTGCAGTTTCGCGAAATTCGCAAATTTTCCGGCGAAGCGAGATGGCCCAAATTCGCCCATCACTAGTTGGATCACAAGAAATACTAAAAACAAGTCCATATAGAGAGTTACCGGAGATGCATACTTTGCAAATGACAACAAACTACCCATTATATGTATGGCAGGAGGTAGTTAGGATGAGGAATCTGACCTTTCCATTCATATAGGCTAACTTAAAGGGATACTGTCATGGGGAAAAAAAAATTCAACACACATCAGTTAATAGTGCCATGGGGGAAAAAAAATTCAACACACATCAGTTAATAGTGCTGCTCCAGCAGAATTTTGCACTGAAATCAATTTCTCAAAAATAAAACAGATTTCTCTATATTTAATTTTTAAAGCTGACATGGGGCTAGACATATTGTCAGTTTCCCAACTGCCCCCAGTCTTGTAACGTGTGCTCTGATAAACTTCAGTCACTCTTCACTGCTGTACTGCAAATTTCAGTGATATCACTCCCTCCCTTTCCCCCCAGCAATTTAACAACAAAACAATGGGAAGGTAACCAGATAACAGCTCCCTAACACAAGATAACAGCTGCCCGGTAGATCTAAGAACAACACTCAATAGTATAATCCAGGTCCCACTGAGACACATTCAGTTACATTGAGTAGGAAAAACAACAGGCTACCAGAAAGCAGTTCCATCCTAAAATGATGGCTCTTTCTGAAAGCACATGACCAGGCAAAATGACCTGCGATGGCTGCCTACACACCAATATTACAACTAAAAAAAATACACTTGCTGGTTCAGGAATGAAATTTTATATTGTTGAATAAATTATTTGCAGTATAAACAGTGTAATTTAGAAATAAAAACTACACCATAAAAATCATGACAGAATCCCTTTAATAAACCACTTCAGGGAAATCAATATCATTTTAGGTCATTTTAGTAACCTGGACTCTGATTACTGGTCTGTACTGGGAGTCTTGACTGTATTAGATTTAATGGAATGGAGCTATAGAGGGTAATCTCCAGAACACACACCACTGGACCTGTTTAGTAATTTCCAACTAACTAGTGCAAGGCAAGCCAAGTCCTGAAATTAATTAGCAAAATCAAGTTGATTTTTAGACTGTACGTAACTATGTAATTCACTAATTAAATATCAGGCATCTCCTCTTAAAAGATTACTGCATAAATGGCCTGTATTCCAGTGTTGGGTGAGGAAACCTAGGAAGCCACCATTAAGGACGTATTTATCAAGGGTCGAATTTGATAAACTTCGAAATTCGAATTCAAAAAAACCAACTGAAATTAAGTTGGCCAAATTCGAATTGTACGAATCTAAGTAATATTGCATTTGATCGAATTGAAATCGAAGTTTTTCCAAAAGAAAATCTTAGATTTTCCAAAATCCACCAATTAACTCCAAATAGGTTCTAGATGGTCCCCCATAGGCTAAAACAGCAATTTGGCAGGTTTTAAAAAAACATCGAATTTCAAGCTATTTTTGTGTACTTTGACTATCGAATAGGCCAAAATTTGATTCGAATTTGCTGTCTGGCAAAGAGATATGGGCCTGTCTGCAGCTGATGTATAATAGCATTTAGCCATATATAGGGGATAATATTTCTATTGCTTGGTTTTTCTTTTATGTTTTTTTTGTATGGGTTTTTAATATATATTGTATGATATTAAAATGGATGTAATTTTTGTAAATGAATTGTAATAGAACTTGCAAAATATATTTTTTTTTAAAAAAAAAGGAAAAGGGTGAAGTGAAGGGTGACCTATGCCAACTTCCCCTTCCTCAGATATGTAAATATAACAGAGCTATGTACAGATGGAGCAAACTTTTTTTTGTGTGCCTAAACTGTGTAAAAAAATCACTGGGGAACAGGTTTATGTTTCATTCAGATTACTGTCCTATGTGTTTTAAAAGAACAGGAAATTTTAGTTCTTGGACAGAAAAGCTGGTGTACAGGTATGGGAGCTTTCCAGGTAACAGATTTGTCCTTAATTTGGATCTTCATAACTTAATTCCACTAAAAAATCATGTAAACATTAAATAACAAAGTAGACTGATTTTACTTCCAATAAGGATTAATTATATCCTAGTTTGGATCAAGTACAAAGTACTGTTTTATTATTACAGAGAAAAAGGAGAAACATTTAAAAAAATTGGATTATTTGATTATAATCGAGTCTATGGGAAATGGCATTTCCGTAATTCGGAGCTTTCTGGAAAACAGGTTTCCAGTTAAAGGATCACATACCTGTATGGGGTTTCAGGAAATCAGGGATGTATGGTGGAGAGTTGGTAGACCCTCCTTTACATTCAGCAACTAAAGGGTCTTTTCTTCCTTTCCCTTCTTCCTTTTATAACAACCGTTTATGGGTGATATCCCTGCAGTGAGCACCAATCATTTGGTTTTTTGGTGTGCACACCTAGACAACGGTAGCCTGCATAATGGGCAGTTCACTGGGTAAAATTATTATAGGAATTAATGTGGCTAAATCAGAGATTTCTGGTTTGGACAAATCTAGGTTAATGCAAAGGGATGCCTTTTTTTTAATCATCACTTAATAGTTCTGCATTTACTAGATTTTTATTTTGCATTTCCAGTTTAATTTCTTATTAATAGTAAAAACTACTTTTCCCTTTTTATTAGTGTTAAGTTTTAAATAATCTGTTAAACTGACTTCCAGCATGTGTATGTACAGTATAACATAAGACATGTGTTAGTGTAACAGAATCAAATATAACCATGTTACAACCCACAGATTGCAGATGAATCGAATAGACGTCTGTCATCAGTTTCTTTGACAAGATAACTAGTACATATGTAGCTTCTAGACCTACCCATATGATATAAATTAATTATATAAATGAATACATATGCTAATTAAAAGCAAATTATGGCAGAATAACACAAATCATTTGTTGCATTTCCTTTATTACTTAGGGGCCTATTATTAATGTTTTTCGCAATTTAAACTCTTTAGCACTAAAAGTCTTTTAAACACATTTTAGAGATTTATTAACTGTAAAAAAAACATGAAATACTCTGATGTAAAAGTACACCATCTAAAAGATGTTGAGCTCATGTAGAAGTCAGCAAATTTTAAAAATTTAAAAATAGACCCATTTATTAAAGGTTGAATTTTAGTGGTATGAGAGGTCTTTGAAACCATGGATAAAGTATTTTTCTATAAAACCACGAATTCCATGAAAGTTGTAAAAAGATCCGAATATAAAAAGCATGAATGAAAAAAGAGCTGAATATACGAATATCTCTAAAATTTAAGTTTTTCTCACAATTATAAGAAGAAAACATATCCTAAAACCTAATAGTCTGAATGGTAAAAAAAAGGTCCAACCACAGGACCTCAACTGCTTTTACTTGTCAAACTTTTGTATTCGAGTTTCTACACATAATACTCAAATGTATAGAGTTTTAGAGGGAAAAAAAACCAAAGTCTTTTAGAAAAAATTGAATTTGTGAAAAAAATAGAAATCCAAATTTCTGTAAATCGGACCCTTAGTTACTTCAAGGTTTACTTCAAGGTTTAAGAATTTCCGTTTGTACACACACACAAAAATTTAAGTTTTCTGTATACTTATTAATATTTGTTTTTATTCATTCCTGCATTTTATATTCAGATTGCTTAATAAATAAGTAGACATTCATGTTTTTTAAAATGTGAGTTTATTTGTGGTTGAAAAACCCTCTACCACTACACAAATTTTGATAACTAGGCCTCTTACTATCTTACTACTCTATTCCTTTTTATTAGAGTGAAGTAGATTAATATGCATGAAGTATTTGTTTTGTTTGAGTTCCTTTTTGCTTATGAAACCTGTCAATGACCTTCCATTTGAATACTAAATGACATTTATGGGTCTTTACTGGAGTCTAACTTCATATGCAACAGTGACCGCATTGTTTGACCCCACTAATCTGGGTCTTAAACATCTTTGTAGATGCCACAAGACTATTTCTTAATTCCTTATATACATTGGCCTTTTGTGCCAAACGAGACTTCAGCTCAGTGATCACGACCATTGCAAAGATCATTTGGGCTCCAAAGAGGTAATTTATGCTTCAGGCTACATATTCATATTTGTTTATTTTAATGATGGCCCGATCTTTAGGTAGAACACAATGAACCCATGCTTCTTCCTTTTATCTGCATGTCAGTGACACCTGAGAGTCCCCTCTTACCCTAACCAGATGTGATAGAAACAGATACAGGATCAAAAGACTTTTGATCAAAGTTTGAAATCCATATTTGCAAAATGACTTTAAATTGTGTTAAACTATTTTGTGTTTAGTGAATATTATGCAGACTGAGATCATTGCTCTGTCTTGGTTTTGTGTTTCATAGATTATATTTTATTTGTCAACAATACGGAGGTCTGCAAACTGAGATCTTCCCAAGCCTGGTCCATTCTATACCGCTATAATCCCATGCCGAATTCAAAATACTTTCTTTAAGATTTAGCATTGAGCATAATATAAACGTGTGATCTTTTCTTTCAAGGAAATTGAAGTAGGAACACCTTGCAACCTTTTGTTAGTGGGATTTTAGCACAGCTGATATGGCAGAGCTTTGCAGTTAGCTACTTTCTATTCTCTACATATCACATTGGTTTTCACTCAGTGGGAAAGTGCTATATTGATTTATACGTCGTGTGACAATAACAGCTATTTGAAGACATTACAGGAATTTTGATTCATGGCTGGATTTTTATGACGAGCACATTACGGGATGATGGAATGTCGTTTCTCAGCACAAGCCGACTATCCTTAGTTTTAAATACATTTATTAGGCGTATGACTGACTACTGTTCCAAAGTATCGCATGATTTGTTATCCAAAAATGGACTTTTATGACCAATTAAGCATGTAACACTTTAAAAAATGTATTACTTTCAATACGCATTAAAACATGAATCATCACCATAAAAACATTAAGGAGTCAGGCAATATCAGCAAACCTCTCAGTGGTAATCTTACAATATTAACAACTATTCTCACCGTTTTACTTACCCTGCTTCTTTTTTTAAATGCCACACCCAATATTACTGGAATTAAAGATATAGTTATATCCCATTTGTATGAAATGTATTGTTCCAGACCACAGCAAAGACTTTAATCCTTTAGAAGATGAAAACCTTTCCTCGGTATCTATAAGCGCAACAATAAATAAGGTAGATAATGTTAAATTAAATAAACATATGATATGTTTTATCATGTTAAATCACCTTATTGCTGCTCCAGTCATTATTAATCATGGGCGAATCTGACCCGCTTTGATTCGCTGAATATTCGCAAAACAGCGAAAATTTGCTGAAATGCTTTGAAGTCTAAGGGCATCAAAATTATCTTGACACACAACAAATTTTTATTGACAAGCATTGAAGTCTATGGGTGCCATTTTCGCGGCAAAACTTGGAGAAACATTTTGCTCATCACTAGTCATAAAATATTACTGAAATATGCAAAATATTTCAGTCAATATTATTCAGGTTTGTACAGACATAAGGTTTTAAATTGAATTGTACACACAGAATATTCTGGTATTCTGGTTAACCCTTAAATGCATAGTAAGTACCAAGAGGTCAAATACAGACTAATCATATGCCACTGCAACAACAAAGGGGGAATTGCCACAATTAGGAAAACAATTGGGGGGTGATATTACTCCAACTTGCAATGTAGTAGTAAAGAGTGACTGAAGTTTATCAGAGCACAAGTCACCTGACCTGAGGGTTTCTGGGAAACTGGCAATATGTCTAGCCACATGCCAAATACCAAAATGAAATATAAAAAAAAATCTATTTGCTCTTTTTAAAAATGGAATTCAGTGCAAAATTCTGCTGGAGCAGCACTATTAACTGGTTCATTTTGAAAAAAAAAATGTTTTCACGCGACAGTATCCCTTTAAGCCCTCTGACAAGCTTCCCAGGTTGATATCTGGGTGAAGTCAGGCAAATGTTGATTGGACTGATTTAAAAATCCTGATGGTTGAGGAATGCATCAGTTTGTTGTTGCGGCTCTCAACCCGACCTCCCAAATACTTCTCATTGTTACATAGTTACATAGTTAAATTGGGTTGAAAAAAGACAAAGTCCATCAAGTTCAACCCCTCCAAATGAAAACCCAGCATCCATACACACACACCTCCCTACTTTTAATTAAAATTCTATATACCCATACCTATATTAACTATAGAGTTTAGTATCACAATAGCCTTTAATATTATGTCTGTCCAAAAAATCATCCAAGCCATTCTTAAAGGCATTAACTGAATCAGCCATCACAACATCACCCGGCAGTGCATTCCACAACCTCACTGTCCTGACTGTGAAGAACCCTCTACGTTGCTTCAAATGAAAGTTCTTTTCTTCTAGTCTAAAGGGGTGGCCTCTGGTACGGTGATCCACTTTATGGGTAAAAAGGTCCCCTGCCATTTGTCTATAATGTCCTCTAATGTACTTGTAAAGTGTAATCATGTCCCCTCGCAAGCGCCTTTTTTCCAGAGAAAACAACCCCAACCTTGACAGTCTACCCTCATAATTTAAGTCTTCCGTCCCTCTAACCAATTTAGTTGCACGTCTCTGCACTCTCTCCAGCTCATTTATATCCCTCTTAAGGACTGGAGTCCAAAACTGAACTGCATACTCCAGATGAGGCCTTACCAGGGACCTATAAAGAGGCATAATTATGTTTTCATCCCTTGAGTTAATGCCCTTTTTTATGCAAGACAGAACTTTATTTGCTTTAGTAGCCACAGAATGACACTGCCCAGAATTAGACAACGTGTTATCTACAAAGACCCCTAGATCCTTTTCATTTAAGGAAACTCCCAACACATTGCCATTTAGTGTATAACTTGCATTTATATTATTTTTGCCAAAGTGCATAACCTTGCATTTATCAACATTGAACCTCATTTTCCAGTTTGCTGCCCAGTTTTCCAGTTTAGACAGATCACTTTGCAAAGTGGCAGCATCCTGCATGGAACCTATAGTTCTGCACAATTTAGTATCATCTGCAAAAATAGAAACAGTACTTTCAATGCCCACCTCCAGGTCATTAATAAACAAGTTGAAAAGCAAGGGACCTAGTACAGAGCCCTGCGGTACTCCACTAACAACACTGGTCCAATTAGAAAATGTTCCATTTACCACCACTCTTTGTAGTCTATCTTTTAGCCAGTTCGCTATCCAGGTACAAATACTATGTTCCAGGCCAACATTCCTTAATTTAACCAGTAACCTTTTGTGTGGCACTGTATCAAATGCTTTAGCAAAGTCTAAGTAAATCACATCCACTGCCATCCCAGAATCGAGGTCTCTACTTACATTCTCGTAAAAAGAAATTAAGTTAGTCTGGCAAGATCTATTACGCATAAAACCATGCTGGCACAAACTCATAGTATTATGATTTGCTATGAAGTCCAGTATCTTATCCTTTATTAACCCTTCGAAAAGCTTTCCTAATACTGACGTCAGACTAACTGGCCTATAGTTTTGAGGCTGAGAACGGGATCCTTTTTTGAATAGAGGCACCACATTAGCAATTCGCCAGTCTCTTGGCACAATACCAGATCTCAATGAATCCTGAAAAATTAAGTAAAGAGGTTTGGCAATCACAGAGCTAAGCTCGCTAATTACCCTGGGATGAATACCATCTGGCCCTGGACCTTTGTTAATCTTAACCTGTTCAAGTCTCTTTTGAATTTCTTCTTGTGTGAACCATGCATCATTAGTTGTATTACTAGAATTGGGAGTGTTAAGAAGGAAACCTTCACTTACTGGTTCTTCATTTGTGTAAACAGATGAAAAATACGAGTTCAGAATCTGCGCTTTTATTTTGTTTTCATCAACCAGCTGATCCCCCTCTGATAGTAAGGGTCCCACCCCTTCCTGCTTCATTTTTTTACTATTGACATATTTAAAAAATAATTTGGGATTTTTTTTACTGCTTGCTGCAATATCCTTTTCTATAGCAATTTTAGCTTGCCTTATAGCTTCTTTGCATGATTTATTGGCCTCCTTGTACCTATTGTGATCAGATTGTTGGGCCCTAGGGCCCACGATCAGATTAGCCCGATATGGGCCACCTTAAGGATCTCCCTATGTATGGGCAGCTTTAGGCATTTCAGTAGGTTTTGATCTAGAATCTTCCTAGGAGGGGATGTCTTTTTGTTATAGGCTTGAATCCAAAAAAAAGGAGGAGGCAAGGGGAGAACATTTTTGAGATGGCTTAGAAAATCCTGATGCGGGGGGTAATTCTGGGACTGCTGCTGCCCCCCCACTTTGTGCTTAAAAATCAGCGTCGGAGCTCAGAGCAGGTCAAAGGGGGGCAGCAACGCTAGTGCATTAAATGCAATAATGCTCTCTACTCCAGTGGAGACAAATTTCCAAGTTAAACCCCAGAAATTCAGCTTTAAAGTTACAAGAGGCAGCTTTTTGCTTTGTAACTTGCCACCTGCTGCAGCTTGAGGAAAGTTTCTCACTTTGCCTCATGGCTAGAGTGGCCCTGTCCTGATGATTTGGACTAATCACTAATCCATACTGTATACCATGACCTCAATTAATGAAAGCTTATACATACTGTACAAATAAAATATTCTTCAGATGCATGAACCTAATAGTCTATAGTGCAAGTAACAAAACTAGATGGGTCCATATACCTTTTCTGCTCCCAAATCCTAGCTTCTGCATTTAACTTCTTTCTTTTCAGCTCCACACCATAAACCTTATTCAATTATTTTTTATAATATGTTTCATATCAGATAATGAATTAGGGCAGGGAACTGTTTAAACTATTTGAACTAACTTTTCTTGAACTTTCTGTATCTTACACCAACCTTTGGTCTGTCTGTCCCAGGGTCAAAAGTAGAATCAATGATTGATAGTTACAGTCTCTGGCTTCTCAAGATTGTCTTAGGAAGTGGTCTACTAGTGCACCTGCCCTCTACAGTCTTATGGATACACTTTCTCCTGAAATTGTTTGTGGCACTGTAACATGAGTTAAGTGACTTCAATGTTGGTAGTTCCTCTTTTGCTTCTTTTTCTTAGAGTTGCTTTGGTGTATTTGTGTCTTAACTTCCTTCAAAGTAACAACACCTGATTTGCAGCTCTTATCACCTCCCTATTTCTACACTAAACTTTTTAAAATTAATTTAAAAATACAGATTAAATGTATTATGGCCACAATAAAATAACTACAACACGGAGGGGCAAATTTACCTAGGGTCGAATATCGAGGGATAATTAACCCTCGATATTCGACTGCCGAATTGAAATCCTTCGACTTCGAATATCGAAGTCAAAGGATTTAGCGCAATTCGTTTGATCGAACGATCGAAGGAATAATCATTCGATCAAACGATTAAATCCTTCGAATCGAATGATTCGAAGGATTTTAATCCATCGATCGAAGGATTATCCTTCGATCAGAAAAATGTTAGGAAGCCTATGGGGACCTTCCCCATAGGCTAACATTGGCCTCGGTAGGTTTTAGGTGGCGAACTAGGGGGTTGAAGGTTTTTTTAAAGAGACAGTACTTTGACTGTCGAATGGTTGAATAGTCGAACGATGTTTAGTTCGAATCATTCGATTTGAAGTCGAAGGACGAAGTAGCCCATTCGATGGTCGAAGTAGCCAAAAAAACACTTCGAAATTCAAACTATTTTTCCTCTATTCCTTCACTCGAGCTAAGTGAATGGGCCCCAGAATGTGCTGGTAACAGTGAAAGGCTAAATTATTAATGACAACAAAACTTACATTTTTGCAAAATTAAAAAAATTGTGCCTTTTGACAAACAACTTAAAGCATTTGTAACAGGTGTGCAGACAGGTGATGAGATTTACATGATCAAATAAAAGAACCTTCTCTCCTACTCATAGGGATACTTGGAAGAAATTGACAAATATTCTTTCTCCAAGATGAATAATAAATTCCAAACTTCTGCGTGTGTTATATATTTTCATGCTGTCTAAAGACACCAGCATCTGTTAGCACAGAAAGAATACGCTACTGAACTTGTCTTGCTTTAAGCACTTCCCAATCACAAGAACACAAGAGTACGTGATGTACTTTAATTTAAAAATACACATTTTCGAAACCATTTGAGTCCCAAGTCTGAGACATCCTTACAGACAAAATCCTTTTATTGTTACATTAAAACAAATTTTATAGAATCCCTGTCAGACACTGAAGCTGATTCTGTTAGGTTTGTTTCAGTCACACTTGAGTGATGTGCTGTGCACATTATGCGGCAATTTTATAATTGAGATTTGTGCACTATGTTGTATTTACTCTCCCAATTATGTTGAATGTGCAACTTAAAATGTACTTTCTGCACTTCGCAGCAGCTGCCATCTACTTGAAATGGTCAAGTAGATGCGTTTTGTGCATGAGCTTGTTTAACAAGCAATTTTCAATCCCAAAAAGACTCTTGTAGGCTGCTTTCATCAACTCCAGGCTGAGAAGTGTTAATGTAGAAAATGAACTCCTCCATCCGGTCTGATAGGTCTCTGTGTTTATCTCAATAGCTCTAAGGCTGCTTTTTAAAGTGAGTTTTTTAAGCTATATATTTTAAATGGCTAAAAAAATTACCTTAAATATAGTACAAGCCACATCTAAAGTTAGAAAACACTTTTGCACCAAGCGAGCCATTTTAATTTATAGAGTATATCTAGTATTTCTCTCCTTCTAAACTGTATTTGTAATAGATCTGACATCACTCTGAAACATGAAAATAAATTATGAAAATGAACAAACCAAAAAAGTTTTCTTGGACAACTTGGATGATTTTTATTTCTCGGAATGACTGCAAGCTGTGCTTGTTTAATGAACATACTGTGGCTTTTGATAGGTACAGCCTAGGTCTGGTATTGTGCCCTTTAGTGCTGATTAAGCATGAAACCAAGAGTAATTAAAAAGGTACTTGTATACTGTGCATGCAAAAATAAAGCACATGCTAAAGATGGTCTGGCAAAGATGGATATTGGCTCTACCGTTCATGTACTGGCCACGTCCCCAGATCCCGACCACCCATATTTCCATTCTGGCCCTTGATCGTGCTCCCTCCTCAGCTACTTCAGAGGGATTCCAGTGACATTTCTATGAATGTCAGTGGAGTGGGTATGTAAGTAGCTGACTGGGTGAGAGAGGTTAATTTAGAGGGACTCTTGAAAAAATATTGGTTGGTTGCCATATTTGGTTGGGTTGATTTTTGCACTTTGCACCTTGCCTTTGTGTGCATTTGTGTTACAAAGAAACGATTATTACGGTACTATTAATAGGCCCGGTTTTGTTCCTCAATGTACAAGAGAAAATGTGAACATGACTTTCATAGGCAGGGCAGGCATATACTGTATAATACTTTATAGAAAATAAAAAATAAATGAATCCACTCCCATTGGTATAATGAGCACATAGCAAACATTATAATGTACTACCAATCCCTGACTCTGAATAGCCACAGAATCTCTTGCTGGTCTCTTTTTATTATGGATTAATTTTCTAAAATCTAAGATCTAAACAGTTAAAAGTTTGAGTAGTAATTCAAAGACATACTGAATTTATTAGCTACTGTTTAAATGTAAAAGGGATGAATAACAACATTTTTAAATAAGTTTTTTTAGGACAAGAGCACATAGGTTATGTATAAGATCTCCCTCGTACTAATTATATGTAAATCTATTGTAAATGGGCCACAAATGTCTTTAAGCTGTGATTTTCTGCAATTTATTATATTTTATATATTTATTACTATTCCCAGACCTATACATATATTCCTTGCACAGATTACCTTGTCCCTCTTTTTGATGTTAGAATTAATTTACCAAATACTTTAGCAATTTTGTACAGCAATAAAAAAAAAACAATATTATTTATTAGTGGGTTAATATGACTGGACAGAAAATTGTACAAATTAATTATCTTAGACATAGGTTACAACCCTTATATCATAAATGCAACTCTGAAATGCACCTTCCACAGTCAGTTCTAAGAAAGCAATTTATTTATATCTGCTACCGTTGCTTCTTTGTTATTAATAATTCATATCTCAAGGTATTGTTTAGACTTAATGATGGTTATTAAGCTTCACTTAAACGTAACAACAAATTATAAATATCACATATATGTTTAATAATGGGGGGGTGTTGTTAATAGGTTTGGAAATTATTTCATTTCTAATGTTTACTTAATATTTTCCATTCTCTTATGCTGTTGTTTAAAGGGACAATATGGGGTTATTTATCAAGCTCTGAATATCCGAAACCTCGAATAATTTGTAGTTTTTGGAGCAAAAAAAAAAAACAAAGAATTTTTCGAAATGTATTAAAGTCCAAGTTGGAGTTTTCAGGGGGAAAGCTCAGCTGTTTTCTGAGTTTTGCCAGACCCTATTTTTTCAGGCTTTTTTCTTCATAAATAAGGTCCATTTGGGAATTCGGATTTACTTGGAGTTGGATATTAAAAATACTGAGATACTGTAAATTCAGACCTTGATAAATAACCCCCTACATGTCCAGTGTGAGACAATTAACTATTTTTTGTATTGAAAATATGCTCTGGTTACATAAATCCATAGGGGTTATTTACTTTACCCAAGGGTGCAAGTCCACCTTGGTGCTCACTTATCAATCACTTGTGCCCTGGGGTTAGCTGCACTCTGCAAATTGAATCACATTTAAAACCTGGCACAAGGAGCAGAGCACAGTGTCGAAAGGCAGGGGTGGCGATAAGTACAGGGCCCTGTTGTGGCCTGTATTTCCTGCTACTCCCTAACTTGTGCAATGGAATGACAGATGTTCATTATATAGGGGATTTTATTCTTACTGACACTTTAAAGGAATTGTTCAGTATAAAAATAAAAACTGGGTAAATAGATAGGCCGTGCCAAATAAAACATGTTTTCAGTACAATTAGTTAGCCAAAAATGTAATGTATAAAGGCTGGAGTGACTGGATGTCAAACATAATAGCCAGAACACTACTTCCTGCTTTTCAGCTCTCTTAGTTTCCACTGATTATTCACCAGGCAGTGACTTGAGGGGGGGGGGGCACGTGGGTCATATTTGCTTTTGAATGTGACCTTCATGCTGAGGATCCATTGCAAACTCACTAAACAGATATGTCCCATGTGGCCCCCCTTATAGTTGCTGACTAACTCAGAGTTAGAGATCTGAAAAGCAGAAATTACTGTTCTGGCTATTATGTTAGACATCCAGTCACTCCAGCCTTTATAGATGACATGTTTGGCTAACTAACTATATTAGAAACATTTTTTATTTTGCACAGCCTAAATATTTACCCAGTTTTTATTATTACACCAAACTGTTGCATTAAGTTACTGACTGTAAATGTTACATTACAGAGCAATCGACTGCTGGGGAACTCACTTGTGTCTTCATAAGTCAATTATATGAACATGAATAAATCTGCCCTTTATTTAGTAATATCTCTCTGTTTTTCTCTGTTTATAAATTGGTAACAGTTCAATTTTGTTTTAAACGTCTATAGAAACACTGTCTAATTTCCCACTTCTGCACTTTCCTTTTAATGGAATATTGGTTTTGTGATGTCACCCTGTCCACCCAAAAATCCCCTGCTTGGACTGTCCTGCAGGAAAAGGTGACAAACCTACAATCTATTGTATCAAAGTATCTCGATCGATCGATTAAATTGTTAGATTCAAACGATTTTTATAAAATATACTTTGACTTCTAAAAACTTAGCCAAATACTGGCTCTAGGTTCTAGAAGGTCCCCATAGGCTAACATGCAATTCGGCAGGTTTAAGGTGGCAAAGTGTTGAAGTCAATGTTTTTTAAAGAGACAGTACTTCGATTTTCGAATGGTCGAATATTCAAAGTTTTTTCGAATCGAAATTTGGGTCTATTCCATGGTCGAAGTACCCAAAAATTACTTCAAATTCGAAGTTTTTGAGTTCGAAAATTCACTTCGAATTCACTTCGACCCTTAGTAAATGGGCCCCATTGAGTTGATCAAAAACATATGCACATCAACTATCATTTTATACGATGTATTTATGTATAAATGTTTGCACATAACCTTACTGTAATGAGCAACGCCCTAGCTCAGGGATTCCCAACCTATAGAATCTGTGAGCAACAATCAGAGGTAAAAAGAGTTGGGGAGCAACATTGGGGTGCCAAATAAGTGATGTGATTGGTCATTTAGTAGCTCCTATGTGGATTGTCAACTTACATTGAGGCTCTGTTTGGCAATGCACCTAGATTTTATACAACCAAAACCTGTTCCAAGACCAGAATTCAAAAATAAGCTCCTGCTTTGGGAGCAACATCCAAGGGGTTGAAGAGCATGTTGCTCACAGGCTACTGGTTGGGGATCACTGGTCTAGCTAACAATCCTATAAATTGTCTGGTCGTTTCATAAAATGAACTTATACCAGAATTAATATAAAACTACAAA